>NW_028301610.1:54226250-54855312 GCF_987345545.1 Pholcus phalangioides
TTAAGTATTAAGGTCTGTTTTTTTTATGAATTATCAAGTCTGCCTGCGGACCACAGGTTGAGAAACACTGTAATAGGACATCTTATTGCACAATATTTTTTTTTAATTCTCATAAAGATTTTCAAGATTTCAATTTTAATTTTTTTTTTTAATTTACTAATTAACATAAATTTTACAAAAAACGGTTTCTGGATGAATCCTAAATAAAGCTCATTTATGTATTATTTCTTCTTATTAAGTTTACGAACCGTTTCGACGTCAAAAATGATTGATAGTCGTGCAATTAATCGATATCGCCATTTTACTTGACCTGAAACAAATGAGACAAGATGGCGCGAACATTAATCATTACCTTGTTGTTCCGTTAAGCTTTGGCGATATCTTTGGTATTCGGTGGGAATAAGTGTTTTTTTCCGGCCTTATTATATTCCGTGCTGTCTCATACAGGGTGTCACAAAATCGACGGGCCCATTTGAAAAAATATATAAAAAGAACAAGAGATAGAAATGCACCGTTTGTTGCATTGGTGCTTGGGAAAACGGTGAATTTTCAGTCTGATTCAAAATTAGTTACAAACTTTTGCAAAAAATGCTGCAATCTTTCTTTCAAACCGAGCACAACTCAGGTCTATCACCATCTATGGGCGATTTACTACCTAGTGAGCTGTGCCGGAAGTGTCACTGTGTGTGTGTACCTAACAATCTTTGAGTGCGTATGTAGTGTTGTGTTTGATTTTTTTTTCAGTGCTGCCATCTGTATTTCAGAAGTGAAGTGAGTGATGTGTTATGATTGAATTACATTTGTACTGTTTGTAGGTCTGTTGCTCTCTGTGGCGAGACTTTTTAAAGGGGAGATCGGCTCGCATAATGCTGCAATCTAAGGAAAACTAAAATACGGTATTTAAAAAATAATCATCATTTGCCGCAACAACATGGTGTTAATTTAAGAATAAAATCAGCAGAAACCCGTAAAATTTTACTATTTCCCGAGCTGATGTATTTTCACTGCAACTGCTTACATAATAACAAAATGAATAATATAACTTTTTATTTTCCGTCCAAATACGCATTCTATGAAACCGAGCATTCCGTTCACCTTTTTGGCCACCGCTGAACAATGTTCGGAAAACCTAAGCCGCTTGTCAATGAGAATTCCCAAATCGATGATCCTAGTTGCATCCGGGATAATAATACCATTCAACTCGTAAGTGAAGCGTGGGTTGTTCGAGCCAAAATGAGGGATCATGCAGCTATCAACACTAAAGGTCATGCTCCGTTCACATTAGTCCATGCTTCAATCCTATCCAAATACGTCTGGAGCAGCTCCGCATCATTTTTTGATTCCCGTTTACAACCCCCTTCCCATTACCTTCATTTTAAAGTAATTTTCACAATTCTCTCATTTTATTAAGGTATCGACTACGTTCAAAGCGTCATTTTCAAAGAAAATATAGATTTTTTTCCTTATTCAATTTTTTATGAAAGCCCTATTTCTTGTGATCCCAAAAAAATGATCCCAAGCTTTGTTTTGATTATATGACACTTGGAATCGAAAGTACGCTCATTTTTAGTGTTGCGTTTTCCCATCAAGTAATCTATGAATAAAAACTTTAAAAGCGTTTTACAACGAATGCTATTTTTCACATAAATGATATTTTACTTGAGTTTGAAACATGATTTCTAAAATTCTATTAAATCACCATTACAAAATTTTAACATGATATTCTGCCATATATTGTTAAGGTTATGAAACAAAATCTAAGGTCTGTAAGATGCATTTGTCTAATTACAGTGTTTTATTCACGATATGAAAAATGAAATTTCGAAAAATTCACACGTACATAGACAGATTCGGGTGTGACTTTTGAGCAAATCATACAATCTTTTAAATTTTTATTCATGATCTCCATCATGATTTGGTAAATGTACTGTGAAAATAGCAAAACATTTCATTCATAGTACTTTCTTCCAATCGTGTTTCGAATATTAAACGAATTTTGCTTAAAATTTGACACAAGAATGACTTCCTTCATAGATTTTGGACTACCTATGTCATTTTCTATTATTATTATCGCCATTTTGAGACACTTTCCATCAAAAAAATGTCATTAAAGTTCACTCCAAAACCATTTTATAGACATTATGTCCCTTGGGGTCCAATATGACTATTTATTGTGTTCATGTGTTGTTCTTTCACATGACATGCTTTTGTTCTGTCTTTTATATGTATTTTGTGTTTGTTTTTGCAAATAAAAAAAAAAGTGGTTTCGAACGCAATCGGATACCTTTAAGGCATTTGGCGTCATATTTAGTATCATTTGGAACATTCGGCATTATACAATAGTATCTTCTGGAAAATTTGGCATATGGATCATTTGGAGCATTCAGAATTGAATTTAGCATCATTTTTCAGTATTCGACGTCAGTTTTCAGTACTTGGGATCGTATTTGAGATCATTTGGAGAATTTCGCTTAATATTTCTGACAAAAAAATGACTTTTCATAAAATATGACATAAGCAGTCCAAAATTTGTTGTCACCATTTTGAGACACACTATATCAAAACATGTGATTAAAGTTTACTCCAAAACCATTTTATAGAAAGGTGACTAGAAAAGCTATCGGATACCTTATTGCTTTGCTTTTCTGGGAATTGTTCGAGATTGAAGAATATTCTTTATAAGTTTTTTCTTTTCTTTTTTGGAAGCCGGAGCAACCGTTGGAAAGCGATGGCATTTGGTGAAGCGATATCTTGTGAAATAGTGAAGTAAGTCACCTGTGGTTCTGCACAGTTGCAGTATTTATTTGGAGCGAGGCCGAATCTTTTTAGGTAGCTTGGTATAGGTCCACGCACTGTAACAAAAATTATTTTTCTCTCTGGACCACATTGTTGGAGAAATTAACTTCGGGGATAACTTCTATGACAGTGGTGCTGGTTTCAATGTATGTGTTTATGGGGTGGGGAGAATTTGTCCAGGGCGGCAAATTTGAAGTGGTGGAAATTTTGAGAAATGAGTGGTCAAGAAAATTTGAGTAGAATGGGAAAAGAGCGGCAAAACCATGAATCCGTCTCTATTCCACCTCTATATCTAGAGATCGAGAGAGCGAACTCTAGAAAGTGCGCTGTGGACGACCAAAAGAGTAATCTCAGAGAGGGAGGGACTAAGTCAGCGAACAAATATTCTAGAGAGGGACAAGGTCTGTGAGTGGCGAAAAGAGTGACTCAGAAAGTAACCTAGAAAGACGTGAATTGTCACACTATATCCAATCCTTGCGCAAAGCAAGACATAACTAATTCAGGCCGAACTTCGACACAGAAAATATTTCTACACATTATGAAAACATTTCATAATATACATGTTACGGTAAATGTGATAAATCGGTTATTATGTATACTTACCAGTTGTCTTGGTAAGTTTGATAAATTTATCACTTTTACCGAAGATTATGTATAATAACCAAGTGTCGTTGGTAAATTTGATAAATTCTTGAAATTTATCGCCTTTATCCGTGATTATGCATATTACCCTAGTGTAATTGGTTAATTTGATGACTATGAAAAAAATCCAAATGAGTCTAGTCTATAAATATCTAGTCTATTTATTTAGTCAAACCTAAATGAGTCTAATGAACAAATTTTGCGATCATGCCCCGATATAATTCATTCACACACTACATCATTATCACGTATAGTATATCTTATAGTACGATTTATCATGTTTACCAAACACGGAAAGCTTGGGTATTATGCATAATCATCGGTAAAAGTGAGAAATTTACCAAACTTACCAAAATGCTCCGCGATTATGCAGAATAACTGGATTTATCGCATTTACCGCAACATACAACATTACAAGTGTAATAATAATGTGTATAATAAGTGTAGCGTTACATAAAAGTCCTAGGTAATATCCTAGGTAATAGTTGTAAATGTGCATTGGAAAACAGTCCTACTAAATTTAATCAAGTTCGAAATGAAAACGATACACTCGCTAACGGAACGTCATTTTGTTTTCTCTCTCAGTAACTTAATTAAATTAATTAACGCATTATAGTAATAGTTTGAGATAATTATTTCAGTCACTATTAACACTTTCCTTTGATTACCTATTCCTTATTGAGCAAACAAACAATAATAACAAATGTTATTATTGAGATGGGTATATTTTTAACATGCAGCATATTAATTCTACTTCATTTTGGTGTTTAAGAATCAAGAAGATTCCAAACACATTTGGCCTATTCTAGAACTGATAAACAGGGTGTCGTCTCAAAAATGACAAGCCCATTTTGAAAATGAATTTAAAAGAAACTGGAAGCAATAGAAATGCACTGTTTGCTGCATTGTTCATGGTAAAACAATAAATTTTTAATCAGACAGAATTCCAAAAATAGTTTCAAAATTCTTAACTTAAAAAGCTAAAATACGATATTTTCAAAATATCCACTATTTATAGCCACAACATGGTGTAGTCTCAGAACAAAATTCGCAGACACCCGTGCAAACGTATAACAGATATTTAGCTATTTTTTGAAAATACCTAGAAAATTTTCGTTTTACAAACAACAGCGCCACCTGTTTCCGAACTTTGTTACTAATTTCAATATCCAGTCTGAATTCAATTCACGTTCTTGTCCTAGTGATCATTTATCCATGGGTCCGTCCGACTTGGCGAATATTTACTAGAGCTATATAGTAAGGGTTGTTTAATCTCTTTGATGTTGGGCTCGCCGACTTGGCTCAGTGGGCGTTGTTTCGGAGGTGCTGTGCGACGTCACGGCCCTGCTACTTTTTTTTATAGCAATCGACATACGATTGAGAGAGATTTCATTTTTGGTGATGTTTTAGTATTCTAGATATGTATGCGCATGTAATATTTTTATCATTTTATTTCATAATCTAGAAGCTAAGAAATGGATTAAATCCAAGCAATAGCCGGTGAGTTATAATTATTTGCCGGATTTTATAATTATAGTTTATTAGGAATTTTTTTGTATTTGCTTCCTACAGTGTTTGGAACTTGTGGGTGCTTGTCTTGATCTTTACATATAGGAAATTCAGATTTCTGAATCAATTTAGTTGGGTGCTCAGACCCACATACCATAAAATATCGTGGATGCTCGAGCGACCCCCACACACCCGGCTCCGATGCTACTGGCATCCCATGTTATTATGTTGCAGTTGTAATGCTAATAACGAAGTCAACACTTCTTAAAGGTACACTAATTCAAATATAAAAACAAAAAGATAATCAAAATTCTAGAAAATTCAAAAAATAACTCAAGTGATCTGTCTCTAGTTGGCTTTCAATTAACCCAATAAAAGTTAACTAACGTACGTGATTCAACTGAAATTGATCCAAGAATATATTCTTAGTGGAAGTTACCTCATAAGCAAATACGAAATTTCTTATTTTAAATGCATGGTTGAAAGAAGCAAGCCAATATATATGCAAATACTTGCTAAGGGTGATGGTAGCGCATCTGACTCCGTATTGATGAGATATAGTTTGAGATACATGATATTTAATTATGAGGTTATAAAGAAAATTTTTACGGGTACATATTTGCATTAGATTAAGAGAGAGAAAGACGACGTGTGGATACATCTCGTGTGAGAGCTGGAGCTGATCTGGTGTTCTCACACACGTGGCCCTTCAGACCCTCCGAAGGGGCATTCTGTCACGTGATCATCTCGTGTTTGGGTACAGAATGTACTGTGATTCTTTCACGTGACCAGGAACGTGCTTGGTAAGAGAGCCAATGTGCAAAGTATAATAATAATACATATAAGAATATTGAGGCTCTACATAATAATGACAATAATCGAAAAGATAATTTTGGAAAAATTCAGTAAAATGGGCAGTACAGCGATTTTGCAAACTACCGTGATTAACAAGATAGAAAAGCAGCGGCACTCGGTTCTGCAGGGGAATGACGTCATGTGTGACGTCAGCTGGTACCGACTTCAGCACCTCATGAGACAGCCCTTGTTATATGACCCTGCTAGTTACCCTCGTCCGACTTCTTGTAAGTGGTCATTTATCTTTTTGCTTCCTAGCCCTAGTGCTCATAAATATCCTCGACTCGGCGCGGCACCTCTTACAAGATTTGCCGACGACCCCCGAGAGCCTCGACACACGCTTCAAGAGCCACTAATCTACGGTGTTCCGAATGGACACTTGACGGCGAAAAAAAAAAACGTCGTAAAACTTTGCATGTCCCCTTTTTTTATTTTATGGCTCAGAGGAAAAAGTCGTAAAATGTCCTGTCATGTTGGTCGCATGTCTCTCTAGTGGGAAATAAATGCCACTTCACATGTATAAAAATTTATCGATCTTTATCTACAAAAATAGGCAGTAATACATATATACAGTAGGTGCTTCTTTTCCACCATTAACTGCACATTTCTGGAATCTAATAGCTATGTGAAGAGCTTTCCCTTTTAACGCTCGTTACAGATTTTCGCGTTATTTTTTTTACTAATAAGTATCAATAAACGGCAATAGACCGGGGTTGTTTTGGTTGATCTTTTGTTTTTCCGTCCAAATGTCATTTAAGCCCTAATAAGACCGGAACAAATAATTTAACGACTTTTACGAACGATTTTTTTTTCCATTCAGTGTCTTGGTAGGTGATAATGTATTTCAGGTTTGGAAAGATTCTGTCAAATGCCACTTCTAGAACCCAGATATATCCAGAGTTATATAGTAAGGGATGTTTCATCTCTTTGGAGTCGCGCTTGCCACCGTGGCTCAGTGGGTGTGATCTCGAAGCTACTGCGTGACGTCACTGCTCATACACTTTTCACTCTTTTTAGCAGACGGCTTCAGCCAGCACCACCTATAGAACAAGGCCTCCGCACGAAGCTTGTGACGTCAATAAAGAAGGCCATTTCTCCTATTGCCTTTGGATATACTGCAAAAAAAAGGTAAAGATATCTCATGCGTCGGCCTGCTATATCCAATGGCAATAGGTGAAATGGCCTTCTTCGGTGACGCCACGAGCTTCGTGCGGAGGCCTTGTTCTATAGGGGGTGCTGCTTCAGCACACGGTTAGATATATATTTCTCGTTGTAATGTTGTTTTAGTGTCGGAGGTATGAACGTGTGGTATTTTTATAATCTTTTATAATCTATAAGCTAAGAAATGGATTAAATCGAAGAAATAGTTGGTAAGTATGTGTAATAATATCGTTTGATATCAGCATTCAAAATAATAATAACAATCAACTTCAAACATTTTATATTAGTATTTCTTTTGTATATTTGTTTCCCATGTTTTTATGTTGCACTTTTATTGGTAATAAAGAAGTCTAACGCTTCTAAAACCTAAACTTAATTGAAATGAAAACAAAAAGATAATTAAAATTCTCGTAAGTTCAAAAGATAACTGAAATTATCTGTCTCGAGTTGGCTTTCAATTAACCCAGTAAAAGTTAACTAACGTACGTGATTCAACTAAAACAGATCCGGAAAAAATATTCTTAGTGGAAGTTACTTCATGAGCAAATGCGAAATTTCTTATTTTAAATGTATGGTTGAACGAAGCAAGCTAATAAATATACCAATACAAGTAGACAATAATCGAAGAGAAAATTTTGAAAATAATTCAGTGAAATGGGCACACGCAGTTTTCAGCGATTGCAAATTATCGTAATTGAGAGGGTAGCAAAGCGGTTGCAATCGGTTCTGTTTGAGCAATGACGTCACGCATGACATCGGCTTGTACCGACTCCGGTGCGTCATGAAACAGCCCTTACTGTATAGCCCTGGGTCTATCGCTTCTTACTAATCTCAGCCGATCATTGCGAAATTTCATGAATAACGGCAATGAGAACAGACCGTAATTTTTTACTGAAGTCAGAAATAATGACCCTGGTTGGAAGTTGGTGCTGCCATCTAGCTTAGCTTTTAAATTGGCGATAAATAAATGAAAGTTGGAATATTGTATGTATTTTTCGAATGCCAGTGAAAATCTATATGTTACTTTTTCATTTAAGTCTCTTCCAGTGTTCATTTACTCGTGTGAATACTCATCATTACAGTAAATAGCGTTTTTCGGTCGAGGAACAAGTATTTGTTTCCCGCTTTAAAACAAGTCTCATAGACATGCAAATAGTAAAAACAGAATGAGAAATTAATCCGCAAGCGTAATGTCACGTCGAAAAGAACTATTCGGTATAATATAATGGACAAATAACTATACAAGGTGTCCTGTAAATCCTAATTCGGATTTTATCTCATCAACCATTCCTCGTAGACGTATGTTTCAGTTCAAAAAATGCTCAAAATGTGTTCAGCAATCCCCCTGTACCAGTTTTGAGATCGAAAAAAAAACAACACAGCGTGTCCTAAAATACAAAAATCCAAATTTTTATACGGTCCCCCATCCTCTAACTTCCACTAAAACGTTGTTGGCCTGTATTGCCTAAGGCCAACAAAAAAACTTCCACGTTTCTAAGTGCAATATTCGCTGAGACATTTGAATTCCGAAATCGGAGAGAAGTTAAAGACCAGAGAAAACGCGGACAACGCGGGGAAAAAGCGTTGTCCGTTAGTTTATGCTGTTATTTCTCCACTTTTTCCCGCTCAGCGAATATTGCACTTAGAAACGTGGAAGTTTTTCGTTGGCCTCAGGAGAGATGGCAACAACTTTCTAATTAGAATTTGGATGATGTGGGGGTTGGGACAGTATTAAAATTTAGATTTTTTATTTTATAACACGTTATTTTCACTTTCTAAACTGGTACAGAGTGATTCTTGAACGTATATATTTTGTGTGAGCATTCTTGAAATTAAAAAAATACCTCTACGATGAACAGTCGATGAGATAAAAGCACCTAATTAGGACTTAGAGGACACCCTGTACACATTGGATCCCGGTTATGACGTTCCTACTTAAAACGTTTTTCCGCTTAGTACGATTTACTTTCATATATAGTCCTAACTCTCTCCCTCACTAATAATCATCCAGATTTCTCGTTTAAAGTGTTTTTTCCCCGCTTACAACTTTATTTATTTATTTCATTTTTTGAAAAGGTTACTAGTGGGATCCCCACTGTAATGCTAAATAAAATGCTAGTGAAGTATACGGGGTGCATATAGTTAACAGAACGAACCGAAAATTACTAGCGAACCGTTGGTCCTAGAGGGTACTTTCAATTAGAAAAATAACCACATAACGTGCAGACCTTAGATAAGTCATTCATATTGAAAGGGGTTGTTTAGTTATTAAAATAAAACAATTTAATTTTTTTACATGAACACCCTGTGCTAAAAAAACTGCTTAGAAAGTTGTTGCCCTGTCTTTCCCGAGGCAAAGAAAAAAATTTCATGCTTCTAAGTGCAATATTTGCTTAGATGTTTGCTCGATACAACGATAGCGTTTACTATGATAAATTCCTCTATAACGATATTTTTAGGAGATTTTTGAAACCGCTAATACAAATACAAATTCAACGCCACAACAGGCAAAATGCCCAACGAGGTGGCTGATAAAAAGATGCCCATAAAAATATGGATGTCATATATTTCAAAAATACAGCAACCCAATTAAAAATGCAATTAACAAAAATTATAAATAATATATACACATGATAAAATATTATACAATGCCCATAAAGAATACTTATGGTTGTCTTATTCTAAGAATGGATAGCTTCTCGATTTACCCCAACATGTTTATCGTATTTCTTTTTAAACGTGTCAATTGTGTTACAATTTACTACCTCCGGGGGTAAGCTATTCCATTTATTAACAACCCTATTAGAGAAAAATTCCCTGCGACACCATAACCTTGTATTGCCCCTCACTAATCGGTACTGGTGTCCACTTGTAAAAGCAGTTGATTGGCGGTGTACTAAAAGTTCATGGTCCATCCTATCCATCCCATTGCAAATTTTGAACAATTCGATCATATCTCGTTTTTGAAAATGACCTTTTTGAAAATGTGAGACCAAGCATTCTATTCGCTTTTTTGACCACCGCTGAACAATGTTCAGAAAACCTAAGTCGCTTGTCAATGAGAATTCCCAAATCGGTGATCCTAGTTGCATCCGGGATAGTGACACCATTCAACTCGTAAGAGAACCGTGGGTTGTTCGAACCAAAATGAGCGACCATGCACTTATCAACGCTAAACGTCATGCTCCATTCATTTGCCCATGCTGTAATCCTGTTTAAGTAAGTCTGGAGCAACTCCCTATCGCTTTCATTCCCGATTACCCCCATTAGCTTCACATCATCTGCGAATTCGCTAGTAATCCCATCGATACCCTGATCGAGTTTATCGATAAAAAGTGAAAAAAGTATGGGGCCAAGGACACTTCCTTGAGGAACTCCACTTGTGACGTCTGTCCAACCAGACAATTCCCCGTTCACCATAACTCGTTGCGACCTATCTCTTAACCACGATTCTATCAAATTCAGCAAGATTCCCCCAATTCCAATCTCGTGTAAACGCTTCAAGAGTTTACTATGTTGAACCCGATCGAATGCCTTCTGGAAATCAAGGTAAACAACATTTTGCTCTTGCCCAAAGCCTTAGTCACGTGATCATAGAAGCAAATGAGGTTAGTTACACATGACTTCCCCTTCCTCAACCCATGCTGATTATCCGACAATACATTATTCTCGTCTATCCACTTCACAAACTGTCTTTTGATGATAATTTCCAAAATTTTCGAGAGGGAGCTCGTCAAACTCACTGGACAATAATTGGACACCGCTTCTCTACTACCCTTCTTAAATATCGGAACAACGTTAGCAAGTTTCCAATCCGTTGGGACGATACCCTCAATAACACTACTCCTGTATATCTGTGCGACTGGCCCCAACAATTCATTAGCACATTCCCCGAGGACCCTGCTGGAATAGATATCATCTGGTCCTGGTGCTTTGCTTGCACATACATTTCTTAGAAGATTTAGGACCTCCACGTCTTCTACTTGAATATCGTTGAGGGTTTTATTACCCCATGCAACACCCGTATATCGAATATCATTATCTCCATTAAAAACCGACGCGAAAAAGTCATTGAAAGCACTGCACATGCCTACATTGCTCTTTAACCTAGAACCTCCTATCGAGAGGGGGCCAACTGTCCCCTTACATCCATTATTGACGTATCGAAAAATTTATTTTGGATCAGAGCCAATGTTATCTGCCAACCTAGATTCAACTTCCTGAATCAACAACGATATTTTTTTTATATTTTGCTCAAAATCGTTTTGAATTTAATTTTAACTTCGTCTCGTCACTTGTTTTCCTTCTTCTGAAGGCATCTGATAACATTAATATTTTGTACTAAAAAATCGTCGAAAACTAGAGCAAGTTATTGGTGTTGCTACTTTCTGTGTAAGACATCGAAGTACAATGCAGTAAACTTCTTCACAGGGGCAATGCATTTGGGTGAATTTTTGTAAATTAAGCAATTATAATTTTTTGTGGCAAATAAATACATAAAAGGGCATTTTCTGATGCTATCAACAATGTCGATGTGGAAAAGATGACAACAACAGCATAAATTTGATCACACGTAAGGATAATTTTGCCTCTCGATGTAACGATAATCCCTCTACAACCATATTTTTTCTTGGTCCGCGGTGTATCGTTATATCGAGGTTTCACTGTATAAAAAAAAATTTCATTTTTGACAAAAGTAAGTGTTTATTCTATTGTTGTTCAGGAGAACGATTTATATTGAATTTTAACTATTAGCGTATTAAATATGGAATTTCAAATGCATAGTTATCATATATATATATATATATATATAGAAACAGCAAACATGAAAAAATTCAATATAATAATATGCATGTCTCTGTTTAACACTCGTTGGTTTATAGAAGTTAAGGTGATTTTCTCAAAACTTAAATTTCGCAAACGATAGAAATAAATCACTGCATATATTTTTATGTGCACCTCTATAAAACGGAAATCTGTCTGATACGGAAAATAATTTGTCTCTTGACCTTTCGCTTTATACAAGTTTCACTGTATTACCGCTGTATGGGAAAAAATGTGGGAAATATCTTGTGGTTGATAACGAAACCGGACAATAAAGGATCTGTAGAAAGACGTCAGTCCCCCGTTAATACTACAGGTTCGGAAAACTGGCTGAATGAAGAGATATCGGTGTTTCAGGAAAGAAAAATTCATCTCTGCCCTCACAGGGACACGAACCCCGGTCTCTCGTTTGCCAGACGAGTGTTCTACCAACTAAGTTACGTCCATTGCACGAAGCTATTCAGACATACGGGGTGATTATAAAAAAAATATCCCGACATATGGGCCCCTAACTATCATACCATTCACAGAAACTGAATAAAATTTTGGGATAAGGTATTTTGAGGTATGCGCTCAAGAATGATATGGAAAACAACAGTGTCACTCTAACAGTTACTGTTACAGTGCGAAAATTTCGAAAATATCAAATGGCAACACCAAGTTTTTTGTATTGGAATGTGATCTCCATACTGAAAAACACTAAATAGCGTTAGAATGGAACCTGTAGCACGAAAATCCCCGGAGCTAGGCAAGGAAAAAGTAAAAAGGACTTTGCCGTGCACCAGAGCATTAATGTTCGTTTCATTCGTCACACCGTTTCTTCGGCTGAGATCCCAGCCTGATTAGTCCTCCACAAGGTCATGTGGAAAATTTGTGAAACACAATAAAATGCTTTATTTTATGCTGCTTCTCTGTCCTTATTGGTTGTCCTCACTTTTAGCCTATCTACCGCCGGTGATTTTCATGCTACAGTTGCCGTTCGAACGCTATTTAGGGTTTTTCACAATGGACATCACATTCCAATAGAAAAAACTTGGTGTTGCCATTTGATAATTTCGAAATTATCTCACTGTAACCGTAACTTTTAGAGTGACACTGTTGTTTTCCATATCATTCTTGAGCGCATACATCAAAATACCTTATGCCAAAATTTCATTCAGTTTCTGTGAATGGTATGATAGTTAGGGGCCCATATGTCGGGATAGTTTTTTTATAATCACCCTGTATATACGTTCCAAGAAGGATAATTCTATCTTCATAGCTTAGTTAGTAGAGCACTCGTCCGGCAAACGAGAGACCACGGATCGTGTCCCTGTGAGGGCAGAGATGAATTTTCCTTCCCTGAAACACCGATATCTCTTCATTCAGCCAGTTTTCCGGATCAGTTGTAATAAAGGGTCCAATCATGAAACTTTCTGGATATTATGCCGAGGTGAATTTTGGAAAGTTCGTTTCTCCTCCAGGAATCGAACTCATGACTTCTTTACGGGAAAGCGCACTGGCCATTTTACCATAGAGGCATACTCCCAACTTCGAGAGGCGAATGTGAGCCAATATCTCCGTTAAAAAGTATCGCCACTGAGAGCAACATACCTACAAAGGTACAAATATTTAATCATTGCACAGAAACAAACTTTGCGATAGGTTCACAACACATACACGCACATTTTCCAGCATGGCCCCGATCTTCTTCGATCACCATTGAGACAGAGCAGCTGGCCATGGGTAGGAGAAGCACGTCACACCACTGTGCGGGTTTTAAGGGTCAAAAGATCGTGTTGCTGTGGTATAATGTTCAGTGCGCTTGCCTGGTTTAAAGAGGTTGGGTTCGATCAGCACCTCCTAGAGATACAAGGCTTTACCTAGTAAGTTTGCCACATTTTGAACCACAGCACCCTATTTCGTTTCTTCTTTTGGCGTAGCATCATCCGGGTTGGGTCGAACGGTGATTGGATGTGAGGCATAAAAATCACCAACTCTGTACCCGATCGTTTTTCCCGCACAACGATGATACTATACAAGAATGACGTCACTCTCCGCTACCAAACGAAGGTTTTTAACAACTGGCTGTTGCGAAGATATATTTTGGAAAGAGAGAAAATTCAACTGCCCCTGCGGGGAATCGAACCCACGTCCTTTCACTTTCCGGGTGAACGCCCTAGACCACTAGACTACAGAGGCACCGAATTTCTCAATCTTTCCTTGGAGCTCGTATACACTGAAAGTGTACTGGCCTGAGTCTGGTCCGGCCGTCCATGTACGATCCCTTTCAGTGTACACGAGCTCCAAGGAAAGATCGAGAGATTCGGTGCCTCTGTAGTCTAGTGGTCTAGGGCGTTCACCCGGAAAGTGAAAGGATGTGGGTTCGATTCCCCGCAGGAGCAGTTGAATTTTCTCTCTTTCCAAAATATATCTTCGCAACAGCCAGTTGTTAAAAACCTTCGTACGATGATACTAGCATGTGCACCGGTGTTTTTTTTTTGTTTTTTTTCTGAGCCGATATTGCCACATGGCGATGTGGCCTGGGTATCTTTCGGTTTGGCGGTTTTTTTTCCTCTGAATATGCTGAGTGAGGATTGACTACTTGCTTCACAGCACGAGCAGCGTGCGGAGGCCTTCTATCTCTAGGAGGTGCTGGTTTGATTCCCGGTGGAGATACCAAACTTTTCTTTCCCAAGTTCGCCTTGGCATAATATCCATAAATCCTCTTGGTTTCATACATCGGTGCCAGAAAAAATCATCTATCTCTACGAAGTGATCTTTTTCACATCACCAATCGGGTCCAAAACATCGATTTGAGAGGTCTCCTACATGGTGGAAAATTTTCTTATATATATATGCTAAAATATTGTTTATCTATTTATTTATGTCAAATGGTTGCCACATATATTTGATTGTGTATACTATCCTATGCCATACAAAATTTTACGTATCTTTAATATTTAATTTTTCACAAATTTAAAAAAAAACGCATTAAAAACAGCTATCGCGCATGATAAAATAGCATGACATCAATAATTCATAAAATCACGAAAAATATTTGAGGTCCATTCATAAATATATATATATATACTTAGTTTAAAACAATATTTTATTTAACCCTTTAAAATTTAAAATTTAATTTTGAATAATATTGAGTCGATAAAATCTCAATTATTTGTCATAATTTTATGTACTTAGTATTTTCCTTATTTTGAATCTTTTTTTGTTCACTTGTATTCATTTCATGCAATTTTATCATGCGCGCAAGCTGTTTTAAAATTCTTTTTTTTGAAAACTTGTAAAAAATTGAGTATTTGAGATATGTAAAATTTTTCACTGGCATAGGATAGACATGCACAATCAAATATACGTCACAAAATTTTGAAATATATTAATGGATAAATAATTATTTTTATAATATTTCTACATAAGAAACTTTTTATCATGTTAAAAGATAGGAGACCACCTTAATTGCTATTTACAGTGAAAGCTATGAATGGTCTGTAATGAAGCGAACAAATTACATGTTTATGGCGAAAAATATATACCCGAAAAGAACTATATCGGGCAACTAGTTATTATCCGACAGAAGACGTGACGATAATCTCTTGAATTTTTTTCTTGATGTTCAAAGAATCAATTTAATAGTAAGTATATCGATGAAGCATTCATTTGGATGAATGTTCATTAATTGTCTATTCGCAATCTCACTCAGCTAATTTCTAGTTGCCATTTAATGACTGGTCACATGTGGACTTCAACAACAAGTAAAAACAACAAGTGGCCGATAATAGTCAAGTTGAATACCCAGGGCCGCAACTAGACACTTCGTCAACCGGGCCAAGCACGCATTTTCGTGCCCCAATCTATACATACATAACACCAAACATGGCCCCCGCTCTGTCCCTTGCGGGATATAAGCGGATTACCTTGCGGCTGGGCCATGCTGGAAGAACTCTCCTGGAATCTGGGCCCGGCGAACATCCCCCCGACTCGCAAGGCCCCGCCGGGACCCCCGCTCTATTGCAAGCAGCAGCCACACTCCGGGAAGCTCCTGGAAACCACCCCCAATCTATACAGGGTAGTAACTATCGACCGCCCAATAATTACACACGTGATTCCTTGTGAGAAACTAATATGGAAAAAATGTTTTCAGTTTTTGGATCGGACGAATATTGAGTGAGTTATAAGGTTTGAAATTTTGTGACGTGTCGTTTTTCTAACGGTCAGTTATGTGCCAAACTCCGAACGAAAATACATTTCTCCGCCAGCAGCGGGTTGTCACTGCTTGAAAATTAACTGAAATAAGTGAATAAATCCTCTCTATTAGAGTTCAAGTTCTGCCTTCTCCCTTCACGATTGGCGTTTTTTCTCTCCATGTAGTGTGATATTATAACCTTGTTATTGCATATAACTTACGTATTAACGTCGTCCCCTATGTTGGCAAATTTATCACCAGATTTGTAAAGTGTTAGCCAAATGAGATCTGTTTGAAATTTTTTTTAGCCAAACCAACACTTTTTTGCCAAAATGTGGCAATCCGTTTACCTTCAATATCAAGTCAATTTTTTTGAGGGAAGGTGCATACAGTTCGTACGTGTTTACTGCACGATCGTTATTTTACGTTGTCATTTTAATTGCATTACATGTTGATAAATAAAACGGCAATTTTTTTTTCGGTTTTTTTGAAATTTCTTCGAAATTTTTACGCGTAAAAGGCTTCAATGAAGAATGTAAAAATGGTAGCTTGATACACGAATGTGAGACTGGTGAAAACAGTAAAATAATAACAACGATTCAATCGGAAACGTTTAATCAAACTTATGTTATAAACTGACCTATTCAAAGTAATTTTCGGTTTCGGACTTTTTATATTGATTACACTACTCAACATTGATTTTGTTCTAAAAAAAAATTTCAGTGATTTTAGGGTGCTTTTGGAGCACTGATTCCAAACCTGACATTGGTTTTATCACATCGGCTTTAGTTTTTGGGATGCACTGCAGGTTGAATTTCAATGGTAATACCATAAGCTAGGTGCGGATCACCCCCTCTATGGGTGGGGGACAAATTTGGTCAGAAGGTTGTATTACATGACGTAGAAACTAATTAAGAAGGGGTTTTTCGAAATTCGATCCCTAAGGGTTATAATGGTGTTCAAAGGTAACATATGAAGATATAACGCTGAGTCAAAACCGCTGAAGCTATCATCATCATGTAATTCGGTCAGAAATTTAGTTCTACGCTATAAAGACTAACTAAGAAGGAGATTCTGGAAATTCGACCCCTAAAGGTTTTGGGGGGGGGGGTTTAAAGGTAACGTAGAAATCACACCGAGCCCAAACTGGAAATGGAATTTGGTCAGAAGTTTTTTATTTCATGACGTAAAGGCCAACTAAGACGGGATTTTCCAAGATTCGATAACTAAGGGGGTCATAAAGGGGGTTCAAAGGTAACAGTAAAATCACGCCGAGCCGAAACCGCTAAAGCCATATTCATGAAATTTATCTGAAGTTGTATTTCATGACGTAGAAAGTACTAAGGGTTCTTCCAAAATTCGACCCCTAAAATGGATTATAATGGGGTTCCGAGTTAGCCTTCATGAAATTTGGTGCTTAGTTTTATTTCATGACGTAAAGGCTAATTAAGAAAGGGTTTATCCAGATCCCTGACTCCCAAAGTGGGGCCCACGCTGCACAGGGTAATAAAAAAATAGTTTCAGATTAATGAAAATTCATATTTAATGATCTCAGAATAATAAAAAAATTTCTCGAGTAATATATGGCTCCATATTTAGCCCGCACTATCTCAAAAGTTGAAAAAACCTGCTTTAGACCAGTTTGACAGATTATAAAACTACGATAAAACCTCCCTCAACAAACACCCTCTTTAGAGGACACCCCCCTGATACATATATAACGGACGCTTATTTTTTACTTAGTCGACGGGCCTCAGTGTATTTTTCTATCCCTTAACGGACACTCTTGGTTAGTGGACAAAATTAGGTATATATGGCAAAACCCATGGGTGTCCGTTCTCGGGAGTTTCAATTGTGTATGTCACAGAAAGGGGACAGGAGCGTAAGTAGGACCTACTTTCGTGGGATGGGGAGCACACAAGCTAATTTGACGTTTGAATTTTTAAACTTGAAAAAGCATTTCAAATTAACAGAAAGTGATTAAAACAGCATCAAAAGTTGTTGCTTTTTTCAATAGTTTAATGTTTATATATTTTTCCAATTTCCGATTGTTTTTGTCCCCCTCCCCTCCACGTATCTCTTGAAGGCGTTAAAGAGGACAATCTTGCTCAACAACACAGAGATAGAAGAAGTAGAAAGCTATGTATACCTGGGACAAGAAATCGCCATGGACAACGGAATCATTAATGAAATAAACAGAAGGATCAGGATTGGATGGAGCACTTTTGGCAAAAACAGTGTAATTCTGAAGAGTCATATGCCATTATGCCTGAAAAGAAAAGTTTTTAACCAGTGTGTGCTACCAGCACTGACTTATGGAGCTGAAACATGGATACTCACAAGCAAGACGATACAAATGCTACAGACAACACAAAGGAGCATGGAAAGATGTATGCTAGGCATCACAAGGAGAGACAGAAAACGAATCACTTGGATAAGGAACCACACAAAGGTATATGATATCATGGAAAGAATCAAACGTTTGAAATGGAAATGGGCTGTACATATTCCAAGAAGACAGGACAGCAGATGGACCACAAGTATTCTAGAGTAGTACCCCGTGGTGTTAAACGTCCGAGAAGGAGTCCCCACGCAAGATGGATTGACGAGATCAGGAATGTGGCAGGAGTCTGTATGGCTAAAGCATCAGACAGAGTAGAATGGAAAAATTTAGAGAAGACCTTCATCCTGCAGTGGATTAAAAATGGTTGTTGATGATGATGATGATATTATTGTTTTATAATTATTTTATTAATTTTTGCAGCGTCAACTAAAAAGCGCCTAGCTAGTTATTTGGCAAAATTCGGTTTCTCCAAAAGCCCTCGTGACGTCTCGCTATCTTTCTTGCTCGTAGTAACCAATCAACTGCGTGCTAATGTCTTAAGCTTTATGTAGAAAATTTTGATATAGCTACTTCTGGGGGTACTCACACCCGAACCACAAATTCCTATCACCAGCATTACTGGCACTGACGCCACTGCCCGTGAAGAGGAAGTATAACGAGGCGAGTTTCATTAATAAATTTACTCAAATTCGTTTCTCATGCTCCATAGCCGCACAAGTAAGAAGCCGAATTTTTCCTTTGCTTATATTTTACCGTTCCAGAAAAATTACAGGGGGCGCAAAAATGCACACTTACTCCCTTTGCGACAGAGTAAGACTTCAAGGAAATACATAGTTTCTGGATATTATACCGAGGTGAACTCGAAAAAAACAGTCAGTTGGTCTCCGCCGTTACTCGAACCCAGACCTTCTTGAAAAGCGGGCAAGCATGCTATCATCTACACCAGTGGTTCTCAAACTTTTTGGAACCGCGGCCCGGTGAATCAAATTTCTATGAATCTACTGCTATGGCGTCGATAGCCATCGCTATCAGATGAGGCGGGAGAGTTCCAATTTCCTGCCCAATATATAATAAGAGAAAGGGGAAAGGGGCCTTTAGCCATTTAAATGTACAAAACATGCTCTTTTGCCTCCATCATCAACACTCCTTAATTTTATGGCCACTTACTTAAAGGGCCCCCTTCAAAGATTGCGTAATAGCCGCTCCGTAATCTTCTTTTCTCCCTCTCCCCTATAACTAATACTGAAACCTATCTCTTGACCATTGTATTGTCACGTGCGATAAAAATTTCAAAACATGAACAAATGATGACTCTTGAGAGAATGTCCAAATTGATATCGTCATAATGATAATTTAAAAGAAAAAAAGAAAACATTAAGTTGGTATTGAAATTTATTATTGTATGGAAACTTTGTGTGTGTTTTGGGTATTTATACATTTACTTTCATTGAATTTTCAATTTTATAATTTTGTGAAATTTTTTGAATATATTGCACTATGGCTGAAGAAAATCCTAGCAATTTCAATAAGTTAGCGTGATGCCAGGCGTTAATTCTCCATTTTGACAACGTAGCCGCTGTCACTCCCCGATATTTTGTAGGTACATTAGAAGAGGCAATCGCAAAAACCGCAAATTGTACTGAATCAGAGAAATTATTGTTGCTGAAATCCAGAGTTCGGGGAGATGCGTTGACACAAATCATTAACAATGTTGATTTGGAAAATGAGCAGAATTATGAAAACTTTAAACAGAAATTTTTGGATTTTTTCTCCACCAAAACAAGCCTTGCTACACGGCAGCAACTTTTTTCGAATTTTCGCATGTCCTCCGACGAAGGGGTCAAAATCTACGCTGCTCGTGCTTCCACAAATACACAAACATTTTTCGGCAATGCCGATATCAGTAAACCCGATGTGAAATCATTTTACGAACAAACACGACTAGCCAAATTCTTGGAAGGAATTTTACCAAAATATAAAAGTTCTATTTTAGTGAAAGACCCCCAATCGTTTCAAGATGCTGTGAGTTTCATTGAAACTTTACAAGTTAATGAATCATCAACACAACACGAGACAATTTGTAATGTAGAAAACAGCAAGGATAAAGAAATCAGGAGCTTATTAGAAACGCACACAAAACTGACCCACGACACTCTTGCTGCACTACAAAAGCAGGTGGAAAATCTTCACGAAAAGCCACGCAGAAATCTTCCACCACGGTGGAAATCTTCACGCAGGTCGAAAATCAAGTGCACTCCGTGCCCAGGCACGAAAACAATACACAATTTCGTTTTGAAAATAACCCCTACACAACTCAAGCATTCTCTGAACCCCCCACAGCAACATACACACAGGCTTTGACCGCAGGTTGCGGTGGAAACAATTGCTGCAACGCAACAATTTCACATAGGTCTCCACCTAACAATTTCGAAGGTCATAGATACCCTCATTATGCTCAAAATTTTTGTGAAAACTGTGGTCGAAACAATCATACAACTTCAGAATGCTATGCTTATAATCCTGAGCACCGTTTCAACCAACGTTCACACGCACTCAAAATTTTCATCAGATATTCCATTCTAATCGAGGGCATTGTAATACACGCAATCATTCACCACATAATCGAAGAAGCAATAGAGGCAGATCAGTAAGATTTCAGAACAACAACACATCTCATTCCGGTAATTTAAACTAATAAGGGGAACGAACGAAAGTACTTCCACTTCCGTGGCTAGAGTCCGTTCCCCCAACATGAATACCACTTCAACATCTACAGAGCCACAACAAGATACATGTATTACACAAGTTAAAACGATAAACACACAGATTCTGGATTCACAAGAAAATTATTTCTACCTTCCTGTTGCTGATGCGGAATTTGCTGGTTGCAAAACAGCCAGTTTGACTGATTCTGGTGCGTCAGTCTCATTACTTCAGTATTCTGTTTTTCAGAAAATCAGAAATGACGCACGGATCAAAAAAGCTAACACTCATGTCAGAGTTAAATCTATTTCAGGAGAGCCACTAGATATTTTGGGGTCATTTAAAATCCCTCTCACTTTGGGAAATAAATGCATTAGTGATCCATTTTTTATAGTCAGAAATGATTTGGCAACACAATACCAAGCAGTAATTGGCTATGACCTTTTGACGGCCCACAAATTCACTCTCAACCTTGATAATGACATATTAGAAGCTGGTAATACAAAAATTAAAATACGAGACGCAAATTCCCAACTTGTAACACATTATCCACAGAGTACGCCCGATTAGCAACGAAAACCACACTTTTGCCACACGAATCCAGGGTTATGTATTTGAAAACTGATATTTTGGCTAATGAAGGGGATGATATAATGTTGACATCTATACTACGGAACGATACTATAGAAGTACATAGAGCTGTGTGCTCCATCTCTCAAGATAAAACGATTCCCATTATGCTTTCGAACTTGACCGCTCGAAAAGTGGCTCTAAACAAAAACACTCGTGTAGGTACAATCACGAATGACGTAGAAATTAGAGGCATGGAGGAATTGTTGGAAAATGATTTTGAGCTGAGCCACTTAGACCTTCCAACTCGTTCGAAGCTATAGAAATTACTTTTTGAATTTGGTGATATATTTAGTAAACGCTTATACACCATAGGTTGTACAGATAAAATCACTCCCATTTTACAAGTAGATTCATCAAAACTGCCATCTACTCGCCCCTACAATGTTCCCTACGCTTTGAGAGACGAATTAAAATGTCAGTTAAATGAATTAGAACAAGCAAATTTGATTGAAAAATCAGACAGTCATATCAGCTTCCCTTTGATCATGATAAAGAAGAAAAATCCTTCAGGAGACCCGAAGCAACAGAAATGGCGATTGGTAGTAGACTATAGAAGTAGACTATATGAACGCTCACTTAAAATATCCAAGATATCCTCTACCAATCAATCATCACTTACTGGAAATGCTACGGGGATCTAATTTTTTTTTTTGCTCCCTTGATCTATCATCATCTTTTTGGCAGATTCCTTTGAAACCCGAGGATCGTGACATGACAACATTTAGTTCTCCATTTGGCTCGTTCCGTTACAAAACTATGCCTCAAGGATTGAATGCTAGTCCGGAAACATTTTCCAATCTTTCAGATCAGCTTTTAGCTCCTCTTTCGGATTTGAAAATTGCCAACTATATTGATGACTTTTGCTTGGGTGCCGACAATGTCTCACAAATGCTCTACAAATTGAGAAAACTATTCGAAAGGTTCCGCGCTATTTTGGTTTGACACTTAATCCAGCTAAATGTTCATTTCTTGTTCCTCAGATCGAATTCCTAGGTCATACATTGAGCAGTTCAGGCATTCGCCCCATTGAGACAAATATTAAAAAGATACAAGACTTTCCAGTTCCCAACACCGTACGGAAAATTCGCCGTTTTATTGGGCTGGTTGGGTATTACAGGCGTTTCATACAAAATTTTTCAAATATTACGGCACCTATTACTAACCTCACTAGAAAGGGTAGAAAATTTCATTGGACTCAAGAGGCCCAGAATGCTTTTGACATTCTAAAACAAAAACTTTCGCAACCTCCCATTTTGATTCATCCGGATTTCAACAAGGAATTTATCCTTTCTACTGACAGCAGTGACGCTGCATTAGGTGCAATGATTGGGCAGAGAATAGACAATTCTAATGTTATACATCCAAATTGCATATTTTTCCAAGAAGCTAAATCCCACACAAATTCGATACACTATTATGGAAAAAGAATAAATAGCCATTGTGGAATCTGTAAAAGCATTCAAGTGCTATTTGTATGGTAGACATTTCACTATTAGGTGTGATAATGCTGCTTTGACCAAATTATCGAAATGGGATTCACCAAGAAGCAGAGTCACTCGATGGTTTGCATTTCTCTCAGAATTTAATTATGATTTTGAATTAATCAAATCTTCGGAAAACCAAGTCGCCGATATTTTTTCACGCGACTTTCATGTGAATACAGTACAGATCACTTTACCTACCATAGAGGAGATAAAGTTGGCTCGGCGCGAAGATCCTAAATTGTCAACCATAATCTCTACATTAGAAGACGATAACACTCAGAGCTCAGAGTTAAGCATGTTCTATCAAATGGTCTTCTTATGCACAAAGGGATTATCACTCGCTCAGGGGGGTCAGAAGATCATACTACAAGTAGTTATGCCTGACAAGTTCAAGCCACACATTCTTGCAGCCAATCACTTGACACATTTTGGACACTTAAAAACATACCACGTCATTAAAGAGAAATATTTCTGGGATAATTTATACACAGACACAAAACATTACGTAGACTCTTGCACACATTGCATATCTTTCCGATCTCCTCGTAGAGTACCACCTGTTCCATTGCAACGTCATTTTATTCCATCTCGACCAATGGAATATGTCTTTTGCGATTTTGTCGGAAAATTGCCTAACACCTCACGTGGAAACTGCTATATACTCACGTTCATTGATCATTTCACAAAATTTGTGAAACTGTACGCAGTTCCCGACCAAACATCGAAAACAACAGCAGAGAAATTCCTCGACTTTGCACTTTTGGATTTCCTGAGAAATTATTATCAGACAAAGGTTCAAATTTTGTGAGTGAACTTTTTAAAACACTTTGTAGTCGCCTAGGGGTAACGAAATTGCAAACAACGGCAATGTACCCACAATCCAATGGTCAAAGTGAAAGGATAAATTCTAACTTGAAGAAGTCCCTGTCTATATTTGCATTAGGAACATCTGATTGGGATGAATACATTAATTATTACGAATTAATTTATAATTCAACTATTCATCAAGCGACACAGGAAAAGCCAGCATATTTACATCTTTTCTACGACCCTACACTTCCAACAGACATTCTTAATCAGACAACTCCACATACACGTGTCTCATATTCTGATTTTGTCTCACAAAAAAACAACACAACTACAGTACACATTCAACAAAGTGCGTGAAAGTCTAATTACATCAGCAGAGAGGCAGGAAAATTACCAACGAAAATTCGCGGAAGATAGGAATTTTATCCAGGTCAATTAGTATTTTTGCATCAACCCGACGCTGATAGACACGCTTCGCTTCCAAAGAGAATAAATTTCGTCGGTCCTTACAGAATTCTCACAGTTCACAATCCTGTAAATTTTTCAATAACTGATTCAAGAAATCCAAAAGCTAAACCTATTAAAGTACATGCCAACATGTTGATTCCATTCAAAGACAGACGTGAAGAATTGGATTATATGCACAGTACCATTAAGGAAATCGAGAATAGTAGAAATCCTGCAGACTCCATTGTACAACAAAGGCCATGCGCTAGTTTCGATAAATTGTCTGACCTTCAATGGCTACAATGTATTTCTCCAAGTGCCGCACGTTCGGTGGGGAACCCACCCATCAGTAGCCCTGGACACTATTCCGAGGAGCCTTCTCGGAACACAGATAAGTCCACCATTGGAAGATCACAATCTTCTATTCAAGGATGTCAAACCCAAAGGCCTTCAACAAGTACAGCAAGTGATGCACCCCCTGCTCTGGATAATATGTCCCGTAATTTATTTCCTCAGCGTTCCGTTGGTCATCGGTACAATTTGCACTCTAACCGGCCGGCACAAATTAACACTTTCACTTTTGGAACATATTAATCAAGTGTTGCGTATGTAAATACATAAATAATATGGGACTTGAAAATGGTATTTTTTTAAAACTTCTATAACGATTATTTGAAAATTAATTCATCGAATTTTATAATCGTATTCAGTAATAAATTTTTTTTATTGCTGAAATTCCGTCGTGGATACAAATATGCTGTTGATTGTTCAGTGAGAAGCGCCCCTCATTGGACGGTGAACGCTTATTTGTTTCCAATCTTCTTTTTTTTTTCATCAAAATTTTTTTTTTCAAATTCACTATCTCTTTTTCACAAATTAAATTTGAGGTAGACATTGAAGTGCACTGAAAGTTTGATCAAGTCCCATCTTGAAAAAAAAAGATGAAATAAAGAAAAATTAAATTATAAAAGGAAAATTGAACGTATAGAAAAAAAGATGAAAGTATCGAAAAAAAAAACAAACGGAGATGAAAGTGTACAAAAAATATGATGAAAAAAAAAGGATGAAAAAATGAAATTAAGAAAAAAAAATGAAAGTAAGAGAAAAAATGAAATTATGAAAAAAGAAAAAATGGAAGTGAAGAAAGAGAAAAAAAAATTGTCAAAATGTTAAAAATATGCATGAGGAAGAAAAGTATTAATGTTGTACACTTATGCATGCAAGTACTTTCATGTAAATATCCACATATAGCATATATGCAATTTTGTTTTAAGAATACAACATGCTGCATATTAGTGTAATATAATTTGATGTTGGAATCTATAATCCCTCAGAGTTATTAGGGTTTTAATATTTATATTGAGCATTTAAACAAGTTTAATTTGGGAATGATTATAAATAATCAGACTGTGGTAAATTTTTTTCTTTCTCTGCCAAATGTTTTATATACTATGTTTCTATATCCCTTCAATGTTCATAATTCGTAAGTGAAATGTGCTCGTACTCTCAGTACACCGCTCACAAATTTCAATTAACTCTGCTTAGAGGAAACAGTTATCAACTGTTTCAAACTCGCCCTTCGAACAATGCAAATTCCTTTTCAGCAGACAACGAGATCGATCACTCAGAATCGTTGATGCGATGGTTCACCGAGTAATGCGGCAGTGATGTCTTGAAGCAAAGAAATTTGCCAACTTCACTAATGTGCCATTTCCAGACACCATACACTGGAATTGTTTCCGTGCAATTTCTCTTGGATACGCCTACGGAACGAGATGCTTCGCCGGTGTCGCACTTGTTGTCCTCAGTAGTCTGCGTAACAAACAGAGTGTTCGGGACTGACTGCACGTCTGAACACGAACGAACGGTCAAATAATTCGTTTTTGCTTCGACAGTACTCCAGCGTCGTCCTCTATTCAGTGACTGACATGTCAAAAGAACAAAAACATTCGACGCTCTCTCTACGATATACATTCGCTGCAAAGTGCAACACCCACACTGCACATCATGGGGACTGATTCGTGACATTGTGCCTAGTGCGGACTGAGCCACGACAAGCAATTGACAAGCCAATTTGTTTCTTGTACAAGGGAATTTTGAAAATTTAGACTTTTGAACTAATAACTATCGAGGCACTGAACAAATACGTTGAAATCCAGAGTAATGAATGTGCTGTAACTTATTTAGTATCACTCCGCAGCATTTTCAGTGGCACATGTTCTACGACATTTAATATGACATTTTATTTCAGTGATAAATGCAACAGTGATTTTCTTGTTGCTATGTCTAAACGTATTATTGATATATTTTTATGATACGTTATCCGAAGAAATTATACGTATTTTCGCTATTACGAGGATAAAAAAAAAAAATAATAATAATAATCCTTCCGATAAATCATCAAAAGGGATGATATACCATAATCTACGTTATTATGAATTCATGAAATTTTTCAAAGCTTCTGTATATTTCATGCTCAGTGATTTTTGCAAAGCTTTTTGTATATAATTTTATTTCAGTTCATATTATCTTTCCGCAATTCACATTACGAATATATCGAAACACACGTGTATATATCTACAACACATAATGTATATTCACTTCTATTTTTATATTACACATATATATTTTTTTTCTTTTCGTATATGTATATCTAGGTATTCTTTTCAATGCATTCCTACATTGATTACCTTTGTTTCAAGTGATGTATATTTGTACATACCAGATTTTCATTCATGCTTTGAAGAGCAAACATAATTTTATTGCTAGTATTGTAATTCCCTGACTTATATTTTCTTTTTCTTTTTTTTTCTCTTTTTTTCTTTTTCCGCAAGATGGACGTGCATTGCTATGGCGTCGATAGCCATCGCTATCAGATGAAGCGGGAGAGTACCAATTTCCTGCCCAATATATAATAAGAGAAAAGGGAAAGGGGCCTTTAGCCATTTAAATGTACAAAACATGCTCTTTTGCCTCCATCATCAACACTCCTTAATTTTACGGCCACTTACTTAAAGGGCCCTTTCAAAGATTGCGTAATAGCCGCTCCGTATTCTTCTTTTCTCTCTCTCTCCCCTATAACTAATACTGAAACCTATCTCTTGACCATTGTATTGCCACCAGCAGGCAATTGACTTTATGACTTTATTTCATCTATTTACGCATCCCTTCCATGGGAATATGTGCCTTTTCTGACTTTCTTTGCTCGTCTCTTCTTTCTTTTCCTTCTTTTTTTTGCACAAACTCCCCACAGAGAAAAACGTCTTCCTCCCATATGCTTCGAAAGATCGTAGGGGGTGAACCTGACCAATGATGTTAATATTAATACTAATTTGTGTCTACGTAATCCTCATCACCCAATAGAATCATCTTTCTTTGAAACCGAACTACCAATTGAAAAAGGGGGGTTGGTGCCTCTCAAAACTTCACTTTGGAAGTTTTCAAAAATTCAAAGTAGATTGATTAGTGCAAGTTAAGAAAAAGGTCAAAAAAATGACTTAAGGAGCGGTTGTTTTTGCAGACATCGAATGTAACTACCGACGGACGTTGGAGAATTCCGACACGATGATGATGGAGAGAAAGGTAGGAAAGAAATTCTTACCACACTTCAAGTAAATTATGGAGGTTTAATTAACACCCAAACTATGAGAGATTAACAGGGGGAGATGGCGAGATTAAATATAATGAGTGTTTAAAGGGAAAGAGAGTTATTCCAACATCAAATTAAAATATATTATAATTGAACATATACACTGCTCAAAACTATTAGGGGGGCAAGCAAAAAAGTGGAGAAAACAGTGCGAGACAGCCATGTATTGGCATACAATGGATAGTACACGCGTATCAATGCGCAATACAGAAAAAAGACGTAAAAAAATTTGGAATTAAGCTTTAATTCTTTGAAAATATGGAAAAAAGATGATTTAGGGCAACAATTTGGTTACATGTAAACGATAAAAAAAAAGTACTGTTTAGACATGATGCATGAGTTTTAATAGGGCGTGTGGTCTCCTCAAACAGCTAAGACTGCTGCACACCTGTTTGCCATGGATGCGATGAGGTTATCGATCAGACTTTGGGGAATACTGTTCCACTCCTCAAGAAGTGCAATCTGCAAGTCTCGGACAGTAACAGGCGGCCTTGGTCGCGCAGCAATGCGTCGTCCGAGCATGTTTCTCGATTGGATTCAGGTCAGGAGAGCACGCTGGCCATTCCATACGCTGTATTGTTTCAGCTTCAAGCATGTTCTCCACCAGACGAGCTCTATGCGGTCGGGCATTATCATCCTGGAAAACAAAGGAATCTCCAATGGCTCCAGCGTAAGGGATGACATGAGGTCGCAGTATCTCGTCTGCATACCTTCGGGCCGTCAAAGTGCCATTCCGAATGATATGCAGGTCCGTACGTCCGCCTATGCTGATTCCACCCCATACCATCCAACCAGCTCGTCTGTATTGTGACCTTTCACGAACGAATGCGGGGTTATTTCGAGTGCCCGTCCCTCCATACCAGAACATCTCGGGTGTCACACTCCAGACTGAATCGGGACTCGTCTGTAAACAGCACTTGGCTCCAATCATGTTGCTCCCAATCTCGATGTTCAGCAGCCCATCTTCTTCGGGCCGCACGGTGGCGTGGGGTCAACGGAATGCAGACCATTGGCCTACGTGCATAGAGCCCTCCCTCATGAAGCCGATTACGTACTGTTTGGCTGGACACCCTTCGTCCTGTTGCCAAGAGCAACCGTCTTTGCAGCTGCGTAGCATTCTCTGTTCTCAAGGAAACAGTTATTTTTCCGGATATTATGCTGAGGTGAGCTCGGAAAGAAAAGTCATCACGTCTCCGCCGGGACTCGAACCCAGACCCTCTTGCATACCGGGCAAGCATGCTACCATCTACACCACTGGAGACACATGAATCTGCCTTCCTAATTTCACGCACTGTGTCGTGAGGCATTGTCAGATTCATGTGTCTCCAGTGGTGTAGATGGTAGCATGCTTGCCCGATATGCAAGAGGGCCTGGGTTCGAGTCCCGGCGGAGACGTGATGACTTTTCTTTCCGAGCTCACCTCAGCATAATATCCGGAAAAATAACTGTTTCCTTGATATCTCTGGCTGAGAAAAAAGCCATCTATATTCTCTGTTCTGTTTCGACGGGCTGTTAACCGTATATACCGGTCATCAGTTGCTGTAGTGGCGCGGGGCCGACCTTGCCCTGGTCGACGTCTAACATTTCCTGTTTCTTGGAATCGATTCCACAGCCTTGCAACAACACTTCTGGCGACTCCAACAGCGTCCGCGACACTACGTTGTGTTTGCCCGGATTCCAGTCTGCCTATAACACGCCATGCCATGGATACCGGTAAATCACGTTGTTGAGACATCCTCAAGTCACCTTGTCTCAAAAAAAAAAATACTGCGCAATCGAATTTCACAGTTACGGCAGTAAAACAGACGTTTCTGCAACATCCCGATTTCTGCCCTTATCTCCTTTTTCTGGTTTTTGACGTCATGAACTTTGATTTGCATATGAAGTTTTCTTCTTCCGTTTCCTGCTAGGCTTTAAATTATGGATGATTCATTTTATGTTACTTATCGGTATACATCTTTGTGTAATTTTGTTAAAACCATGTGCTCCCCTAATTGTTTTGAGCAGTGTAGTATCCTGTCTATATATTATGCAGATTTTGGTATCGTAATGTTTTTTTTTAATTGACTTATTTTGTTTGTGTAAATATAAATCGTTCTTTTCATAATTATTTGATTAAATATTAAATGCTATTGAAATTTAACTGTTAAAGGATTCTTTCTTTTCATGAGTCATCGTTTTATTCTAAATGTATATTGGACCACTAGGAGCCTGGGTTAATCTAGATAATTACATATACATATATATTCCTCCAGTGGTCCGATATAACACTACGGCCCGGTCTGAAATAGTTTACTCGTTGATAACATAACTGATAAACATCCAATTGCCTTTTAATTATGAGTTAATTATTTAATTAATTATTTAAAACATCTTTATTCGATTAATTAATTTGACCCTTTTAATTAATTTACTAATTTAAACAATTTTAATTAATCTATTAACTTAAGCAATTTTAATTAATATATTAATTTATTTAATCTTTTTTAATCAATTGATTAATTTTAACCATTTTAATTAATTAAAATTATTTTATTGAATTAAATCCATTATTATCTTACGGAGTGATGTAACAATTTTTTTTCTTTTTGATGCTGTATTAATAACGTGCAGAAGTCAAAACATAAACGAAGCGTTTCATTAGTAACTGTAGTAGACATCCTCATTGCATAGGCGCCGGAATCTGGGTACTGAGGCTGTTTGAGCCCCGAAATAATTAATGAATATACAATGCAACGCACCACTCTTTCTCCTGCATAAAGGCTTCAGCCCGTATATATGGGACAAATGGAAACTTTCAGCCCCTTCATCACAAAACGAAAATTAGCAGATCGAAGTGCAAAAAAAACTTGTTTATTCAAGTCGTGCACCTCGTGGAGTTGCCTCTTTCTCTCCCAGTGGCGGATCCAGGCAGGGGCGATGGGGGCGATCGCCCCCCCCCAAGAGCCTTCAAACAATAGGTGATGGGGCGATCGCCCCTCCCAAGAGCCTTCAAGCAAACATAACTCCAGTGTTACCTCACTTTTTTCTTTATTTATTCTTAATTTTTTTAAATTAATTATGCAAATTTCACCGCCCTTCTACCATTGTACGAACTAGCTGCCCTGGGCTTGCTGTACTCTAAACCTCCCCCCTCCCCGTAAATACCACACTGCCTTCAGTGGCGGGACATAAAAGTTCAAAATCGGAGCGTTGTAGAAAAAATATTGAGGACAAAACTAAAGATATAGCAGCAAAAAAAAAAACGCCGATCGAGTTGAATATTTCTGGAACTTATGAAGATATGAATTATATTGATGCAGGATTCTCCCTAATCTAGCACATATCACACCAAGGTGTGCTGGGTTACCGAAATCGCCGAATTACTGCAAGTTTATTTAAAAAAAACCCATTTAAATAACAAACTTCTGCTCATAGACATGCACTGTGTGTATGATATGTTTTCCTCTTCTGTGCTCGAAAAAATCCCGCCTAAAAGCACCGGATTACTAGAGGGCAGTGGCGTAGGAAGGTGGGTGCGGGGGGGGGGGGTACCAGCTTATATCCCTGGAGGGACAGAGCCTGGGTCGTGACTGGTCTGTCGGGGGGGGGGGTACCAGTTCTGTGGGGTGACAAAAAATTGCCGTTTTTGTATTAATGCGCCTTTCTTGTTACATAAAATAACATTTCAACTAATTTACATGGGCCTTTACAATCGCTAATTGCAGCAAATTGTGGGCGGGTGAACGATGTGATGCTTTAATAATTTAGTATTATTGTGTGGTGCGTAGGGGGAAGGGGGTGTTTTGTCTCGTTTCTTTTGAACTGTGTTGGTGCTCAAGTAAACAAACAGGCGGTCCTGGTGACCCATCATCTCATCCTTCCCACAAATATCATTTGCCCCAAGTCGTTCTGTGCAACAAGATCGTATATTTTAACCGAACATCATAATAATATTCAAAAATTCGTCAACGAATAAGGCAAATACCGGGAAATACTAGAAAATTTTTATGCATTTCGACATGCTATGGGTGTCGTCTTCTGAGGATAAGAATATCACATTGACCGAGTTTCCCACTTCATTGATTTACAAATCTTCAATCTCGGTTGCTCGGCGGAAATAAACTGTACGCCTGTCCAAGTCAAACGTCGTGGCAAGAATGAAGCGAAGCGCCTGCGTGTAAGTAAACTCGGTCAGCGTGATATTCTTATGCTCTGAAGACGACACCCATAGCCAGGGGCGGCTCAAGCCAGGGTGTAAAGGGTGCGGCGCACCCGGGTGGCAGCGCAGCCTTTCGTTAAGACCCCAAAATTTAACACAGTAAAAATTTACATGGCATCACGCCTTTGAGTCATACCTATACAACGGAAACGTTGAGAAAATAGGCAGGGCCTGCAGCTCGAGATAAAATCTGTACCCGTGCGGGACCTATTTTTTGCTTCTCCTGCCTATTATCCCCCCCCCCCCATAGCTCCTACGTCGTGCCTCAGGACCCTGAGACTGGAATCTTTCGCTTAATTCAAGGCAGATTTTCCATGGGGGGGGGGGGGGCTTCTACAGTTAATTTAGTGTGAAAAAAAGCAAAATTATAAGGATGTAGTTCCGGGCTCACAAGTTGGAGCCTTGTCAGCCCCACCGTGGAGGTCATGCCCCTCCCTCGCGACTTATTAAAATAATTCCTACGCCTTTTCATCTCGGATTTTGCACCCCTCCAAAGCAGACAGAAAACTTTCTTCGGCCAATGAAACTGTTTTTTACCTATCCATCTCGAATTTAGCACACCTATTGAACGGCGCCCTGTGTAGCCGCTATGGGTCGCATGACCAAGCGCCGCCCCTGTATTCTTATCACAATGGGCAAGTGCGCATTTTGGTTCCGTCAACCATGGCCCCCACAAGGGCGGAACTGGCAGAGCTCTTGCCCTGGGGCCAGGGACAATTCTCATTATTTTTTGGCTTATTCACGCTATAAATTAACTATAGGAAATCCCGTGAGAAGTCTGACTGATGGGCCTCACAAAAGATCCCAGCCTATGAGGCGCTGCTCTAGGATGAAGGGGAAGGGGGTGTGCCATCTAAGAGAGAGGAGAAATAAGAATTGTACTTCTTCTCAATGGGTCGGAAGAGCGCGTGAATGAGCTTTCGCCCTCTACATATATTTCTTCTCAATGGGTGCCATGCCCTCGCCCAGAATTTGTTCCAGAATAGCCAAATGAAGGCAAAGGAACAATTTGGCTTCTCACTTGGCCAGTCCCTGGAGTACTGAAACACCTTTGAAAAATATTTCCAAGTAAAAATAATCTCGCTACATATCTTTAAAAGATAAGTGAAAAAGTTTCACAAAAATAAGTGCTGTTTCAAGGATTAAGTTATCTGGCATTATTAAGAATAGTAAGATAATTCTGAAATTAAACAAAAATCTACTTTAAAAACGGGACGTATGGTCACACACATTTTGCACAGTAAACAATAAGATGTGCGGCTTTCTTCTGGGAAAAAAAGCAGGTTCATCTCGAGGTCCCCTTCACTGGAGCCCTCGAAGCCTCTTGCCAGGATCGCCGCGCAGGGGTGACAAGTAAGCTCGAGCCGCCCCTGCCCATAGCGTGCCGAAATGCATAAGAAATTTTTTAGTATTTCCTGGATTCCAACAATAACGACTCCAATAAATAAAATGTCTTATTTGTTGTCCTCTTATTAAAAAATTGTTCCTCAATAAATTTCATTTTATATTTTGGTGGACATGGGGGTGACAAGTTAAAACTCCGCACCGGGTGCCACCAGACCTTGCTACGCCACTGCTGAAGGGATTATAGAGAATCTCTATACGTAGTGGTAAAAGATGCTTTATTTGAAGACAAAGAATATGGGTTTCCGAAGCAAAATGTTTCATAAATCGGGTGTACAAAGCTGGAAATTTTTAATGAATTTTCTTGATTTTATCGTCTTGTTTGAAAGTTATAAGCCGTAAATTAGGAAGTTAAAAGGTATTATTTGTGAATACAGGCATATCATCAATGGGCAAAATCTTCGTGTTTTTACAGTAGAGTTTCTTTCCATTTCAAGAGAGGATATAAGTTTGGTGTGTTATAAAAGTTTCTTTGAATTTCTAAAATCGTTCACAGACACACAAATTAATTGTCAAGAATGGGAGTAATTGAAAGAAGAATGCTTAATGTCCCCTAAACAAATCGCTAAGTCTTCAAAGCGTATTCGTAAACACCAAAAGTTGCTAAAATGAGCGGAGCTCAGCTGTGGACGCTTGAGTTTCCAGCAATGGTTCCCAACCTTTTCAGTGCATACGCCAAGCAGGTCAAGGGTACAGACTAAACAAGGTACGGAGCGAAACGAGCAGAGACCACAGAAAGCCCACTTGAGGGTCCCTCATGGATTGAAACAAAGTCCCTTTGGTCAGGTCCAGTGCCGGCTGGTAAGTACGGAGCTGATATAAATAAAGTACGAGCCAAGCAGAGCCAACTGAAGGCCCCTCATGAATCTGCCGGCAAATAAATGGGATACCAAAAGAGACAAGTAGAGACCACAAAGGGCCCACCTGGGGGTCCCTCACTAATATAAACGAAGCTCGTATAACCGGTGCCAGTGATGGTACGCAAAATATGAATAGATAACAAAACTATCCTGTGCTACACTGAAACCGAAACTATTTTATCATGGAACCTGCAAAAGAGCCAAAGGCTGCGCCGCGTAGGTTCGCCTTTTTTTTCTGATAGTATGTGGTCCTTTAAAGTTTGAGCGGTCGCATACATTTTTCGCAAGTGCAGTGTGACGATTGGCCTAACTTCGTGTGACCCTTTACGGGTAATGGACTAGAATTGTGTGTGTCCGCAGGACATACTTAATTGATAACTGCTTTGTTTTTGTGTGTCGGTGTTTGTATTTATTTTTTTCTTCAAATATTCAAGGATCGTCTCTATTAAACGAGGTTTCTGGTATACGAGGTAGCTCAGAATCGGTTTCCTCTGGTTGACCGAGATCCTTACTCTATTCATATTTATTTTGCGTAATTGTTATCAAAACGTCGCAGAGAGAAACGTTTAATACTTTCACAGGGTTAAAAAATACATTAATAAGGAAAATATCTACCTACTTTGACATGAAAAGCTGGGAAAAAAATATTTATCGAATACAAATACAACGCCACAAGAGGCAAAATGACCAAAGAGGTGGCTGAGAAAAAGATGCCCATAGCAAATATGGATGTCGTATATTTCAAAAATACATACGGATGTACTAAAATTTTTATTTGCGTACATTGTTGTGTCCAGTTAACTGCGAGCCTTAATTTTTATCAAGCAAAAGAAAATTAAGTAGGATTCTCGGATCATTTTTAAATTCTTCATATGCTTTCGATATTCTGCTGTATTTTCATTTGCAAATTTTTCATTTATTTGTACTATTGCACTCTTGATACTGTTAATATAAATTTTTTTAGCTGGAAATGCACATCAGAATTAACGTGATCCTCACGTATACCTTTATGATCTGGCCAGTAAATTTGTTAGCGGTAGTAGAGATCCATGCCCGAGCCAGGATTCGAACCCAGACCTGCAAAGTCAGACGCTAGCTCCCTAAACACTCTACTGCCAGGCTGCTAAAGAGGCCTTACGTTTATAAATACAACAAATTATTCATTGCCCAAGAAACTTTTTTTATGTACGGTAGTTTTTGCGAGGGTAGCCGGAACAAATGTCCAAATTCATTGTCAAAAAAAACTAATTCATTAGTTGTAGCATTAGTTACTACGAGCAATTTCTTAAATAAGTATGTGGCCTACTGAAAAAATTTATAATATGCATTAATATAAATTTTAAATTTTAATTAATTCACTTTTTAATTAATTCACAACTTTTAATTAATTTTTATATTTTAATCATGTTTGGCGTCTGCGGACACTAGGTTGGGCCTCTCTTATCGGAACCTCACTTTAAAAAATCGCCCCCCCCCCAACACATTACCCTGGATCCGCGCCTGTTCTCTCCTCGAGTATAAGTGCGGTGTAGAACAAACAATACAACTGTTTTCGTCGGTAATCTCCATTATGCATTCTCGCTCCTCTTGGTCGCTTCACTGTGTGCTCAGCCATATACAAGGAGGTCTATAGAGGACTTATCAATAGCGGGGAGGGGGGAATGTTAGCTCAGGTGCTTAGTAGGGAAAGATTTTCTCATTTTTGCCATTCATATTTTTATAAAGGGTAGTTGATGACGTATGCATCATTGAAACCCCTCCCCATTGATGCTGATGCAGGTGTCTACCAACATGGGAAAGTCACGAAGTCACTGAAGTCCTGAAAAAGTCACAAAATTTGAGTAAAGGTCACGGATTGTTTTGATTCTCCAGAGATATCTTTCCGATTTTTGCCCTAAAATCTACGCTTTGGAGAAGCTGTGGCATTCAATATTTATTTTCTTCTCCATCAGGTTTTATTCATTTTGTTTGCCCTGGAAGGATGGATGGGTGAGTAGCAACAGGAAAGAACAATGCAAATATGTAGCCACCCTACATTGAGCAGACATTATATGGGTGGGGCAAAAAAGCTATTTAGACTGGATGAACAAAAAAGAACTTTTCTTTCTTTGCTTGTCCGGACCTTTCAACATCTGTAATATTCTCCCTAATAAAGCAGTGTTCTCAGGATCACTTGATAATTCCTAGAGGAGGAGGGGGAGGACTGTAAAAGACCACAACAGTAGGGAGTCCTCTTGGGAACAATATTGGTTTTCCGTAGAAAGGACATGATCTTCTCTCCACATCGTAGAGCAGGGCTGTAGGATCTTTGGCAGGGCCGCAAGTCAGAGTTTTCACGGGGGGGGGGGGGGGGGGGGGGGGTTCCGGTAGTAAACTTATAGCATGAAAAACAATGATGGTGACTGCAGTCCCGTCAGCCCCATCCTTGTGGGGGACAAGTGAAAGGGCACCAATTTTTTCCCCCACGAAAGAATTTTCTTTTAAAATTATCTTTTTTATTTTAATCGCGCCGATCTTTACTGACTAGCTATAGCGAACGACGAAATCGTACAGTATACGCATGCGACAAAATGAGAGTGTTCAAAAGAAGACCGACATCAGACTCGTTCGCCATTAATTGTGTTGCGACGTAACTTTTAGGCCGAATTTAAAGGAGTACCTCAGTGCTTCCAAAAATGTGCATCAGGGCTCCTAGGAGCGTCGTGGCGAGCTCAAAATATGGATTTGTGCGCACAAAACCTATGCTTTAAAGTGGTTCTTTTATATGGTGAAAAAACTGCCAAACTTCTTGGGAAGCCGCCGATGAACCATGAATTACGCAAGGGAGGCAGCTGACAAAACAGAACCATTGGAATACGGTAACCAGCTTGCGATCTACACCAGAGGTCTTTAACCTTTTTCCAGTCGCGAGCACTGAATGTACCCATCATCAAAAGACCACTCTTACGTCATGTTTGATATACAAATGCATGAAATCGGGATGATTTTAATAATTGAAATTTGCACAAGGTGTTTAAATGAAACGTTGATAAGTGCTCACGAGCACTCTGGGTGCTTCTGGGAGCACGAGCAACAGACGAAGATGGTGCAACAGATTGAAGATGCGTGATCTAGACAGACACCCAAGCATGATGATAAAGCAAATAACAAGAGTCTAATATTGGACTTTGGAAAATATGAAATCCGTCCTTCGAAAGGACCCTTGGTTGGTCTAGTGCTCTTCTCAACAGTCGGGCCCTGGCAACCACCAAACTGGGCAGTGAGTGGTTTATTGTTTCATTTTTACCCATTTATTTATGCTCAGGCCTTCCAATCAAGAAAAAGAAACCAACCATGCCGCGGGATTCCAAAGGTTCAGAAACACTGATCTAGTGACCCCACATCTTGCAGTAGGGCCAGCCTAAGCTGAGATCTTTGGCAGGCTCAGGCCAAATTTTTCATGAGCCCCGTATAGTGAATTTATAGTGTGAAGAAACAAAAATTAGAATTCTCATTTAGAGTCCCCGGGCTGGATCAGCCTTCTACTGTGCTTCCTTCCGAATTGGAAAATCGGCTGTTTGTACCCTTAAACAATGGCTTCGGCTCTCGTATATAAAAAACGTTTCTTCTAATTTTTTTATTTTACCTGCGCCAATACGTTTTGCCTGCATGCGTTAATGCAATCAGTAAAGAAATGGGCTCATTCGTGCACATTCTATTAAGGCGGCATTTTCTTCCGATGCACATCCCTGTCTGGCGACGCGCGTCGATTCCAACGGCAAACTTCCGATTTCGACAGTCGGTGAAGATCGTTGAACCGACTAAACTGCTCGATCTATCACACCGTGCTCCATTCAACGTCATTCGGATCTTTTGGTCTGTTTTGAGCCCACTATTGCTATGCGTCGCAGCGCTGCTGTTGTGCACACGGCTTAATATAGATCAATAGTGTTTTTAGTAGTTTTGCATTCGCGGGTGCGCTCACGGAGCCTGCTTTGAAAAGTTTTTTTAGGTGGCAAAGAAACTAATACGATAGAAACATTGATGCGGGTTGGGACTTGGGGTTGCCAGACATCTGTATATACGACTCGCAAGGGCGTATGCAGGAATGGATTACATTGAATATTCATAACCTGAGGGCTTAGGCATGGCCCCCACATGGGGGGGGGGGCTGACAGTGCTCCAGCCCTGGGGCCCGGGAGTCATGGGGGCCCGTGAAAGGTCTTTCCGATATGTTCCATAGGAAAATAGACAGGACTCTTTTATATCAGTCATATCAATTTGTAGTCGTATGGACGGATATCTTGAACTACGTACCTTCTATTCTCATTGAAATTTTTTTTAACTATACACATGTACAAGTACACGAAAAAAAAACAAACGGAAACGAAGATAAAAACATTGTACAAGTCCCCCCCCCCCTCTCGGATGGCACAAGGTTTCTAGAATATATAGTAGTTCTCCTAGGAAGGAAAAAAAGGCATTGTGATGGTCAAGGACACCAGCATTTTGTGTGTGTCCTCAGGGCGACCGCGCGACCCCTGCTGTTTCAGTTTGTAGAAGGCCATAATGTCTGGATAGAATGAAAATTGGCGTAAACACACGTCGTATTCCGCAGTGAAATTGCCTTTGGGTGCCGATAAAGCACATGAACCCCCCTCCCCCAACATCCTGGATCAGGGGCCCCGTAGGCTGCGCTATTTAGCGGACCCCTCTATTGGATTGGATTGGATTTTAGGTTTATTGGCGCAAGGACCAGTTTGGTCAAACTGCGCCAAAACACATGATTATAAAAAAAATTGTCCTTTTGTCATGTCGAAAAATTCAAAGGCAGCATAAAACGTAAAACAATGACATCAATTGTAAAACTATAATTTGTTATAAAAACCAATGGCCTTGATGAGTTTAAAAATGCGAGATGCATCGCCATTGTCATTTAAAATGTCATTAAGCGAAAGATGACTCTGACCAAAAGCGGTCGTAAAATGATGACGGTGATGTGAACAAGTAAAAGCATGAGCAATGGTCAATGGACTTTGACAATGAGGGCACTCTGGTTGACTCTCTCGCAATAACAAATATGATTGTGTGAGGCGACTGTGTCCTATACGCAACCGGGCAAGCAGAACTTCCTCCTTTCGGTTAGTTCTGCAGCTCGAACGCCAATGGCCAAGTGTGGGCTTGATGGCAAATAATTTGTTATTTATCTGATTGTTCCAATGATCCTACCAGCGGCGATGCATCACTTCTCGGAGGATTGAGAAGTGGTCACTGGCAGGAACCAAAAGGCTATTATCGATGTTAGTTGTTGTTCGAGCTGCGTTGTCTGCTTTTTCATTGCCCGGTATTCCAACATGACCTGGTACCCAGTAAAATTTAATTGTGGTACCGTGATGGATGAGGTAATGTAATTCATAAAAAATGGCATGAATGAAAGGATGAGTGTGAAAACTGAAGGAACACAGTGATTGCAATGCGCTGAGAGAGTCGCTATAAATGATGCATCGTCGGTGGCGTTTGCGTCGTATATGACGTAGAGCCTGAAGGACTGCGTACAGTTCTGCCGAATAAATAGAGAATGTGTCGGGAAGTTTGAAAGATGTCTTCTCACAACAGATGTAGGCACAACCGACATGCCCAGGGCTCTTAGAGCCGTCGGTATATATGGGGAAGTACCTGTTATACCTACCCCTGTGCCTAAACAATATCTGTCGATATATGACATCTGCTGGGGTGGCTCTAGGGTATGATGATAATGAAAGAGAGACATCTGGCAGAGACTGCTCCCATGGTGCCAGTTGCAAAGCAACTGGGGCCACACGACTGATGTCTAATTCTAGTTCCTCCACAAAAGCCCTCATACGAAGACCGAATGACAGTACACATGAAGAGTGAGCAGCAAAAAGTCTATGAAATGAGGGATTAAAAATGACATTATGAAGTGGATGATCTGGAAAAGATTTTATCTTGATATAATATTTCAAGGAAAGTTGCTGGCGACTTGATGTCAGTGAGGGCTCGTTGCATTCGACATACAGACTCTCCATTGGAGACGTCCGGAAAGCTCCAGAGCAGATCCGCAGGGCGAGATGGTGGACTGGGTCGAGCACACTCAGATAGCTCCGAGGTGCCGACCCGTATACAATGGAGCCGTAGTCGAGCTTCGATCTTACAAGAGCTTTATATAAGTGGAGGAGCGACTTACGGTCAGCTCCCCACGATGTAGAAGAGATGACCTTCAATAGGTTCATCGTCTTCATGCAACGAGCTCTTAATTGGGCAACATGAGGTTTGAAAGTGAGCTTCTTGTCGAATGTGATGCCGAGGAATTTAGTGTTTTCTACAATAGGTATTAGATTGTTATTGAGAAACAACTGTGGGTCATCGTGTAGGTCTCGACGCCGGCAAAAGTGCATAGCAACAGTCTTGTCAGCGGAGAAAGAAAAGCCGTTATTATGAGCCCACTTGCTGATCTTGTTGAGTGTGGTTTGCAATTGTCTCTCGGCTGACCTCATATTCACTGATTGGTAAGATATCAACAGATCATCCACGTAGAGTGCGCCAGTGACAGACAACGGGAGTTGATTTAACACCCCGTTGAGTCTTAAAATAAAAAGTGTTAAACTTAAAATGCTACCTTGAGGTACACCTTTTTCTTGAATTTGGGGAGCTGATAATGTGCTTCCGATCCGTACCTAGAAAATACGGCGAGCAAGAAAGTTCTTAATGAAAATGGGCAAGTTGCCCCGCAAGCCGCAATTGTAGAGGTCAGAAAGAATTCTGTGACTCCAAGTACGGTCGTAGGCCTTCTCTATGTCGAAAAATATGGCTATCATATGCTCCCTCTTCACAAATGCTTGTCTTATTGATGTCTCAAGGCGTAACAGATTGCATGTTGTGGACCTGAACCGTATAAAGCCGCTTTGATGTTGGGATAAAATATTGTTAACCTCAAGGTAATGCATAAGGCGATAGTTGACCATGCGTTCCATGAGCTTACATACACAACTGGTCAAAGCAATAGGTCTGTAACTATTAGGTTGCTGAGGATTTTTGCCAGGCTTCGGGAATGCAAGAACAATGGCTGCTCGCCAGGTGTCAGGAAATGAATGACCGACCCAGATCCGATTAAATAATATGAGTAAATGTGACAGTGATTCTGGTGAGAGATGCCGAATCATGGAATAATGAATGGCATCGGGCCCTACAGCTGAGTCAGGACTTCGCTGCAAGGCTGTCGTCAGTTCATGAAGAGTGAACAATGAATTGTATCCCTCCGGTGTAAAAGGCCGGAAGGTGTACGATGTACGTTCGGCTGATGATTTAATGGGATGAAACGATGGGGGATAGTTCGCATCACTGGAGACAGTGGCGAAATGGGCGGCGATGGTATCCGCAATATCCCTCACATCGCTGATGATAGTGCCATTGGTGTTTAAAATAGTGATCGGATGAGACTGATAATGACCATTGATTTTTCGGATCCGGTCCCAAATGACTTTAGATGAAGTAGATGAATTGATTCCCGTGGTAAACTTTTGCCAGGACTCGCGTTGAGCCTGGCGCCTGGTTGTTCTCGCTATCGCCTTTGCTTTTAAAAATGCCAACTTGTTGTTATGGGTAGGATACCGCCGGAACCTACTCCATGCTTTCTTTTGTGCTTTAATCGTAAGATTACATTCGTGGTTCCACCAAGGTTTAGGAAATTTCGAGGACACTTTGGGTATTGTTTCATTTGCTGTAGAGATGATACAACTGGTCACAAGGTCGACACAGTGGTCGACGTCGGGTTGCGAAACCATATCCTCCGTGATTTCTGCCCATCGGGCGGCCACAAGCTTCCACCGAGGAGGACCCTCAGGTATGCTATGGCTTCGATCAAGGCACTTAACCACTAGAGGAAAATGATTGCTCCCGTGGAGGTGCGGATCGACCGACCAGGACCAGTTCGGCAAGAGTGAGGGTGAACATAAGGATAGATCTATTACAGTGAAACTATTGTTTGGGGCATGGAAATGAGTGAAACTGCCATCATTCATGATGGCAAGGTCCATGTCGTCTAACAGCCGTTCTACCATTTCCCCACGAGGGGTGTTGCTGTTAGAACCCCATATCATGTTATGTGCATTGAAGTCTCCAAGAAGAAAAAATGGCGGTGGTAATTGATCAATCAGATCTTCTAGATCTCTCTGTAAGATGGTGTCATTTGGTGGCAAATAAATGGAACACATGGTAATTCTTAGGCCTGTAGAGATTTCCACCGCGATGGCTTGCAGGTTCGTGCGCAGCGTTAAAACGCGCGACGACACGTGATGTGGAACCAGCAGAGCAACACCGCGGCAAGCCCTACTCCCGTCATCGTAGTCAATACGAAAGAGGGAATGTCGCCTGATGTTCCATGTCTCCGAGGGCTTTGTAAAAGTTTCCTGGAGTGCCACGCAAACAGGATGATAACGATTGATCAAATCCTTGAGATCTTCATAATTGGGTCTAAGACCACGAATGTTCCATTGAATTATGTTGGCCATAAATTTAAATTTAAAATAGAAGTAGACGGTGCAAGGTCTTTAAATTTATTCCGGTCTAGTTTCCGGCGAGTACCACCAGTTTATGACGGATTATCAAGATCCATATCACCAATTGACTTGTCATCAATTAGTGATACATTCTGGAGGGTGGGACATTTAATTGCTCTCTGTATTGCTTTTCTTGAATATCCGGTCTTTAACTGTTTCTTTTTAGATTTATTTCCAGAATTGATCTTGGGTTTAGTACCAGATTTTTTGAATGTGTTAGCCGTTGCTTTTTCTGCTTCTTCTTCGGAGGTAGTGGACTCCCTCCGTAATCCAGCAGAGCAACAGCAGCCACAACTATTGCACGGTTGGTTAGATGATGATGTTTGAGTTGACGTGTCAGCTATTGGTTCAGTCTGAGTTGTTACGGATGCTTTGGTGACATTGTTAGTCATATTAGCTGATGATGGATTTGTTACCATATTAGAGTATGTTCTAGTACGTATTGGAGCTTGGTTAGAGGTTATACGACGGCGTGCTTCGATATATGAGATGTTATTGAGGACCTTGATCTTCTGGATCTCTTTTTCTTCATTCCATTTCGGACACTTTCTGTCAAATGCGGGGTGGTCGCCACCGCAATTGACGCACTTGAATGGTGAATTAGTGCAGTTGTCCGAAATGTGGTCCTTCTCACCGCACTTTGCGCAGGTGGGTTGACTACGGCACGCCGTTCGTGAGTGACCGTATTTTTGGCAGTTGAAGCATCGAACGGGGTTAGGAATGTATGGCCGGAATTTGAGGTTATAATAACCTATTTTGATATCTTTCGACAACGTTGGTGAAGAGAACGTGAGAATTATATTACGTGTTGGAGCTGGATTGCCATCTTTGCGGCTCATAATATGTTTAGCTGATGTTACGCCTTGAGACGCCAGCTCTTGTGTTAGTTCTTCTTTATTCATGTTAATTAAGTTAGTATCTGAAATAACACCACGTGAATAATTCAACGTGGGATGAATTTTGACCGTTATTGGAATGTCTCCGAGAGATGTGAGCTTTTGAATGAGTTCGGCTTGTTTGGATGTGTTAGTTTCGATGAGAAGGTCTCCTGAACGAAGGGCCTTCACTGATTTTAAGGTACCAACTGTGCCATAGAGAGCTTTATCTATTACAAATGGTGATACTTTGGCCAGCGGTTTTTCGGCATCTGAAGAGTACAGAAAGAAAAATGAGACAGTTGATGAATTTGAAGCAGTTACATTGACATGTGTTTGGTTTGAAGCAGTTCTTTGACGTTTTGGTGCATTTTGATTTTTTCCCATATTTGAATGGGTATTGTTCCACTCCCACCCACCATGCCCACCATGGAGCCCTACGAGGGGACGCGCACACGTAACCGGTGAAGGTTAGTGGCAACGTCGGGTTAGGTGGGAGCTATACACCACCAAAGCAGGCGAGCAGACGGCGTTCAAGATCCAAGATCGTCGTGAAGCAGCACCAACAAACCTCAACGACGTCCGGCAGGCCCGGCCCCTCTACCTGCCCAGTAGTGTAACCCCTTCAGCCACCGAGGCGACCACAGCCGATTGACCTGGACGGGGCTAATCCAAGCCTCCCGTTTCGGCTGAATCCGAGGCCAAAGCTAGCGCATCAGGCTAACCAGGATCCCCATCTCCAGCCTTACGGGTCTCCACGCACGGCAAACACGCAGGTAGACAGCGCCCCAGACAGAGCATACGCTAGAAGCAACGCCCCGTCTGGGAGGACCCCTCCCCGCCATAGCGGGGTCCACAATGAGGGGTTGGACACAAGATACAAACATGTACAGGACAAAACAAGACGCAAGACAAGTACTGCAAGATGTGTAGAAAAAAAACATGTAATCTGAGCTATTGAAAGTGAAGGATATGAGCACAAATAAGCGATGACAATGACGTGTGATAGATTTAGCATTACCCAGGGTGCACCACGAAGAGGCCTATCACATTACACCCTGCGGACCCCTCTATAGTGAACTAATAGTGTGAAAAAAAGACAAAAAATGACAAGAATGGTCCAGGTCCCAGGCCTGAAGCTCCGCCAGCCCCACTCTCGTTATGATACTAAGAAAGCTTTGCTGCAAGCTTTTGTACAAAATACAGTGGATCCCGCATATAACGTTTTTCTCCTTAGTGCGACTCTTTGGTGCCAACTCTGTGTGATACTCATCGAGATTTCTCGTTTAAAGCGTTTTCCCGCAAAAAGTATTGTACGAAATCGCTGTAATGACGTGTGTACTGAATCACGTGATTTCGCTCACGGCCCCTCTAATAATACCCTCCCACCCGTTTAATTGTGTTTCATAAAGTTTAAAAACGCTTACTTTTAATAGGGAATATCTACAAATTAGAGAGTAACCTCGTTCATACGTCACTCAGTTATACGACTTTCATGTTTATACGACATTTAATTTTGGTAGTAATTGGTAACAATACATATTAAACAGCAATACAACAAATACATTTTAATGTTAAAATACTTCATTCATTTATTTAACGTAAAACCTCAATTATTCGACGTTTTCAATTCGACTCAAACTCGCAAATTTTTGAAAAAAGAAAAACGTAATTTATATCCACATCAAATGCGCACAAAATTTTTGTATGCAGTGAAAAAGCGTTGCTGCAACAGTTCTAGCATATTGTCACCGCAAAAGACATAAATTTTAGGGTGATTGCTGACGTATACGAAAATTGCCAACGAGATGGCTGATGACCATTTAGAGTGGACACTTAGGTGATTTGTTTATTGCCTCTTTCTGAGAATACGCATATGTGGAGAGTCCCGAAGAAATGGATTTCAATTGTTTTGACGGCCATACGTCCTTTCAGAATTTTTTCTCTCCCTATGTTTTCAACGTTATCCTGAAAGGGTGAGAAAGTCTACTGTAAGTATTGGGTGGGGTACAGGTCTGCCGAAAATAGACAGATACGGTACACATGCACAGTAAGTTCTTTCGATCATTTCCTGTAGAATTTTCTTTCGATATGGTGCTTCGTTTGCTGACAGGACCGTCTTAAAAACATCATGGGCCCCCAGGTCAATTGATTTTTCTGAGGCCCAACCTGGAGAATTCTCGAAAATTTCAGTTAGTTCCCAGGCCGTGCTCGGGTGGGGCCATGCGTTCAGACGGCACTGCTTGCTGACTGCGTCAAATCCGCCGTTCGTAATGTCGCTCTCTCTAAAAAAACTGGAAATTTTGGAAGAATTTTAAATTGATAACGAAAGTTCATCTTGCAAACCAGTTGAATATCTTCGTTTCAACGTTTTGAAACGATTATAAAGCAGAGAAACAAAACCAAAGAACAAGCTCCTGATTGAAAATCATCTACTGCCAAAAAAAAAGTCCAAGATGGGGAAATTTTTGCAAGTCGAGAAGATTTTGTTGCAATTTTGTACCCAATGTCGTGCCCCAAAGGTAATGTGTGTTGTGGTAAATTTTATTTCTTTAAATGATTTGAAATGTGATTTAATTTCCTCTCAAGTATGAAACGATATTTTTTAAGAACAGAATTGGAATGCAATTAAACACATAAAATTTTATAACATTTTATATGTATGGGGGAGGGAGATAATTTTTTAAAAAGGCTCAGGTATTCACTTCGACTTACACATAAAACGTTTTGACTTGGCCTCTTGAACGTCGTATAAACGAATGTAACAGAATTGTCAAGTTGCTCAATTGAATAGATGAAGTGAACATAAATACGGGGTGATTATAAAAAAACTATCCCGACATATGGGCCCCTAACTATCCTACCATTCACAGAAACTGAATGAAATTTTGGCATAAGGTATTTTTAGGTATGCGCTCAAGAATGATATGGAAAACAACAGTGTCACTCTAACAGTTACGGTTACAGTGAGAAAATTTCGAAAATATCAAATGGCAACACCAAGTTTTTTGTATTGGAATGTGATCTCCATACTGAAAAACACTAAATAGCGTTAGAATGGAACCTGTAGCACGAAAATCCCCGGAGCTAGGCAAGGAAAAAGTAAAAAGGACTTTGCCGTGCACCAGAGCATTAATGTTCGTTTCATTCGTCACACCGTTTCTTTGGCTAAGATCCCATCCTGATTAGTCCTCCACAAGGTAATGTGGAAAATTTGTGAAACACAATAAAATGCTTTATTTTATGCTGCTTCTCTGTCCTTATTGGTTGTCCTGACTTTTAGCCTATCTACCGCCGGTGATTTTCATGCTACAGTTGCCGTTCGAACGCTATTTAGGGTTTTTCACAATGGAGATCGCATTCCAATACAAAAAACTTGGTGTTGCCATTTGATATTTTCGAAATTTTCTTACTGTAACCGTAACTGTTAGAGTGACACTGTTGTTTTCCATATCATTCTTGAGCGCATACATCAAAATACCTTATGCCAAAATTTCATTCAGTTTCTGTGAATGGTATGATAGTTAGGGGCCCATATGTCGGGATATTTTTTTTATAATCACCCTGTATTTGAAATATTTCAGTTCAATTTTTCAGGCCGGTGCTTCAACCAAGGCCAATGAAAATAGTTTTCAGTATTATTACTTTCATTAACTCTTTAATTCACTAAATTCATTTATTATTTTTGGACGCCTGTAGTGAATCGCCTGGCATAACGATTATTTCCGAAAACCTCACACCCTGACAAAGGTTGGAGGCACAGGAGAACCTGTGCGTTATAGGAATAATCATTGATGTTCTAAATGAAAGGAAAGTTAAACGTTCGGATAGAAATTTTGTTTTGTGTAAAACATATTTCAAACTGTGGTTCGTCAAGTAGAGACTCTATAGTAGTTTCATTTGGTGTAGTGTATGAGTATACTTGCTTGCTTGGTGAACAACGAAACTATAGAGATGTGGTGGATATCTTATCTGAGAAAAACTAAGGATAAATTTGATACTGTGCATGTATATCTATATATATAAAATTGATTTTCTGTCTGTGTGTGTATGCTCTCTATACAAATCCACAATTTTAGATCGATCGTCGCCAAAGTTTGGATATATACCAAACAGGGCCCGGATTGAACGATAGGCTACTTCAAAAGTTCGCCAGAGAAGGGTAGGTGCCCGAAATGGACGAAAAACCGTCGGGCAACAATGGTTTCTGGGCCTCAACAATCACTTTCGGAATGTTTACTTTGGTTACCGTGGTTCCCTAGTAATGCGTTTTACACGTGCATATGCCTTTACAATGCGGTTTGTCACTTCTTGTAATCCTGCCAGTATTATATATTTATTCCTTTGTAATGGTTTGTCACTTTTCCAATCCTCCCAATAAATAAAGAAAACACAGGCAGCGCCGGGTATTATAGCTAGTATTATGCATGATAAAACTGCAGTGAAATCTCGATATAACGATATTCTGCGGACGAAGAAAAAAACCATAATAGATGTATTATCGTTAATCGAGAGATGATTAGTTTAGATTGAACACTAGCCATCAGAGCCGCAACTCAATGCTTGATCAGCTGAGGTAAAAACATATTTTGACATCCCTCCCTCTCCCCCCCCCCCCTGTAATTTTGAAGAAGAGGCTATAAAAGGTGAATTTTGCGCACCCTTCTAGTCCTAGGCAAGAAACCTGCTTGTCCCCTCCCCTCCCCCAGTTGCGGCCCTGCCGACCATGGATCATGATCACCATTGACGTATGCAAAAGGGGGTTTAGGGTTCTAACCCCCCTCCCAGAGCCGAGATTATAGGGTTATTTTGCAGGAAAAAAAGAATGTAATCCCCCCCCCTTGTGAAAATTCTGTGTACGCCTATGGCAATCACAAGTTTCTATGGGAAAACCATATATATATCGCCTAACCAATTTTTTCTCTTAACTGGCCCATAGGGGAGCTCTATTGTATTGCGTAAAATTATATACAAATCACATAATCATATCTCGAAATGTAATAATATTTATTACACACACATTTATATTTTATTATTTAGTTTAAATATACAGTGAAACCTCGATATAACAATATTCTACGGACCAAAAAAGATATTGTGGTAGAGGGATTAAAGAGGTAACATTATCCTCACGTGCGATCAAATTTATGCTATTGTTGTCATTTTTTCTATATCAGCATTGTTAATATCATCGGAAAATGCGCTTTTATGTACGGGGTGATTATAAAAAAACTATCCCGACATATGGGCCCCTAACTATCATACCATTCACAGAAACTGAATGAAATTTTGGCATAAGGTATTTTTAGGTATGCGCTCAAGAATGATATGGAAAACAACAGTGTCACTCTAACAGTTACGGTTACAGTGAGAAAATTTCGAAAATATCAAATGGCAACACCAAGTTTTTTGTATTGGAATGCGATCTCCATACTGAAAAACTCTATATAGCGTTGGAATGGCACCTGTAGCACGAAAATCCCCGGAGCTAGGCAAGGAAAAAGGACTTTGCCGTGCACCAGAGCATTAACCATCCACCGGGCATGAGTTTTTTGTCGAATCGTTCTCAAAATGGCACGTCAAAAACACAAAATCGTTCCAAAATGGGCAGGCTTCTTTAGTAAAACATGATGCCTACCCCCCTTGCGAAGAACGGTATATAATACCCCGGACAGTGTGGTGATAATAAAGATTAACATTTCGGTACCGCCCAGTCAGTAACACTTTTTCCTCTTCAGTACGAAACGTTTTCTTTCCCCTACGGTATTTGCAATACGGCACATTCAAAGGCGGTAAAAACGAGTCTCCTCATTGACTCCAAAAACTGGTTGAAAAGAACTTGCACTCAGAATTCTCTCTCTCTCTCTCTCTCTCTTTCTGTTCATTTATTGACTTTTTATTTCTTTCAGATAAAAATTCTAGGAGTTTCGGACACACTCCAGTTTATATATTTTTTTTTTTTGCAGTGAAAACGAACCCTCGCTTTGAGGGAAGAAAAGTCCCCCCCCCCCAACCCGAAATAATCCTGCTCACACTACTGCTCGTACATATCTGTAACATGTTCTATAAAAACAGTCGGGTAAAATAAACATGTTCCATTCTTAAATTTTGATAAAAGTGAGGGGAAATAAAAATGCTGTTTCTCTCATAAACAAAAAGCGGTCACTCAATTATTACGTAAACTGTGAGCTATTCAATCCCTTCCCAGAGCAAGCGTGGGTCCAGAGGGGGAGACTAATAATATTGGGAAAATTTGTCTGTCCCGTAAAATACGGGATTGTCCGATGCACTACACAAAAAAGCCGGATACGTACTGGACGGATATCTATTCGCAGTTGGAGAGTTATTTATTCATTTACATTGCGGGGAAACAGAAGGAAAAAACGAAAAGAACATGTTAAAATCAAAAGAAAAGGACCACATAATGACAAAAAATGGATGTCTGGTCAAGAAACTCGAAATGTCAAAGCTTGATAGTCGTTTGCAAAATAACGCGTACGTTGGTGTAAAAGATGCCTCAATTTATAATACTCACAATGATTGTGTATGAATCCAAGTTCATATTGGCAAATATGATCATCTTTCAATTAATTATTTGATTAACTGAACATAACTCTGGTCCAGGATGATTATTCCGAATGGCAACGTTGGTTTTGTTTGCACATGTTGATAGGCGTGAAAAAAGCCAACATTACAAGACTGATAAAGGTTTTATAGATGTTTTTATCGTCTTCACACTTATGCTAACTTGATTAAATTTTTATTGTAAAATATGTCAGAACCACTGAACAGGTGTTCATTTTTACTGTATAAAACAGTTAGAAATTAATTTATAATATATATATGGGACATTTTAACATTAAAATTTAGTATAGAAACCAATTGCGACCGAAGTCAAACGTCGAATAAATGCGAAAGTTGTATAAATGAGGTTCCACTGTATATCGTACCTCCCATAAATCGACACTTCCCGTCAGGGCCGCAACTAGGGGGGAGCAGACGCGTCTGCTGCCCCGGGCGCTGGACCAGAAGGGGCGTAAATTTCACACTTTTACCTCTCTTTCAACATTAAAAGGGGGAGCCAAAATGCTTGCTTGCCCCTGCTGCGGACAAAATTTTTGGTCCCATGGGTGACCATTATCGAGATGCTCTACTGTATCTGCATCGGCTTCATTCGCTACTGAAGACATCCGACTCCATTCCATTCGAAGCTGAAGATATCTGCCTCGACTTTATTAGCCGCTGAAGATGCCTGTCTTCGCTCGGGCGGGGATCGAGGAGGCGATGGATTTTGCCTGTGGCCCCCTTTGAAGCATATTTTTTTTATCGTGGCTCCCCCCCCCCCCCACCCTTTTTCAGTGAATTTATACTGAACGAAAATTTTGCAAATAAGATTGGCAGCCAGACCACTGGCCTAGAATTCATTGAGCTCCCTGCTAATCCGACTTCTATTCAGGACTGTCTGAACATCATGGGCCCCCTAGGCAAAGTGATGCTATGGTAGTCCTATACTTAGCTGGAAATAAACAGCCTACATATTTCCTACTTATTTACAAAATTTATTGTACTATACAAAATATCATAAGGGGGAATCACTTATTGACATGAGACCCCCGAGCATGACCCTTCCCAAGTGTGGGGAACCCTCCTAGGGAACCTACTGCAAAATGTAGGTGGTGAGGCCAGGACGGGTCCATGCCCTAAGACAGCCCTGGTTTTGTGGGTGAAGTTTTGTGGATACTGTATAAGTGTATATAGTCACTAAATATAAAAGCTTTATTTCTTCACACCTTAATTTTTCTTCTCAGCTCTCTGCAGCCCTCCAAACCACCTGTCATGGCCCCCTTCTGAATTTTCTTCCATGGTCCCCCCTTGAAGTATCCCAGTGCCACCAGTGAGAACCATTGCTTTACACGACGATTGACCAGAACTGGCCAGTTCATTGAAAAAAATTCAATTGTTATGTTCCAGTAGCAGAATAAGGGAAAAGTGCGCGCGGGAAAATATCCAAATAAGCCGTTCATGACTGTTGACATGCTTTACTTCATTTTCAACAACAAAGACTGACGGAACATCAAAAGTTGTTTTTTTCCCCTTTGCTCAGTGGCTATTCCACAATAGAGATCCTAGGCCTCAATTTGTTCAGTAGGACCTAGACAGAGCTGCACCCATCAGAACAGGTGCGTGCCGGGTATTTCTTTCTGAAGTGAGAGAATGAGATAGCGACATATATATATATATATTATGCTCGTGAGGAAGCTTTATCGATTCTGAAAACTGATAAGAATCACTGTAGTACCGACACAAGAAACTACATGAAAATAGTAAAACGTCCTTCATCCTTCGTCAAGTCGACATTGTATATGGAGGCAGAAAAGCTAAACTAATTTTTTGTCTCAATTTGTTTTCAACTAGGAAGCCATTATGAAGTATAGGCGGTGTCAATTGCTAGAAGCAATGACAAGCCCTCCAGTTACAGACTGGCCATGAATTGAAAGCTACGCCGCTGATTGAACGCTTGTCGGATTTATGGTTTGGTCGCCTGTGGCGTAAATTTTGCCGCCCTTTCTTGTCTGATTTTCTTGATTTAACATTCATCAAATTCGCCACATTAGGCTGCAGCCCGCTAATCCATTCCCCCGCTCATGTCTCTATCTCTAAATCACTCTTATGGTCACTCAAATGTTTGCACTTTCTTGTTAATTTATTTGGTCACTTAATGCCTTGGCTCTTTGCTCTCAAGGCCACTCTTTTTATCATTCACTTGCTTGCACCCTGTTTTGGTCGCTCGCACGCTTGTACACCCTAAATCAGTGCTTCTCAACCAACGGACCGTGATCCGGTACCGGCCACTGTCATCAGTCAAACTGGGCCGTGAGTAATTTTTTTATTTTTTTTATAAATTTTCCATTAGTCGTGTTTATTTCCGGGCCTTCCACTCAAAAAAAAGAATCAAACGGGCGAGATTCTAAAGGTTGAAAACCACTGCTCTAAATCGTTCTTTCGGTTGCTCAGCAACATCGTTCCTCACTCTTTAGGTCCCCCTTTTGGTAACTCACTGACCAGCTCCCTCGCTTTTTCAATCACTCCCATGCTCAGACACGCTCTAGGTAAGCGGTTCTCAACCGGGACTCCGTGTGCACTTCTTCACGGGGACCCCACGGCCAATTGAGAAAATTAAAATAAATCAGAAAATTTTTGATAAAGCTAAAAAAAGATGCCTGTTTGGCTCCGCGATCAAAAAAGGTTGAGAACCGCTGCTCTAGGTTTTTCTTTTTTTGTTACTCACTGCCTGCACACTTCATTATTCGCTCTTTTGTCCACACACCAATCACCTTCTTCATACTCTAGATCAGCTGTTCTCAACCGCTGCTCCGCGGAGCCCTTGGGCTCCTTGTTCCCTCTCCAGGGGCTCCGCGGCCACTGGAGGAAAATAAAAAAAAAAACAAGTAAAATTAAAAAAAATTATAAATATTTTTAAATAGAATGTTTAATAGAATGAACGCCATAGAATGTTTTAGTTGAAAGGGCTCCACGAGTAAAAAAATGTTGAGAACCGCTGCTCTAGATCACTCCCCCTTTGGTTACTCACATGCTCACAAACTCTCTAGGTCTTTCTTTTTTGGTTACTCACTGATCTGTTTGCTCACTAAGGTCACTCTGATGGTCACTCACATGCTCGCAAACTCAATAGATCACTTTTTTTGTAACTCACTGACCAAGTCCCTCAGCAGACACGTATTAATTTTATACGGCCTCCTGTAAATAAACCTTTCTGCACTATCGAAGAAGTTTAGTTGTTTGTTGAAAATCTGAATTCACAGAACCAGGGCCGCAACTAGGGGGGGGGGAGAGCAGGCGGGTCTTGTGCCTCGGGCGCTGGACCAGAGGGGGCACAAATTTCATTCTGAAAGCTGTCCTTGAACATTACAAGGGCGCGCAAAATGCACGCTTGGCCTGGGTGACCAATCATTTAGTTGCGGCCCTGCACAGAACGTTTCGATGTACGATGTTTTGATGTGAAATGTTGTACGCAGGACACTGGCATACGAAAGGGGGAAGGGGGTTAACCTTCCTCCTTTTCTGAAGCGTTTTTGTTTTGAGTAGAAATTGACCCTCTCTCCTCGGAAGAAAAAAAAGGTTGATGAATACACCCCTCCTTGACAAAAATTCTGTATACGCTTTTGACTTAAAACGATTTCACCTGAACTTTTCTGAAACGATAATGATTTAATGAGATTTTTTTTTTTTAATTTTTCGAGATCCAGCTCTTTCATAACAAAGATTAACGTTTCCTGGGTTTTTCTTCCAATCCCGAAAAATATAGAATCAAAGTGATCCGATCCCAGAAATTTTCCTGGGACTTCAATCTCATAAACCTATGGGCATGGCCCCCACAAGGCTCCAGCCCTGGGTGATTTTAATCTTTTTTTTTTGTTTTTCACTTTATAAATTCATCATAAAGGAGTTCCCGTGAAAGTCTGGTCGGGGGGGCCCTGCATCAGGATGTGGGGCCATGCATATGGGCAATTTAAAACAAAAGTAGTAAATAAGAATAAGTAATCAAAATAATACTCATAAAAAATTATTATTAATTTATTTTAAAATTGCACATTGGTTTGTGGAAATGAGTCCTTACCGGTTGTACTTGCATTACGCTTGCTTTTCGTTCGTGATTCGCAGCTTTGGCATTTGCTGCCACGTAAATTAGGCCGGGAATCGGGTTACGTCATTTAGGGGGGGGGGGGTCAGGAGGCAGGGGCGTAGCCAGAAATTTCGTTCGGGGGGGGACCACATTCATTTCGGGGGGGGGACCAAAGCGACAGAACAATGGATTTGGCCATCTTTTCCCCTTTTTTCGGTCATTTTCTCACATTTCGGGGGGGGGGGGGACCAGACCCCCCAAGTCCCCCGGCTACGCCCTTGTCAGGAGGGCCGTTGAGGGGAGGGGAAAATCAATGAAACTATATGTAAAGTCCCAACTCGGGACACCATTGTACTTTTTTTGTGCTGTATGCCATCTATTGTTCCTCCTTTTCCTTTGTCCATATTTTTCTTACTTTCGGAATTTCTTATATTGGCCTTTGTGTGAATATAATATGTTGTACAAAATTTAAAATGTTACAATGCATAAATAGTCTTGACTCTGGTGTCACATAAAAAAAAAAAAATTAAGAGCACTACAATGATCGTATTATTGGCCGAATTTATATTTTTGCCCCCCCCCCCCCACTCCATAGTTTAGTTGTGTTTAATATATATTACTGTCGTAGGATCATGACAGTAATGCCCCAAAAACTCGAAAAGAAATTCCTAAAAATGACAAAAAATGCATCCGAATAAAGTTCTAGAAAATGTTTATGTTCAAAAAAATGAAGTTGCGTCCAAAATGCTAAGGAAAATGTTTAAAGAACAAAATCAGATTTTTTTATTCTCTTTTGTTTTTTCCCCCATCCCTCTCAATATTACATTTCATCAAAAATTACTGATAGAATTTTCCTAATAAAAAAATTGTAATTTTTGAATAGGGTATGTAATCTGAAAGCGAAAATGTATAAATATGTACCACAAAAATATATTTATCGACCTAATGAATAAAAAAATATGTATATTCAAACTTCTCACCTTAAAGGTTTACATGTTTATTTATATAGAGGCATATTAAAAAAAAAACTGCTTCACCCACAGTTAGTTCCTTTTCAATCTCGAAAATTTTTGGACTTACCCATCAAGACAGCAGAAATTTTTCTGAGGGTAGTAAGCCCACTGTTTTTTTATCACTTTGTCAAATTTTGCTATAACAGATTGGCCTATCCCATCTTTGGCGCACCTAAAACCTTCTCACTGACTGTGCCTATGCAGCAGAGAGCATCAATACGTTCCATGTCTTCTTTCTGTAAAGACTAGATAGTGGAAACCAAAATACTGAAGTTTGATCTTATGCACTCCAACTGTCCTTTAATATTCCCTAGGCAAAACAAAGTTTTTTGACTATTTGAAAATTTTCACTATAGAATATGCAAGCATTTAGCTGTGTTCCTCATTGTTTAATCACATGCTTTGGAGGCAGAGCTAATGTAGGAGTTTTTACTTTAAAAGCTTCTAATGTGATAACTATATTTCATAAAAAAACGTTTCACTTTGGTAAAAAGATGGGTCAACGCGTTCAAAAAGCATGATCAAATTTCTTTACATATACTATGCATTGCATGAGCAAGGCAAGTTACGTGTATAGCTTTTGGATAGAAGCTTCTGATCGCTCACCTTACTTTTGTCGTATGTGGAGTGGCATCAGTCAAGAAAAGTAAAATATTGTGTTCCACACCATTGGGCCACAAAAAATTCATGCTTTTGTCAAAAAGTTGATAGTGGAATGATTAACTTTCTGAGGAGTCTCAGAATAGAAAACTTTTTCCTGGATGATCCGGCCCAAGAATTCCTATGATGACATTAGCAACAGGGTGGGCTTCAGCATCAGTTGTTTCGTATATTGAAACAAAAAGTTTTTTTGCCTGCTATATTAGATCTTACCTTGTACATCATTTCAATAAAACAATCACTCACGTAATTGTTTCTGCAGCATTTATTCATCGAGTATGCAATGTCTGGTGTACTTCTCCAAGAAGTCCCTTAACTTTGAATTGTTCAGCTTTTCAAAAGGCATGTTAGCTGATATTAACGTGTCGCACATTTCTTTGAAGATGATGTAGACTGCTTACACTGTTCAAAGAGGAGTTGAGACGATTGAGACTTTTTCTTGACTTCCTTTCTTTTCAATTCCCTTTTATGCTTATTCCTTCCAATGTGCTGCATGACAGTAAATTTCTTTTCAGCTGCAACTATACATAGTTTCATGCATTTTGCAAAACAAAATGATCCCATCAGTAGAAAAAACATCCTTCCTGAATTCTTTAACTACCTTTTGCGAGACAAAATTTACATAGTTTGGGCATTATTCAAAATTCAGCACACAAGCTTCAGTGCATAAGTTTGAGAAAAATTTCAAGCTATTGTCTCTTGTGATCTAATTTACCTCTATGAAAAAAAATATGTTACTGCTCAACAGACACCTATCATGAGGTGAGAGCCCTTTCCAAGTAGTGGGCTATGTTTTGAATTTCTTTTCAATGCATTAATTTTTTATAATCCAACACTTCTTTTCCTTCGCTTCCTCTCGCCAATGAACGGTTTAACTGACTTATCTTCAGCGAAAGACCTTTGAAGTTCATATACCAATGCAATCAGTTTTATTTTTCACTCTATGACTGCATGCTTTCTTCTGTCTGGTTCTCACACATTTGGACAAAGATATATTTTGTAATGTGTACTTTGCTTTTGGTTTAGATTGAATTCCTTTATCACGTCCGAAGTCGTAGATTAATTGCTTAAAAAGCGGTTTGATTGAAGCGTTTTATGAATGATATTTTTGATAATATTACTCAATGTAATTAGCACGCACATATATTTAAATTATTTCACCTTTTACTCTGAAAATTTTCTTTGGAAAAAAATGCCTAAAGATGCCCCAAAACTTGAAAAATGCCCTTAAAGTGAAAAGGCCAAAAAATGCAAATGTCATCAACATCCGGGCCTTGGTTACGAGTATTTTTATTTAGATTAATTATCAAAATGAGTCATTTCAATAAAGAATAAATATTCAAGTGAGATTCATTGAAAATATGTGAAAAAACAGGACATTTTTTACAAAAATGTAAAAAAATATTATTAAATATAAAAATTTAACAAAGTGTATTCGTCCAATAAAATTTAGTACACCATTTGATGTAAAACGTTTTCATATAAAACGTAACTGACACCTACCAGTAAATGCATGGGAAAAGAAGGGGCTGAGCTGAACAGTTTTACTATTGAATGAAGAATCCGAAAGATGAGATGTTGAAGATGGCTTTCTTCAGATTTTCAGCAGGTGCAAACTAAGGGGTATAGGGAAAAGTGTTCCATTCAGAAATCAACTTTAAAAAATATCTGGGCTTGTCAATGCTAGAATAAGAGACTTTTAAGGATAAACAAGCTTGAAGGATTAAAAAAAGGTCAGTCATGGCAATCACGCATATAAATATATGCTCATATGTAATAGCAAAACATTTTTACTTTAATAAATTACGTTAAAATATTTTTTAAACATTGCAATACACTGCTATTTTTAAATAGATGAATGCCAAAATGATATGTGTTCCACCAACTAATCTATAAAGAGATGGAGCTTATATATACTGAATAGTACCATGTGATGGATGGTGACAGTAATCATCTAACATCTCACAAATGACATCAAAGCTACTAGATGGCGACATACACTCAGTGACCAAAAAATTGAGAAAACACCCCCCCCCCCTCAAACTTTGACTTGTCCGTGCAGCTCACACACTGATGTAATAAACCGGATTTGCTGATAAAAAGCTTTCTCCTGGCCAAAAGCACCAGTTAACGTTGCAATTTTGTTTGTGGGAAAAACAAGAGATTTGAGTGACTTTGAACGTGGCATGATTGTGGGTATCAGAAGCGGCGGTTCTAATATCTCAGAAGCCGATAGCTAACCTCCTTCGCTTTTCTCATACAACAGTATTTTGAGTCTTCAAATAACACCAACTAAACCAAAAAACATCAAGCAGAAAGATTAGTGGGCGGAAATCGCTTGTGAACGATAGAGGTGCCAGAGTAATACTCATTGCAACAAATTACAGTGCAATACAACTCGGGTTCATCGCAAAGCATATCCATAAGCTTTACAAGATGAATCTTACAACAAATTGGTTTTAATAGCCAGCACTGCAAAACCAAAGAAAACTGCTTTTGTGGGTTAGAGAACGCCGAAATTCGGCACATGATGAATAGAGTGGAAGAAGGTTGTCTGGTCTGACAAGTCAAGATTTCTTCTCCATGACATTGATGGCATGATCCATGTGTGGTGCAAGCAGCACGAAGCCATGGACCCGGCATACCACATGACAACTGTTCAAGCGGGTGGTGGCAGAATCATGATCTGGGAAGCATTTTTCTTATGTCCTTTATGATGGTCCCTTATTTCCATTGGAAACATCCGTCAATGTTGGTGTCTACCTCGACATCGTTACTGACCACGTGCACCTGCTTATGGCCATAATGTTTCCTGATGATGACTATTTCTGGCAGGACAATGCACTCTCCCATGGGGATGGAATTATCTCAGAGTTTCAGTTGCTTCAATGGCCCACCTCAGTCACCTGATCTCAATCCAATTAAGCATTTGTGGACGAGGTTGAAAGGTCTGTTAAAAACTCAGAAACACCACTTTCTCTAATCTGAGGGAATTGAAAGCTATCATTTTTTTAGCACGGCTAATATTTCTCAACTGTTTCAGCAAGTTTTTAGAGTCCATGCCTAGAACATCTGCAGTCATCAACACCAGAGGAGGTCCCACATGATATTAGTGGTGAGTAGCAGGGTGTTTCTAATTTTTTTGGGCACTAGGTGTATGTAGAGAAAGATTTACTCTCCACTTGGTTAATACAAAATATAGTGAGAACTGGCTGTTTATGTAGATATTGATTTTCAAAAAAATTTAATCTTTCAATTTTGACGAAGAATTTTATACTCAAACATTTTTTTCAGCGTTGGTGGTGAAAAAGGATTTTACTATCTTTATTGGCACCAATGGCACGCCAAGTTGCAACCGTGCAAACAATAAAAAAATTTTCATTCAGCTTACTGATCTTTTTCCCTTCACATTTTCACTTGTTTTACTTCGAGGGAGGATAAACTGAAATCTCACTGCAGCTAAGAAAGCCATAAATATTTTATTATTTGTCAAATGACCATGAGTTTTTCTTCACACATATTCTACTAAGTAGGAGTCAAGCTACCCCTCTACACATGATTTGTATTGGTATGAAGAAAGCGTTTGACTGCTAACCAAGCTGCTTCAGTGGTGTTGGTATGCACACTCATGACAGAGTAGCCTTGAATAACAAACTGGTTGACGGCAACACTCAATTTTTTTATTACACCCATAAGTTTGACTTTTGTCCATTCTATCAGTAAAAAAATTTGTGAAAGATATTATTACCGAACGTGTGAGGCCCAGTGCAACCGCACCTGTCATACATCCCTAAGGGCAGCTCTTGAATGAATGCGCCGCAGGCCATTTTATAAGAATTTAAACTGGTAGGGCACTAAAAAAAAGGCCACTCGAAGCGGAGTAAGCTCCAGTGTGTTTGTACAAATAGCATAGCAGGCAAAAAATTTTTATGAAATTATTAAACTCATTAATTAATTAATTATAACTCTGTGTTAATGCATACCATGCAAAACAGGGAGGGCAGCGATTTACAAACTTCGAAAAAAGCATAGCAAGAAATGTAGCAGAAGTTTACAGAGCGAGCTGCAATCAAAAATTATGCATAATGAGGATAATGACACATTGTATTGGCATTGACTCAAAACAATATAAAAAACATGTGTGAGGTAGAAAAGTATGTTTGTACAAATAGCATAGCAGGCAAAAAAATTTTATGAAATTATTAAACTCATTAATTAATTAATTATAACTCTGTTAATGCATACCATGCAAAACCGGGAGGGCAGCGATGTACAAACTTTGAAAAAAGCATAGCAAGAAATCTATCAGAAGTTTACAGAGCGAGCTGCAATCAAAAATTATGCATAATGGGGATAATGACACATTGTATTGGCATTGACTCAAAACAATATAAAAAACATGTGCAGGGTAGAAAATTATTGCATGTACAAAAGGATGCAAGGTGAAATTGTATACCACATGCAGAACAGCAGTGTTTTATTTGGTGAAATATTACTTTCTAGCCTCATAAAATCAACAATTTAAATTTAACAAAAATTTTGGGTCTTTTATCATCATACAGGTGTAATCAGTGTTTGTGAAATTGTGTTCTGTTAGTCATGTGTAGGTGCTGCATAGTGTGTGGCCTCATTTTCTTCAGATATTTTCATTTATTTAAAAATTGAATATTGAGAATGTAAAATAGAAAATTCACTCGAAAATTCGAAGAAAAAAGTATAGAACAATTTGCATTAAATAAACACTACACCATTGATATTTATTCACATCATTACATTGCTATCTAATAAAAAAAATAATATTTATGTTGTTTTTCACAATAATGCAATGATAACTGTGGCTATGCATATTTGATACCTTCAATATAATCTATTTTTTAAAGAAAAGCATTTGGACAGATTCGGCAGGGTTTTGGACAAGTACCGTCGTAAGTGCAATACCTGCTTCATAATCACACATGAAAAATAAGATGTGAAGTAGAAATAATATTTATAACAAACTAAAAAATTTAAAACTGTTTATTTAAATATTTATATGAGTGATATTAATTTACTATCAGATTTCAAGCTTGAAACCGTCAACTTGGTGAAACAATTAACTTGGGAAAAAAACCAAATGACACCTTTTTGAAATATTTTTGATTTAGTTAGTTTTATTTTCTGCTAGTTTTTTTTTTAATATGTTAGTATCATGAAAAAAAACCAAAAAATCCAAAGTTTTCCACGTAACACTTTGAAGCCTAGAGGTTTTGGACATTTTCTGACACTTTCGGACAGTTTATCCCACGTGTCCTGTCCACCCTGATTAAAAACATGGGATGTAGAAAATTATTGCAAGTGCAAAAGGAAGTAAGATGACATTGTACAGGTCTCAGCACGGATCATGGCTTCAAAACTAGTGAAAATAGTGACCACAATATTTTTAGAAAGAGACCAAATGGACAATGAATTTTGATTATCACCAAATTGAATGAATTAAAATTGATTTTAGTTTTTACTAAACTTTGCATTTCAATGGAACTCTTTGAAATTGCTTTTTTTTTTACATAATAGTGTAAAATAATTAAATTAAACTCAAACCCATTATGCTAACCAGAAAAGTTTTGAATAACTTATCAAATTTATCAACCCTAGGGTTCCGCAAGAGAATTGACATCGTGCCCCTCCAGACTTTCAAGTCTATCTCCACCTATGCTGATGACCAATTTAAAGTGGGCTCTAAAATGGTTTGTTTATTGTAAGATTTTGTGAACTTCGGACACGTGGCAAGCCATAACAAAATAATTTACATTTGTTGAAAGGCAACTATACTAGATGTCAGGGTTTAAGCTACCATCACATTTTTCGCAAAATGCGAAAGAAAATCATAGAATGCGAAAAACTTTCGCAAAAATATGTACAGGAGGTACGCAACGAGTAGACGTCCAACCATCAATCATTACATTAGCATTGCAGCATTTTGCTAAAGTTCCCCCCACCCCATTTTCGCTTTTTGCGAAAGGAATTTTTTTATCCAGCTTAAACCCTGCTAGATGTACAGACCATATACTACTTCTTCACATACTACATTTTCCTTCTGAGTTTTTTTCCATTGTGTTATTGCTTCATTTCCCAGTGTTATTCCTGAAGCATTTGCAACTGGTCTGCTGGTAAGAAACAAGTACAATATATGAGTTTGTTCTTTCATTTCCAGTAGAATTTCCTTTGGTTGTGGTATCTCGCTTGCTAGATGGCTGCGTGGAATCAGCTTTTCTTAATTTCTGATAAAAAGAAAAGCCCCCTCCCCCCTTGAACATAAAATGAAAATTTCGACAAAAAAATCTGGATCTATGAAAGAAAACTTGTGAAGAAATATGGCACGTTACTTTTGGAGATGGGTTGCAAAAAAATATAAAAATCTGTTAATATAAACAGTATTGTTTGCAGAAAATCTTAGATTTTAATTTTCTTTTTTTGTCATTTGTAAAATAATACATAATAATCCTGAAGAGAGATTAAAGTAAAGAAGCAAAGTCACCATTGGATTAAATTTATCAAAAAAATTATAATCTCATGACCTTTTTTTTCTTCATACTCAGATAACTTAAATAAACCGAAAGTTAAATAAAAATTATGGGAGAATCAGGGCTAAATAAAAACTATGTTGTGATTCGGTCTCTCGAAAGTCGTATGAACGGAGTTCTCTCTCTCTCTCTCCTCTGTATATTTCTCTTTTCTTCATTCCCCTCTGGATCTGGAGACTACCAAATGTCCGAAAATTTTAATAGTCTTTTGCTACTACACTGATTTTTATCTATATTGCTCCAAAAAAGAATGTCTTAACTCGGGCATCTGACAACCGGTAACTTTCGATCCTTTCTACTCCAAGGGTTAACTAAATTGTTTTCACTTTAATGAACATAAAAAAAATCAATCAATGGTCATACCCTTCACCTCGGCCCTCCTCCATCTGTTCTTGGTCCGACTTTTTATGAGAACAAAAGACCTATTACAGAGAAGCCTGTCCCCGGAAAATTTTTCAGTTGAACTTTCCTTTTCCTTCTTGAAAAAAAAAAAGATCAGTCATAAAAAATCGGTCTCACAAATGGCGAAATCTTTTTGTTTTTCCTCTTTGACTCCCTTCATATTGGTAGGGTTTGAAGTTGAAGCTGGTTCAGGAAAACAAGAAAAGGGCTTTGCCCCACCAGTGATCATTTTTTATTTTCACTGGTGGGGCAAATAGAAAGGCTAGTGGAACAAAATCTCCACCAGTTAACATGTGAAAACAAACATAAGTATCAAGTTAATGCTGAAAACCTATTGACAAAATCCCGTTGGATTCACCTATTTCCTGACATGATTGAACTTAATTTTTTTTTATGAATTCTGAACTAACTTTGCTACAGACTATATTTTACTTCTGTGCTAGTAAAAAAGCGCCACTCAAGGCTGTAGTGAAATGGGGAGAACTTGGGATTTTCCCCCCCCCCCCACCAGCGTCGTCTTAACGCATGGGCCTACCCGGGCACGGCCCGGAGGCCTCGAGAGAAGAGGGGCCTCACAAAAATTAGATTTGGTTGAAATTTTCTGTAATTTACCTGGTAGGTCCTCAGAAAAACCACTTGGCCCGGGGCCCCATGATGCTCTTAAGACGGCCCTGCCCCCCACAAAATATGGGAAAAGTAACCAAAAAAGGGTGAAAAGATAGCCAAATCTATTGTTCTGCCACTTTGGTTCCCCCCCAAAATGAAAGTGGTCTCCCTCCGAACAAAACTTCTGGCTACGGGCCTGGTGTCACTGAGAATTTTTCTGTCAAATCCTGTGAGAATGACCCAGGAGTTAACATACCTCACCTTTACAATTAGTTTTCACATTTTCAATTCAAACAAAATCAGTACACTTGATCTAGAAAGTAGAGCGATTGCTCTTCTCAGGAGTGGAATAATGAGAAAAAAATTGGTCTACTTCAAATATGGGAATACAATGAACCTACATAATAAATTAGCCTTCCAGAAACATCACCCCACATCCTGTAGCCCTTTATGGTTCATTTACAGTGTAAAAAAATAAAAAATGATTATCTTCTTGGGCTGGAGTCCTGTCAGTCCCCCCACTTATAGGGCCCATACATCACCCTTGATTAAAATGAATTACTGAATGAGCACTCTTGAAGAGAAATTTATGAAGTTAATTTTCCATAAACATGGGTCAGCACTAACGTGACACCTTTTTTCATGCCAAAATTGACACAACCATAGGCGTATGCAGAATTTTCTCGAGGGGGGTTTTCAGATTCTTTTCCTTCTGAGGGGGTTTACTTTTTTTTCCTGCAAAATAACACTATAATCTTGGCTCAAGAGGAGGGGTTAAAACCCCAAACCTCCCCCCTTTGCGTACAGCAATGCACACATCCCTGGCAATCACTTCAGTTTTTACTAGTTTTAGCAGCCCTTTGAACATTAATGAACATTATAATTATGAACATTAATCAACCGCACATTTTATATAATTCAATTTTTTGGAGTTTTCCTTGCCCTATTTCTATTGATTATCACATATTACGACTGATTCATTTGAAAAGTTACATTTTATGTATATACACACAACATAGGCGGAGACAGACTTGGAAGTGTGGGGGCACGATGATGCCAATTCATATATACATTAGATCTGTTGACTCCACCTTTGATGCTGGGCCCCCCCCCCCCATGACACATGAAGAATTTTCTTGGGGGGGGGGGGAATTGAAGATTTTTCCTGCAAAATAACACTATAATCTCGACTTAGGGGTTCTCCTTACATATGCCAATGTATACACATGCAGAGGTGCAGACCCGGAGAAAACATTAGGGGGCTGGAAGTTGACAGTCGTCTCATATATACAAGACTCAAACGTATACTCAATTATTGGAAGGGGCAGCCCTCCTGGCACTGAGGCTCAAATGGCCTCAGTTTCCAACGCCTATGTACTCATGAAATTATGCAATTGCACACGTTCTTTGTCTACCATCTAAATCGACTGCTACAAAAGTAACAATAGTTTAACACTGACCATGCCAGGGTTTAAGCTGGATAAAAAATTCCTTTGGAAAAAAGGAGGGAAAAGCTTTATCAAAATGCTGCAATGTAATGATTGATGGTTCAACGTCTCGTTGCGTACCTCCTGTACGCATTTTTGCGAAAGTGGCTGCTACTTTTTTCGCATTCTAAGATTTTCTTTCGCATTTTGCAAAAAATGCAACCGTAGCTTAAACCCTGGACCATGCGCAATGAAAGTTCCTAATTATGACTGTGAATAAGCGCTCTAAATGCAAGAGGATATTGAATTATTCCCCGCCAAAATCATTGGCTTTTTTTATTATTGAAAGGCCAAGGTGACAAGAAATTTATTTTCAGATGAAGATATGTTACTTGGGTACAGCATCAATATTGGTCACTTCCCTAGGCAACTTTGTTTCGACAATTAGTTGCCAAAGACTACATAATAGCGATGGGTTGTCGTATTTTTAATTTCTAGAATGATGGATATCAGGTGGCGCTAGTTATGCCACACGAGTTCCAGTTTTTGTTTGAGCACGTCTTCTCAAAATTTTAAATGGCAGTTCTATTTAGTCATCGTTTTCTCATTTTCTCTCCTATGGATAAGTATCATTCTATTTATCACTTTTTTTTATGCCCTTATTATATTCTTTATACAGAGAATATTTATTTATATAACATGAAGGATCGTTATTTATTTGAAAGGGTGCATACTTTGTTTAGTCTAGATCAGTGCTTCCTAAAGTGAGTGATGGAATGGTTCTGGGGAGTGATAAAAGCTACTGGTATAACATAGGAACCAGGGTTCGCACTGCTGATCGCCATTGCGACAAAATATTTCATTTGGCGAATTAATAACAGATCAAATTCACCAAATCGTGAGTGTCCGTTCGGTCTCTTGATGGTCGAATCGACCATTTGATACAGTTGTTTTGGAATTCACACTTTACGACGCGTGAATTGGCTACAACTTTTCCCATCCAATTAGCCATCCATTAATTACTACAATTGATAAAATGTGAGGGAGAACCCTGATAGGAACCTATAGGTTCACTTGAGCCCCAAAGCAGAATGTTCAGCACTGTTCTGCGACGATCCCTCCTGACTGGAAATGTTCTGCGGTAAAAATTTCCATGGAACAAAGTTTGGGATACTATGGTCTCAATCAGAGGTGTTCAGCCTTTTTATCGTCAGTCGCGAGCACCCTTTCAGCAAGTTTAACATACAAATGCATAAAATCATTGACTTTAATCCTTGGATTTCATTTTTACTAGGTGTTTTAATTAGAACATTGGTCAAGTGCTTGCAAGCATGAAATCAACACTCTGGGTATAACAGGTTGAAGATACCTGGTCTAGATAGTGATATTTTTACCATTATGTTTGTTAGTTTTCAGCATTTTTTTCTATGCTGGTTTTGGAGACTTTTTCAGGCCATCCGTGTTTGGCACCAAGTGATGACCAATATCGTAGCTGTTCCATTACTTGTTATGGTGAGACCCATCATCTGCCTCCTCATTTCTCAACTGGGCTTGGCACCGGCTTCGGCTGAGTTACAATGATGGGCTTAACATGTTTGAAGTAAGAAGATGCCGTTATATAACTATTTGGTTATTTAACATCATCATCTTATGTGGGGAGGGGCAAAATTGTTGTAGCTAAATATCGATTCGGTTATTTAACAGCAACAATTTTAACAAGCCACACATTAACAGGCTAGGAGTTTGCTATACGAAACCTGAATATGCATCACATTACCCCAGGCTACTTTCAGATCAAACTTTGGATAAAAAGCAATGGGGAGGATTTTTCAAAATAAAAGCAAGATGATGCTGTTACATAGCTATTTGGTTATCTAACAACATCATCTTACAAAAGGGTCAAAAATTGTTGTCGTTAAATATCAATTTGGTTATTTAACAGCAGCAATTTTAATGCACATATTTAAAACAAAGCGGGTGACCACAAAAGCTGCATTAAAAAAAGCTCTGGGTAAGGTGATTGCTTATGACGAACCTTTACCTAACATATCAACAATCATGGACAAACGTTCCTCATAAGCAATCACAAGGAACATTTGCTGAATGGATCCACAATCGTAGGCTCAATTAAATGGAAGTTGTTGGCAAAGTACGAGATGGAAATTAATTCACTATTGCCACCAGCTTCCATTTTCGGATGCAAAGTAGGCATGGAATTTCTTGTGTCAAGTAAACATGTTTTCTTGTGGCAAGTAAACATATATGTTTATATTAAGTAAACATATATTTTTAATTGACACGACATGTTTACTTCACACAAGAACACCGGATGTAGAAGAGTTTGCAGAAAGTTCCAGTTCTCGAAATGTTCTTGAAAAACACAAACATTACACAGGGTATACACGACAATGGGGGACGACGACGACACTGTCACTTTCAGTACTGCAGCGTTACGCATAATACCAAGTTCTTCAACATCGTTGACACTCATCATTGAAGAAATCTCATCGACGAAAGTCTTAATGAAAATGAATGTAGAGCCGCAACAAAAGTTCGACGATCACAGTTGTTTAAAATACCGGATTAATTACAGGAGAAAAAAAAACCGCGTCAACGTTATGAGACGACACGCACACCCGAAGCGCACCATTTCGAGAACGAGTGACGAGATCCAACGAGATCACTGATTACCGGATACGGTTACGGTTGAATTAAGCAGGGCTATCGGCTGCAAATTAAAGGATAAGTTTAGGGTGACCATACGTCCCGTATTTCCCGGGACAGTCCCGGTATTTTCAGTTTTTTTGGCCGTCCCGACTTTTTGGCAAAAGTGTCCCGGTTTTTCCCGTATTTGACACGAAGCCTACTTGAATTTTTATTCTTTATTGAAGTCAAAGATTGACATTATTTTTCAACTCAGAAATTATTTTATGATAATTACAACTATATATGAGAATATTAATCTCCCACATTTGCCATGGTGAACGTTTCTTTTTCGTGGAATACATTTTAATCCACTGCTATTTGTAGTAAAGCATCATTTCCCGCCATTGTGATTTTCCGTAATTTCAATAATATTTGGCAACTTTGTTTGGTTTTGGCGTCATTTTTGGCGATAATTGGCGATGTCCCGTATTTTCCCGTATTTGGAATCCCGATGTCCCGTATTTCTCTCGAAGAAATATGGTCAGCCTAGATAAGTTCAATAATTCAAATAAACCATTTCTGGCAAATAAGAGTTGCCAGAAGATGCTTAAAAAATTTCCAAACAAAATTATCTTTATAAGTAGTCCAAAATATTTGAACTTGTGCTGTCATCTAGGAAACAAAACAGAAATGTAGTTTTACAATATTCTAGCTACAAAGCTGTAACTTTTCACATAGTCAGTATTCGATTGACCATATTTGCTGGGAGAAAAATACTGGAAATCAGGCTTCGAAATACGGGACATTGTCAATTATCGCCAAAAGTGATACCCAGAGCCGGACTTAGGAAGGTGCGAAAGGTGCGGGTCGCATCGGGCCGCAAAATTTCAGGGACCGCAATTCTTCTAAAAGAAACCCTTTTCTTTCTCAGCAGATGTTTTGGAAATTTTCAATTAAAATTTAATTTTCTTTCCCATTGAACTTTTATTCATTGTGAAAGGTATCTTTCAGTTTGAAGCTCTTACAATATCATTTTTAGCGTTATTAGGCATGGCATTAACTTATTTCAAACAGGAAAAGAGTATATGTGCAGGTGGTCACATTCTGTACCCCTGAAAAGTCTGGCTTTTCTTTCTGTCATTAAAGAAACAGGGCTACATTAACCAAGGAAAAAATACTTCATGATACTGCAAAAGAAATATAGTAATTTTTCCCCTTGAAAAACTTCCCTCTCATTGGAGTAATTGCCATCTGGTCTGGAGGTACCAATAGTGCACCCAAGGTAAATGTTTGCAATTTCACCCCGCGTTGCTCCCACTGGCCCCCAGGCTGGTCTCTTTTGTGGGCCCCCCAGTCAGATTTTTCACGGGCTCCTTCTGTAGTTAAGTAAAGAATAGCGTGAAAAAGCAAAAAATGATGAGAACTGTTCCGGGCCCCAGAGTTAGAGCCCTGTCAGCCCCCCCCCCTTGTGGGGGCCATGGCCATACTAGCCTGTGGCATGGGCATCTCTAGAACACGACTGCCCCGGAGCGAGGCAACTTCGACTGTCCTTCAGAGTGTTAATTGCATGGCTTCCTGAGAACCTCTGAACTGTCATGTTGTTTCCCTAAGAGGCTTGAGAACTTCTTCGAAATTTTCTAACCCCACCATCTATGAATCATTCTCTCATATATTCCGAAAGAGAACATACAATGTATGATTTCTAAATTTTGACAATCTTTACTACTGAACTTCCAGAAAAAAAGTAACACAATCTCAAGTAAATCTCTCTCTGATTTTTTTTTTCTCAATCTATTTACTCTTTTAGTACAGTACCGGCATTAGATATTTTGTTTCATGAACAGAGAGTTCATGCATAAAAACATTTAAGAGCACAAAGGTCCAAAAATTTAGGATGTAGGCTACGTTGCCTGCAGCCCCGATAGTTCATTCTCTGGTAAGAAAATGTGCTTGCCAACTATTAAATAAATTATATCTGACGTTTAAGTTGATTGCATCTAGTGTTACTAATATTCGACAACCTATACCAGGCGTCTTTTTGAATTTCGAATTTGAATCGACAACACATCACAATATTGGATTTTATTTGTGGCTCAAGAAACTCTTTGTTTCAAACAAGTAATAACATTGGAGAGCCCGTACATAGTGAATCCCACTTATAGAAGTTACCAAAAACTCATAAAAAAAAAATGTTGTAGGTGAGAAAACGCTTTAAACGGGAAATTTCGATAAGTGTTAGTAGAAGTTAAGATTACGAAAATAAGTCATACTCAGCGAGAAAACTTTTAAAGTGGGAACGGTAAGCAGGATACAATTAGAGAGCTCATAAGAGAATTCTTAATTAATCTGCATTTTCAAAAATACAGTTCTAACGTGTTTCAGAATGTTCTTTATTTTTGTGAATCGTAGTACTTGATTTCTTCACTTCTATTATTTATATTAATTAAGCAAAAACAGCAATAAAAGATTCGAAAAATGATCAAAGTTATCGAACTGCAGCATATATTTGATAAAGATGATATGAAACGCTTTAAAAGTGTAAGAAATGTTTGTTCAACATGATTCGAGCGACGATGAAGTGTTGGCAGGTGGACCACGCTAATTATTATTAATCATTTATAAATGTTATCAAATTAATTAAAGTGCGATTCCCTCTCAATATATCGTTTGATTGGATCTCAACTATCAACGCGCTCCTGAAATGATGGAAAAAAATGAGTAACAAAATGAGTTCTTTCTGAACAATTTTTTTCCCTTCAAGATTTATGTTCGTTATTCGAAAAATTTGAGTTGGGGAGCAACTGCATAAAATATTTTAAAGGGGCCGCAAAAAATCTTTTGCACCGGGCCGCGAAATTCCTAAGCCCGGCCCTAGTGATACCAAAAGTAAGTAATACCAACTCGTGCTAAAATCACGAAAAGTCGCCAATCGAGAGCGAATGAAGCACTACTTCATTGCAGTGAATTAAAATAAAAACATTACAAATATGTGAGAGGAATATTCTTATTTGTAATCATAATTATCCTAGCATATATTCTGAGTTGGGAAGATAATTTTATTCGTTAATTTGAAGAAAAAGTCAAGTTGACTTCGTTAGAAATACGTGAAAGACCGGGACATTCTAGCAAAAAAGTCAGGACAGCCAGAAAAACAGAAAAAGCCGGGACTGTCCCGGGAAATAAGGGACATATGGTCACCCTAGTCAGTACCCCTACTTCAAAATTTACGAAAAAAAATAGTTTTTTACAAATTAATATTGATTTCTGGGAAAAGTTGAAGTCCAGGCTAGAGATTCTCTAGACCTAGAACTCCTTAATACGAAGGCGTCTTAGGTAGACCTAGAACCCAAAACCAGCAACCAATGAAAAAGCCGCATTTTATGACGTCAGTAAATAGGGAGTGGAGAAGGTTTTTTCCTCTCAACTTCACTAGAGCTTGCTTGCAGGATATGATCTTGGTTATTTGGCACGATTGTTGATTGACGCCAACATACTTGGCGACGTTTAATGATAGATATGCTTAATTTTACAGGTGTTTTATAACCGCAATTAGTACAGTGGTTAGATCGTAAGGCCGGCGTTACACTATAAAAGTTTGATAAATTTTCTTTTATAAAACTTGGCAAAGATCTTTTATAAATTTTGTATTCAATTTTTTTTTTTAATTTATTTTATGAAGGAAATGGACCACATTACACTATATAAAAGATTTATATGAAATTGTTTTTGCAAAAGTTTTCGTCCGTTTGTCAGTCTTCGTTAGGCTGGTATAAAACTTTGATAAAAATTCTTTCATAAAACTTGAAAAATGTAACCAATAAATACATCTGTTACATTCGAGCGAACTTAACTGATCCGCCTATTGGTTGCATTTTTGAAGTTTTATGAACGAACTTTTATCAAACTTTTATAGTGTAATCCCGGCCTTAGTCTTGTGCTGTTGCTGGTAGTAGTTGTGGATGAAGAAATGTTTTTACCATTTGCTATAGGAAATTTATCATTTGCAACCTCTGTAACGGCCTCGGTTTTAAAAAACATGAAACTTATGTGGATGATTGCATTGGATGGAGTAATTTGCGGAAGAAGCTAATTATTTTGATGCATTACATCTTTAGCTAGGAACGCAACTTAATGAATAATGAATATGTCAGTTTATGAAGAAGTTGAGGAATACAACGCTCAGAGTAAAAGTTTAGCGACTAAATTGCCCGTGTTTCATCATATTACTTGTAATATTGCGTCTTATATGTAGCGGTAAAATCCCAAAGACTCGGGTTTTACCAAAGCAAGTTGGTGAAAGTCCAAAAAACGCTTGTAAACGTTTTCATTTCGGATTTAGTCAAAGTCCGTTTTAAATGAATCAGTTAATCATCACGAACTTATTAGTTCCTGATGATGATTAGTTTATGAATAATAATTCATTAATTATAAAAAAATAATGAATTAACAAACGAAATAACCACCATGATGAGTTTTGGATGCTATTTAAGTAATTGATGCTCATAATTAATTTACTCCTACCAGTTAAAGCCCGTTTTAATTAATTTAACATCATTAACTCAATCGTTACCCCAACCATCTTGATTAATTAATAATTGTTTAATAATTATAATTACTAGTGTGAATGATACTTATTGATGAATTAATAGTAATAAGTATTTAAGTAAAACTTATTTCGTCATGAGATGGCGCGCGGGGATGCCGAGCATGGGCGGAGATACGGGGGGGGGGGGGTGCATGGAGGCCATTGCCCCCCAGCATCAAAGATGAAGTCGACTGATCTAATCCATATACGTATAGATGAATTGACACATCATCATCATCGTGCCCCCCAGACTTCCAAGTCTATCTCCGCCTATGATGCCGAGTGCGCTTTGCCCACTCATCCGCCTCTCCACGCATTGAGCGCATGATGACCCCGCACCCCTCTGGAAATGTCGGGACCCTAACTAATGGCCTTGAATACAAGTGAACCTAAACCTGGATGAAATGAGTAATTTTGTGGGAAGCGAAATATTCTAGTTGATCTATAGCAAAAGAAATGAAATTTCAAATTTATGTATTCATTATTTTTTATTTCGTGAAGGGTTCATTTTTCGGATACGGAATTATGTGAAGGGTCCGGAAAACGGACCCAAATTTTGGATGAACAGACCCCTAGTAAGTGTAAATTTTTGTGCGCCACATTCGGCTCGGAGCCCTGGGACAGTGCCCCGATTGCCTCAGCCTAGTTATAGATTCTTGCGGTTTTTTTTCAACAATAAATATGATAGAAAATCAAGTTTTTTTTTTTTTTTAATCCAGAAATACACACAGAAAAGAATCTTTTTTTCTCCCCAGAGAAGGGAGTGGAGAGAAGGTAACGTAGCAACAGGGCCGCAAAAAGGGGGGAGCAGGCGGGTCTGGTGCCCCGGGCGCTGAACTAGAAGTGGGTGCCGAATTCACCTTTTAACTGCTTCTACATTACAAGGGGCGACAAAATGCCGACTTGCCCCGGGTGACAAGATATCTAGTTGCGGCCCGTAGAAATAAAAGGTTTTTGAAGAGTTAATACGTCACAGTGCAGGATAGGAAGTGCATCAGCATAACTCTTTTATCAAACATTGATGAGGAGGCAATATTGGATAAAAGATTTCCCACCAGATATTGGTTTACTGTCAACTATCTCAGATGATAATGAAATAAACGTATCATCTATATGAACCAACAAATCCAGTGATGTGTCAGTCGAGCCCGGATATAGCGAAGTGGCACGTGAAAAAAATTCGACAGATCCGATATTCGTGAAAACCGATACAACGTAAATATTCGAGTTTAATGAAGAAAACTGAGTCCTCAACCTATTCGCGATGATGGAAGAGGTGGTCCTCGAACAGACTTACAAATTTAAAAAAATTAAAATTATTTACGTATGTATCACAAACATTAAAGATGTTCACGTAGCTTTTGAATAAAATATTAATACCCGTGTACTGCAAGTCAGTTGTTCTCAAAGTGTGAGTCGCAGCTTCTATGGGTGAGTCACCAGCCTTTATCAGAGCCAAGCTATCTACACTCATGTCCATAAATTAAGGATAATTCAGAATCACACGGAAATCGAAATCTAAAGTAAAAATTTCACCTGTAGAATTCACACACACATCTGTAAGAATGATATGCAAATTTCAGGAAGCCACCAGATGATGCCGATAGTACGTCACAATGACGAGAGTGTAAGAGGGGGGTATATAAGGAATGGTGGCAAAGAAGTGAAATTGTTCACAAGAGTTCTGTAAGGAGCTCAGTGCCATAAGCGAATAGTTATGACACAGAGGACGCATGTGGATGATTTTTTACGTGGTAGAATTATCGGCCACCTGGAATGTGGGCGTACTCGGATGGAAGTATTCGAGGAACTCGGAATTGCCCAAAGTGTCATCTCTAGGCTTTGGCAACGATTCCAAGATAACGGAAATGTCAGTAGACGTTACAGTACAGGTCGCCCCCGAGTTACAACGCCGAATGAAGACCGGTATTTGGCAGTAACTGCCAAAAGAAGCAGACGGAGCACAGCATCCGACCTGTCTCGTCAGCTATCTGCAGCCACGGGTACCACAGTTTCAAGGCAAACCGTGTACAGACGTTTGGGAGATATTGGTTTATATGCTCGCAGGCCTGTCAGATGTGTTCCGCTCACGGCAACTCACTGTCGGCAGCGATTAGCCTGGAGTAGAGAACATGCAATGTGGACATTGTCACGGTGGGCTTGTGTGATGTTTTCCGACGAGTCCAGGTTTAGCTTGCAGTCTGATTCACGTCGGACTTTCATATTCTTGATGAGAATATTCTCCAGTTATTTATAATATAGTTACGTATAATATCCTTGAGAATATTCTGTGTGTGTGGAAGGATTACTTTCATAAATTACTGAGGAATATTCTTATAGAAAATAATAAGAATTATTCTGAAGTTATTAACAATAGTCCTTCCAGAGAATATTCTCCTCGATGAGAATATTCTACAGTTACTGAAATATATCCAGAGAGTATTATCAAGAATATATGTAATAACATCTATTATAATAAATAATCTTGATAAATAACTTGAGAATAATAATTATTTTTGATAAGAATATTTTCTAGAAATTTATAATATTAATCCTTTGAGAGAATATTCTCTGTAAATTTTCGGACTCACCCGTCTCTCTTCCCGTCACAAGATGATGGGAATATTGAAGTTTGTAGACACCACAATATTAAAGTTTCAAAGCAAGAAAATTAAACCACAACTGGCTGATTTGCACAACTTTTAAAGAAATGTGAGTGATACAGAATTTAAGTGCATGTGCATTGAAGAAAACAACAGTTCTGTATCTTAGAATGAAGGTGATTATATGCAAATATCTTTCTTTATCAATCAACTTCGGTTCAATTTCTTTTGTTTTAAACTTATTTCTGAAAATTTATCTAATTTTAAAATAATTTTTTAAGGTTTTATCTAAAGGGTTCTAAAATCATTATAACCGAACTTTTAAAACCTCTCATCATGACCTGGAGAATATTCTAAGAATATTCTTGAACTAAAAGTTGTCATTGGGGGTGATTATACCAAAAATTGTTTTGTTGTAAATGTTTCAGGAAATGGAAACTGATTTATATTTCACAATATAAACAAAATTAGTAAAAAAAAAATTAAATTATTTAAAAGAAAAAAAGAGTATTCTCAATTATTCGCCAATTTTTACATCCAGGAGAATATTCTCACCTCACATCTCTATGTAAACCATTGAAAGTCATACACCTTTTACATCGCACCCTCTATGGTTCACGGATAGCATGCGTAACCTTTATCTTGAAAAGAAAAGAGCATTCAGAGAGTATAAAAGTGGACGAGGTGATCTATCATTGTTTGCTGATAAAAGAAGAGTGTTGAAGATGGCAGTAACATTGGCTCCGACCCAAAATCATTTTTTTGATACGTCAATAATGGATGTAAGGGCACAGTTGGCCTCCTCTCGATAGGAGGGTCTAGGTTAGAGAGCAATGTAGGCATGTGTAGTGCTTTCAATGACTTTTTCACATTGGTTTTTAATGGAGATAATGGTATTCAATATACGGGTGTTGCATGGGGAAATAAAATCCTCAACGATATTCAAGTGGAAGACGTGGAGGTCCAGAATCTTCTAAAAAAATGTATGTGCAAGCAAGGCACCAGAACCAGATGATTTTATCCCAGGGTCCTCAGGGAATGTGCTAATGAATTGTTAGGGCCAGTCACACAGATATATAGGAGCAGTGTTGCTGAGGGTATCGTCCCAAGAGATTGGAAACTTCCTAATATTGTTTCGATATTTAAGAAGGGTAGTAGAGAAGCTGTGTCCAATTATCGTCCAGTGAGTTTGACGAGCTCCCTCTCGAAAATTTTGGAAATTATCATCAAAAGGCAGTTTGTGAAGTGGATAGACGAGAATAATGTATTGTCGAGGAGATATAATCGAAGTGTTCAAAATTTTCAATGGGATGGATAGAATGTACCATGAACTTTTAGTACAACGCCAATGGACTGCTTTTACAAGGGGACACCAGTATCGATTGGTAAGGGACAATGCGAGGTTATGGTGTCACAGAGAATTTTCCACTACTAGGGTTGTTATGATAAAGTGGAATAGCTTACCCTCGGAGGTAGTAAATTGTAACACAATTGACACGTTTAAAAAGAAATACGATAAACATGTTGGGGTAAATCGAGAAGCTATCCATACTTAGAATAAGACAACCATAAATACATTATGGGCATTGTATGGTATTTTATCATGTGTATATATTGTTTATAATTTTAGTTTTTAATTGGGTTGCTGTATTTTTGAAATATATGACATCCATATTTATTATGGGCATCTTTTTCTCAGCCACCTCTATGGGCATTTTGTCTGTTGTGGCGTTGTATTTGTATTAGAAGTAGTATGGAAAACTGACAGAAGAGCTACTAGTGTAGTACTAAAAAAAGACTTCATTCCTAAGATCTTATCTGATTAAATCGGGAAATAACATCTATAGAAGAAATTAGGAGACATCTTATCCCATCATCCAATTTCCACCCAGAGAAAGAAGAATTGGACTTTCCTTCATTAGAACACTGTCCTGCAGCAACTCCATCAAATTTGAGTGACAGCTCAGCTGTCAGGGTACCTTATGTCACTAGAAGTGGGAGGATTGTTCACCCCCTAACAGGCTCAACCTATGAAAAAAAAAAGGGGGGGGGGGAGATGTGTAATAATCATCATCAGCCAAAGAATAGGGCAGTCTAAGCCATCTGGATGGGAAGGAGAACTGAAAGCAATGTATATGCTCTGTGTGTGTTTGTGAGGTTTTTCTTGATTTAAATAAAGTGATAATACAACAGAATGTGCTAATGAACTGTTGGGGCCAGTTGCATAGATTTACAAATGAAGTGTTGCTGAGCATATCATCCCAGGAGAGTGGAAGCTTGCTAATGTTATTCTGTTTTTTTTAAATGGTAGTAGAGAAACACACCATATCGAATTATTATCCAGTGAGTTTGATGAAAAAATTTTGGAAATTATTATATCAAAAGGCAATTGAAGTGGATACATGATAATGAATTGTCAGAAAACTAGCATGAGTTCAGGAAAAGGAAGTCATGTGTAAGTAACCTCCTTTGCTTCTATGATCATGTCACTAAGGCTTTGGGAAATGACAAAAACATCGACGTAATTCATCTTGATTTCCAGAAGGCATTCGATTGGGTCCAACATGGTAAACTCTTAAAGCATTTTTGCACAAGCTTGGATGCAACTTGCTGAATTGGATAGAATAGTGTGGTTCACAGATAGGTCATCAAGGGTTATGGTGAATGCAAAATTTTCTGATTGGGCAGGTGTGAAAAGTGGAGTCCCTCAAGGAAGTGGGCCCCATAGTTTTTCACTTTTTATCGATAAATTGAAACAGGCTATCCATGGGATTGTTAGCAAATTTGCAGATGACTTGAAGCTAATGGGTTGTTGGGAATCCCCCAGCGATAGGGAGATGCTCCAGACAAACTTTAATATGATTGCAGCATGGACAAATGAATGGAGAATGACCTTTACTTGCATGATCTTTTGGGTTCGAATACAACCCCTGTTTTACTTACAAGTTGAATAGTATTACTCTCCTGGATGCAACAAGGGTCACCAATTTAGGTTTTCTGTGGTTCCCAACTCCCAGCCGCGAATGTGAGCCAATCTCCCCATTGAAAAGTCTCACCAGAACTCTTGTTGGCACACAAGGCTTGAGCTATGAAGAGAGACTTGATTTATCGAATATGTTTACATTGGATGGAACACATGTATAGGGTGACTGTGATTGAAGGGTTTAAAATTTTCAACCTCTGGATGGGATGACCACACACACACGAGCTATTAATACACAGTCAATCTACTGCTTCCACAAGGGACAACTCTAGATTAGGGTGTCACAGAGAGTTTCTCTCCAATAAATATTGAATAACTTACCTCAAGGGATCGAGAATTCTAACACAATTGACATGCTTAAAAAGAAGTAAGATAACATATTGGGATAAATCGAGAAGCTATCCATACTTAGAGTAAGACAACCATAATCTTTTTTTATGGGCAGTTTATTATTTGTTATTAGTTTTTTTCCCGATATAAATGCTCTTATACAGGGTTGTTGTACTTTGGTTACATTTGACATCCAAATTTTTTTGGAGCCTTCTTTCAGCCACCTCCTTGAGCAATTTGCCTGTTTTGGCCTTTGTGTTTGCATTTGTATGATATACTAGACTCAATGTCAAAATGATTTCCACAGTTTTTTAATCAAAATACTCAAGAATGATTATGATTCACGATACAACCTATAATTATTCTTTATAATTACTTTTATTGTCTATGTATTAACCTTACAAAGCACTCCTTATTCTATGTACAAATGCAAGGCCACAACAGGCAAAATGCCCAACAAAGTGGCTGAGAAAACTGTGCTCATAGCAAATATGTAGATATCATATATTTCTAAAATTCAGCAACCCAATCAAAAATTCGATTACAAAAACTATATACATGATAAAATATAATACAATGCCCATAAAAAATATTTATGGTTGTCTTATTCTAAGTATGGATAACTTATCGATTTACCCCAACATGCTTATCGTATTTCTTTTTAAATGTGTCAATTGTGTTAGAATTTGCTACCTCAGGAATAAGCCATTCCATTTATTAACACCCCTATTAGAAAAAATTCCCTGCGACACACAACCTAGAATTAACCCTTTTAGATAAGTTGTCCCTCCCTATACTGGTGTCCCGATCAAAATTGTTCACAAAATTTTTTTTGGAAATTTTTTTTTTTCATCCTGTTAAGAACAATTTCCAACCCCCCTACCCAAGCAGGTTCTGTATTGTCCCTGAGCAGAATATAATTCAATGTCAGTCTTTCCATGCAGAATAGGGAAATCACATCTACATACTGTACATAAATGTTTCCTTTTGTGGATGCTATCAGTGATTGATAATCTTGGGTATATACGAACTCTTTAAAGTAGTTTTATATTTTCTTTCCGACGACATATTTAATCGGAGGAAACAATTAAAAACCTCAAAATACAAAGCTGCTGACAAAAAAACTTATTGTGTTTACGGCATGGCTGTTAATGGAATACAATAATGATTATACAGGAATTTCGGCAGGGGTCATACCCCTGATAAATTATTACTGATATATGCTACGTAAACAAAGTCACATCTTTGCCAGTTGCTTTAATGCGATCACCACTACTTTTTTTATGGCTGCCCTCCATGGGTGTTCTCTCTAATGATGTCGGTAGTCATTGACAGCACCTCAACATGCAAGCTCACAGAAAATCTAATTTTCCGCTAAAATCCAGAAAAATTTTAACAAATCCTGAGAGCAGGAGGAAGGGTTAAAAATCCAGTCTCCTGCCTAAATCTGGAGAGTTGGCAGGTCTGGTCCCTCTGCAGGTATGGTCTCCAAACCTTTAGAGCATATTCCAGTGCAGGACCAACTAAGCCTCGGAAGAATGACTTGAAAGAACGCAAAGCTTTTTGAAAATTAAACCGAGCATTCTATTTGCTTTTTTGACCACCGCTGAACAATGTTCAGAAAACTTAAGCCGCTCTGTTTCAATAAATATATTTAGAGACTCCCTACATTTGTTTTTTTAATGTACAATAATGTAGATTTTTAATTTGTATATCACACACACATATATGTACTTCTATACATGTGTTGTATGTTTTTTTTTGGTCTTTCGTATTTGTATGTTGTGTGTTTGCTTCTCTTTGTATCACCGTAATTGGGCTGGTGCCTGTTGTGAGTGAATACATAAATAAAGAGCTTTATTCCTCACCAGGATTCCAATACAATATCACAATTACAAAATGAATACCTTAAATTGTTTTTTTCCAGCACCCCACCAAGAGACTTCATTTCCAGAAAATCAAAACAAAATTTCTGACAGATTCAATACATCAAATAAAATTAGTCAGCAGTTTTTTGGGTTTTTTTTTAAATTTCAGTTCACTTTATTTAAACACAGAATGAGAAAACATTTTTACATACATTGGGGCCACTGTTATTCATAAAAACAGAGTCTGTGCTAGGGCATCAAAGTAATGAATTCTTTTTATCACAAAAATTTATACTCACTGCATCAATTGAACAATAGAATAATCTCAAAACATTTTTTTAACAAAATATGGCAGCAAATATTCATTAAAGTGAGAACAAATGCATCACTTTTAAAATCTTTTTAATCTACAAAATGTTAACAATTTAAATGCTTTCAACAACTAAAAAATTTAACACAGATATAAAATATAAGAAATGCCATTCCTTCATTTTTTTTCTTTTGATAAATCAGAATTTTTATCATACACATAAAATTCCAGACTTGTGTTTAAGTACAGCATTGTAAACCCAACATGTATGAATGACTATCTAAAAATATGTGATATAAAATGGAAGTACAGAAACATAATCAAATCCCACTTTACCCAAAGTCTGGACTGTAATGTAATAAAGTTTTTATTCCTTAAAATAAATTATTTCATTACATAAATTAATCTTCCCCTTGAATAAACTTTTACCTCATTATGAAATATATTTTAGGAATTTTAATGTAGCAAGTAATAAATAGATTGAAGACTAACAAGGGTAGTCTTGTGAATAATTCTAATCCAGACATTTTTTTTGCAGCTTTAGAGGATATCTGCAGAAGAAACCAGAGAAAACACAAATAAAGTAGTGTTATACCAAGCAAGAATTAATCTAAGGTCCAATTACAGACACAACTTTATAACAGAGTTGGGACGCTGACACTTTTTCTTACTGCTTCAAAGCATTTCATACCAAATTTGTACGTATATTCTGATTAACATCTCTTCCTACAGAACCAATTGATATGTGAATATTTTTGTAAACTAAAAGCTTTCAGTCAACACTTTTTCAGATTAAAAAATTTCAACTTTTTACCTATCTTCAATGAAGATGGTTACACCGTAGCTGCATAAATAAAACACCTGAAATAGAGCTTTCAATTCTACCATGACTCTTACACACACTTACTTCTAAAATCTTTTTCTATCAACTATTTGTGTGATGTTACTAGTGACCACGAAAAATACCCTTGTTAAAACTTTTTAATCTTCATAAAAATGAAAATTTTCAATGCTCTTTGTGAAAACTGTTGTAAAAGCGATAATATAGCTCACAACATAATAGCAATACTTCATGATTTTTGTACAAATTATTACATCCTTCATGAATGTAGGAGCCCTCTCTGTGCATTCCTTTTTAATGAATATAAAATTAGTTTGCAAAACGATAAGTTTTTTTAAATATATAATCATATTTTTTTTATTTAGAATTCTGACTGAAATCATACCATCTGGATTTGCAATCCTAATGATAATTTTTTCAAAAATTAAACGCGTGTCAACAGTATAAATATATATACATTACTCAAAATGGAAGCACAAATTTCAAATTGGTTCAGCAGATAATGACACAAGCCATCTTGTCTGTAGAAAAAATATACATTATTACCAGAAATGATGTACTAGGATATAGTGTGGAAAACATTTTTTTTAAATATAAATATGGCAGGATTAACATCTTTTCTGATTAAATCTAAATTTTATAACAGTTTGTATTGTATATACAATTGTTTTTTCTTGCTTTCAGAAATAATTTACATTCTCAACATATGCAAACATTACTTTAGAACAACATATGAGTATATAAGATGTAATTTTGAGTATTGAAACAAGGATACACATAATTATTTCTTTTCCTTGTGTTCACATCTATATATTTTTATATCAAATGAATTCTTGAATGAACACCTCTTTCAAAATATAAAACAAAAAGTAGCTTTTGTTCATCTTCCCTCAATGTGTCCCACCATGCAGACGACTAATTATGATAAGACTATTTTTAGTTGGTTTTGTGGTTAGAACTTGTCATAAGTAAAAGAGCGAAAGAAAGTGTCTGCAAGTGAAAAATGCTACGCTAATACCTTGACTGATGAGAAAAACAAATCAGTATGAGATTTCAAATATAACATTCATTTTCATTGCATATTTATAACAGGCACATTTATTTTCCACTGTAAGTTTTCAATCCTTATGATGTTACCTGAGCAAATGTTGACTTTTATAAAAGACCACAGATCACATTGTGCATTAAGAGACGTTAGTGATGGAAAATTTAAATTATTTATAATTTTAAAATATATGAGCACCTCGTAAAATCGTGTATCTTTTGATCAAATCATAAAAAAATGTGAATCATTTTTTTAAATTCTTTTTTTTTCTGAGAAATCTGTTACAGTGAATTGCTGCATTAAACATTCATATTAATAGTTGTTTTGACTTGGTATATAATCTTGAATCAATATAAAATAATACATGAATTCTTCCATATTTTTTTAATATTTTTCATGGAGGTGCATGAAGAATACTTAATCTACTGTTGCAAGACTGCCTTTACTGGAGATTTGGGCTCCTTCTCATTTCTCATGTGGAGTGTATTTGTGTATATATATAAAGGGTGTTTCATTAAGTACACAGTTTTTAAAAACTGAGATTTACATGAATATCAACATAGTTGCAGCACTGCCACCTTGTTTCATTATTACAAAAAATCATTTAATCTTTGAATTTAAATTTTTAATTCATGTTACAACAAATTTAGGGTCCTTATCAGAGCTGTCTTGAAAGCATCCAGAGGCACTGGGCAAAGTGATGTTCTTAAGCACTCTACTCTATTAAAATTTTGGAATTATTATTTAATTTTGTTCACTTACTACATGCCTAGCAAAAAAAAAAACACATGCTCCTTATTGAATATAAAAACAGGACATTATATATTTAGGTTTTTATCTTTTGTATCAGTTTCTACTTGTGTTTTTGTCAAAAAAAGGAAAATCTAATGTAGAGTAAAAAAATAAAAGACCTGACGATGGGTTCTGAACACCATGGAACAAATTTTTCTAAACTAAACTTGTTATACATGAGAGTTGTAAGACACTGGCTATAATTACCTACACCAACAAAGAAATGAAAAGCATGAGCATTGAAATAATTTTTTTCTTCATTTGCACAACCAAGGGCGTAGCGAGGGGGGGGGACTTGAAAAAAGGGAAAGAGGTGGCCAAATCTATTGTTTTTTCACTTTGGTCCTTCCAAACAAAATTTCTGGCTACGCCCCCGTGCAAAACAGAATTTTCTGTTTGGTTTATGATTCAATTGATGTAATGCAACAACTTGAGGTACAAGAAATTAATTCCATGGATAAAGAATGGATGAAGTCGATTTCTCATCATTAACTAAATATTTCAAATATGTTTTTTAAAGACACTTCCTTCATAAAAATCTAAAAACAAGCAGCCCAAATCAATTTTTTTTTACATTCCAGTAATAGAACGCAATTGAGATTTTTTTTATAGGTATACAGAATTTAAAAAAATGTTCTGATTCTTGGTATACCTGATGTGTTCTCTCATGTCTGATTCAATTATTGAATGAACTTTTGGTCCACTCACAGGGCTGCACTTAAGACGGCCCTGGCCCCAGGTACAGGAATTGGGGAGGGGGAGAATTCACTCTTTAATTACTCATTCAACATTACAAAGAGGGGAGCAAAAATGTTTTCCTCAGATGACCAAATATCTGGTTGTGGACCTGTAAACGAGTTGAGTGTATTATTGAATATATTTCAATTACTTTTTTGCATCAGTTTTTAATGGAGATAATGATATTCAATATACGGATGTTTCAAGGGATAATAAAATCTTCAACAATATTCAAGTGGAAGACATGGAAGTCCTAAATCTTCTAAAAAATGTATGAGCAAGCAAAGCACCAGGACCTCAGGGAATGTGCTAATGAATTGTTGGGGTGAGTTGCACAGATATACAGGAGTAGTGTTGCTCAGGATATCGTCCCAAGGGATTGGAAACTTGCTAATGTTGTTCCGATATTTAAGAAGGGTAGTAGAGAAGCTGTGTCCAATTATCATCCAGTGAATTTGACGAGCTCCCTCTTGAAAATTTTGGAAATTATTATCAAAAGGCAGCTTGTGAAGTGGATAAACTAGAAACGTATTGTAAACATATGGATAAATGTATTTGTCAGATAATCAGCATGGGTTCAGGAAGGGAAAGTCATGTGTCACTAACGTCCTTTAGTTCTATGATCACGTGATGAAGGATTTGGGGAAGGGCAAAAATGTAGATGTTCATTACCTTGATTTCCAGAAGACATTTGATTGGGTCCAACATGGTAAACTCTTGAAGCATTTACACGAGATTGGGATTGGGGGCAACTTGCTGAATTGGATAGAATCAGGGTTAAAAGATAGGTTACAACAAGTTATGGTGAATGGGGAATTCTCTGGTTAGACAGGTGTCACAAGTGAAGTTCCTCAAGGAAGTGTCCTTGGCCCTATACTTTTTTCACTTTTTATCCATAAACTAGATCAGGGTATTGATGGGATTGCTAGCAAATTTGCAGATGACGTGAAGCTAATGGGGGATAGTCGGGAATAAAAGCAATAGAGAGTTGCTCCAAACAAACTTAAACAGGATTGCAGCACGGGCAAATTAAAGGAGCATGACGTTTAGCATTGACAAGTGCATGGTCGCTCATTTTGGTTCCAACAACCCACGGTTCTCTTACGAGTTGAATGGTGTCACTGTCGTGGATGTAACTAGGGTCACCTATGTGGGAATTTTCATTGACGAGCGGCTTAGGTTTTCTGAACATTGTTCAGAGGTGATCAAAAAATCGAATAGAATGCTTGGTTTCATTTTCAAAAAGGTCTCTTCACATTCTCCTAAAGTCATTCTTCTGCGTTTACGAGGCTGAGTTTGTCCACGACTGGAGTATACTGTAAGGTTTTGGAGACCATACCTACAGAGGGACATAGACTTGTTTGAAGGGGTGCAGAGAAGAGCTACGCATGTCCTTATTGGCACATGGGGCTTGAGTTATGAAGAGAGACTTTATTTTTTGAATATGTTTACATTGGATGAACGTAGGTGTCGGGGAGATATGATCAAAGTGTTCCAAATTTTCAACGGGATGGATAGGATGGACAATGAACTTTTAATACACCGTCAATCGACTGCTTTTACAAAGGAGCACCAGTATCGATTGGTAAGAGACAATGCGAGGTTATGGTGTTGCCAAAGGGAATTTTTCTTTAATAGGGTTGTTAATAAATGGAATAGCTTACCCCCGGAGGTAGTAAATTGTAACAAAATCAACACGTTTAAAAAGAAATACGATAAACATGTTGGGGTAAATCGAGAAGTTATCTATACTTAGAATTAGACAACCATAAGTATTCTTTGTCTTTAAGGGCATTGCATAATATTTCATCATGTATATATATTGTTTGTAATTGCATTTTTAATTGGGTTGATGTATTTTTTAAATATATGATATCCATATTTGTTATGGGCATCTTTTTCTCAGCCACCTCATTGGGCATTTTGCCTGTTGTGGCCTTGTATTTATATAATATATTCAATGTGTGGTGAATGTTCCAACAGATATCTATATGACGGAACTAAAAGATGATTGGAAATATGGTTAAAAGGTAGTTTACAGAAGATAGTTCAAGAAACATGGTTTTGAAAAATCTTTGATTGCTTTACATTGCTAGAATGTAAATCGAAAATTTAATTTTACTGAATCAATTCTTTATCCATGGAATTGATTTCTTGTATCTCAGTTTGTTACATTATGTCACTAACATTTAAACCAATCAGAAAATTCTGAAAGGAAAGAAAAGAACTCCACTGACTAAATGTTTGTGCTTGTCATTCCTTTGTTGAGTCTATCATGATTATCAGCATTTTGGTCTTTTTTAACTAGGGCCATTCTAACTTGAAAAATTTCTTCCTTTCTAAATGGAGCCCATAGTGAAAAGAAATAGCCAACAGAAATAGACTTACAGAAGCCCAGAGTTTATATAAGAGGTGTTATTATAGGTGTATTATATTATTATATGGTTATTACAGGTGTTATTATAATAGGAGTTATTATAACATTCTACGAGTATGGATTTTTATGCAATGGTTGAGCATATCTACTATTCTGAATTACAGAGGCTTTGTCTACTATTGTGGTAGATATCCTCAAAGGATTGAGACGTCAGCTTAGAGAAGTAGAGGAATTTATATTGTTGGTTGATGGTGAGCTAAATGACATGTTGGTGATAGAATGACAAAGTGGCTCCTGATTGTTTGAGTGAGGTTTGGAGGCTTTAAATTTACATGAGTTAGTTTTGCTATTGTCTTGGTCCAATGTAAAAGTTGTTTTTTTTTTGTGTGTGTGTGTTTGTGTGTTTTTGGTGCTGTCTTAATTAAGTGTAATCTTTCTTCCTTCCTACTGAAATTTTCTTTGCATTTATTCATTTCTATTGCTTCACACTTCATAGGTGGGGAGTAGTAATGTGATTTGGAATAAAAGTTGTCTGCGTTCAGAACTGGATATAGTGGTGGTCATTGAGAAAGGAGCATACAAGAGTAGCAGATTTTTTCTGTTTGTCCCAGGATTTTCTCAGAGAACAACATTTACTTCCAAGACACAAATCACATTATCAGAACTATGAAGCAATAGAGAGATAATTAAACAAAAAGCAAATTTCAGTAAGGGAGGAAGGACTACATTCAAGTTAGACATGGAAGCCAGTTTTATAAGGCGATCAAGACAATAAGAAAAACTAACTCATGTAACCTAAAAGGCTAACATCACCCAACCTATCAGAAAAGGATATGTCATACTAACATGTCACTTGCCCAAAGTCACACAAATGTAAATTCTTCCACATCTATAGTAATTCCTGGTCCTCTGAGGAGATTGCATCAACTCCTTACTCACCTCTCACCTGCTCTGAAAATGCCCACCACAGAGGTAGTGGAAGAAGAATTCCTCATAAAGTAATAATAGTTTAGGGCAGTGTTTCTCAAAGTGTGCATTGTGGCTCAGAGGTGAGCTGGAGACTATGATTTGTGCGCCTACTCATACTCTGAAGTAATTCATTTATAAGTGTGTGTGTGAAAATATCTATTAAACTATTCTGGGGAGTATGACAGATGAACCATAAATTGGGCAACGGGGCTGCGGATGACAAAAGTTACAGAACCACTCCATAAAGGAAGGGTTTAAGGAATCATCTGTGTTCCAAAATATGTGCATGCGATCATTAGGTCTTTTAGTTTTTTACTCTATAATGAATTTTTCATATAATTAGATAACATTTCGTCTATTTCTATTTATTTTGGTGGCAAAGATGTCTATGTGAATGTATATGCTCCTTATTCTGTGTTGTAGCTATAATACATCTATATTTGTAAGTACACATTTTTAAACTTTAAGCAATTTACAAAAAATTTCCCATTCAATAAATTTTTATCCTGTGATATCAATGATATCATAAGGGGAATATAATGTGTTAATATTTGAAGATAGAGATTTCAGATCTGGTGCATGAAGCCCACCAGAAGCCACTGGTATCTGATATAGAAGCCACATCTTCAACTACAGAGCTATGGCAAATCAAGTATAAATTGATTTATTAAACTATTAAATTAATTATTAGAATAACATTGTGATATAAATTACAATTGTGGAAAAACTTTAATTTTTATTATGTATTTAACTTTGCATGGTCCACAGTGCCCGAAGCAGTGCTCAACATGTTCGACCCATTTCATGACAAACTTTTCAACTTTTATAGTTATTTAATTTATATATATAGTTATTTATTAAATTTTCCTCACTATTTTTAAATGTAGTTACTTTACTTACTTTATTTAAATGCTAAATGTTTTACTTTTAGTATTTTATTGATTTTCTTGAGACATTCAATTTTGGTTTTGAAAGAGGGGATAAATTTTTGGAACCAATGAATCACTTATTTTTTAACACAAAGCATAGGACCTTAGATATATATATATATTCTGATGAAAATTTGAATCCCCAAAGTTTGACAAGACCATCTTCCAAATGAAAAAAAAACGTTCAAATTACTTTCTGTATTAAAACTCTCTATAATACCTTAGTACTGAAATTTGAACTATAAAAAAATAAAGGATTGAAAATTCTTATTGCTCATTATAAACACTCACCAACATTTCCTACTACAATATTTTCAATGCTCCTTCCGCAATTCTACTCCATCTATTTCTGCTTTGTAAACAAAAATTTCTAAAAGACTTGACTATATTTAAAATAAACCACCTTCTAAAGCTTGAAAAATCAGACAGTTACTCTCAAACTTTTCAGAGAAAATTTTTTTTATAACAATCTTATGTTCAATATTAGCAAACATTTCAATTGCAAAAAAATAACTTGATAACTAAGTTTACTTATCAATAAAAAGTCCATCAAAAAATGCTTCACATGCGCAAGTAAAGGTGTGAAAATTTTCAAAAGTGTGATTGTGTTTTTTTTCTTTTAACAATCAAATAAAAATTCTTTAGCTACAAAACAAAGAAAACAATGGCAAAAATTAAAAAGAACATCACAGAATATAAAATACACAACATAGTGGGCACCCAATGATATTCCTTGATCTTTGTCTTTATACAAGGAAGCAATAATATACTTTCAATCAAAACAGTTTTAGATCTTTTCTTATGTTTTAAAAATGCACAACATTGAGACACATGAAAAATACAAAATAAATATGTGTCCTTTTGAGGCAAAATCATCTAATCTTGAAAGATGAATAATCACCTTCTAGAAAGAAGAACAAAGTATGGCATTGAATATACATGAATATCATTTTAAGTAATTTGTAAACAAATTTGAATAAATAGTAAAGTATGAATAAAATTTTAAAACTTGTGTGTGTTTTACTGTGCAACTATAGACTAATAGACAATGTATTTAAATTATAGGCTTATGCATGCAAATAAATAGGCCTATGCTTATATTAAATTTTGTGTGAAACTTGGTAAATTCATTATTGAGAGCTTTGAAATGCATTTTGAAGCTTTAAAAGAGGATTCATTAGGCAAAACACAAGTTTCTGAGTGACATGCTTATTTCAAAACACTGAATGCCACTGGAAAATTATTATTCAAGCTAACTTTCCAAAAACAAAACAATAGAAATACACTCAATGCTCAATATAATGACTTTCCCCATCTCATCCTGTCAAAAATGTATATTATATAGGGAGGGTTGTTATATTGAGAGTAAAACATATATGATAGTCATTCTATGAAAACATTTGGGACTTATCCTACTGGTCATTGTAATGGAATGGTCGCTATATAATACAGGGTCGTTATAATGAGCATCGAATGTATATATTTTTAAAAATGAGAACTTATATATATGTTACGGTAAAAGTCAGAAAACTGGTAAAAGTCTAAAATACACTTGTGAACATTTTCATTTTGGACTTTTACCAAGTCAAAGCCAGTTTTTAATGAATCCATTAACCATAATTAACTTATTAGTTCTTGACACTTATTAATCAATTAATAATAACCACTGCTCTACTACCCTCCCAATAATTAATGAATATAAATTGCCATGCATCCCTCCTCCTCCTGTATATGTACTTTCATCCCATATAAACGGAACAACTTTCAACTTCAGCCCGATACTGGCTACTATAGGAAACATAGGTACCAACGACATTCATAACAACCTTATTTTCAGCATGCAAGCCGTTATGATATACACAAATTATATTTCATTTTTGTCACCATATCCAGTGTAAATAGAACCCATAGCACCCTTGATATAACAAGGCGGTGGATCAAGGCTTCTTATAAAGGAGAATGGAGTGATGTCTCGGAAATCACAAAAGAAAAGCAGGATAGGGCATAGCAGAATATATCAGCATAGCGATAATACTGACGTCACACTTTTGATCAAAAATAGCAAATGAGTCAGTCTGGTATTTCAAGGAGCTCTAATGTGAATGTTTCAAACTTTGAAAGGGTTTCATATTATTATTCATCTTCAATTTTTAAATGTATCACTACCAAAATCAATACATGGAACTAAATCATTCAATGTTTCCTTCAACTACCCAACCTTAATGATTCAAACAATTTATAGGTATGTCCTAAAAAACCAGTCAGAAAAGAGCGATTACTTTTAAACTTTTTTTTTACCCATGCTGACGGGTATCCAGCCTCAGGGTACAGAGATTCGACAAATAATGGAAATCATTTTTTTGGACATCAGTATCACACAATGATACTATTTATTTAAATATGCAAGTGCTGAAAAAATTAGTTAAATCCTTAAAATTTGACATTTTTGGTCTGATATTCACATTTTTACGAACACGCTATAGTCAGGGAGTAAGTGAAGTAAAGATCAAGGATTGATCTTTGGAGAGGGCACACAGGATTGGGGGGGGGGGGCACAAGTAATCTCTTTCAATGAATTTTCCAGTTACCAATCTCTAAAAAGCATAGTGTTAAATTAACAAAAATTGGTTAAGGTAGCATAAAAAGGCATTTTCATGAGATATTTTTTCTTGAGTTCATTTCTAGTCCAATGATTTACAGCAGAGTAATATCAGTGAATAACATATTTATTTCTTGGATAAAGTGCACAAGATAAGCCAGATAATAGATTAAGATAATAAATGCTAATAAAAATAGCCAGACGATATTCTACTGGACCTCCTACTTCTCCAATACACAATACCCAACTGATCTATGGCTCTACTATATAAAAAGGGAAATTTTTCCAGAATCCCCTGGGCTTACTATCACATAATTGCTAATTTACATATACTGATGACACTTTCTAAAAATGTATATGTACCAATTATCTCTTCAAACAAACTCAAATTAAACAAATATTATCTCTAACTTGATAATTACACAAATTATAAACCAATATAATATATACTTCACTTGAGCAAAAATACATAAATAATATATACGGGGTGATTATAAAAAAACTATCCTGACATATGGGCCCCTAACTATCATACCATTCACAGAAACTGAATGAAATTTTGGCATAAGGTATTTTGATGTATGCACTCAAGAATGATATGGAAAACAACAGTGTCACTCTAACAGTTACGGTTACAGTGAGAAAATTTCAAAAATATCAAATGGCAACACCAAGTTTTTTGTATTGGAATGCGATCTCCATACTGAAAAACACTAAATAGCATTGGAATGGCACCTGTAGCACGAAAATCCCCGGAGCTAGGCAAGGAAAAAGTAAAAAGGACTTTGCCGTGCACCAGAGCATTAATGTTCGTTTCATTCGTCACACCGTTTCTTCGGCTGAGATCCCAGCCTGATTAGTCCTCCACAAGGTCATGTGGAAAATTTGTGAAACACAATAAAATGCTTTATTTTATGCTGCTTCTCTGTCCTTATTGGTTGTCCTCACTTTTAGCCTATCTACCGCAGGTGATTTTCATGCTACAGTTGCCGTTCGAACGCTATTTAGGGTTTTTCACAATGGAGATCACATTCCAATACAAAAAACTTGGTGTTGCCATTTGATATTTCCGAAATTTTCTCACTGTAACCGTAACTGTTAGAGTGACACTGTTGTTTTCCATATCATTCTTGAGTGCATACATCAAAATACCTTATGTCAAAATTTCATTCAGTTTCTGTGAATGGTATGATAGTTAGGGGCCCATATGTCAGGATAGTTTTTTTATAATCACCCTGTATATAAATATATATAATTCTTTCAGTCTAACACTGTCCCCCCACCCCCATTTTTGGTCAAATCATTCAAAATAATTTTTTTTTAGTAACCAAAAATGGCATCTTGAAATTTTTGAAATTGAATCTTGGCCAATGGCTTTGTGAATATATCTGCACTCTCGATTTTTAGTATTTTAACGACACCTTTTCCAATGAAATCTTTCACGTAATGGTATTTTACATCTAGAGACGTGCCACCTTTTGGAATCCAGAAATGTGGAGATTCTCCCGAGGGGGGGAGGCCAGCACTCAGCCTCTATCAAAAAAAATTCACAAATTTTTTTTTAAAAATAAATTAAGACCCCCCATTCCATTCCTCCCGCCCCCTCAAGGCAGGTTCAGCATTGCCCCTGAGCAGAATATAATTCCATGTCAGTCTTTCCATGCAGAATAGAGAAATCACGATTATATACTCTTCATAAAACATAAGTGTTTCCTTATGTTTTATGCACCTCCGCTAATGCATGTTGTAAATTTCATATTATTTGCATGCTTCCTTCATGGTGTTGCATTTACGGTGGCCAGCAGTGTAAAATGGTAAAAGAAAAAATAAAATGGTAAAAGAAAAAATAAAATGTTTATTAGATAATAAAGTGTTATATTAGAAAAATATCTAATATAATAAAATAATAATCTTACCTCAACAATATCCAATCCATCATTCATTTTCAGTCAAGGTCAGGAACTACCAGTGATGTGCTCCCTACATTCTTTACTGAACTACATAAGCTTTTACTTGGCAAATCATCAACAGTATATATCTTCAACGCCTTTTCTTTCCTCGGAGAGAATGTAGGTTTATGATTTTTGTTTGACCTGAAAAAGCGGAGGAGGCAGACAATTAAAACTACCCATTCATTCGAAAACATTAGATGTTTTAAGTTTAATATTATTTATAATACAATAAAAACCTTCTTTTATGGACACTGGTGGAACAAAAAAAATTTGCCCATAAAAAAGGAAAAGGGTGACCATTAAGACGAATTTTACTGCAGTAAGAAAAGTTGGAAAGTATCTAACAAATAAAACTATTTCTCATGTAAGGTAAATGACTTTTTAATTATGTCTTAACCTATTAAGCAGCAATGAGATATGTCATCTTCATAAAAAGCAGATATTTTGATAATTTAATCATTTTTGTCGCACCATGGTCATTTTCTGCACACGAGGGCTATTTAGACCGGGACCTACAATTTATTGCCGATTCCGAACGGCAGGCTCGTTTTTTATACTAATCGAGAGGTTGGTGCTCTAACCCCTCGATGGGGGACTCCTTGCGGTAGCAATTTTTTGCTGCAGTCAAGTCACCGTTTTTTGTTTTTTTTTGGTTGTACCCCTGTGTCAGGAAAGTTTTCTGACAAGGACGAACCGGGTATCGAACTCGCGACACCTCTAAACCTCCTTTGGTACTCTAGGCGAGTATCTTATCGACCGAGCTACCGCACCCCACAGATATTTTGTAAAAATGATTTTTCAATGGAAGTCTTAATTAAAAAAGTTATAGCATTTGAAAGGGGGTTTAGTGATTTCTAATTGCCGCTTAAAGGGTTGAACAAGTAATAGATCCTAGTAATAATGAAATGCAACAAACTTTAATGCAACAATTTAACTTGAGAGAATCTGCAGAAAATGTAATGCCTTTTGATATTAAGTTTCACCTAAAATAAAATTTTGGAGAATGTGCTTGATAAGGATTATAGTTCATGCATTAAGATGACACTCTGTCCTGCTAGGGATGATCGCTCATTACAGGATCTCTGGAGAGAAACCCTAGTTTCTCATGGAATCTCTCGTGTGTGGACAGAGACTGTCCATCCCCCTCCCCTCTCCCGACCGATCTGCGAAACAGATTAACTTTCCCCACTGAACTTCAGGCTTATTTTTAGAATGTTGACTGAGCGCGGTGGAGAAAAGATATGCTTGTCATTGTCCCCTATTCCAGTGGAACTTTTAAAAACAATTCTCTTTTCTTTTTCAGCAGCGAGTTGCAATGTGAATAAAACATGTCACAAAGGGAGGGAGTGGGAAAGCAGTAACATTTTGTGGTTTCTCTGAATTTTCGCAGTGAGATGTTTGCTGTAAACAAAAGAAGAGAGGGATAAAATAGGAATAGTAGGAGGGAATTGTGGTAAAAAAGGACGATTACGGCAAAAGTAGGAAAATAGGAGGACATTTCTGAAAAGTAGGAGGAGCACTGTGACGCCTGCACACATAGTGGGGCGTTTGATATAGTAGAGAGTATCAAGCAGAAACTCACAATATTGGCTCGGTTTTTTTAATTACAGAATGCTCTATATCTTCAAAATTTATAAAAATTTTATAATTATAAGAACCAATGCTCAGACATCAATTTAGAAAAAATAGTGTGGTGAATATCACTATTTTTAAGGATAACTATGGAAATATTCCACTCATATGTTAGTCGCTTCTCTCCCGTCACTTGTGCATGAGCACTTTTCGAAAAATAAATTATATTTCTACTAAATTTATGAGTAAAAAATTGAGAAAAATACAAACTTTATCAATGAGTCCCCTGCCATTTAAATTAGTACTATTAGCATAGGCGAGAGGACGCAGGTTTAAAATCTGTCCCCCCCCCCCATTTAAATAGTTTTTTTATTTGTATGGATATTTGTGGGTTTCATTTTTTTTACACAACAAGAAACGTAATTATTGACACCCTAAAATCCAGCATAACTTTAACATAACATTAATGCTTAAAACTTGCTCATTTTCCCACAGAAATGAATATACAGAATGTTTTTTTTCTAATTCCGACTATTCAAATACATTTTTGCACACACGGTGCATGATAAATTAGCGTAAAAAACTCAAAATATCATTTTCAGTTCAGTTACGCACGTGTGCGAAAAAATTTCCACGGAAAATTTAAGAAAATTATAAATTGTGCTGCTGTTTTCATTTGATTGTCCACACCATTTTGAAGTACATACAAGAACTAAATATCAACAAATTCTGGTGATATTTTTTACCTCACTACAGTTTTTCTAACAGCGAAAACAAGCCTTTTGATGGCCGTCTTGAAACCACACACAAGTGACCAGAGCAGCAAAATCAAAATATCTTGAATGCGCTGCTATTATCGTTTGTCTCTGAGTTCCCGCCCTGCTGCGGTGCACGCCACTATATGCAAGCGCACTAGAATCCAAGCGTCTGATTTCGCTGCTCTGATCTCTTCTCCCTTCGTTGATTTGCTCACAGTCTCATTGTTTTCAGCCTTAGTGTCCAAACTCGCTGCATCTCCATACTTCACAACCCTATGGATGCCAGTAAAAATGCCATGGATACTAAGGCTGCCATGTAAATAAAGTGATAGAACAATAGATTTGGCCATCTTTTTCCCTTTTTTCAGTCATTTTCTCACATTTCGGGGGGGGGGGGGTCTGCCCCCACCCAAGTCCCCCACCCTCGCTACATCCTTGGCATACAAGGAATCTCTGCCTTCTCACAGATAATGTTCTCAGTCACAATATCACCAGCTAGTTGCTATTCATTCATCCACATGAGCAGCAACTTCTCTACGTCCTCCAAGCATATAAGACTGTTGCTTTGATACTATTGTAACTTTTTTTGTTGTATTTTTAGTCCTCTTATTTAATTTTTCTTCTTTAAATATTGTGCAAATCATCGATGTAGAATTCTCATACAATCTTGCAATCTACTCCTATACCTTAAACATACTTTTCTATGATTTCCATCTCAAGTTCCAGAGTGATAATCTTTCTACTGCTTTTCTTCTAAAAATTCTTTTTCATGGAGGCCATTCTTGCAGCACAGGTATAACAACAACAGAGTCATTACATTCGGATGGAGAATTAAAAAATGCTGTAAGTGCACATACACATAGTTACAATGTTACAACCTAGGTTTCAAACTAGACATAAACAGTCAAGCTCCCATGTGTTTTCATTTTGCGAGTCAGGCACACCAACTTGGAGAATATTACCCATAATTCCACAATACATGTATGGACAAAAGTGAAAAACCATTGGCAAAATTTTTACTCACAATGCAAATCATCGCTCGTTTATCAAATCAAAATCTATTCAAAATTTTTGCTGGTTAACTGAAGTTTCACTGTATATAAAATTAATTTTGTGTGCGTTCTCTATACAAATCAACCATTCTGGACTGACCGTCGCCGAATTCTGTATACATACCAAACAGAACTCAACTTGATCGATTGGCTACTTTAAAAGTTTGTAAGAACTGGGCATATGCCCAAAATGAACAAAAAAACTGTCAGGCAACAATGGTTTGTGGGCCTTAATAATGACTTTTGGAATGTTAAGTTTTATGTTATCCTGGTTCCCTAAAAAGGCATTTCAATCATGTTTATTCCTTCACAATGGTTTTCCATTGCTTTGATGCTCCCAGTATATGTAGAAAACCCCGGCAGTGGCGGGTATTATAGATAGTAAAGTTATACAAAGAGTATTATCAATTCTAAATTCTTGTGTAATAAAATTCACAAATTTTTTTTAAACTCTTATTTATACAGATGTGGCTGTGGGCAGGTTGGCTGCTGACCACATGCACAGGTGGCCACAGAATAGGGGTAGTTTTTGTATTATGTCTATGAAGTCTATTGTTCATTACCAAAAAAACTGGCTGCAAAGGGAAGTTGGCCGAGGAATGGAGGTGGCCATCTATGAAAATTTCCTTTTACTCTCTCTATCTCAAATACAGTCAAACCTCGCTACAACGATATTTTATATAATGATAAATCCCTCTAGAATGATATTTTTTCAAGTCTTGTTTGGAAATGCTAAAACTATAATGCAGCCTCTCCATATAGCAATTATCCTTCTACATAAATATTTTTCATTGGATCAAGGTTTCACTGTACTATATTTGAACAACTATGGCAGAGTAAAAAATTTTTTAATCTTTGGGCCTGACAAAAAAAAAGAAAAAAAAATACCCCCCCCCCCCACAAGAAAAAAAAAAACCATCGACTGTTCAACAAAAGTACACTTTGTAAAAAATGCAAAAAATATCTTTATTAACTACTAACCTTGTGTTCTCTTTAGTTGCTATCAAACGTTTTTCTTCTTCTGTGAGTTTCTTCAACTCTTCTCGAGCATCCCTATGAGAAATTACACAGAAACAAAAAAGTACTTTTCTGATCTCATTTATTGAAAAATTAGTAATCAGAACTTGAATATTATTTAGTCATAATAATTATTACAGTGTTAAATTATAGTAATGAATTATCACCTGTAGTATATAACAATCCCATCATCTACTAAGTTCAAACTCCATGCATTTTGAGCACATACAGTAAAAGACCAATCTAATTCTTTATGGATGGACATGACAGATAATTCACAAGGAAAAGTACCAGGACCCTAAAACAGGAAGGTAGAGTGAAATAAAAAAAATTAAATACCAACATAACTAGTTAAAATGAGCAGTGACTTGCAGTGACTTACGGCTGTATTCACCGACATGGTTTAAACTATAGTCATAATTTTTGGATAAGAGATCAACATAGATTGATTAAAAACCCGAATTAAACCAATCCATGTCAATCTCTTATCAAAAAATTGTGACTACAGTTTAAACCATGTTGGTGAATACAGCCCTTAATGATGTAACTGATAAAAGTTTTATGTCAAGGAAACTGATACAACTACTCCAACTTATGAATTCTCCAATTGCAAACTTTTTGAGAACGTACCAAAACATTTAGTACCAAAATTCTACACTGGCATTTCCAGTTTGGCAAAAATGTTTCAGCACACGTTTGCTTCTCCCCTACCCCCTTCATAGTTGCAGCTCTGATTGCAGATATTCAAAGAATAAATATAAAATCATATTATGCATATTTATGTACAAAATTTAAAAAATCCTATCCTTAAAACAGCTATAGCAGCGACAGGAACTTATACACAAACATTGAAACAATTTTAGGTAGGATATAATATACTGCAAGCCATTCATAATATATATAGCATCTCTAAATCAGTTTCCCAAACTTGCTGTTCCATCGCCCTTTTCTTTAAAATTTTTTTGTTCTCATTGCCCCCAACTCAAGCCAACCCATAGGATTCTATGCAAAACACATAGCTTCTACTGACCCTGGACCATTCCATTGCCCACTTTGGGAAACAGTAATCCAGATGGAAAAATTACTGAAGAGTAATCAAAAAGCATTTGAAAGAAAGAAAAAAAAACCTGAGCAAGAAGTCTCTTAGCACAAACGTGACTTATGGAGGATGTCAGGATCAGAACTTGTTCATGAGTTGGGGATATTTATAAGAGAAGTATGGCTGTGTATAGGTATTTATAAGTGCAGTGAAACTTGTGTAAGACAGAATCTGTGAGATAAAAACCTGTCTTGAATGAAATCAAAAGATAGTCCAATCAATGATTAGTGCTTTGATGTGTAATTTTATAAGACGAAAACCTGTCTAAACTAGAATATCACAGTCATAATTTGGCTAACAAAAACGATAGGTCTCTACGGAAACTATTTTAATTTGTTCACGGTATGGTTCAAAATTTGAAGATAAATCTTATAACATACAAAGAAGCACTATAAAAAAAAACCAAAAACTGAAAGAAGGTTGAAATAAATAGCTTTCACAACTGGATGAAAGAGAATTTGAAGGAAGATGAGATACTGCAGGTCTTTTTATTTTACACTATGTGCACAACCCAGTCAGGTTTGTAGATGCCCTCTTACATGATTTCTGTGTCTCATACATACAGATGGGAAAATATACTCTCTTAAAACATTCAGACTGTAGAGTTTCATGCAGAGTCTCGCTCAAAGAACTTGTATTCATAAAATATTCAAGTCTAGTGCTCTCTCTCATTTTTTCTGCAATGCCCTTTATTCTTAGCTTAACCCAGAGCTGGACAAATCCTAGGCACTGGGTTACCACGGCAACTAAAAAAATGGTTTTGGCGTCTAAAATTTTCTTTGCGTAGTTACTAAATGGCAGGCTGAGAGCAGCACAAAATATTTAGAATTTATCTGGGAACAGCTGTCGTACGGTCCGCCACTTGGCGATGTTTGGTGCCAAAAATGTCTGATGGCCTGACGAAAAGTCGCCAAGGCTGTCAGACACTACGGACACCGAAAAAAAAAATCATCAGCGTGCAAAACATAATAGAAACCACCAAGCATAAAAATAGGAAAAACATCAGTTTAAAAAAATTACACCTGGACCATTTTTTTTAATAATAAACAGATCGGGGCATAAGGAATTCCGGGCATGTTGAATAAATAAATATTCTATGTATTAAAACTAAAACCCGGCATAGGCAGAGATAGACTTGGAAGTCTGGCGGGGGCACCGCCATTATTGCTGGGGGGGGGGGGGGCACGATGATGATGACGTCAATTCTTATATACATATATACATTAGATCAGTCAACTCCACCTTCGACGCTGGGGAGGGGCATTGCTCCCCCCCGTATCTCTGCCCATGAAACCCTGACCCTTTTTTAAATAATAAACGGATCGGGGCATAAGGAATTCCGGGCATGTTGAATAAATAAATATTCTGTGTATTAAAAACTAAACCCGGACCCTTTTTTTAATAATAAAAGGATTGGGCATAAGGAATTCCAGGTATGAAAAATTCTCTAGGTTCATTTTAAATAATAAACCGATAAGACAGAAGGCATGACAATGGATGAATAAGTAATAAATACAACAAAATAATAAAACGGTATGATACAACCTGACCAGTAGATAATAATCCAAATGATGTGAGTTACAGAAGGGAGGAATAATAATCCAAGAGACGTGCTGGAAATGGAACAACGACTGTTTTGAATTTTTCAAAGAACACAGTGAACAAAAGAAAAATCCTGTTTGGCAAAGCTAGCGTCACCTAATATCACAAAGCAAAAACTGGAAAGATGTTAAAAAATATGGCAACCCAGAGCCCCATTATGATGGTCTTGGCAACTTATCGCGAGAAAAAAGTCACCAAAGTCGTAGCAGACCATACTGCAGCTGTTCCTTTATCCGCAGCATATCTGCCAACATGAAGGAGGATCACTATGTCCTGAAAAAGTCAAAAGAAGCATTATTTTGGACCTTTTGCTTCGGGTAAAAACTTTTTGGCACCTAAAAAATACTTTTGGCACCTAACTTCTTTTTTCGGTTGGTCCAGCCCTGAATTAACCATTCATTTTACCTGAAATGACTTGAAAGCTCTCTGAAAGAAAAACACAGTGCACACTGCTTAATTTTATCATATCGGGAATTCTGATAACAATAACCAACTGATAAAATATCCAAAAAATCATGGAAGTGATTATGATGACCATGTGTCCCATTTTGTTGAGCAGGATGTATGAAAACAGGACATTTGGCTTTTTATTTCACGCATAACTGTATCAAAATGTTGAATTACGTCATTTATCCCCTCTTATTGTTACACAAAAGGACTTCTTCCTTTAAGCTAAAATCCTTGTCTTTTATTCAAAAACTGTCAAAAGTTAGAATGGAACTGTCTAATGTGTATCAGGAATTACCATGCTCTTTATAAGCACAGTAAGCTACATAGATCCCTTGTGAAAGTCTTCCAGTCAAGGAACTGTGAATGCAGTTAGTTCAAAGAAACTGACCATGCACTGAGGGAGCTTTTTCTGCATTACACATGTGAATGCATGTGTAATGCAAAAAAAGTTCCCTCATTTCCTCCTCGTTTCTGGATAAATTCAAGACTTTTTAACAGGGAGATAGGCTCGCATTCACGCTTCAAAGTTGGGAACCACAGAAAACTAATTTCAGCTGACCACCACTGAGGAGCCGGTGGGGCTCCAAACCTAGGTCTTTGCTATGCAAGTCCATCACTATGACCAATCGACCACCACAGCAGCAGTAGGTTACATACACAATAAAGAAAATACAAGAATTTTTGTGTGTGTTGTGTGTACAAATATGTGTCCAAAAATATGAAACGCATTTCATACCCCCAGAAGTAAAACATATTATTATAGTCCTCCAAACACAAAATGAGACTTGGCTACAGCATGTCACATCAGATGATTCTATTCTTTACCAGAAGGACAAGACAAATGTGAAAGCTTAATCACTGATGAGCTATTATTGATGCACAATTATTTTATTTGAAAGAATTAGATAAAACTCGTTCAATGTGAAGTGACATGATGTAGTCTCACCTTGTGGTTGGAGAACTACACGCAGTAAAGAAGTACCAGATTTCCTTCATTATTTAAAAAGCTGATCTTTACATAAGCTTTGATTGCGAAAACTCGGTACATAAAAATGACTCACATTTTTTAAAACCTATAAAATAATTGTGCTATGTGATTGCATATACGTAAAAAACTTTTCTTGCTAAAATAAAAAGTGAATAAAAAGCAGGGTTGGCAGGTTTTTGACACATGGCAGTTTTTGACGGTTTAAACCGCAGTTTAAACTGTCACGTCAAAAACCTCACATATTGCTTTTCGATATAAAAATTCCCATTGGAAATGCACACGTTAATTGCATGTAATGTTTAAAGTGACGTATGTTATACAAAGAATAAATATTTAATATGATTCTAAAATAATTTTATTCACTTTACAGAATTATTTTGGACAAAATATACATGTTTTTTTTTCCTTATAAAATTTGAATAAAGCATAACATGAACATTGAAGGGAAAACTGCGGAACGATTTGACATTCTTTGATTCAAGATGATTCTTGACCTTCCAAAATTTCTTCAACTGCTTATATATGTTTGTATTGATATAAACCGTCTGCTGTCCTCTTTTTACAACAGATAAGTGTTTAAAAAAGTTCATTACATCATGTATGTAATGTTGATTTCTGTTATTATTAAATTATCTAGATAACCACTGAAACTTAAAACGATACTCTTATCGCGCATAACATTTAAATATATCTAGGGATCAAAATACTAAATTGTAGGACAAAAATGTCATTTAATTTGGCAATGCCAGCCATTTGGTATGTCAAACTTAGTTATTCTTACTTTTGCACTATGATATGGTACATTTATTAGCATTTATAATGCAATGGTTTCCCAATTGAAACTTTATGACTCTTATGTTGAAGAATTCAAAATTGCAAATTATAATTAACATTTTGTTTTAATTATTGTAGTAAATTAATGTTTAAAAATAAAACATTCTGGTATGCAAAACAGTAAGTTTTTCATCATGTTGTATACCTATCGTGTTCAAAACAATATCAAAAGGCATTTATTTAGGTTTTGACGGTTTTCGACAGTTTTTGACGGTTTAAACCAGTTTTTGACGTCAAAAACCCAACCCTGATAAAAAGCCTTCAAAGTGAAAAACTGTGGAATCAATTATAAAAACAGAGAGAAATAAAGTAATTACCTTGGCAAACTGAATGTAATCTTTGGGTATGCCACTTGCTTCTGACATCTAAAAGATAATTCATCATTCGTGCGAATAAAATTCAACATGCAAACACATTCCAAAATTTATACAAATATTTATAAAAAAATGATCACTCAAAAATTATTTATTACAGAAAGTTAAAAAAATATAATTAATCAAATTATTTACTCTTTCTTTCAGATTTTCAACACTTGCAGGTTCCAGAACAATTTCCTTTAAAGGACCTATTTCATAGGTTGATGGACACCACCTTTTAATGTAGACCAGCTGACTTGAAGTTGATGTCACTATTTCAGCATCTGAAATGTAATATATTTACTGAAAACTAAAAGTACACGCATCATGTTGGAGAAATGCCATATCTACCACCATTCAGGCATTTTATTACTCTTTTACTCCTCAAATCAGGGTTAGCAAGGTTTTGGACAATACAGTAAAAACCACCCTGTCCAAAACTGTTCACAATCCATGTCTCAAAAATCATGCATAAAAAATGGAATTTGAAGTAAAGATAACATCTATGTATAAAAAAATTTGAAATTGAAAACAGTGATATTGATTATATGTATTTGTATAATTTATACAAATATTTATACAAAATTATCAATCAAAAATTATCAATCAAAAATTATTTATTACAGAAAATTAAAAAATATAATTAAAAAATTAAATTTATTTACTCTTTCTTTCAGATTTTCAACACTTGCATCTTCCAGAACAATTTCCTTTAAAGGACCTATTTCATAGGTTGATGGACTATATTAATTATACTACTTTATTATACAGATTTTATCAGCTCAAAACCACCAATGGGCTAACAAAACACTGAAGACAGAAATAAAATAACATTTTTAGTTTTTTAGATTTTCTGACATTTAAATTTACAGTTTTTTGATCAGTGATTTCTTTTACGCACTAGTACCAATCAAGCTAAAGTAAATGTTTTTATGTAAATATTTTATCCCTTTGAAGTCTCACAGACAGTTTTGAACACTTCAAATGGTTTTATTTTATTCTTCACTTTCAAATGGTTTTATTTTATTCTTCACTTTCAAATGGTTTTATTTTATTCTTCACTTTCAAATGGTTTTATTATTTTTTTTTTATGATAGAGTACTCTGTATCATTTAAGGAAAAACTATCCCTTTTCATGCCATATTTTGGCAGGGCTGGGGTTTGGGACAAGACACAGATTTTACTGCCCAAAACTGTCTTCAACTATCCCAACTCTCAAAAAGGCATGGCATGAAAACAAATAGATTTTTCTCTTTTAGTAATCAACTCAAATGGAATTCCAGGTCAGTATGATAAAGAGCCTGCTGCTTATTAAAATCACTTTTATCCTGATGATTTTCATTTTACTAAATGGCTGATTTTATAACTGGTGAATCAGAAACTGAAATTGAAAAAAAAATTACGGAAAAATAAATAGCATGCAATAAAAAAAGTAAATACATGATGTATTATAAACTGCTGAATTGACAATTGTGTTATTAAGTAGTTTATTAATTATTCATAAAACTAGAACATATACATTACAATACATAAATATCTGTTCACTTATTTGTAAATTTTTTTCGGAGAGGCCTCTACAAGAGAATGCATTGGCAGTTGGCCCCAGCACTTATCAGATAACACATCCCCAGGCTTCTTCATGTATGTAGCTGCTTGTACCTGTCAGTTTATTGTCCCCCATTCTTGTATCAGATTGTCTTTGTGTCACATAATATCCCAATATATATTATATTGTTTAGTCTTTTATTTCTCCAATTTTCCCACTATCAGACATGCCAACATTGGCTTAAAGCTCGTCAGTAGTGATGAATGTTCAGCTTTGCCATGGAAGGGGGTACCCCAGAACATAATCATAGTACAATAAAAAATAGCTAAAAAAATCAATTTTTTGAATTTTAAAAAATTTAGAGTTCATTAAATACGGCATTTAAATAACACTGGAACCTAGAGGGCTCGGGCCACGTGAGCCCCTCACCTCCCACAGCAACGTTCAAAGGTCACAGAGTCCCGTAATAATTCCATGAATATTCAATGCAATCCCAACGTGCATACGCCCTTGTGGACTGTATATATGGACATCTAGCAATCATAGACCTCCCCCATCCCCGTTTTCTTCGTATCAGAGCTTCTATGGCACCTACAACCAAACATCCTTTCTGACACAAGTTTAGCGAGCTCAACTATGCAAATGAAGCCAGGTCCGAACCCACCATGCTGAACCATTGAAAAACCAGTTTTTAGCCCACAGCATTGGGGTGGTTTTGACGGAAAACAGGTATCTGCGCATTTGGGCATAGAGTAGAACGGCAGGTTTAGAGCAGCTTTACAGATTGCCTTCTGCGCACATACAAAACAGACTGACTCCAATTTTGTCTCCTCTCAAACTCTTACATGCGGATTAATCGTTATGGTAAAGATCAATGCAATTTTATAAAAGTAATAATAAAAATAAGTAAAATACCAAAAGAAACTCAAAGACCTGATTTTTTTAAACTGATTTCCGTAGTATTGAGAGTGTCTACCGTAGCTCTGTACTTCATCGCGGCCGTCCATAGAAACTACAGACAATCTGTAGCAGTTGGTGCAACATTACCTTGGGCCAACTGCGGAATAGTCCTAGATCTAGTCATTTTGAAATCTTTATTTTCTGACCTTTAATTCACCTCAGAGAATCGGTCCGCTGACACCACGTGCTAATGATTTGGTGGTTGTCATATATCTTCACATGGCTGCTACATTACTGATCAAATTGGAATACATCAAGTCTGCTAACACGGAAGTTCGTCTGAGATGTCGTTGCCTGTCCGCTCCTCTGCTGCTAGCTGCGGTGACATCATCGAGTGTTGATTGGGACGAACTTCTTAATTGAATCATGTGACTCTTGTGATGGTGGTCCGAAACAAAGTAATTGGTAAGACTGAAACTTTTTCTAGAACCAATGTTGTTAAAAGAAAACTTTAACGAAGATATAATATTGATAACCGAGTTAGGGTGAAATATTATTTGTGTGCGGTCTCGGAATAATCAAATAAATGTTTTAAAAGGAAAATGTGTTGTCAATTCATTCTTGTCCTCTGTAGTGGAGTATTGGGAAAATAATTAATTGAATCCGGTAATGCAACATTAAAACGTTGCATATATAATCGATGCCGGTCGATTGGCAGAAATCTGCAGCGGACCAGTTCTCAGAGGTGAATTAAAGGTCAGACAATAAATAAAGATTTCAAAATTACCAGATCTAGGACTATTCTGCGGGGGGGGGCCAAGGTAATGTTACATTGGCAACTCTGCACTATTCATACAACAACACTGGTTGGTTGTAATACCAATTTTTTTTTACACAATGCACAAATTCAACGATCAGAACTTGTGGAGGGGAGGTTGTTCCAATCAACTATGGTAAGAGGAAAGAAATTTTTCAAAATGGTAAGTAGAACTGAGTACAGTAGAACATTGACTATCAGAACACATCGGGACCGAAGGGTATTCGGAAAAGTGAAAAGTTCAAAAAATTGATTTTGAAACTAATTCTATAATGTAAAGGAATAATTTGAAATTCAGCAGCAGAACCTTAAAATAATAAAATTTAACCGACTTATTCTGAAAAGTAAATGAAAAAAAGTAGCGTATCACAAAAGAAAAAATAAAATGGTAAAAGAAAAAATAAAATGGTAAAAGAAAAAATAAAATGGTAAAAGAAAAAATAAAATGGTAAAACAAATGCACAGACAAAACTTTTTTTTTCCATCCCCCCCCCAAGGCAGGTTCTACATTGCCCGAGTAGAATATAATTCCATGTCAGTCTTTCCATGCAGAATAGAGAAATCACATCTACATACTGTTCATAGAACATAAATGTTTCCTTTCATGGATGCTACCACTAATTGATAATCTTGGGTATATGAACTCTTAAAAGCTTTATATATAGCTTAAAGTTTTACATTTTCTTTCTGAAGACATTTAATCAGAGGAAACAGTACAAAAAATTTCAAAATACAAACTTGCTGACGAAAAATCTCGTGTTTACAGCATGGCTGTTAATGGAACACAATAATGATTATACAGGAATTTTGGTAACCAAGGGCTTACCCCTGATAAATGATTGCCGATAAACACTATGTGAACAAAGTCACATCTTTGCAAGTTACTTAAATGTGGTCACCTAGACTTTTTTCTCGGTTGCTCGATAGAAATGACCACGGCTGCCTTCTATGGTGTTTTTCCTAATGATGACGGCAGTCATTGACGTCATGACAATGTGAAAGCTCATGTAAAATCTAATTTTCTGCCAAAATCCGGAGAGCAGGAGGAAGGATGAAAAATCCGGAAAGTTGACAGGTCTGCATCTATATGTTTGTTTGCATCATTTTCTACGCAATTCTTAGAATAGTCAATAGCATTTTTTGAATCACAGTACATGATAGGAGTAGGTAAATTTTCTATACCACATTCTTTTGATTATTCTATCTAACCAAATAATTTCACTACACAAAGATGCCACTGCTATATATTCTGCCTCCATTGCAGATTTTGCAACACAGTTTTGTTGCTTCGCCTTCCATGATATAGGTATTGCCACATAAAAATACAATATAACCTGTCACACTTTTTCTAGTATCTTTACCATTTGCAAAATCACTATCAGAATATCCTACTAAACCTTCAAATACATTCCCATTAGAAAAAACTTATGTTTACCGCACGGCTGTTAATGGAATACAATAACGATTATACAGGAATTTCGGCAACCAAGGTCATGCCCCTGATAAATGATTGCTGATAAACGCTACGTAAACAAATTCACCTCTTTGCCAGTTGCTGAAATGCGGTCACCAAGACTTTTTTACGGCTGCTCGATGGAAATGATCACAGATGTCCTCTATGGGTGTTTTCCCTAACAACGACTGCAGTCATTGACGTCACGACAACATGAAAGCTTGCGTAAAATCTAATTTTCTGCCAAAATCTGGAGAAATTTTAACTCTGAATGTGTACGTGCATGATAAATAACTCCATAACGCCGCCAAACCATTAAAAAAAATGAGTCTATCTTTAATTGCTTCAACTTGCTTACACGACATTTTACAGCCTCATCCCGTAATAGTTTCAACATTAACAATTGAAGCAGGTCAGCATTAGGCCACGATTCTAACCACGCAAGACATTTTGTGAAACACTGTTCTGCCGCACTGTGCATTATTACATCTGCCGTTGGTTCATCTTCATCAATTTCACAGTCATCCTGATCAACTTGATCGTTCACTTCCATAATTATTTCTCTGTCATCCTGGATCATTACTATCAATTTTCAACCACTGAGACACATCCTCTTCATCACAGGACTGGAATACAGAGAGTTCCTGAAGCATATCTAACCATTCTTTCAAATCTGGAAGATTTTGATCATCTTCAGTGGTTGCATTAAAACCATAAAAATATGGGCTTCCTAAAACTTCGAGAGATAGTGACCCAAGGAAGAGAATTCCAAACTTCTGCTACCATGTAACAGTAGTCTTTTACATTCAATGTTTTTGCAAAAGACAAGATATCCTATGAGGAATTCTCTTCCTGAATCAACAATTTTATAGCAACTGCTTTCTGTACCGGCGTTTCAGGTTCTCCAGTACACCCCGATCAAGTGGCTGAATAAGGGAAGTCATGTTTGGAGACAAAAACAAGCAAGCTATCCCCTCATTTTGGAGCATCAAACAGTCTGAGTGTGCCGGTGCATTATCTATTAATAGACTGCTTTGTCTAAACCCTTTTCTTTTAATCTTATTTTGACTTCTGGGACAAATATGCATTGAAACCATTCAGAAAACAACTTAGAATCCATCCAAGCATTTTTCTGCGACAAATATTTCAGCGGTAATGAGCAAATATTAACATTTTTGAAACATCTTGGATTGGGACTTTTCCCTACCATAGGGCAAGCGATGAGTCCCAGATGCATTTGCACATGCAAGGATTGTAACACAATCTTTCATTTTCTTTTCTCCAGGAGCTGTAGATTCAGTTCCACCACCAAGAGTTTTTGATGGGAAAACTTTCCAGCAGGGTTGTTTGGTTTAAACCATGTGGTTTTTTTCAAAAAGTCAAAAAAAGTGGCCTAAATATAATTTTTTCCTTGAAAAATATCTCATATTGGTTCATTATTAGCCAGCATTTTTCATTTTTATCACATTTTATATTCTTAGGGTATATTTTGATGGTATATCTTTAAATAGCATAAGATGGTGTAAGTAGTTTTTTCCAAAAAAGTCTCATAAAAAAAATGGCCTGAATACATATTTTATTTTCTTATGAAGTATCTTAGTTATTTAAAGTTATATACAGAAGCCACAATTTCTCATTCTTACCACATTTTCTAACCTTTGGCTACATTCTGATGCTCTATCTTTAGCAAATTCATGAATAAGGATTGCATCACACATCTAAATGTAGTGGTGTATTATCTCACAAGGTTTTTTTTTTCCTTCACAAAGAAGCAGCAACAGTAGTGATACCATCATGCTAGGGGCACACAGGTGGTCCTATAATCCAATAAAGACACCAGCTGTCCCTAAAGGACAAAGACTAGTGTACTAGTAGTTACATTACCTCAGACATTTTCATTTTCTTTCCCATAAGAAGTACCACATCTCACACTGCATATCTCTCAGTCTTAATATTCAATAGTTGTTGTTTTTTATACTTTCACTGTTAGGCCCAGTTAATCAGGATTCCACTGTATAGTAGTAGTTACAGATTTATGAAAAATAATCAGCTATATACAGGGTGATTATAATTAAAGTTTTGATTCAAAAACTATATAATAAGTACTGGTCAGAATGACTTGTAAATTTGCACGGATACTCTTGAAGCAATAGAATTTTCTTTGGCGAAAGAAAAAAAGTGCAAGTAGATGATGCTGTACTTGGCCAGCAGTATAATCTATTGTGTGCAGCCACATCATTTCGGCACTTCCACAGCATCAGTGTGTAAATAGAACAACTTCTATCAAGATGCACATTGCAATGCCAGCAAAGCAGCTGCTGAAGACCCATTTCGACAATAACAGGATTGCATGACACCTGGCCGGCCATCAGTTAGTTCATTTGACCACAACCCTTGCAACTTCTGGCTGTGGGGGGTACCTCAAAATGTTATGAACAGTGGTCGAATTGCAAACTTTGGTGAATTGCAAGCTTCAGAGCATCCCCTATATGTTAGTAGTTCCTCAGGAATATTAACGTGGGGGCGCATTTGGTTTAATAGAGGTGAAATTGCAAGTGCATCCACATCATCACCATGGCATACTCTGATCTGTTAAACAAGAATTTTTGTGCTTTCACCTCATACCCAGAACACGGTGGACAACATATTTAACAATTCTTGAGTAAGTTGTAGTTATTTGTTAAATTACTTCACTTTTTGTGATGTTTCCATGAATTATGAAATCGTGTAATGCTATAATTAAGTTATCATTTTGCCATGACTGGCTATTGTTTCCTTTCTGCAAGAAAATTTCCCATGTGTTGGATGATGTTATTAATTTTACATTTTAAAGTCATTTTTTCCCCGTTTACTTAATAAAATTATATATATATTGCTTCATTAAATACATTATATTCACCTAATTTTTATTATAGTTTTTGCATAATAGCTTCCTAATTAAGCATACTGAAAGTAACTGGAGAAAACATCTTTATATTATATGATTAATAATAACATTAAAAGAATTTTCAAACACGAAGCAATCCATTGAGTTAAGTAAAAAATAATTAAATTGCAAAAGTTGGTTTTTGTTAAAATATAAGAAATATTTATTGATTAATTAAATATGGGAATAATGTTAATTATATTAATAAACATTTTATTTTAATTAATTATTAGAAGTTTGAATGATTTTTCAGAAATTTTATTGTTTTTAATGTTAATACTATTTAAAACAAAAAAACCCGTTTTTTTTTTTACCAACCCTGCTTTCCAGTCGAGTCTGGTCTCATCGCAGTTGTAAACTTGATCAGTTGTTAAACCCTTTGTCTTTGACAATTTTTTTGAATTCGTTAACAAATTTGGCTGCATCATCTGAATTTGCAGAGAGTTTCTCTCCTTCAATGCTGAGTTGACAAATTCCATGTCTTGACTTGAAATGCTGCAACCAACCCACGCTCACTTAAAAATGTTCATTACCTTCTAACATAACATTTCATTAAAGAGTTTAGTTTTCTCCTGAAGCATCGGTCCACTTATCGGAACACTATCAGTTCTTTTTTGTATGAACCATGTGTAAAAAGCCTTGTCCAGCTTTTCATTCTCTGCCGATTTCATTGTGAAGTTTTTCCTTAGTCCATCTGCTGTTTCCGAACTTGCTACAAAATTTTCTATTTTATCACGATTTTTTTTAAATCACTGATGGTTGCCACACCCAGTCCATATTCAGCTGCAAGTTTCCTCACACACCATCACCCGCTTTCAATCTTTTCACAATTTCCACTTTTTTTCGATGTTTAAAACAACACGTATTCGTTTCGTTGCCATTCTGTACTCGAGAAAGACGAAAAGTGTTGACACTACTAAAGCTAAAGAAAAATTGAAAAATATATGTTTTTAAGCAAGCTAGGAAAGATACACCCCCTCTCCTAACAAAACCATGATAAGAACTGTTTTGTTGTCTAGAAGACCCTCGCCTTCCTTTCATTAAGGCACACCCACAGGATTAAGATGAATTTGTAGACAAAAAAAAAGATGACAGCTAAATCTGCTCCTATTCACACATTTGTTTGCTTGTCAATTGTTTATAACTACATACACTGCACCGGGATTCACTATTGTTTACATCTTTAGCTCAGTTACAGTATGTACAATTGTTTGGAAGTGGATTATTGTACAGTAAAATGAAGCTATCGAGTTGGGAGATAAGAGGATTCTTTCGAGTTCCAAGTAAATACCTACTGTTGAGCATCATTGTCTAAAGAAAACTGAAAATGAGTCAAGTTGAAAAGGTGTTCAGTTGACCAAATTGTTCAGAAAACTGATTTAATCAATGTTCTACTGCAGCAGTTCTCAACCTTTTTTGACTTGCAGAGCCCCGTAGGCCCATTTTTAATTATTCATTAAAGTTACTGGTTTATTTTTACCATTTAAAAATATTTATAATTATGTTTTTAAATTTCATTGCTTTTTCCTAGAGCGGCCGCGGAGCCCCTGGAGAGTGCACAAGGAGCCCCAAGGGCTCAGCGGAGCACCAGTTGAGAACCGCTGTTCTACTGTATAGCATTTAATTTTTGGGGATGGTTTGCACAAAATACCAGAAGTATCAATGTTGATATGACCATGAATATTATTGTAGAACAGGGGTCTTTCCAACACTTTTTTTTCTCTCTCAAGATTTTTCTTTTTAATCTCACAAACACCATTTAATAAAAAAATCTTTGGAAAATATCTTGGAAATTTTTTTTATTTTATTTTGAGGGAAGAGTTGATTGAAGAATTATATTTCAATACAATGAAGTTCCCACCGAGAAATTAGACACCTCTTATGCAGCCCATGAACCTGGAGGTCATTTCAAACTTTATGAACTCTGACCAAGTGCCTCAAACATTGTTACAATGTGGGCCACATTTAACATTCTACTGAGGCCTGCAGGCCACTCAGTTATACCACACACATTACCAAAAAACTGAGTGGGACAAAAGTGGCCAGCCCACACATTCAAGATTCCAGCTCTATACAAAAGAACTTTGCAATAATAACTTAACATTATTTTAATTCTATTGCATAGTTCTTATTAACAAAGCTTGGCATCAAGTAATTTACAGAACCACGAATTTGGCTTGGAGTATATCGTGGCCAGATTGTGTTGCAGGCAAGCATTTTGAGGGCTTTGACACACAGATTATAGATCAGTGTTTCCCAAAGCGGGCGATGGGACTATTCAAGGGGGCGATGCCAGCTACAGGCGCGATTGGGGGGCTGCGAATGGGCATAAGGGGGCGATGGGAGGACGAGAGGAAAAAATAAGTTTTCGAAGACTGGGACCCTTTTCCGAAGAAAGCCTTTGTAAATATCCGTGCCTATGGGCGAAAAAAAAAACTACAAAAATTTGCACACAGTACTTTTACTCATTTTATCTGTTAAAGAAGCAGAGCTAAAGTGTCCCCCCCTCCCCCGAATATGCGCTGTACATTCCAGTTGTATTGTAACTGTAATTGATCGATAAAGCCTTCTGTCACAGATTTCAACACCATCTGGGAATGACTGGTTTTGCTAATGATTCTTCATTATTCAAGCTATCGTCCCCCAAAAAAGTGCAGCTGGTTTCAGGGCCCGGAGACGATTCTCGTCATTTCTTTTTTCACCTCATAAATTCAATACAGATTGTGGCCCGAAAAGAGCCTAGCCTCGGGACCCTGAGGCAGGATGCGGGTGGGGGCATAATTTTAGCATCACTGTTCATTCACCTACGGCTATGGTCTTTTTGCATGCTGGGTTTTTTTTATAAAAGAACTGCTTGGGAACAGACATAAACATCAATGGTCAACAGCTCGTCACGACACCACTAGGAACCCCGACGCTCACTTTGAGGAACTTTGTAATAGAAAATTTTTGTAATGTATTCGTTCAAATTCGTGAATTACTTAAACCCAAAGATAACGTGTGTGGAAGTACCAAAATATGAATTACAGACGAGCAGTCTTGAACTTTCGTGCAAAAAAGTCACATATCTTAAGTGTTTGTTACACAACGGATGGACCCATTTCATGGTTCAAACATGCATATCAGCTTCAGCCACCTCGTTGGGCGATTTGCCTCTTGAGGCCTTTGTGTTTGTATTTGTAATTTCGGTGGTGTCCGAAAAGAAATAAATGTAATGCGAAAGAAGATGTTTGTTGAATCCACGCCGTAAGTACAATAATGTCTTTTTTTTTCATCAAAATTTTGATATTACTAAATCCTCTTATATTGACCGATTTTCATGACTTAAGTAAGCCCCACTTGGGCAGTACTATCTATCAGAGGCACCGACATAAAAAAAATATTGTGGGGGGGGGGGGGGGAAGGAAGGCATAAAGTTGCTTGTCGTCCCATATACACGAGACTCAAGCGTGTACGCAGGACAGAGAGAACGTGCATTGCATTTAATTTTTAGAAATTAATTGGGGGGGGGGGGGGGCTCAGTACCCCTTAAAAATTGTATTGGGGAGAGGGGCTCAAAGGGCCTCAGCTTTCTAGGTTTCCGTGCCTATGCTATCTATTAATGCTTATCAAGAGCGCTATCCGTAACCGCGGATTATGACAATAAGGATAAAAGGGAAATTTTGGTCCTATCTCCGAAAACAAGCATCGTTTCTCCTTTGAATATTGCAAAGAATATACGGATGGGTAGGGGGGGGATACACGCTCCTTCAGCATAGGATGATAGAAATTTCTTCTCGCGATGGTGTCGGTTTAGTAGAAAATTTATTAGATTTTTTTAACTTGAATTTTTATTTTTACGGTGACTTATGTAGTGTTTTTCCTTGAAAGAAAACGATGCATTTTCATATGACCCTTGAAGAGTGATTCTACTCAATTCGAAATTCATTCTATATCGACTCATTCTTAAGTATAGTATTATATTAATAGTATGAAGGAATTACCTTTTTAGCAATGCAGAACGCAAAAAACCAAAGATATTCGTTAAAAATACAAGGAAATAAACGCCAATGAATTTCCGGGTATTTTTAGTGAACATCGTTGGTTTTTTGCATTCTATATTAATAGTATTACTCATTTATATAATCAATCATCTCTCTGAAAGGATTTTTTTATTGTATTTTTACGTTTAATTAGCGTGGTTTCATCCGAATTTTTTTCCTTTTAATACGTTTGAGCTGAAACGGCTGAATTTCATTACAATCTTAACGAGATTTCAGATATGTTCATAAAACAATGGTAAATATTTAGAATGATTATGTCATTCGGAATTATATGTAGAAGAAAACAAAGAGAGAGAGAGTCAATTGCAATCCCCCCGATGCTTGCCAGTTTTAATCAAGAAAGAAGTGAGAGACCTACGCTTGAAATAATGTAAAATTACATTTTCTTAAAATATGGACCTATATAATATCGCAGTAACTCTGGTGATTTGAAAAATAAATGGCAGCTAACCGGAGCCCGACTTAGACACGAACAGGTCCTGGGCAAGGCAGGAATTGGGGCTTCTGTGACTTGAGTCCAAATATTTTGTTTACCCAGTGATCGAGTTCATTTCAGAATTTACTTGGTTAACCAAACCAAAAACACCCATGAATGTCTCACGAGCTCCCAAGATAGATAATTTCAAAAATGAATTTATTTTAACGATTAAATTTTGAATTTTTTTACAAACTTTATTGTTGAACATTTATTAGTGTTATTGCTCATCGAAATGAATAATTATGTATCACATTTTATTAAGTGACCAATTTTGCTTATATGAGCAAAGTAGGCCGTGGGCAGAATGACCATGCGATGGACTCACTTGATTCTGACTTGAATTGATGTATTTTTCCCGATGTGCTTATAATTTGGTAATCAACCCAAGTGGGATACCCGGGCTGCGTTGATAGTGGTTGTATTCATCCTTTGATGACGGCACCCGTAGTGTAACGAAATGAAATTTTGAGAATTCATAAGCGTTTTCCTCCCAATTTGCCGTTATCGTAGGTTCTTTCTTTAATTTATGAGGGAAAGGATTATTACAATTCTAAATTGTAAATGTATTTAATTGGAAATGTACAAGATTGGTAAATATCCAATCTACAATTCAAAGACAAAACTAGAATAATAGTTAATAATAATAAGTTAAATGTAGTTTAAATTGTTTCAAGAATGTGTAAGGTGCAGTTGACAATAGCGAGAAGGGGCGTGTGGAGAGAGATTAAAATAATATTTATTTTTTTATGTAACGTGATCATCACGTATTCCCAAGAGATCCTTACAATCTGCAATGAAATAAATAATCTGTACTGAATGAAATAAAAATTTTCGATATTTTCTTTTCGATCTCCAACAATAACACAATTATCACATTTACAAGAAAAATTGACAGAAATAGCATTAAAAGACGGTCTGACGTTCAAATTTGAAGATGGCTATTAATTTTTCTGGCTGAAAAAACAAATACTGTACCTGGAATTTATGGGGATATACAGTGGAATCTTCCATAACGGACACTCCCCGTTTTTAGTGAGCACCTCCAGTTACCAAACACTATTTGAATTACGTCAACGGAACTCCGGACTTCCGTTGAGACTGATTATTTTACTAATTTTACTATCCATTAATGGACAATCCTCGTTAGCGGCGAGAATTTTCGGTCCCGTGAGTCAGTGCCGTCTTAAACGCATGGGCTCCTGAAGAAAAGAGGGGGCCCAGAAAAACGAGAAGTAGTTTAATTTTTTGAGAAGTTTCCATGTAGGGCCTCAGAAAAATCACTTGGCAGGGGGGGGGGGGTTCCATAATGCTCTTAAGACGGCGCTATCGTGAGTGTCCGTTATTGAGAGGTACTAATGCAGCTGAACATTTTTCATGTGCGAGACGTTTCAATGCAGTCACAAATCTTTCGACAAAAATCGAAATCATCTACAGATATTCAATTGTGAGGGTTTGAGAACTCTGCTTAGTAAAACCAAGCAACAATCATCACACTTGGAAAACATCTATTAATAATAAAATTATTTTTATTAAAACTAAGTAACAATTGTTGTTTTGCGTCTGTATTTTTTAATAATTTTAACATTAATGGATATTTTTTGTGTGATGCGAATATCACTTTGACCACAATAAATACAACTACACTGCTCAAAACAATTAGGGGAGCACATGGTTTTAACAAAATTACGCAAAGATGTATACCTATAAGTAACATAAAATGAATCATCCATAATTTAAAGCCTAGCAGGAAACAAAAGAAGAAAACTTCATATGCAAATCAAAGTTCATAACGTCAAAAACCAGAAAAAGGAGATAAGGGCAGAAATCGGGATGTTGCAGAAACATCTGTTTTACTGCCGTAACTGTGAAATTCGATTGCGCAGTATTTTTTTTTTGAGACAAGGTGACTTGAGGATGTCTCAACAACGTGATTTACCGGAATCCATGGCATGGCATGTTATAGGCAGACTGGAATCCGGGCAAACACAACGTAGTGTCGCGGATGCTGTTGGAGTCGCCAGAAGTGTTGTTGTAAGGCTGTGGAATCAATTCCAAGAAACAGGAAATGTTAGACATCGACCAGGGCAAGGTCGGCCACGTGCCACTACAGCAACTGATGACCGGTATATACGGTTAACAGCCCGTCGAAATAGAACAGAGAATGCTACGCAGCTGCAAAGACGGTTGCTCTTGGCAACAGGACGAAGGGTGTCCAGCCAAACAGTACGTAATCGGCTTCATGAGGGAGGGCTCTATGCACGTAGGCCAATGGTCTGCATTCCGTTGACCCACGCCACCGTGCGGCCCGAAGAAGATGGGCTGCTGAACATCGAGATTGGGAGCAACATGATTGGAGCCAAGTGCTGTTTACAGACGAGTCCCGATTCAGTCTGGAGTATGACACCTGACGTGTTCTGGTATGGAGGGACAGGGGCACTCGAAATAACCCTGCATTCGTTCGTGTAAGGTCACAATACAGACGAGCTGGTTGGATGGTATGGGGTGGAATCAGCATAGGCAGACGTACGGACCTGCATATCATTCGGAATGGCACTTTGACGGCCCGAAGGTATGCAGACGAGATACTGCGACCTCATGTCATCCCTTACGCTGGAGCCATTGGAGATTCCTTTGTTTTCCAGGATGATAATGCCCGACCGCATAGAGCTCGTCTGGTGGAGAACATGCTTGAAGCTGAAACAATACAGCGTATGGAATGGCCAGCGTGCTCTCCTGACCTGAATCCGGACGATGCATTGCTGCGCGACCAAGGCCGCCTGTTACTGTCCGAGACTTGCAGATTGCACTTCTTGAGGAGTGGAACAGTATTCCCCAAAGTCTGATCGATAACCTCATCGCATCCATGGCAAACAGGTGTGCAGCAGTCTTAGCTGTTCGAGGAGACCACACGCCCTATTAAAACTCATGCATCATGTCTAAACAGTACTTTTTTTATCGTTTACATGTAACCAAATTGTTGCCCTAAATCATCTTTTCATGTTTTTTCCATATTTTCAAAGAATTAAAGCTTTCTGTATTGCGCATTGACACGCGTGTATTATCCATTGTATGCCAATACGTGGCTGTCTCGCACGGTTTTCTTCACTTTTTTGCTTGCTCCCCTACTTGTTTTGAGCAGTGTATATACATATATATACAGTGCCGTTTTAACGCATGGATTCAACTGGTCACAGCCTAGGGGCCTCAACAGAAGAGAGGGCCTCATAAAAGGAGATCTGGTTGAAATTTTCTAGAATTTACCAGCTAGGGCCTAAAAAAAACCACTTAACCCGTGGGAAACATGATACTCTTAAGACGGCCTTGTATATACAGGCCTAGAAGTGAAAATTTGAAAAAAAGAGTAGGAAAAATAGGAAAACCATTGACAAAAAATAAGAGGGAAAAAACTGAACCCAAATTATCGTGGCATTTAAAAATGTTGTGCCATCGAGATTCACACCTTATATATTTTAATTATAGTATTATCTATTGATATTTTAAGAAACTCAAGTTCTAACGAATTTAAAAATCTTTCATTTCCACAGAATGTGATATCGAAAACAATGTAAACAGCAAAACTAATAAGAAATTAATCAAATTTCTACTGTTACTTTAAAAGTCCTATTATGATCGTGATCAATTTCCCCCGTTCTTTTCAGAAAAAGAAAAAAACCTGTCTAGGTGTCACAGAAATGTAGCACATGCATGCATAACTCATTGCACATGGGCCGAGTGTGGCCCTGGAGTTATCTGTTGAGGCCCACAGCTTCAAACCTAATTTTGCAAAAAATGAACTAAGCGACGCATTTCCAGATCATTCAAGAGAAGTTCAAGAGTTTCTGGTCATTCAAGTGGCTCACGTCACAGTTCCAGATTACTCGAGTTACCCAAGCTGCTGTTCCACTTCACTTAAGTGGCCTGTGGCACATTCCTAGATCATTAGAGTAACCTGCGATATTGTTCATCTACACTTAAGTGACTCACGGCAGAGTTCTAGACCACTCAAGTGACCCGTGTACATTTACACGTCATTCAAGTTAACCGCAGCACATTCTCTGATGAGTAAATATGTCGCAGCATATTTACAGATCACCACAGCACAGCTCCAGAGCACTCAATCGACCCATGAAACTTTTAAAGATCACTCAAGTAACCCGCGCCACAGTTTCACAGTCTTTAAGTGTGCTGCGGCACATTCCTAGATCATTTAGGTGACCCGCATAAAATTTACAGATCACTGCGGCACAGTTTCAAAGTACTCAATTGACCCAGAAATATTTACAGGTCAGCTTCAGTGACCCGCGACACATTTCAAAATCAATGAAATGGCCCACACTCTACTGAATGTGGAACACCCTTGATATAACACCTCCTGGAGTTACACTATATCCGAAGGATGCAACGATTAGAATGGCCAGCATATGTTCATGAATGTCTGGTTTTTTGCCAAAGACACACATCTTCTTAGAACACACATGCTAACCTGTGGCCCTCTGAGTTATCTCATGTGGTCCAGGACAAATAACAAAACCACACAAGTGGCTTACTAACGATCATCAAATCATTTAAGTGGGACACATTTCCAGATTACTTTAGTGGCTTGCGGCACATTTCCAGCTATAAGCTGCCAACAGCATATATCCAGATCACCTAAGTGACCTCATGGACATTTCCAGATCACTTGAGCAACCAGCGGCAAACCCCCAGTTCACTTAACACTAGAACTGCGGAGTGGGTCAATTTGACCCAAATCAAACTTTGTTTTTATTTATCTCAAAAACTTAAACGCAGATGTTAAAAAAATTTTGTGACTTTTCATGATATCATATGAATATTGAATATAAATCGATTCAGGAAAATTTTATTATCTTCACATTTCGTGTTTCAGAGCTATAAACACTTATACCTAGAATCGCGGTTTGGGTCATTTTGACCCAACGTACTACTCTATAGGGAAAAAGGGGTGCAGAATTTTCTTGGAAGTGGTAACCTTTTTAAAATTTTTTGTAAATGAAGATAGTGAAGGATGAAGGTCTTCAAAGGTCAAGGCCAATTCACTGTCAGAGCAGATTATCTTTTTTTCAATGGGTTAATGGCACAAGTAGAGCTAAATATTTTTTTCCTTTGTAAACTTGAATACCTGGAATTCTGACAGGACTCAATGAAGATTTTGGGAGAGTAAAAACGTTTACTCTAGAAAAAACGTGTAGTTGAAATTTCTGTAGGCAAACGATGACACAGAAAAAGAGTAAACTTCTGGATTGCGCCAAAGATGTTTTGCACGGATTTCGAAACCTTAGGAAGTATCAGGGTCCAACGAATCTCTTTCAGAGCACGTAGTGATGCAACTGATCAAGCCGTTTTAGAACAAGGGCAGAAATGCCCCAACTAACATAGCTTTTCACTACACTGAAGCTGGCTCAAATGCTACAAGCCAAGAAATACGAGCTTAGTAGAGACAATGAGACGAAATCGAAGAGCAATATTATCTCACACAATAAAGACAGTGAAACTACAGTTGTATGGAACAATGATGTCACAATGGCAATTTATCAAGGAAAGAACGATATAATTTTTTCATTACTCAGCACGCTTTATCTGGCAGTCGATATTGGAAGTAGTTAGCCCCAAAAAAGCTTCCTCACACACACACAGAAACTACTAAACTTATATTTCACACTACAATTCAACAAAGTGTAACGATCGTAGTTGTAGCGATCAAATGCCAAGAAAATATTCAGCATCACAGACGTTCTATAACATCCTGGATCTAACTATAAAAATATTCCTGTATTTTTTATAGAGCAGTACAGAAAGAACTATTTTTTGAAAGTGGGTCCTCTAAAATCTTATTGAAAAGCTGCGTTCATCATACACGTTGAACTTGAGCAAAAGGAAACGTTCATGCTCTCTTAATCATGTATCTGTTCGTGAGCGATCAAAATAATAATAATAATAGTAATAAATAAAAATAAACGGGTCTGATATGTCAAGTAACATAAAAATGTGGAAACAAAACTGTTAATTTTTGCATGAGTTGTGCAACTTCAACATGCGATGAATATGCAAGAATATTGAAAAAAAAAATTGCTCAATAATTTCCTCATAAATTTAACTATCAGTAAAAAATCAATACTTATTTGACAGAATCATATTATAGACTTTTTCATGCTCAATTTGACAGGCTTATTTTACATCTTTGTCATATTATGGGATTACTGAAAAATCTTTTTGGACTGAAGAGAGTAAATAATGTATACTAAATCTTAGTTTTACTGAATCACACCATTTTTTTAGCTAATTTTGAAGCCCATTTTATATTCATAAACAAATATAATTTTCCATTATGAATACACAATTAAACAACATTGATTAAGAGTAGAGAGAAACCCAGAAACCAAAAATAAATATCCTGTTTTCGCTATGAAACACTGTTTTTTCAAAGCGGTTTTAGGCATACCGAAAGTGCTGCGGTTCTAGTGTTAAGTGGCATGTAGTTCAGTTGCAGATTATACTTTAAGTGGCTGGAGGCACATTTGATCATTTGAGTGGCCTTCTGCATGCTTTGAAATCACTTCAGTAGCTCGCAGCACACAGATCACCTAATAGGCTGCGTTACATTAACACTTCAAGTAGCAAAATGAATTTTTTATACACTCATGTCCATAAATTAAGGATAATGCCAGCTCCGGCAAATAAAGGTTCAGAAACAAAACAAACATTACTTACTCATAAAGCCCATTTATTAAACAAAAGATAAAGAACAAAAACGATGGTGTATGTATGATACCATTCATAAAAACTACGATTTTTGCTCCCTGGAGCAATTGTAAAAAATATCTCCTTAACAAAAACTTACTATTACATGGTTGGCATGATGGTTAATACATTGTATGTCTCCCATGCGATGAAATACAGTCCGTACAACGCCTAGGCATGCTGAGTATCCACTTATCTATCTGATCTTGGGTAAGATCACTCCACTCAGCAAGCAATGCTCTCCAAGTTCCGGTACACATGTAGGAGGTGGTTGACAGGCTGCAAATCGTCGGGCAAGCATGTCCCACACATGCACTATCGGATTCAAGTCAGGTGAGAATGCTGGCCATTCCATACGGGTTATATCCTCAGATTCAAGGCATTCGTTTACGATGTTTGCTCGGTGAAGACAGGCGTTGTCATCCATAAACACAAATTCTGCGTCCATGGCACCCCTAAACAAACGTACATGTTGTTACAGAATGATGTCCCGATAAATTTGGGCTTTCATGGTTCCGGTTTGAACAAGCAGATCTGTTCTGTAACCCAGTATAATTCCACCCCAAACGAGCAATGCTGCACCACCGTAACGGTGTCGTTCAATGATGTTGTCTTGGTGGTAACGGGTACCTGGCGTTCTCCATATGAAAGTCCAACGTGAATCAGACTGCAAGCTAAACCTGGACTCGTCGGAAAACATCACACAAGCCCACTGTGACGATGTCCACATTGCATGTTCTCTACTCCAGGCTAAGCGCTGCCGACAGTGAGTTGCCGTGAGCGGAACACATCTGACAGGCCTGCGAGCATATAGACCAATATCTCCCAAACGTCTGTACACGGTTTGCCTTGAAACTGTGGTACCCGTGGCTGCAGATAACTGACGAGACAGGTTGAATGCTGTGCTCCGTCTGATTCTTTTGGCAGTTACTGCCAAATACCGGTCTTCATTCGGCATTGTAACTCGGGGGCGACCTGTACTGTAACGTCTACTGACATTTCCGTTATCTTGGAATCGTTGCCAAAGCCTAGAGATGACACTTTCGGCAATTCCGAGTTCCTCGAATACTTCCATCTGAGTACGCCCACATTCCAGGCAGTCGATAATTCTACCACGTAAAAAATCATCCACATGCATCCTCTGTGTCATAACTATTCGCTTACGGCACTCAGCGCCTTACAGAACTCTTGTGAACAATTTCACTACCTTTGCCACCATTCCTTATATACCCCCCCCTCTAACACTCTCGTCATTGTGACGTACTATCGGCATCATCTGGTCGCTACCTGAAATTTGCATATCATTCTTGCAGATGTGTGTGATACTTCTACAGCTGAAATTTTTACTTTAGATTTCGATTTCCGTGTGATTCTGAATTATCCTTAATTTATGGACATGAGTGTAGATTACTAGCTTACCCGTCGCGCGTTGCTGCGATCTCAGAAGAAAGGAAATTCAAGGAAATGAAGGAAAGGAAAAAAAAAACTATGCCGGAAACCTTTGCGGTTCAAACCTTCAACAACTTCCCAAAATTTCATGGCGATCGGATGAATGGTGTAGTAATGCTTAAAGGACAAACATGCATTCATTTTTATATATATAGATTTTAGTGGCGCTCTTGACACATTTACAGATCACTAAAGTGGCCCGCTATACACTTTCAGATCATTCAAGTGACTTGTGGTGCATTTCCTGATGACTCAAGCAGCCCGCGGCACACTTTCAGACCATCTAAATGACTCGCCGCGCATTTTAACTCAACTCAATCTTTTGAAGAGTGTGGGGCCACTTTATTGATTTGAAAACATGCCGCAGGCCACTTCATTGATTTGAAAACGTGTCACGGGCCACTTGATTAAGTGATCTAGAAGTTATTTGTATGATCTGTGAATGTGCCGCGGATCATTCAAGCAATCTGGGAATGTGCAGTGGGCACTTGAGTGATTGGGATATTTGCCTCTGGCTCCTCAATTGAAGTAAGAATTCACAGCAAGCCACTTGAGTGATCTGGAAATGTGCCACGAGCCACTTAATTAATTTGTAATTGTACCAGGGCCACTTGAGGTAGGCCACATTTAGGCCATGGGTTGAGCACATGCACATATATGCTTTAAAATAAGGGGTCGTTCAAGTATGTCAACAAATTTTTAGCCATTTTTGACCCCCTCTTGTCAGAAAAAGTCAGCAAAACTCTGACCCCCCCCCCCATAACCAAAATTTTGTCAGCGCTGTCCCCTTCCTCCTAATGCATATTAGTGGGATCAGAGACGTATGGGGGGGGGGATGGAATCTGGGTTAGGTGCTCGTGGTCCCCCCACACACCATCAAAAATTCATTTTTTAATGCAAAAAATTTTTTTTTAAAGAATTAAAATTTTGAAAGAAAATATCTTTATATGTTATTATAATCAATTTCTGTCAATTTCAATGCTATTTGAAGGCTAAGAACTCAAAATTGCTCAAGAAATTCATTGCAACCCTACCTCTGAGCCCTTGGTAATCCTTGACCAGTGGTAAACATTTGGCCTGTGCGGACCAAATGTGGCCCTGGGGTTATGATGTGGTATGTCCTTCTCAAACCTAATTTTGTAAAAATGAACCAAGAGGCACATTTACAGACCACTTAAGTAATCCGTCACACAATTCCAGACCATTTAAGCGATACACAATTTTAAAGCATTGGTGCAGCCACCAGTGCGGTTCTACATCACTAAGTTATACGCGGCACATTCCCAGATTACTTAAGTGATCTGCGGCATAATCACTTGTATGACGTGCAGCACAGGTCCAGAGCACTTAAGCGGCCCGCAACACATTTCCAGATCACTTGGATCGCAAAGTATTTAGAGACCACTAAAGTGGCTTTGTAGGGGACTCAATAGGGAGAATGTTAGTTCAGGTACCCACAAACTAGTGAAAAGTTTTATTCGTTTTTCGTGCACCGAGTAAGACGGCATTAAGAATATTTCATATTTTTATAAAGGGTGGTAGATGATGTAAGTATCATCCCAAACCCTTCCCCCTCCGTCATCAAAAGTCAACAAATCGGAAATCCCCCATCGATGCTGATGTAATACTTGAATAACCCCTAACATAAAGATATCCGAAAGTTATTTTCTGAAGGTTAAAAAAATGTGGGTTCCGTCTCCCCCCCCCCTCCTGTAAAACCAGACATGGCTCGGGCTCTGTCACTTAAAGCCGGGTTTTCCTAGAAGCAGCTTTTCTGTGCTGCGCGCAACGTGAATCACCCAGCGCGACACGCCATCCATTCACCAATAAGAAAAGCAGTACGACTGTTTTCCTACAGAGCGCAATACGGCTCACGACAGCGCTTAATGTCGGGCGTGATTGGTGGACTGCTTCTGGAGGAGTTAAGCGTCGTGTGTGTGTCGCGCGTTTCAGCGATCTTTTTTTTTATTTTCGTGTTGTTCTATTTCCCTTCCCTTCAAACTGGAGCATAAAGCCAATAGAATAGCTGACGTCAGGGTCATATCCTATATAGCCATCCTGAGCTGATGCGCCACGCTTGGAAAACACGTGATTATGTAACACATTTCTGCCGACGCGAAATGATCCAGTTTGGTTCACGCGGCGCAAAAAGCCTACTCCTAGGAAAACCCGGCTTCAGGGATGAACGCTCGTTACAGGATCCCAGGAGAGAGAAACCTATAGTCTGTCATGGAATCTTGTGTGCGGATGGATAGAGCCTGTTCTTCCCGCCTTTTTTTGCCTTCTTATTTATGGCAACCCATCTACGAAACAGATTCGCTTTCCCCACAGAGTTTTTAGCACTTTGACAGCGCGGTGGCGAAAAGATAAGCTTGTCGTCCTCCCCTCTTCAATGGAACTGAAATTTTTTTTCTTTCTTCTTTTTTAGTAGCGAGTTGTGATGCGAATAAAACATGTCAAAAAGGGAGGGAAAGCAGTGACATTTTACGGTTTCTCTGAATTTTCGTAGTGAGATTTTGGCTGTAAACAAAAGGGAGGGAGGGATAAAATAGGAATAGTAGGAGAGAATTGCGGTAAAAAAGGATGATTGCGGCGAAAGTAGGAAAATAGGAGGACATTTCTAAAAAGTTGAGAAAATAGGAGTGCTGCGAGGTCCGCATATATATATACATATTTTTTTTCACTTTTACTGTTGTAAGTATGGAGCCCAGTGTGTGACCACACCTGTCAGACACCCCTAAGGGCAGCTCAGCTGGAGAGCCGTGGCATACAAACCTGGGGGATTAGAATCAAAGCTGAGGCTGTGGGTGCTTGTCATAAACAGTGATGTTCGAGCCAGGGAGCTGTGGATGCTTGTCCTTAATAGTCACATTTTATCCAAGAGCTGTAGATGCTTGTTTTTTGCTGTCATGTCAAAGCTGGGTAGCTGTGGATGGCTATCTCCAGCAGTCTCGCATGAGCCCAGGGCTGTGGGTATTCATTGTCAAAAATGCCATACAGGATGGGATAAACACCCCATAATTCATTCACAAATCTAAATACCTCAAATAATGCTAAAGCTGAACACCCACAGGTCTAAAATATTTTGGCATGCCTGTATCCTCAGCTCTGTCAATATTACCCGGAATGCAATGTTAAATGTTTCCAATTGTTAAATTTGAAAAATATTACCGAGTTGCTATTGAAAACAGTAGTAATGGAAATATTTTGGTTTATGAACAGAGTTCAGGAACAAATTAAGTTTTGTAAACAGAGTGTTAACTGTATATACATATTCTCGGAAGACGGCAGCCCATAAAGAGTCAAAACACATTAGGAATTAGCAATTCTTACTCGTAACTTGCCTTTATCATTCTTTTTATTGTGCAAAAACAAGGGTAATAAAAACATGCTTAATGTTTTACTTAGATTATCAACACTTAGATTTTCTATTGAGCAATCAACTTTTATATGTGTGCACACACCTTCTAAAACTTCAAGGAAAATCTCCCAGCTTGAGCTTCTAGTGTTTATAGGTATGTCTTTTCCAAATTGCTGATGATCAAGAAACACAATACCTGGATTCTTCCAGTTTTTCTTTCTTAATCGACAGCTAGAAGAAAAAAAAATTGCATCATCAAATACAAATGGTAAAGTAACAACAGAACCAAGATAAAAAAATATTTAATGATACTATACACACAAAACCCTTAAAAGTTGTATAGTTCTTTGAAACTCGTCATAAAAATGTATGTCAACTCTTGTTATTACACCACCAAGCATTATTTCTACTATTCCATTATAATGACCAATACGATAAGTCCCGAATTTTTCCTATTCGTCCTATGTCAATTTTTATCCAACATAATGACCTGCAAAAATCGTTCAATGAAATGCAATATCCGAACTCAGCTAAGACCTGAAATATCTTTTTGAAAAGAAATCAACCATTGATATTCAAAAACCAAACTGATTTTTGACGTATCACTAGAGTGATTTCTGCAGACCTCTGATATTGCAGAATTTGATACAATCTTTTTGTAATGGCAAGAGCCATAATGGGATATATGATACTTATAAATATCTATGTGTGATTGTTACACATGACTGACACATCCATTTTTTTAGGTTGGCGTTTGCAAAATCTGGATTGAGGAGAAAGAGTATGAAAGGTTCTGACTAAGCCATAATGCCCGTATTTTCTTCATATAGGCTACTGGGAGCATTAAAAAAGTGACAAATCATTGTTTGGAAACCAAGCTAACCAAAGTAGACATTACAAAAGTCATTGTTGTTGAACAGTTTTTTGACCCTTCAGGTCAAATCTAACTCTGATAAAGTAGCCCTTATTTAAGTTGGGGCCTGTTTGGTACACATACAAAATTTGGCAACGATTGGTATGAAATTGTAGATTTTTGTAGAGAGCATACGAAGAGACACACACAGAAAATAAATTTTATATACACTCAGTGACCAAAAAAGTGGGAACACCCCTCATTCGAACTTTGACTCGTCCGTGCAACACGTGTGCTGACATAATAAACTGGATTCGCTGATAAAAAGCTTCCTCCTAGTCCCACACACCATTCAATGTTGCCCTTTCATGGCAAAAACAAGAGTGACTTTGAAAGCGGCATGATTGTGGCCGTCAGAAGGGGCGGTTCCAGTATCTCTGAAGCCACTAACATTTTTGGCTTTCCTTGTATAGCAGTATCTTCAGTCTTCAAAGAATGGCAGCGAAGATAAAAAACTTTCAGTGGAAAGCGGATTAGTGAGCGGAAATCACTTGTGAACAAAAGTGGTGCCAGGCAACTGACACGCATTGTGTGCAGCAAAAGAAGAGCTACAAGGCAACAAATTGCAGTGCAATACAACTCAAGATCATCACAAAGCATATCTGTTGGCAGAATCACAGTTCTGGGGAGCATTTTCCTGGTATACTCTTGGTCCTTATTTCCATTGGAAATGCCAGCGCCTACATCCACATTGTTGCTGACCATGTGCACCCATTTATGGCCATGATATTTCCTGATGGTGGTGGCCATTTCCAGCAGGACATTGCACATCCCCACAGGGCTGAAATTATCTCAGATTGGTTTGAGGAACATGCAGACATGCTAACTTTTGGAATTCAGAAATCAGGAGATTCATCTGAGTGGGTACCCAACGGGGCACTCATAGACTCGATCAAAAAAAATTCACAAATTTTTTTTAATCAATTAAGAAAAAGTTCCATCCCCCCAAGGAAGGTTCTGCATTGCCCCTGAGCAAAATATAATTTCATGTCAGTTCTTTCCATACAGAATAGAGAAATCACATGTACATACTGTTCATAGCACATAAAGGTTTCCTTTCATGGATGCTATCAGTGATTGATAATCTTGGGTATATGAACTCTTAAAAGCTTTATATTTAGCTTTATATAGCTTAAAGTTTAATATTTTCTTTCTGAAGACATATTTAATCAGAGGAAATAATTTAAAAAACTTCAAAATACAAAGCTGCTGACGAAAAAACTTGCTTTTACCGCAAGGCTGTTAATGGAATGCAATAACGATGATAAATGATTGCCGATAAACTCTACATAAACAAAGTCACGTCTTTGCCAGTCGCTGAAATGTGGTCACCAAGACTTTTTTCAGAGGCTGCTCGATGGAAATGAAAAGAGATGTCCTCTATGGGTGTTTTCGCTAACAACGACTGCAGTCATTGACGTCACAACAACGTGAAAGCTTGCGTAAAATCTAATTTTCTGCCAAAATCCAGAGAGCAGGAGGAAGGATGAAAAATCCGGAGTCTCTTGCCTAAATCCGGAGAGTTGGCAGGTCTGAACATAATTCAGAGTTTCAATTGCTTCAATGCCCCCTCAGTCACCTGATCTCAACTCAACTGAGCCTTTGTGGGACAAGGTTGAAAGGTCTGTTGAAAGCTCAGAAACACCACCTTCTAATCTGAAGGAATTCAGAGCAGCCATTTCGCTAGCACGGGCTAATATTCCTCCTCAACTGTTTCAGCAACTTGTAGAGTCCATACCTATTTTCTTGTAGAAAAATATCTGCTGTCATCAACAGCTAGAGGTGGTTCATACGATATTAGAGATGAGTAGCAGAGTGTTCCTAATTTTTTGGCCACAGGGTGTAATTCTTAGAGTTATTTTTTGATAAATAAATATAAAATGTCAAGTTTTTCATTTTACAGCACCACCTGTGTGTGAAATTTGAACTTTCTTTTATTTATGAAAAATAACTCTAAGCCATGATAAGTTATCTAGTGTAAACCACACTTTTATGTCAATTAGTTGATTTGCTATTAATTTGATATTTATTCTTGGCTTGATATGCATCCTTTGGAAATTCAGTCTTTGCATGATATCATTTTGTACTTGTTACAATAATGGAACATAGTCTTTCACAATTTTCAATATTCAATGGTAGAAATTCACCGAAACTACGGAAATTCCATAGTAGTTGACAATTATGTTTAGTTGATCCATGAAATGAGATTTATATATTATATAATTTACACTTTATTTACAACAAATAATATATTTACATAATACAAACAGGAATGTTGGTAGAGAAAAATGTGGCCAATGCATGGAGAGAGACAGACACGTGCCTCGATGAGTATGCCAACCCACCAGCAGAAATAGAATAATGAGTATACAAGCTAGGATATACGACAGCGCCATCATGCGTGTCACACTACAATACCTCCCCCCCCCTTGTAGCCTAAAGCACGTAGAACAAAGGGAGAGGGAGAAATTTATTTTGAAAAGTCATGTGCTTCGATGAACATAGTCGGTTTTTCCAAAAAATTGTTGGTGTCTTTTTTAGGATGCATTTCGGAATGATGATGGAAGTCTTTGGAATGGATACATCTGTCTTTTTGTTGTGTGGATGGGGCACACTTTCGGTGAACAGAAAGGCAGGTTTTAACCTGTCTACAGAAACCATGGATGGTTCTCCTTTTATGAGAAGGGAAAATGTCTTCTCACTCTATTTTAGCACTTTGTACGGTTCATTGTAAGTGGGGACAAGCGATCGTTTCACTGTGTCTGACCGCAAAAAGATGTGGGTGGTGTTCTTCAGTTCCGAATGAATGTAGAGTTTATTTTCACTGTGCCTCATTGCAGGAGTTGGTTGTAGTTGCTGCACCTGGTCCCTTAGGATGGATACAAATTCTGTGGGACACAGTATGTTGTTGCTACTGTTGGTAATCATATCGCCAAGCAATCAGAACTCTGTGCCATATAGGAGTTGCACTGGTGTGGCTTTGAGATCTTCTTTGTAGCAAGATCGTAGACCTAACAAGACTGTTGGAAGTGTGTTCATCCAGTTCATGTTCGACCTAGCTATCAGAGCTGCTTTTAATTGTCAATAAACTCTTTTTAATCATTCCATTAGCTTGAGGATAATAAGGTGTCGTCCTGATATGCTGAACGCCAAGGAGTTTGGTGAGTTCGTGAAAGATGAAGCTTTCGCATTGTCGACCTTGGTCCGTTATTTTCTCTGAGGGTTCCGGAATGACTGATCCAACCAGAATAAAATGTTGAAGCAATAGTGGCTGCTGTCATATCCGGCATCGGTAAGACTTCAATCCAATGGCTGAATGTATTGATGCAGGTGTGGAAATACATATAACCTTGGAATGACAGAAGTGGACTGATGATATCGATGTGGACGTGCTTGAAACGAGTGTCTGGCATTTCTATTTTTCCTGCAGCGGAAACAGTATGTTTGTGCACCTTTGACTTTTCGCAAGGCACACAACATCGAGTCCAGGTGGTGCAGTCTTTTTGAATTGAAGGCCATACAAAGCAAGCTATCGCAGACAAGATGTGTTGTGGCTTTGATGCTTAGGTGACATAGATTGTGAAGAACATTGAAACTTTCAACGAGTATTCTGTATATACGGATGTACTCGATTGGAAGATGTGTCATACCAGAGTGGTTTGTCTACACCAGTGGTCAGCAAACAGAGCTAAATATCAATAGTACAACGATTGGAATTTGTTATGAGAGCAAAAAAATAAAATACAAAAAAATTTAACACTGTTTTGGTAAATATAGTTAAGCCTTTATAGTTAAGCATGTTAAAAAAACACTTCAAAATACATCTAAATTTTTTAAACTTAAACTATGTGGGTTATATATAACTATAACATTGTTAATAACCTAATTAAGGTATTCTTCAGCTGGCCTTTACTAAAAATGTCCTCCATCTGATTGAGGTATGTTCGCTGAAGTCGACCCCTTCCAACTCTCCCACCCACACTCATCTTGTATACTTGTTTCGTCTATCTCCTTTCGTTCATCCTCTCTATATATCCAAACTATCTCAACATATCTTTTTCGATCCTCAACACTACATCTTCTTTCATTCCACAACGCTCTCTAAAATTAACTTAATAAACTTTACTTAAAGTTTATTAAGTTATTATTTTACTCGTTGTCTTACGGATAGATGGTTCCCTTCTCTGGGGAATGTGTGGGAAGACAGGCTCACTGTATGCTCGTCCGAATAGATGTTAGCCAGAGGACGTTGTCGATGAAAGCCCAAGGCGGGCCGGCATGTGGGGCAGAGGCCCCAAGAGCATTGTCTTCAGATGGTCGCCCCTGGTGGATTGCTTCAGCAGCGATGACCGATGTTGGATGGAGAGATGAGGCCTCGGGAGAGCCGTCATGAGAAGTGCTGGCCCAGGAGCATCGTCTTCTATGATCTGGCAGGGTAAAGATTGACGTTCCTTAGTACGAAAAACATTGCATTCCCCCCCCCATATTCTAAGAGGAGACTCGTCTTTTGCGTCTATCTACCCCGAGTATCTTAGGAAAAAAGCCTCGTTTTCAACACAACTTTTTCTAGAACCTCCCATTTTCGACCCAAAATCCAGTTTTGATCGGTCGCAGAAGTGTCACGTGACAGCAGCGTTAGGCTCTCTCTTTTTTTGGCAAAAACCTGTGAAGAAGATGACTCAATTGGGAGGGGAGGAAGCGAGAACAAAATGGCCAAAATGCGTGTCTAAACATGATTTTGTAAAAATCTGGAATTTTTGTGCGCCCTCACTTGGTATTTTGCGAAAAAGCCGCACGTGGCTTGCGAGCCACGGTTTCCCGACCACTGGTCTACCCCAACTAAATTGCAGATGTTGAGTTTTAATGAGGAGGAACGCTTGAGAGAGTCAAGTTTGCTGTCGGTCTCTTCAGTTTCTGCGATCTTGGAATAGTCCATTGATGGAGGGTATGTAATAGCTTGTATTCTAGAAAGAGCATCAGAGACCTGGTTCTGTACGCCTGATACGTGTCATATATCTGTGGTATGTTGTCCGATGAAGTCAAGATGTCGTGTTTGTCTGAGAGATGTCTTGTGAGGCTTTTGATGAAACACAAACATCAGGGGCCTATGATAGGTGTAAAGGTTGAAATGTTTTCCTTCGATCATGTGTTGAAACTGCTTCACTGTTGCCTACGCTGCTAATAGCTCTTTGTCGTAATAATTCATCTTAGATTTGGTAAGCTTCCTGGAGTAGAAAGTGAGATGCTGCCAGTGCAAGTTGATAAGCTGTTGTAGGTAGGCACCAATTGCTGTGTTGGATGCATCTACCATGATAGATAGTTAGGCTGATGGATGTGGAAAATCAAGAAGAGTTGCAGAAACGAGTTTTTGCATGCAATCTACGAAAGCTTGATTTGATGTTTCAGTCCACTCAATCTTTGCATTGTTTCTCACTTTGTTCTGAAGATATAAACACAGTGGAGCTTGTGTTTCAGCTAACCCAGGAAGGAATCTTCGATAAAAATTCCACATTCCTAGAAAACGTCGCAGTTCTTCGATAGTTGCTGGTCTTGGAAAATCTTCTATCGCCTTCACTTTGTCTTGAAGTGGAGAAATCCCTTTTAACGACATCCTGTGGCTAAGAAATGTGACTTCATCTTGGATGAATTTGCACTTCAGAGAGTTGATATTTAGTGAAAAAATTTTCTCCCATTGCCCCCCCTGAAGGAACATATTGCCCACTTTGGAAAACACTGATCTAACTAATCATAATAATATATTCATAATAATAACTTCAATAATAATATTCTGTTCTCATTTTTCTAATCACCATCACCGAATAATATTACCCCAACTACTTGAGTTGTCTGAGCAATAATTTCATGCTCGGCTCTCTTTCCATAGTTCCATAGTTTCACCTTCCGTAGTTTTGTAATTTTCGAACTCCGGATAATCCAGCATCAGATAATCGAGGTCTTACTGTACTTTGGATTTCGATAACAATTCTTGTTCCAAACAATGTTTGTCATAAAAGCTTTTGGCCTCAAGAATATCTGTATAAGCTTTTAACGTACTCGCGAAATGCCCCCAAAATTAAAGAAACTGTTAATGAGCTATAGTACTTACCAAGAAATACTGTCCAATATACCGTCTGATACAAGTTGAGCCTTGATGAAGGATACAATGACCGGTCTAAGCATAGATGGCGGCAGCCCCGTTTCCAGAAATTTCGTTTGGAGGGGGACCAAAGTGGTAGAACAATATATGGATAGGCCATCTTTTCCCCTTTATTTCAGACATTTTGTCCCATTTCGGTCCCCCCCCCCCCCGCTACGTACTTTTAGAAAGTTCTCACGCCTCCTCAGGGAAACATTTCCAATACATCGGGCTGCCCATTCGTGTGCGTGTTTGTGTTCTTCACACAAATTGGCATGGCTTTTTTTTCGGAATTCGCCTATATATATATATATTATGAAAACGTGAAAGATGAGAAGTTATTGAAAAATAGTAAAAAGGAAGAAAATGGATCAATGAGGAGGTCGTTCTCAAGGGGGAACCCCCCACATTGCTCCAAACTGCAAAAATGTTTCTAATGATGGTAAGCCTAATAGGCAAAAAATTACCCCGACATTTTTGCGAGAAACAAGCTTTGGAAGTCAAACAGCAAAAATGACAAAATAAAAATATGAAATAACAAATGAGTTAAAAACACAAAATATACATACACAAGTGTGTTAAAAATTGAAAAATGAGAAAACTTGAAAAAAAACATACCAATTTTCAGTTGAAGAAATTATTTTTCATTTGTGAGCGATATTTTTCTTATGAATGAGTCTCGTAAGCAACTTATAGCCCCCCCCCCCTGCACCAGCTTTTTATTGAATTTTAGTTTCGTTTCTCATCTTCGAAACACCCAACCAGATGGGAAGAAAACTTTAAGGTGGGAAGGGGGGGGGGGAACGTAACTATGATTTTTGCAGCCTGGGGCAAACATTATTTCGTCGCCCCCACAACTTTCAAATTCAATAATTTTATAAAGGTCCTGCCCGAGGGGCTCTTGAACCTTTGAAAATTGTTTATTTATTTTTTATTTCACACATTTTTTGTAAATCAATGTTATAATTAACTCGTTTTATTTTATTTCCCCCCCCCCCCAATTTTGTTGCAACGAGGCTAGAAAAATGTTTTAGTATCGACCGTTCGGTTCTCTGTTGTGAATGGACATTTAGAATGTACTGTTTTCCCCCAAATATTTTTCAAGACAACATTGGGAGGAGGGGGGGGGGGCGGGAGGGCTGAAAGTTGTTGGTTTTCCCGTATATATACGGGACTCAAGCACGTACGAAGGAGAAGGAAGGTGCATTGCATTGCTTTTTCAGAAATTATTGTTGGGCGCACTCAGTCTCCTTACAAAATTTTTGCGGAGGCTTAAATGGCGTAAGTCCCTAGATTCCGGGGCCTATCCTGTACAGAGTGTAATTTTTTCTTATCGTGGTTCAATATTATTTACCTTCCGATTCTCACCACCACCACACATAGGGGCTGGAACCTATGGGATGAGGACATTTGAGCCCCCCCCCCCCACAATAAATTTTGTAAGGGGGGGCTGAGCTTCCTCAATTAATTTCCGAAAAAACAATGCAATGTGCCTTCTCTCTCCTGCGTACTCGCAGAGTCCTGCATATACGGGACAACCAGCATCTTTCAGCCCCCAATGTTCTTTGTGTCTGTGCCTTTTCCACCACACATCTTTGGGCTTCCTTTCATCTTGGCATCATGCGCCCCCCTTTCCCTTGGTCACAGTGAACAAAAGAAGAGACACATTTGAGTTTTTCCAGGCAAACAAGAGAAGAGACCCCTCCCCACTCAAAGAAAGTTCTTTGAGTCAGTCGTGCCTTTGGCAGTAGAAGCACGGCCGACTAGACATTCATTGTTTAGTGGGCTATGGTAAAAGGGGGGGTGAAACTGGGGGGACTGAGCGGCAAGAAAGAAATGAGAGAGAATTATTTTGGCATGAACAAGAAAGCCAAAGACCATCGGGAGTATTTAAAAGAAATAAAATTTTGAGCAGATTGTTTCCATTCTCTAATTCATAATTATGACAATGTTTGGTTAAAATTTTTTTTTGGTCATAGCAAAATGAAGAAACCATTCACACAAAATTTTTTTTTTTTGGGGGGGGGGGGGGGGAGCCGGCTCTTCAAAAATATTGGGGGGGGGGGCTCGGGCCCATGGGCCGGATACAAGTTTACGCCTATGCTGTATGGCGATATATGACCGGAGTTAGGCAATAAAGTAGTCTTTTATGCTACAGCACTACAAATTTAGGAATTTTGATTTTTTCCTCTAAGCTTAGAGCTTTCCTTTTTAACTTTCTCTGAGACGTTTTGACTGAAACTGTGCCTGGCAAAATCTAACGATGTTACTGCTTCATTTTCTGAAATTAAGGTAATGAAAGCATTGTATTGGCTAATCTGTTAAGAATTAAATTCCAGGAAGTAGTCGAGAAATCTGGTTTTTTTTAAATTTAAAAAGCGAATCCTACTTGATGCTGGTGTCAAGTTGTTTGAGTTTTGTGTCCATGTCACTCTTTTATATCAATAGATACAGAAGTGGATGAGAAAAACTACAATTTTATTGCTTTGTTATATGCAGACATCGTCTAACACCACTATGAGAAGATTCATTTTTGGAATCGATCTTTGAATAAGATCACAAATGGAAAAAAGTAACCCCCTCTGAGAACTTTTTCTAGTTCTTATCTGTTAGCAGGGGCGGTCTTAGAACAGTGCGACCGATGCAATTGCATAGGGTGCCAAATGATAAAGGGCGCCAAAACATGTTAGAGAGATATGCATTACTAAAAAATATCTTCAAGGTACGCATTAAAAAATAACTAAAATATACATGAAAAATGGCAGAGATGAGAAAAAAAATTGGAGGTTTGAGTGTATATAATATCAGTTATTTTTCAAAAAGAAAAGAATCAATGGGCAGTGCACCTATATATGTACAATACATGGAAATTTTGATCAGATAAAAATACAAACATTTGAGCGGTTTTCCTTTCGCTTATCCCTGCAGGAAATTTTTTTTTGGGGGGGGGGGGAAGAAGACACAACCTTCTTTCTCTTTTTTTGTGCTATAAAAAATTAAAAGAATGGAGGAATCTTCCTTCTTCACCAAATTTTTTAGCTAATAAGAGCAAGAGTTTTCCTGTGTTGTGGGGAATATTATACAAATTGAAGGTTTTTTTTATGTGGAAAAGATTTTGAGCCAGAGGCCTTTCATGCCTCTTTTTCCACGACTAGTATTAAAAATGCAGAATCGAATCGCCAACACAGTACAGTATTTCAAAAAAATATTGATTAAATATAAAAAAAAAATTCATTAAGTAAAACCTATGATTTGCTGACTATTTTAAATAGGGATCCTGCAATGGGCTTCGTTCCTACCTATCACACAAGGAGAAACAAAAATGTGCTCTCTCTCACACAAGAAAACTCATGCACTTTGGCACCCCTGATCACTGCTCCATCTGCCGACTTGTCAGACTTTCCTAGTAGTGCACCCAGGGGCAGGTCGGTCACACTAGATGTGCTCTATAAGGGTATCAAATCTGAAATGAAAGGACGAAAAAAAATTATGCAAACTTATTTGTGCCTGCTCTAGGAGGGGTGTCCAGTCCGAGGTAAAAGGGCAAAAAAATGGGAAAGTGATCTCTGACCGCTCTAGGAGGAGTGCCAAATCAAAGGTAAAAGGGCAAAAAAATTCAACTTGATATGCTATGACATAAAATATCACTATTCCTTTGAACGCATAAAACAAAGCGATTGAAACAAACTTTTTTTTTAATTGGGGGAGGTCAGGGGCACAAACACAGGTCCCGCTCTGACCTATTTTTGTACCTTGGACCTAGAGGTTTTGTCTCAAGCAGCCCAAGAGTGCAACATATGTGTGCTGTTAATACAAATACAACGCCACAACAGGCAAATGCCCAACGAGGTGTACATTGTATATATTATCATGAGTGATTCCTCTAAAGAGACAGACTTGGTAGCAGGCATATTCTAGCCTTGAAACCAAGATTCAAGTATATCCTGATAAATATCAATAAATTAATCTTAAAATTAATTAAATATTAAAAGTAAATTAATATGTTAATAATACAAATTAAAAATTGAATGTAAACCTGATTTTAAAAGTTTATGCGTATAAAATATAACATTTTTGAGAGAGCAACAATTTACAATTGAGACAGCAACAATGATTTTTGAAACACATATATAAAATTTAAAAATAAAACACAAATTCTGTATGTGTATATATATATTTCACTTCAATGTTTAAATCTCATCTCTATTCTATGATAAATAATGGAAAGAAAAAAAACAGTAGCAATGAAGAATAAAGTAAGTAAAAACGTCTTGATTAAATTTTATAAACAAAAATATTTAACTCACCGATTTAATGGAATCTCTAAATCCCATAATTCTTTGATTTCAGGTAGTATTTCTTTTTTGATCTGCAGAACAGTCATCCCTTTTACCAATACCCAATCCATCAGGTACCTAATGGGCTGAAAATAATATTTTAATAAAGATTGTGTCAATAATATTGTTTAATTAAGAATTCATTATCATATTACAAATTGTGTATCAATATTGCACACCACGTGGAAGAAATATGGTTACCTTATAATAAGTGTTATAGACAGGCACTATAAAAAACTGAAAAAAATGTGGTGTATTTCAGTGTAAATATGACTGCGCAGGGCACACATCGACACACGCTATGTTTTTATATACTTGCTGAGAAGGCAATGGCTCTAACAATGTTTCTTAGTTCCTGTTCAACATGTTTTTTTATATTTATATATATATATATATATATATATATATATATATATATATAAAATCTGTTACTAGATAAGTTTCATTAAGTACATTGAATTGAATATCACAGTGTGTTCATTAGGTCTACAAGATTCTGTTATAACAGTGGCGATAAAAGAAAAGGAAAGGGGGGAAAAATGACAGAAGAAAAGCATGCCGTCTAGATTCCAGTTTTCCACGAGTTTAACACAATTTTTGAGGCTTTTCAAGATTATATGGAAAGGTTCAAATGTTTTGTTGAAATTTATGAATTACCTGCTGAAAAGAAGGTATATAAGCTACTTTCTTTCTTGTGTTGGAGCAGCTATATATGCTCAAGACTTTAGCGTTTCATGAAAAGTTGATTGACTTATATAATTTAAATGTTAGTCGCATATATGCAACCAAAACCGCTGATTTCAACTGAATGACAGAAATGTCTTACTCAAATTCAGGCAAAGAGTGAGACACTTACTGAGTATTCAATCTCTGAAATGCATTGCAGCTAATTGTGGTTTTGAAAGGGAGGCAAGATAAAGGAAAGAAATCAGAGATCAAGTTATTAACAGCATATGTTCCAAAGCAACCTAGAACTATTTATTGCAAACTGATAATCTAAAGCATAGTTTTCCAAACTTTTTGTTCCATTGCCCCCTTCTTCAGAATTTTTTTCTCTCTCATCTCCCCCCTACTCAAGCGAACCCATAGGATCCTATGTTAAACCTGTAGCTTTTATCGCCCCCTTGGACTATTCCATCGCCTACCGGGGGGCGATATTGCCCACTTTGGGAAACAAAAAGATTGTAAAAAGATAAGCTAAAAACATTGATTTTGCGATCACAGCCTAAAGCTAGTGATGTGAGGGATTTCAAATACAGGGGGCATTGTCAAGTTTGGAAAGAACCGATCTAAATTATATTTTGAGTATAGAATCGTCAGAGCAGTATCATCCTGCTGAAATAATAATTCCAGTAAAATTTGTGGCAGGGTGCTACAAATGGAACCGGATACGAGTGACACGTTTTCATTGATCTCCTTGAAAACTTTGTGACAACTAAATATTTCTGAAATGCTTTTGAAACTATGCAATATTTCATTATCTGCTTATAACTGCTTAAAATGTGTCTGATCTAGGAAAATTAGAAATGGATAAGTTATGTTTCTCCCAGGTATTTTGTGATGATTTATTGTCAAAGATGATTTTGATTCAGTTTTTGGTAGAGAGTGGCTGTATAGGGTAAACATCTGTTAAAATAAGCATGGTATGGTTTTTAATGTATCTGATGCCAGATTGAAAATACAAGATTTGGTAAACAAGTATGTCAATGTTTTCTCAGAAGATCCAGAAAAGTTAAACTACAGGATTGAGTTAGGTTTACAACCTGGAATTTCACCGATATTTTGTGAATTTTGAAATGTTCCTTTCGCTCTAAAGTCATGCGTCAAAGCTGAATTGGACATACTTGAAAGTTTGGAAATATTATCTGAAGCCTATCACTTTGACTGGACTACACTGATTCTGTCAATTGTTAAGCCAAACGGTCAAATTAGAATTTGTAGGGACTATAAAGAAACCCTGAAAAGGTTTTTACAAATTGACAAATACCCTATTTCAAATATAGATATCTTGTCTGAATTTAGAAATTGTAAGTATTTTGTAAAATTTGACATGAAAGATGCATATATGCACATGAAGGTGTCTGAAAAAGCCTCAAAACTGTCAATGCCACTAAAGAGATATATAATGTGCATAGGTTGATGTGTGGCATTGCATGTGCACCTGCAAAAATGCATGGAGGCTGTATTTCAGAGTATTTATGAGTTACAAGTATTTTATGACAATATTGAAATAGCTTCTAAAGATTTGAGTACTCATGCCAAACGTTTAGAAATTTTTGTCCTCATGTTCTGAAAATGGTTTAAAACTGAATAGAACAAAATATTAATTTCTCGAGCAACTAATCGCTTATCTCATTTTCAAAATTGATGCATCCAGATTGCATAAAACCGAAGACAAAATCAAAGCAATCAAAAACATAGAAAGACCCAAAAGTGTAACTCAAGTAAAATCATTTTTGGGTTTGATCACTTACTATGCCAGGTTTATTCCTAATATGGCAAGTTTGGTGAATCTGCTATATAATTTGCTTCATAAAGGAACTGTGTTCAAGTGGGATAAAAATTGTGATTTGGCATTCAAAAACTTAAAAAATTAAATTATTTCTGATCAAGTTCTAACACATTTTGATACAAAAAAGCCTATAGTGCTCACAACTGATGCTTCGCAAAATGGAATTGGTATGGTAATATCGCATATTTTCCCTGATGGTAAAGAAAAATATATAGCTTTTGTGTCTCAAACTTTGTTGAAAGCAGAAAACAATTACTCTCAGATCAACAGAGAGGGGTTGTCAATATTCTGGGGAGTTTTCCAATTACCTGTATGGTAGACATTTTACACCACTAATTGATCACAAACCGCTGGTTACAATATTTTCGATCACAAACTGCTGGTTACAATATTTTCGATCACAAACTGCTGGTTACAATATTTTCAAGAGAGAATGGATGTCCGGCCTTAAGGGCTACGACGTTATTGCATTACACTCTAGGTCTATTGCATTTTACAAGGTTTTGGTCAATATGACATTGAATACTGTAAGACTGATCAACACAATAATGCAGACTTTTGCTTGAGGTTCCTAACTGAGAAAGTGAATGCAAATTCTGTAGATGAAGTACATTTTTTTCAAGTTAACCAGTTGGGTGTTTTGCCAGTTACAAGTAAAATGATTGCTTGTGAGACTTTAAAGGATCAGGAATTATCGGTATTGCTGTGTATACTTATGTGGTACTGAAACCACTGTTGCTGACAATTTTGAATATTCTGTTCATCAGTGGTGTATAATGGAAGGTATAAGTAGTGATTCCACTCGGTTTGCATAAATGCGTTCTAGAGGAACTTAATAAAGAATACTTGGGTATCATTAAGATGAAGGCATTAACCTGCAGTTATGTTTACTGGAAAAATATAGATAAGGACATTGAGGGTTTAGTAAAAAATTATCAACCATGTTTAAAACAACAAACAAAAACTGAACGGGACCGTACATGGATGGCCCAGACCTGACTCAGGCCAAGCTCACAACTGCTGCCACCAGATGGCGACTTATACAAGGATGAGCCTAGTTGAATTTTCTCTTTTTTCAAAAATTCATCTTCACAATAGTCAGTTGTTAAAAACCTTCATATGGTAGCGGAGAGTGACATCATCCTTGTATAAGTCGCCATCTGGTAGCAGTGTCAGCAGTTGTGAGCTTGGCCAGAGTCAGGTCCGGCCGTCCATGTACGGTCCCGTTAAGTGCACACAAGCTCCAAGGGAGAGATCTGTTGCCTTTTGTAGTCTAGTACGTTAACCCAGAAAGTGAAAGGACGTGGGTTCGATTTCCCGCAAAGGCAGTTGAATTTTCTCTCTTTCCAAAAATTCATCTTCGCAACAGCCAGTTTTTAAAAACCTTAATATGGTAGAGAAGAGTGATGTCATCTTTGTATAGTGGATAGTTATTCCAAGTGGTCAGGGATATATCCTACTAAATCTCTCACAGCTTCTGTTAGGATCCAAAAATTGCAAGACGGTTTTTCCAGATTTGGCCTGCCCTTCCAGTGAGGGTGGTTTCCGACAATGGAACAAATTTTACATCACTGGAGATGACAGAATTTTTCAATACAAATGGAATTAATTTAAAAATTAATAATTTTCTTTTCCATTATAGGTGATCGACACATGCTTCTATGGCAGAATGTCACGCTAGACTTCTAATGGGTTGCAATTTGAGATCTCGATTGGATCTCATGATTCCCGATGTTTGACAAGTCGTTCGGTCATAAGAGGATTGTATGCTAAAGGACTAACACTGAATGAGGGAATTCCAGGTTGAGGATCCAGTAATGATGCAAATCTATGGCAATGATCTAAAATGGCTATCAGCTGCTATGGAACAGTGACTTGGTAGAGTCCTATACAAGGTTCATTCGATGGATGGATCTATGCATGTTCATCATGCTAGCCAGCTACTACGAGCATCATCTACAATGAAGTTGGATGTTCCAGAGCTTACAAAAGTTTTCCCTGAACAAGTGACAGTTTTAGAAAAGGATTAAAAAAAATCTTCTCCAATTGAAGTGGGCGTGGAAGTGACTGTGCCTAATGATACCGTAACTGTTCTAGAACCCAATGTGCAACTTAAATGTTCAACCAGGATCTGGGAAAAACTGGATGATATCAAAGCACATGGTGACAATTTGTCTTTTCAATCAAGGAGAGAGATGTTGTGTATTTCAGTGTATGCAAATATGACTTGAAGCATGTGCATTGATGCTATGCTTTTATGTACATGCCGAGAAGGCAATGGCTCTTAAGATGTTTTTCAGTTCTGTTCAATATGTTTTAATCTGTAACTTGTTTAATTTTACTAAATACATTGAGGTGAATATCACAGCGTGTTCATTAGATGTACAAGATTCTAACATAACAGTATATAAAAATTATAAAATCAATATAGAAAAAAATATATAAAAAATAAAGACACAGTATGACCTTGATTGACCACATTTTGGAATTCAATTCAAATAGATAAATTCACAAATAAAGAAAGTTTACATATAAAAATATAATTTCCAAAAATATACAGGAGCTGAGCCAAGTAATGATAATTTCAAGGAAATTTCTTTTTTGACATCGGAAAAAAAAAATTAGGGAAGTTTTCTGAAATGGGCTTACTTCAGTTTCATTCATCCTTATCTGATAGATCTTGACTCTATATTCGCCTTTCCTTAACTCTCGCGCAAGTCTAACAGTTAACTAAAAAAAAGATAAAATATGGAGTAAGAAAGAAAAACATTTTTTCATATACAATCTGCTTGCAGCTACTTTATGCAAAACATCGAAAGCAAGTAAATGAAATCTCAATATAACGAAACTTTGCAGAACAAAAAAAAAAAATCATTGTAGAGGGATTACTGTTATATCAAAAGGAATATTTATATATTGAGAGGCACCATCATCATTGTGCATCACCAAATTCAAGGTATTGTTAACATTTCTTCCAAATTAGTTTTGTTAGTACTACACCAGAAAATGCACTTATGATTTTACTGGCCTAAAAAATTAATTATTCAGGGCTCCTAATCAAAAAATTATAAAAAGTACAATGGAGGTAGCCTCTCAGACAACATAATCTCATAGCACAATAAAAAAAATTACTCAAATTTTATTTATTTTTAAAAAATTTAACTATTTTTTCTCCATATCACTATTTCAATATTCTATAAGATTGAATCAAACCAAAGGAAAATGACAGAAATGACTTGCAAAAAAAAAGAATTTTGGACCAAAACAGCATACTAGCAACCACAAATATGATTATCTCTCTCTTTTTTCTGTCTCTTCTCACAATATATTACAGTGAAAACTGTACAAAAAACAGAACGTCAATAGACTAAAATAATATTCCATTTTAGACAGATTTCCGTTTTATAAAGATGCAAATGAGAGCACTAATCATTGAACAGGCTATATTTCAACTCCATTTAAGACAGGTTTCCGTATCATACAGTGTCCATCTTATATATAGGCAGGTTTCACTGTAAATTTTTTTTCAAGGAGTCTACCAAAGTCCACTCTCTTCCTCGATGCACAGCAAATTATGAAGACATTTAAGATTTTTAAGAATGATGCTTCTTCGAGACCACTTCAAAAAGCATAGTGCAAAATGTGTAAATTACAAGGTCCAATGTACATCAATCAAGATGAATGAAATGGTTTTACTGCTTTTACTGTGGTTTAAGTTTTTTACTGTTCAATTTTACTGTTCAATACCAGTGTCATCATTTTTGACAAATGAAGCATTTTCATTTCTAGCTCTTTGCAGAGATTTATAAAGATTGTTTATGCCTCTGCATGCCCTAAAAATACAGAAGACAATTGAATGCTATTTGGCAGCATCAGAGTCACAAAACTTAGAATAGGCCTATGTATCCAATAGGGATGGGATGAATAGTTATTTAGCTGAATACCGAATATTCGGCTGATGTTTTGGCAGAATACCGATTTCCTTAAAATTCATCAAAATTAATAAAATTGGTGTTTTTAATTGAAAATGAAATTATTGGTAATTTTAAATTATATTGCATTTCAATTATGCAATATATTATTTAAATAAATATTAAAAACTTTGGTAATTGAAAGATTTTTATGGTCATGATACTGATAATCAAATTTAATGATGATTATACAGTTGAACTTCGTTAATTCAAAATCCAAACTCACTGGAAAGACGTTTGATTTCTCCAAAATTTGAATTATCCAATTAATCTATTCTGGACCTGTAAATAGGCTACAAATTACAACTTAATCATCAACATTCACATGGGTGGGGATAATGGTTACCAATTATTAAAATTTTATCAGAATTATTACCTGGCTGAAGGACATCTGGTATCGCGGCGCCCATTACGTGTGCTGCCAATGACACCCACCCACCAATGCCTCCGTTTGGAGTGGTGTTGAGCACGACGGGATTGGACTGCAACGGAATGGAACCAGGTCGTCTTCAGCGACGAATCGAGATTCAACTTGAGCAGTGATGACATTCGTGTTCGTGTGTGGAGGCCCCGTGGTGAAAGCTTCAATCCTGCCTTCGCTTTACAGCGACACACCGCTCCCACAGCTGGTGTCATGGTATGGGGTGCCATTGCTTACGATACACGGTCACCCCTAACATTGATCAATGGCACAATGACAGCCCAGCGGTACGTCCATAACATCCTTCAGCCACATGTGTTGCCACTCATGGCAGGGCTCCCAGGAGCCATTTTTCAACAAGACAATGCTAGGCCACACACAGCAAGGATGTCACAAGACTGCCTGCGTCACATTACCACCCTTCCCTGGCCTGCTCTATCCCCAGATTTGTCACCAATCGAGCATATCTGGGATCATTTGGGACGGCAAGTTGGACACCCTACGAGGTTGGTCGAACTAGAGGCGCATTTACAGCAACTGTGGAACGAGATGTCTCAGGACATCATACGGAACTTGTATGCCTCAATGCCCGCTCGTATCGCATCGTGCATTCGCGCTAGAGGGGGTCCAACAGAGTACTAAAACTTCTGTTCATCTGTACTTTTTTCTGCAATAAATGATCCTTTTTCTTGAATTTTCTAATCACTTACTTATATCAATCAACGTAGTACTTACATGTGTAAAAGTTCGTTTCATTTTGACGACTTCTTCTGGGTGTGCAAATTTTTATGGCAATGAGTGTATATCGATGATTTTCTCTTCATTAAAAATGTTACATGAATTTTGTTGACAGAATTTGGTAAAAATGTAGGGGGACTATAGAATAAAAAAGCAGGATATTTTAAACACGAGTAGAAAAAGTAGGACATGTGGAAGCCCTGATTATTGAACCAATAAAATTCAATTAAGTATTTCACACTGTAAAAGTATTTATTGTAACAGCCCCCCACCCAAAGCAGAATATGCCAAAATCTAAGAGGTACAACACAGAAAAATCTGGAAGAATTTTAAGAAAAGTGTAGAAAACACAATTATGAGAATTTTTACAGCAGAACATTTTTAATCAGCTGAGGGCTTGTTGCAAAACATTCCGCTTTGGGGCTACACACATAGGCGTAAAGTTATTCGAAATTTTGGGGGGGGGGGGGGGGGCTCAGTATCAATGTAACGAAACCTCGTTTATACGACGCGTCATATATAAACAAGGTCTGCACGCTTGTATGGGTTAAGACGTCGTATAAATGCGAAAGTCATTTTACTGAAATTTTTTGAAAATGACCCCTTTTCTTCTCCAGCCATAGCCCTTTTTTAAAGAATTTAATGGTTTTAATTCAAAATATATCATTGGTTTCTATTTCTGTGGAAAAAAATTGTGGTAGGCCGCATGTCGTGGACAAGGCAGTAAGTTTCGATATGAACACTTTCTTTGTGCCTTGTTTCTCGTTTTCGGTACTTTCTTTCTTTCAAAAAGAACAAACAGACCAGGGTGTGAACTATCTCTGCGGTCCTTAGCCGAAAAAAAGTAGTTAAGCACCGATTTATCCTTAGCTGGCCAGTAGTTCGACTTTTCGATACTATCTCTAAGCTAAGGACTTTTTTTTAGTAGTTACTTAGGACCGCTGCTAAGGACTGCCTAGCACCAGTCGTAAAGCAGCAAGAAAAGTAGTTCACAGCGGCCGTCTTGGAAAAGAGGAAATTTCGCCCCTGGCTGCGAGCTCTCGCTGTGATATTTAGCGATGAAATATGCTGTTTTTTTTTCGAATTAAACAATTTTTTACAATAATAATGACAGATAAAACTTAGATTATATCTTCGGTGTCATCAAAGTTGAAGTGATTCATCGTTATATCCTCCAAAACCTGTGCTATACGTGTATGTTGACATCGGCGATCGGAGCCACGTGATAAGTGCTAGATCGTGCTAGATAAGTGCTAGTGCTACATCGGCGATAAGTGCTAGCATGTTCATTACTAAGGTAATAATTATTTTACTACTATCGAACTATATAAGAAAAGTGTTTAGAAATATTCTCAATATTTTTTTGCTCGGTAAATGCGTTATTTAAAAATATAAATGGACATAATGTCACGCAATCAATAGGGCAGTGGATCCCATTTGGATAATGCTGAAATATCAAATAGCCTATGTATATTTTGGATTGTATTGAAAGCATTTACATGACAAATGAAACATGAATCTGCAATTACGATAATATCAGATTGAAATTTTACATTCTATGTTTTTTGCTGTATTAATTTTTTTTTTAATGAAAAATTATGTCTAAATAAATTGAGCATGTGTGTAAATAAATAATTTGAATATTGTTGGCACATTAAAAATTGTGCTTGGATGACTATGCTATAAATAATCGCATATAAATAAGGAAATTGAAAATTTGTGTTTTAGATCAACCTCCCTTCAATGCACAAAGTAACTAATAAGCTACAATTCATTGATAATAAATTATAGCACCTATAAGACAAAAATTTTAATTATTTTTTTGCAATGAGTAATGGTGAAATTGAAATAAAGCATGGTAAAAATTGGCAGTAATGTTAAGTATTAATTTTTGTAAAACTCATGCACTAAAGGATTAAAATATAGATTTGATATTTTGAACTGTTCAAATGAACAATATTGTAATACTTAGTAGAAGTTAAATTTTCAGAAAAAAATCATGTGCCACTTCTTGAAAAACTGCACTTTGTAACTCGCTCTGAGATGAAGAATATTTAATAAGAGAGGAATCATTATATTGTTTTGTTGATATAAAAAATGAAATTCGTACAATAGGACTAAAAAACAAAGTTGGAATTTCAGGCACAGTTTTTAGTGTTGAGGTATATTCATTATAATGAGAGGAAGCAGATTAGTTTTTGAAACATATTACTACTTCAGTATTTGGGTTATGGCCTTGCTGTGTGTGTTCAAATTCAATTTTTTACCAATAATTGTTTTTGATTTTGTGTGTATGGGTAAACACAGAAAAAAAATTTCCATGTTGAATATTTAAGAACTTTAAAATATAACATTTTGAGATGTTATGGAACTGAAACTTTTAACAAGCATTTATTTTTTAACAATGTTGTCAGTAAACAGCTGATATATATATATATATATATACACATTTGCGAGACTTTTCCAACTCTTGAAAAATTTTGTTTCCCAGGAACTTGGCTGTACGCAGCTACGAAGTTATGTGAAGGTTTTCAAGGTTACCAAACAATTCTACCAGAGCAAACAACGGTAATTTTAATTCTTTGTATTTGACTTTGTGTGTGTGAGCAACAGTTTCCATTATTATTTTCATGTAAAATAAAATATTTCCATGCATGATTTAATGACATAAATTTTAACAATCATCACTTTCACTGATTTCATTTGTATCAACAACCCTAGTGGAACAAATACAGTCGAACCCCGATTTAACACCACCATCCCACCTATAGAATTTTGACGTTATTTCAGATCATAGTCATAATAGCATTTCGGAGAGGCTATATTACGTAAATTCACATGTTTATTAAGAAATGTATTTCAGTGTCTTATTTATGTTGCACCATGAATAAAATAATACACATTCAATTTTAAGTTGAGAAAATTCATAAAAATTGTAAACTATACAATCACTTGAATATTTCTGAATATAAAACTTAACAGAAACACACTTCAATCTGAAATTATTGTAATTTCCGCGACACATTTTATATGTGCAAAAACAAAATAAGTGGGGGGGGGGGGGGGAGAGAGAGAGAAGTGGAATTATTTTTAGTCTATATCATATTGTTTTTTCTTGAGAAATATCTTGCTATTAGTAATTTTCTTCATAATCACAATTTTTTCAGATACTATTGAAAGAACAACTCTTTTTGACATAATTGAATCGAGCAAATTAAGATAGACGATTTCTTAATGGCTATCTGTACCACTCAAAATTTGACCAGTGCAAGTGAAAACGTACTGTTGAAAAACTTGTCTTGGCTATATAAATGAGAGGGAGGACATTTAAAAAAACCTTTAGAAGCTTTGCTAACTGAAAAGCAATATTAATTCTTTGAAAAAGTTATTATCATATTAACTGATGAGCAAATTTTGTGAATGGAAATATTAAAACAATTAATATACTTGACGACAAATAATATCATACTTTTTAACTAGCGAAACCATACAACGCTGCAAAATTTCTATGTTAATTTAAATAGGGGTTCCTCGATCTACAAGAGGTTGCTAAGGATGTGTTTTAGAGTGAAGCTGAAAGAGTAAAGTGAAAATATAAAGTAAGCTGTGTGTCAATAGGTTATTTCACTTCATCTGTCTGACCAGAATTTTAGGGTAGAAACGTGGCTCGAAAAATTGAAAAACATTTTAGGTGCCGGCCAAATTTTTTGGCAGCCAAGTATATTTTTAGGAGAAAAAAAATATATTCAACGTTTTCAGCACTTAGTAATGATCTTCACATATTGGAAGATTCAGACATAAACTCCAAATATTTTGTGATCTGCATAGAAAATTTTAGGTGTCAGTATGAATTTTGTTTTTGCAATGTTAGCTCCTTAGATTTGCCAAGCCCTAGGTAAATACATCTAGACATGAACAATGCCAGGCCTCCCTTGCAAAACACAGTTTATACATTTTGGATCCTACTGTGATAAAATGGTGGCGAGTCCACTCAATGTCGACAAAGTGCTACTGTGCACGAATTATCTCTACTTATACAACTAAAGATTGTGTTATAATTTGAAATAAAATATACAGTACATTTAAAGATTGATAAGCATAATAAAAGGGGTTTTTTCTTCCTCTTTTTAATTTCAGGTAAATCAACATTTAAGATGCAGATGAAAATTCAAGAATATAATTTTTTGAGATTCATTATAAAGGTGCGATTTCTAAGAAAAGTACAACAATAAATTGTGATTATGATAACTCTCTATGAACATATGTTTGAAATAAAATGTTTTGTATGAAAAATCATATGTGCAAGTTGTTATTTAATTCATGTTTCTATTAATCAACTTCAATCAATCATTCATCTTCTAATCAACTCCAATGCGGTCAAATGAAAGTTATCAGGTGAAGTTATTTGTTGGAAGCTAAATATATGAAACAGATAAATTGATGAAAGATCTATAGACGTATATATATTTTAAATATTGAAGTATTCACTTGTGTGCATTAACAGGTAAGTGCTCATTCATAGAAAATCATGTTCTGATAATATTTTTTAATACTGAGGAGAAACCCATAGTTTAAAATACAGAACCACAATATGCAGTAGTATAAAATAGGCAGTTAATTCTTTTAATTATAAATTATCAATAATTTAATATTTTAGTTGCTCCAAAAAGAATTTGCAATTCAATGTTTCAATGAATTTAAAAGGAATAAAAATCATTTAACAAATTGGTCTTTAAAAAAAAGTGGCACTCAATATTAAAAATAGTATTCAGCTGGGGCCTCAAGTAGGGCCCCCCCCGAGGTGAATAGGGGGGGGGCAAAAATCTACAGTTATTTTGCATAATAACCCTTTCAAGAAGAGCCCCCCCCCCCGCAAGAAAAAAGGGAAAGTCTGCCCCGAAAAGGCACACTACGGCCATAGGCTCAACTAGTGCCGGTAACCTTAATTTAAAATCTTACATTTTGTTGTAACAATTTTTTTTTCAAATTTTGAGTTCATCAGTTTGTGACCCACTTATATGCAGCTGGGGTCCCAAATATTCGCTTTTTCAAGTATCCAAAAGTGGGGTCCATGAGCTTGGACAAAAAAATATTCAATCTTATTCTAAAAAAAGTCGCAAGATGAAAAATGCAACGTCCTCATACGTTTACAAAATAATTAAACCAGCTAGCAATATTATAGTTTAAAAAAATTGCAAAGCACGGGTGACCAAAAATGTATGGTGAGTCCCTTGGAAAAAAAAAAGTTTGTTTACATTTGTAAACATGTAACTGTAAACATGTCATTTGTAAACATGAAATCGCTGCCACCACCCACTGCAGAAAAACGATTGTTAAATAATTAGTAGTTGTTGTAGGCTTCAAACGGCATCCCGATTGGTTAGAGATCTGTTACTCTCGAAACCAAAAATTTTCTCCTCCTCTAACTACCGTTTCACGTCACGTGACCTTAAGGACTGGTAGTTCATTAGGACTAGTAGTTACTAAGGACTGCAGAGATAGTTACCCACAGGCTCTATCAGATTTAGCCAATTTTAGCCATTGCCCCTGTGAAGAGGAGGACCGTGTCGGAGAAAACTTTTATAAATAATACAGACAGCGTTGTCCCTACTGACATAATGATATGGGTATCATCAGATTTGTCTTTGAAATTGTTAATAGACGATACCATTATCGTCTATTTACGTTGCAAACTTTTCGAGATAAAGCGCAAAATAACTTCGCTACGAAAGCGGGACACGAGCCTGGTGTCCAGACCGGGAAAGCTATTTAAACCAGAGTAGTACCTAGGGCAGCAAATAGACACTTGGTCAGCCGGGCCAAGAACACTCCCCGGATATTTTGACATCCCTTTATAATGCTGAAGAAGTGGCTAGATGGTAAAATTTGTGCCCTCTCTGGCATGACGCACCAGACCAGCCTGCTCTCCCTAGTTGTGGCCCAGGTAGTACCATTTTTTAGATTTGTCTTAAAAATGCCTATCATTGGCTTATATTTGCATTGCGAAGCCGGGCCTTCCACTTACACAAAAGAGATTTACCAGGCCACGGGCATCCAAATGTTTAGAACGGCTGACCTATACTACGAACGCCACAACTAAATAGGTACTTGGTCAGCACGGGGCAAGCATGCATTTTGGCGCCTCCTCATAATGTTGAAGGAGAGGTTAAAGAGTGGAATTTGCGCCCCCTCTAGTCCGGCGCACCAGATCCACCTACACCCCCCCCCCTAGTCGCGGCCTGGCCTCCAAGGATCGCTAATTAAGAATAGTTGATTTTAAACCTTCGGTTCACGTGTTTAGACGTATTGCTTGTCAGTTCCACTTTTTACCCATATGTCTGGCAGGGCCGTCTTAAGAGCATCGTGAGCGCCCGGGCCAAATGATTTTTTTGAGGCCCTACCTGGCAAATTCCGAAAATATCAAACAGTTGCAATTTTTGTGAGGCCGCTGTTCTGTTGAGGCTCCCGGGCCGTGCCCGATTGGGCCCATGTGTTAAGACAACACTGATCTGTGGCCAATCATCATTTTAAATCAGCAAAAAAATTTAAAAGTTGGCGACTCACAAGCTGGGATTTTTGGTGGGTTTCTAGATTAAAAATTTTCCTCCCCCCCATTCAATAAATTTATGATGTAAAAAATAAAACACAATAATAGAATTCGTACCCCCTCCACCCTTCTTACAAATACAAATAAATACAAATACAACGCCACAACAGGCAAATTGCCCAACAAGGTGGCTGACTTAAGAACATCATGGATCCCCGAGCCATTTTTTGGAGGCCCTACCTACTACTGCTACACCACACATGCACCCCGCCCACACAACCCCCCCCCCCCGCGAAACCCCCAACGAATCGGTACATGCGGGAATGTACGTGTAGTGAAACCTGACGTGAAGTTTTTTGTTTCTCCGTAATGCTTGTTATGTGTAGTGCTGCCATCTGCCACCAGTTTTTCTAACTATGAGTGAAGTGTTATGATTGAATGATTTATCGTTGTAGGACTGTTGCTCTCTGTGGCGAGACTTTTTAACGGGGAGATCGGCTCGCATTTGCGCCTCGAAGTTGGGAACCACAGAAAACCAACTTCAGCCAAGTTACACAATTTACATGAGCGTCTATCGTGAATACACCTAATACACACACACTAGACATAATATGAGTTCCCAAAAATCCTCCTAAAACAGTGGTTCTAAACCTTCTTCAAACTGTGACCCGATGAATCTAATTTCTATCAGTCTACGGCCCGGTCTGCAATAATTTAATCGTTCATAAGGTAATAAATAATTAATAAATAACCAATTACTTTTTAATTCAGTGCAAATTAATTAATTAATTAGAAGCATTCACACAAACAAATTGATTAATTAATTTAAACACTTTTAAGAGATTAATTAATTTAAAATGCTTTTAATGAACTTATGAGTTGAATTCATTATTATCTTACGATTTTAACGAACTGTTAGAACGTTTTCCTTTTTGGTGCTGTATTAATAACGTACAGAAGTCAAAATAGGTACGTATGAACGAAGCGCGTTTCATCAGCAACTGCAAACATCATCATTGGAAAATATAATTGATCACAAAATTAATCGAAAGGTCTTAATATTGAATTTCATAGAATAATTTTGCATAGTATTCATTCGCAGTTGGGAAATTAAAATCTTGCCATACATTTAAATTTATTTGTGCTGACTTACATTGACGTAACACATATTTATTAGCACGTTTTGTTAATAATTTAGTGTAAATTATATTTTATGACCGAATTTTGCATTTCGTTAGCCAGAAAAAAAGTAACGATATAAAAAAATTCCACATTGTAACTCACCATAAAAGTCAGCTGAAGAGCAGGAGATTGTTCAATTATGGGCGAAACACTCGTTTAGGTGTATTCACGATAGACGCTCATGTAAATTGTGTAACTTTAGAAATTTCAAGCGATTTTTCTACTCTAAAATTTGAAAACCTTTCTCTAAATTCATAACAAAAATTTATATTTGTGAACCTATCATTTGAATAAATGAACAATACTACTGGGAAAAAGCACAACAGAAACTCGCAACGTAATTCACTGCATGCAAAGAAAACTCTACCGTACATCACCACTCATGTGCACCTTGATGACCGATCCAAAACAGTATATTCAGCTGGTACTTCACTGATTAGTCGCTCACATTTGCCATGCACATGTCATTTTCCTCATTCATTTCTGAGAACAGATTAATACGACCTCCATCGTTATAATTGGACTGCTAGAGATTTTTAGGTGTTTTGCGTCTGGTTGTCAAAATCTTCCCTACTGACACATACATACATTCCACACAAAACATACACGTCTTTTTCTTCATACGAGTTCCCCAATGGTTCCCATTTTGAGGGCAGCAGATGTCTGCAAACAGATAGGCCCTACCATAAATTTTTCCCGATTTGGATTTGGCGGCTGGTCATAAATATCGGAAATTCCCAATCACTCACTAGTTATTCTACTTTGAAGTTATGCGGCTTGGCCTCTAGCGAGTAGCACAAATGTAAAAAACATGTCTGGATCCCCTGTCCTATTGATGCACCCACTGTATCCCTGGGGCAAAGCAGGAAAGCCTCCACACAACCGAAAATTTAGAGAAAGAGAGGTGGGGGGAGGAATGCCTCTTTATGGGCGAGATATATCGACAAGCAATAGTTTCGGGGGGGGGGGGAGAACTAAATATGCAGGGACGGCAAACACAGATTTTTCATTCTTCCATTGCAGATAAATTATATTGAATGTACAGTATATTGTACTGTAAAATTTTTATAGGGCTGTGATTCCCAATCTGTTTGTTGCAGCATTTCTGGGTGCTGCTGACAGGGCCGTAACTAAGAGCGTAGATTATTACTGTCGAGTTGGGGGGGGGGGGGGAGGCTGAAACAAGTGTAGTTTCACATCACCTCCACAGTGCAAAAATCGATGACTTTGAAAGATAGTTTTTGTTTCCCCTAAAATTTGCCGTCCTCTCAAAATTGCAGCCCAGGACCAAAAGTTTTTGTGGAAACATCACACAACGCACGTTATTTTTCTGCAATGACTCATGAAATACTGATATTCAAATAAGACTTAATTTATTTGAAATTTATTTTTCCTGTTCCATGGCCCGACGGAGCCATTTGAGGAGGCCCTCCCAATAAATTTTATGAGGAAACTGAGCCCCCCCCCCTCCCCAATAATTTCTGAAAAACAATACAATGCAACCTCCATGGCTCCCACATAGGGCTGGCAGGGCCCGGGATAATTATCATTTTTTTTATTTTTCATGCTATAAATTCACTATAGAGGGCTTTACTTACTTTCTAACCGAAACGGCGACCCAGTCCATATTCCGAAGAATTTCTAAATATGGACTGGGTTGCTGCTTCGGTTAGTAAGTAAGGCCCTCTATAGAGGGCCGTGAAAAATCTGGTTCGGGGGACCCGACAAATATTTCAGCCTCGGGCCCTTCCCCAAGATGTGGGGGCCATGGCACCATCTCTTTCCTGCGTACGCGCTTAAGTCCCGTACATTCAGGACGACCAGCAGCTTTCAGCCCCCTTCAATGTTTTCTTCATGTGGGTGCTTCTGTCAGCCCGGGGTGTGTGATTCTTGTCTTTTTTTTACTTTTCACGCAGTAAATTTACTATATAGGGGCCCATGAGAATCAGTCTGGCTAGGGACCCGCCAAAAATCCCAGTCTTGGCGCCTTGTGACAGGATGCGAGGGCCATGCCACGGTGTATTGCGATTAAGCTCTTTATGGGGCCAATACATCCAAATGAATTTTATTAATCAATTAAATTATTTTTGCGGTGAATAAATCTAATAATCTAAAATCTAAAACAAATTTTGCGGTGAAAAAAATACTCAAAAACTCTTTTTTTTTTGGTGGTACTAACGACACAATTCAGAAAATATGCCGACAGCAACAGAAATTTCAGGGCATGTGATGATAATGTTGCCTTTCGATATAACAATAATCCCTCTACAATGATATTTTTTCTTTGTCCGCAGTAGTTATATCGAGGTTTCACTGCATTTCATTTAGCTATTGTTTATTTGTCTCGGTGTTATTAGTCATACAGTATTTTGTCAAAAATGTTTCGGCCCGGACTCTCGAACTCGATAAGTTAAATATGACTCTCGGAGTGTACTTGTTTCGGTTTCAATCATTATCGGTCTATTTTTTTAACCTTTCTTTTCCTCCTGCTGCATCGTCTGGAAGCTTCTTTCCCCAAGGGTCACATTCAAACAAAAGAAGAGATGCTTCTGAGTTTTCCGACAGCGGAAACAAGAAAGGGCCAAAGCACCTACCTCATATCATCTCCAGATGTCATCCAGATGCATGCCTTTGGGGCAGCTACGATTGGCACCGAAGGAGAATGATAATTGGAGATCCAGTGTCGTCGTTGACCGTGAGAAAAATACTACAAATTGTTACAAAAACAGAAAGCCAAGGACAAGTCGATTGCGATTTAAAAAGTATTGTGAAATAAAATTTTGAGATTTTTTTTACGAAACTTTTTTTTTTTGCAATTATTTTAATCATAAAGTGTTTTTCCGAGCCAAATATGGGAAACATATCCACGCAATTTTTTTTTTTTTGGGGGGGGGGGGGGCTGAGCCAGTCCTTCGAAATTACTGGAGAGGCCAGATACAAGTTTACGCCTATGGCATGGACTTATGCCTTAGACCAGTGTTTCCCAAAGTGGGCGATGGAATGGTCCAAGGGGGTGATAGAACCTACTGATTTAACATAGGATCCTATGGGTTTATTTGAGTTGGGGGGCGATGAGAGGAAAAAAATTTCTGATGAAGGGGGCGATGGAACAAAAAGTTTGGGAGACTATGCCTTAGACCTTTGAAGACCGGACACACCCCCCTTCACAACTCAGAGATATCAAAGCATACCCAGAGGACGGGTGTGTGTGTGTGGTAGAATTTTTTTTCCATATAATCAACACTCGACAACAGCGGATCATAATATACAATAAACAATCAACTATAAAATAAACATAATCTTCTGAAGTTCTTGAGGAGTCGAGGTTCTTGGTTCTGGTCGAGAGGCTCCTGAACATTTGAAAAATTATCATTCATTTTGTATTTCATTTTTTTTTAAATCAATATTATAATTCATTTGTTGTTTATTTGATTCTATGTTCTACTCCCACCCCCAGTCAAATTTTGTTGTAAAGAGGCTCGAAAAATATTTCGGCATCGACCCTCAAGATCTGTTATGAATGGACATTTAGAATGTACTGTTTTTTCCCAATATTTTTCAAGAAAACATTGGGGGGGGGGGCTAAAAGTTATTGGTTCTCCCGTATATACAGGACTCAAGCGTTTACGAAGGAGAGAGAGGATGCATTGCAATGGTTTTTTCAGTAATTACTGGGGGAGGGGGGCTCAGTTCCCGTACAAAATCTATTGCGGGGGGGGGGGGGGGCTCAAATGGCCTCAACCTCTAAGTTCTGGCACCTATTCTTCATAGAGTGTATTTTTTTTATTTCGGTTTCAATATCATTGCTTTCCAATTTTCAACCCCCACCCATGCATCTTTGGGCTTCTTTTCGTGACAGCGCACTGCCCCCCCCCCCCTGGTTGCAGTGAACAAAAGAAGAGACACTCAGTTTTTGCCAGGCAAACAAGAATGACCCCTCCCCACTGAAAGTTTCTTTCAGTGCGGAGGGGTGCTGTGATTTCAGCTGTGCCTTGAGGGATTGAACGGCAGGGAAGAAATGAGATAAACGTATTGTCATGGCTCATGGAACAAGAAAGCCAAAGACCATTCAGAGTTTTTAAAAGAACTAAAATTTTGAGTAGATTGTTTCCATTAACTAATTTATAATTAGGACAAATTTTGGTTAAAATTTTTTTTTCATCATTGCAAAATGAGGAAACCATATTCATACGAATTTTTTGGGGGGGGGGGGGGCTGAGCCGGGTCTTCAGAAATGTTGGGGGGGGGGCTTGTGCCCATGGGCCGGATACAAGTTTACGCCTATGGCTACACACTGTCTTACACAAAAGTAGCAACAGCAGCAAATTCATCAACACATTCGAGAGGCAGGTGGTTCAAAATACTGATATTACTAAATGCCTTCTGAAGAAATATAACTGACATGTTAAAAAATATTTTGACGATTATTTTGCACAAGACGTATATAAAAAAGCTTTCATTGTTTCAATATCCCTGTCAAAAATATTATCATAGTAAAGGCTATCATTACATCAAGAGGAGTTTAACATTAGATTAAAAGCAATTCCAAACAAGATTTAAAGAAATATCATTTTACAGGGTGTCTACCAAATACAAAAAGCAAAATTCAGTGACTTTTTGGTGACTTTTCTGTGACATTTTCTCATTTAACAAAATGAACCATGCTGGACTGTTCTCTTATAACAGTGGTTCCCAAATTGTGAGTAGCGACACCTTGGGGGAAGGGGGTTTGGGTTAATAAAATTGTGGAGTCTTGATGAAAGAGGTAACATGGATGAATGTGCAAGATAAAAATATTTGATAAGAAATCAATTATTTTAATCCTTCGAAACTTTCCGCAGAGCACAATGAAGATGTCAATGACTATACACACATAGACATGCCAACATTGGCATGAAGCATCTCAGTAGTGCTGAATGTCGAGCTTCACCATGATGGGGGGAGGAGGAACAATCCCTCCAACGCAATAAAAAGTGGGTAAAAAACTCAATTTTTAAAAATAAATTTTAAAAACTTTTAATTTTAAAGATTTAAGTACATTCTCGCACGAGGAGGGGAAACAAATGTCCACCTCCTGCTCTTTTGCCAAAGCCAATAATTTTTTTAACGGAAGGAGGCGATTGTCCCTATCGCCCTCCCTCTCTGTAGTCCTACCCATGCCTACAACTAACTTTGAGAGGTCGCCTAAGCCCTCAGTAGATCATGAATATCCAATGCAACCCATCCCAGGTGCCACATGTGTGTGAACCGAATCACATTTTTTTGCTTCGGCAGAAACGTTACATATAACACGTTTGTGTTTTCCTTGAGTGGCACATCAGCTCGGGCCAGCTATACAGCATATGGCCCTGGTAACAGATACTCTTTCGTCTGCATGCAGTATCATCTTAACGCATGGGCTCACCCGGGCACAGCCCAGGGGCCTCAAGAGAAGAAGGCTTCAGAAAAATGAGAAGTGGAATTTTTCGAGAAGTCACCAGACAGGGCTCAGAAAAATCACTTAGCACAGGGGCATATGATGCTCTTAAGACGGCCCTGTCTGCATGCTCCAGTTTGAAGGGAAGGGAAAGAAAACCAAAATGAAGGGAAAATCGGTGGAGGGAAAAAAAAACAACGTATTTCACTCCTCCAGAAACAGCCAGCCAATCATGCCCGACATAAACCAATGTTATGAGTCATATTGCGCTCTACTGCTCTTCTTATTGGTGAGTGGGCAGCGTGTCGTGCTGGGCGATTCAAGTCACGTGCGACACAGAAAACCTGCTTCTAGGAAAACCCGACTTTAAATAAAAAAATTAAAAGAAACATTTCTTATATACGAGAGCCGAAACCATTGTGTAAGGGTACAAACATAGTCTTGCTAATTTTCTGATTCTGACAGTCAATGTCCCATTTACCTGCGCAGGTAAGCACGGTAGGGGGGCTGACAGGGTTCCAGCCCGGGAACCCGAGATAATTCTCAATTTTTTTTCACACCATCAATAGGGCAGTCTTAAGAGCATCATGGGCCCCCGCAAGTGTTTTTTCTGAGACCCTACGAGCCAAATTCTTAAAAACTTCAACCAGATTTCATTTTTGTGAGGCCCCCTTCTTCGCTTGAGGCCCCTGGGCCGTGCCCAGGTGGGCTCATGCCTTAAGACGGCACTGACCATAAATTCACTATACGGAGGCCTGTGAAAAATCTGGCCTAGGCACGTCGAAGATCTCAGCTTAGGGGCTTTACTGCAGCATGTGGTTCACAACCTTTAAAATCCCGTGGCACAGTTGATTTCTTTTTCTTAATTGTCCCGGATAAGTCCCAGCCATACACATGATTAATGGGAAATACATGGGTAAAAATGAAACAATAAACCACTCACTGCCTGGTTTGGCCGATGTCAGGGCCCAACAGTTGGGAAACTGCACTAGACGGGGGTCTTTGTGATGTTCATTTTTCCCTTACCCTAGTAAGAGGGCAAAAATTACGACGGCCCCGACTAGACCAACCCAGGGCCCTTCCAAAGGATGAATTTCACATATTTCTTTTTCTATTCAAATTTTTCGAAGTCCAATATTAGATACTTATTTGCTCTATTGTCATGCTTTCATTGTCATATGCAAAGGGGGGTTTTGGGGTTCTAACGCCCACTCAAGCCGAGATTATAGTGTTATTTTGCAGGAAATAATGTAAACCACCCTGGGAAGAAAAAGAAATTGAACCCCCCCCCCCCAGAAAACTCTGCGTACGCATATGCATGCTTTGTTGTCGATCTAAGATCGCAAGCTTGTCACCTTATTCCAATGATTCGCTTTTGTCAGCCTTCTCCCTTGAGTAATTCATGGTTCATTGACTCCCCAAAAGTTTGGCAGTTATTTTCATAGAAGAGTTATTTTCATCATATAAAAGAACCGCTTGAAGAATAAATAGGCGCACAAATCAATATTTTCAGCTCGCCATGATGCTCCTAGGAAAAATGAAGCAGCACACTTTTAGAAACATTGTGGTATTCCTTTAAATTTGGCCTAGATGTTGCGTCGCAATGCAATTAATGGCAAATGAGTCCGATGTTTGTCTTCTCTTGAACTCTCTCGTTCTGTCACATGCATATACTGTAAGATTTTGTCGTTTGCTATATCTAGTTGATAAAGATCAACTAGATTAAAAAAAATGGATGATAATTATTAAAAAAACAACTTTCTTCCTTTGCAGGGGATAGGTGGGGGAATTGATGCTTTTTCACCTGGCCCCCACAAGAATGGGGATGACAGGGCTGCAGCCCTGAGGCACTAGACAATCACCCTCATTGTTTGTTTTTCCATTCTATAAATTCATTACAGAGCCCCACCCCATGAAAACTCTGACTTGCAGACCCACCAAAGAACCAACAGCTGCTCCTGATGCTCCATGATGTGGGGGGAAAGTCATGTCCTTTCTACGGAAAACCAATATTGTTCGCAAAAGGACTCCCAACTGTCGTGCCAGTCAACCCCACCACCCCCAGCAATCATCCCGCAATCCTGAGAACACTGCTGTAGGGGAATATTGTAGATGTTGAAAGGTCCAAAGCAAAGAAAAAAACTTTTTTTGTTCATCCAGACTAAATAGATTATTTTGCCCCAACCTGCAAATTGACATTGCTCTTTTGTATTGCTACTCATCCATCCATCCCTCCAGGGCAAAAAAAAGGAGAAAAGAAACCTGAGAAAGAAGAAAAAATATTGGATGCCACAGCTTCTCCAAAGCCTAGATTTTATGGGGGAAAAAATCGAAAAAAAGATCTCTGGAGAGTCATAAAAAAAATCTGTGACCTTCACTAAACTTTTGTGACTTTTCAGGACTTCTGTGACCTTTTTCTCATTCCGTGACTTTCCTGTGATGGTGGAAACCCTGTTTTAAAGAGATTTATCATTATTATAAAAGATATTCTTGGCCAGATCAAACATAGTGTCAATATTAAGCATAGCACCAACAGGTTGCTTTTTTTTAATCTTCGGAGAGATGTATTCTGCATGGAGATTCCAATATTCAAATTCGACTTAAATTACATTAATATAGGGCGAGTCAGAGTTAGTCTCTAACAAATATGGAACATGGTTATAAAAAACATCAGAAAAAGAGCCCACACACAACCACAAGATTTTTTTGCTATGATACTTCGAAAGAAAATTACATTAACCCCGCATTATATTACACATGTTGTGAGACAAAGAAAAAGCATGATATAATGAAAGTGCAATATAACAGATGAATTCATTTAGGTTCTAATATGCTGTATTTTAACAGTTAATTATAATGAAAGTGCAATATAACTGATGAATTTATCTAGGTTCTAATGCACCATATTTTAAAGTGTATAAAGAATCCCCCTGATTTTTCGGGCTTAAAATTTGGAAAAAAGTTGAAAAGATATATCTGGAATACTATCCCTGCATAAGAAACCCCTCCTATTTTTGGGACACATCTTTTGGCAAAAAGGGGTTCCTTATACACGTTAAAATGCGGTAAGCTCAATACTTAACGCTGATTTTAACAAAAGGAAAGAAATATTTAAACGTGCAATATAATGGGATGGTTTTTATAAGGCACTTATTGTAAAGGAAAGCAGACACATTGCCCTCTATCTTTGAACAAAAAATTAATAACCATTCCAAAAGATATGTAATCATTGAAAATGAAGCAGGATAGGGAACAGCAATTGGCTATCCTCTTTGATTCAGAGGTAAACATGTGTCACACATTTTTAACGGTTTTAAATAGGTTTTAATGATTTTTTTTTCAAGTTAAGACCTAAGTTACATATATACGCACCTAACTGAAATGGTCCTAGTAAAGATATAGACACAAATTAATTTTTTTTCTCTTTAAAAGGTACTTTGACATACAATACAAATCAATCAAAAAAATTCTTTTTAATTGCCAGTTTTGTATCAGGTGTGAAGAGGTTATAGCAATAATACTGTTGTCACACTTTGGCTCGAATATAGCAAATGGGTGAGCCTGGTATTTCAAGGGGTTCTAAGTTACAGTATATGCTGTTAAACTTGGTGTATATGAGAAGGGGAAAAGTCTAACATTTTTGCTAGTATTAACAATTACTTGTTAAATTTCTGCAAGAATAAAAATGTAAAAATGTATGTGCATCATTCAAAACAATATATACATATACAGTTGAGCCCGGATATAACCAAGTCACACGAGAACCTGAAAAACATCAATATTTGATATTCGTTATAACCAATATACAATAAATGCTTGAGTTTAATTATCCAAATCGACGAACTAAAGGTAGTGCGATGGTGGTGAAGAGGAGATAGGTGCTCTTGGACGGACTTGAAATTTAATTACAATGAAAATAGGAATTATTCACAGAGGTTTGAATAAAATATTAGACCTATAAGCCAGTTATTATCAAATTGTGCATCACAGCTCAGCATTGCCAACCTTTGTTAGAGGTGAATTATCCATCTTGATGTGTGGCTGGCTGTTCGGTGCTTTGAAGTGGTTTTTTATTAGTCTATTCTGGGGAGCCATGGGTGGACTGAGGCAAGGAAGCACGGGTGGCGAAAGTTAAAGAATCACTGTAAGTGGTTTATTGAAACTGTTACAGGCATTAGTGGTCCAGGGGTTGAAAAAAGATTGAGACACTGACATAAATGAGAAATTCCGGTTATGCAGATCCCTCTTTATTAGAGTGGTTCTGCAAATGATTAAAACCAGCGATATCTATAGCTGGGGATAACCATCTTGCTATAGACGGCATTGACAGAATGCACCCATACCCTTTTTTGGAAAGTACAGTAGTGCTTCACATTCAGGCTGTTTCTGAAAGAGAATTTCTGATTTTATAAATCTTAATCCTATAAAAATGATTGCATTCTTACCAAATACTTCTTTATATATGATATTCTTAAATATAATAATTTGTTATAAGTGATAATTTTAACATTGTTCTGGTATTCCAGTATATTTCACTGCAATGAAAAACATAAAAAAATTTGTATATAAATACTATGTAGAATCTGATTTTATTATCAGCAGACTTGACTATATTTTTAATAACTGCATGCTATATAACACTTGGTGGTTGCCCACTTGGTGAATCAATAACCTCTGAAATATGTGCTATTGAGTCACCAGATAGAGTAGTTCCTTTTGAATAAAAGCACTTCCCACTCTACAAAGATGTTAAATTGAAAATTATTTAAATAACAGCAAACTTTCATGTGACAACATAAACATGCATTTATATTGTTGCATTTATTTTCTTGTCTGTCAAAAAGAATCCAATGATATTTCAGGTTGTCTTTTCAATTAATTTAACATGAATTTTGTTCACATTTGACATTGTAATACATAATAATTCAATACATTTCATACATAAGCAAGTATGAAAATGAGATTTGAATCAGGAATGATAGGATAATTAAAAATATAAATTTATTACCTTTGTGTCATCTGTAAATGACATCAGATTCTCTTTTGAAAATGAACATTCAAACTCCTGGTTACTGGAATACACCCTATAAATCTGAAATATGGATATATATTTTTATACATTAAAACTAAAAGAATGATGAATATAAGAAAAAATTCTTAATGATTATGCCAAAACAGTTTTATTGTCAGGATTTTAGACACAAAACTGTTGTAATTTGACCAATGCTTGGGTCTTCATAGAAGAGGGGAAGTGGGGGTGCTTGTATTTGGTCAAAAAATGAATACAGTGGAACCTGTATACAACAATATTGTCTATAATGGGAAACCTGGTTATAACAAAATTTTCCTTGGTCAGTCGTGGCAGAATTCCTATATACCCAATGTATTTTGAACCTGCCTGCAGCAATAATTACTTTTTCAGACATGCCAACATTGGCTTAAAGCTTGTCAGTAGTGATGAATGTTTAGCTTTGCATGGAGGGGGGTACCCCCCCCCCCCCAGGAGAACATAATCATAGTACAATAAAAAATAATCACTCAAAAATTTCATTACTTTTTAATTTTAATTGAAAGTTCATTAAATACAGCACCTCACTGGCACTGGAACCTAGAAGGCTCAGGCCTCCCAAAGCAACATTCTGAGGTCACAGAGTCCCTTAATAATTCATGAATATTCAATGCAATCCCAATCTGCATACACCTTTGTGGGCGTATATATGGACGTCTAGCAACCCTATAACCCCCCTGTTTTCTTCATACCAGAATGACCAAACATTCTTTCCAACACAGATTCCACAAGCTCAACTATGCACTATACAAATGAAGTCAGATCTGGACCTGCCACACTGAACTACTCAAAAACCTGTTTTTAGCCTATAGTGTGGGGTGGTTTTGACGGAAAACAGGTTTCTGCACATTTAGGCATAGAGTAGAGCCGCGAGTTTAGACACAGCTTTACCAAAGCGGTTGAAGAATCGATTTGGTAAACCCGATCTCTAAAACTGAATAAGGGCTTCACAGATTGCCTTCCACGCATAGACAAAACAGATAGGCTCACTCAAACTCTTTCATATGTGTATATGAATTCATCATTATGGTAAAGATATATGATAAATAATAATAAAACACAGCAAGAAACTCAAGACCCAAAGACCCAATTTCTTTTTAACGATTTTAGTAGTATTCAGAATGTCTCTTGTAGATCCATAGTTTATTGAGACTGACCGTAGAAACTACAGACAATCAGGAGTAGTGGGCAACTCTGATTTTTAGATGCACCTTTCTTTCTTTCAAACTGAGGACATCTCAGCTCCATTGCCATCTAAGGGCAATTTACTACCTAGTGAGTTGTGTAGTAAATGTAAGTGTGTGTACGTAACAGTCTGAGTGTGTATCTAGTGTTGTGTATGATTTTTCAGTGCTACCATCTATATTTCAAAAGTGAAATGTAATGAGTGAATATTTGTACCGTTTATAGGCCTGTTGCTCTCTGTGCTGAGACTTTTTAAAGGTGAGATCAGCTCACATTTATGCCTCAAAGTTGGGAACCACAGAAAACCAACTTTAGCTGACAACCTCTGTGGCGACGGTGCGGCTCGAACCCAGGTCTGTCACTATGACCACTCGACCACCACAGCAGCTTTAGATGCACTCTCTTGCCGGTAATAACTTTACCTCTTTAGAAAGCAGGTAGTATATTTTTATCCCACTTTTTTTATATTCGAAAATGACAACCCATGGTTCAAAACGAGAGATAAAATATTGCACACTCGTAAGAAATGATTGCAGGGTAATCTAGGCGAGGGGGCTAAAACAGGGCTAGCAATTGAAATGTGCACAGGTTTTTGTTGTCAAATCGGTTGTAGCAGGGGGATCAAGGTGGTGTGCCTGTCTCCTAATGGGCACTGTCGAACCAAAAGTTTGTTGAAAGGTAAAGTGTTGTCACTTCTTTGGAGAAACTGGTTATAAATTTGCATGCCAAAGTGGTTGAAGAGGTAAAGGTTAGAACTACACTTGTAGGCATTTTTTTTTCTTTGTGGTTTCCACCATTAATTTTTCCTACTTTTCCCAGTCACGTGGATGCTAGGAAGAGTAGAGAAATGTGAAAGCATCCACGTTGTTGGTGCTTTTTTTGTCATCTCATCTTAAATTTTATATCAGATTCTTAATTTATCAAAAACAATGTTTTAAGAGTTAAACTAATTGGTTTTTTTGTATCTCTACATCGTTTTTTTTTTCAGGTTTATTTTCCATGTTGATGAGTTAAAGCCTTGAATCTATGATGGCACAGCGCAAAACATTGCTATTTGAAAAAAAAGCTAAAGATAATTTTGGAAACTGATCAAGGACTAAAGCAAGTTTATGCTGAAAAAAGTATGGGATTTTCCAGCCGACGATGGCAACTTTCTTAAAAAAAAAGAAAGAAAATATATTGAACATGCTGTGGGGAAAAAGTAGTGTAAAGAAAAAGTAAACACAGCAAACGAAAATGATTTAAAGGTGCCATAAATGATGATGTTGACAAAGCTACCCTAAGATGGTTTCATGAGATGAGAGCACAAAACTAACTTATTAGTGGACCAATGATTTCTGAAAAAGCAAAAAAAAAAAAAAAAATTGTCTTTGCCAGGCTACAACAATTTCAAAGCTAGCAATGGATGGCTTTCCTCTTATTGTGAATGTCATGATGTTGTGTTTAAAACCATCATGGGGTGAAGAAAAGTCAGCTCCAGTTGATGATACTGTATCCTGGATAAAGGAAATCATGTATTCTCCAAATGACGGAATCGGTTCATTTTTTATCAGCAGATACCAGACAAAACAAAGACCTTTAAAGGAGCAAACTGTAAAGGCAGGAAGAAATCAAAGCAGAGGTTGACAGTCTTGCTGTGCTCACACAGTACTGGAACAGATAAACTGAAGCCATTAGTGATTGGTAAGTATGCAATGCTGAAATGCTTCAAAAATGTCAAAAATTTTCAAAATTTTACCAGTTGACTGCAAGGTAAAAAAGGATGACGGATGAAAATCTTCAACAACTTTCTGTTTGATGTTGATAAAGAGATGAACTAAAAGAAAAAAACTGCTCTTATCTTGACAACAGTACACCTCACAATTCCCCAAGTTTGAAAAATATAAAAGTGTTTTATTTCCCCCAAACTGCACTTTGATCCTGCAGCTGTTAGATTTGGGCATCATCAAGCTTGTCAAGGGATACTATCAAAGAAGGTTAGTTCATAATGCCATTTTCAAATTGGATAGCAAGCTCCTAAATCTATTTACAGTCCATGTGAAAAATGATTGTGATTGGGTCTCTGGAAGTTGGAATTCTGTGAAAGCATCCATAATCCAAAATTGCTGGAAGAAAGCTTCACAAAGCTTTTTTAAGAACTGGCTGTTGCGAAGATATATTTTGGAAAGAGAGAAAATTCAACTGCCCCTGCGGGGAATCGAACCCACGTCCTTTCACTTTCCGGGTGAACGCACTAGACTACAGAGGCACCGAACCTCTCAATCTTTCCTTGGAGCTCGTGTACACTGAAAGGGACCGTACATGGACGGCCGGACCAGACTCGGGCCAAGCTCACGACTGCTGACGGTGCCACCAGATGGCGACTTATTCAAGGATGACGTCACTCTTTGCTACCATACGAAGATACAAAGGTTTTTTAACAACTGGCTGTTGCGAAGATATATTTTGGAACGACAGAAAAGAGTGTGCTCGAGCTCCAAGGAAAGATTGAGAGATTCTGTGCCTCTGTAGTCTAGCGGTCTAGGGCCTTCACCCGGAAAGTGAAAGGACGTGGGTTCGATTCCCCGCAGGGGCAGTTGAATTTTCTCTCTTTCCAAAATATATCTTTGCAACAGCCAGTTGTTAAAAAACCTTTGTATGGTAGCGGAGAGCGACGTCATCCTTGTAGAAGAAAGCTTCATTCTTTAAGAAAAAAGCGATGAAAACATGAATATTGATGCTACCAAAATCGCCGGAAGAATGTGTAGTTAGTACAGCCAAATGACTGTAAGTGTTTGACGTAGCCCATGCAACCTGTATTTTCCATTTAACGCTGAAGAATTCTTAAATTTGAACAATGATGTGCTAGCATTCGGCAGTACAATTGACAACTATTTGACACTTTACGGGATTTTGTTTCACCATTACAGAATGTTTCTGATGTGCATCTGAACCCGTTAGATGGGCTCAAACATGTGTGTATGCAAGTGTCATTTGCATTAGAGTGACAATCAGCTGTATAAGCTTTTTTAATGCAAATAAGATTCTGAAATACTTAACCTAATAAACATGGCTCTAAATTTGTTTAACACCTTCACAAATTTGATTAGCTCAATTCATTTGGATTTTCACTTTTTCTAGTACAAGTACTTAAGATAATGCTGTATCTCAAGTCATTTAATAAAAAATAAACATATACCATATTTTCCTGCATATAATCTGCATATAATTAAAAAAGTGGTTAAACATTAAAAAATGTGGATTATCTACTGCTGCAGATAATCTGCAGAAAATGATGTCATCAGCCACTAATAGATGACACAACCGGTCAAGTAACAAAGATTTTTTTTCTGCAGCTGCTTTATATATAATCAGGAAGGCTATTGAGATGGCTGGTTAAGACAAATTCATATAAAGGGGCTCTAGCCTGCATAGTGTCTGAGTGAGTAGAGTCTTTGAAAAGCAAAAACATTGTTTGTTACACTCCCTTTGTATTTTTAAAATGTCAAAAAGAAGGCGTATGAACTGCACTGTTCAGTTGAAATTGCAAGTAATAAAAAAAGAAAATTTTCTAAAAGGATTAGAAGTTTGGTGCAATCCAAAAGGGTTGATGAATGAGGAAAAATCATGATTTTCTATCAAATTGGTATATGACATAAAAGAAAAGGCAACATTTTTAAGCCAAATGCTCTTTTTAGTAATGGATTCAATGAAAGCTTAAATTCAAGAAAACGTGAAAGACACCTCTAAAAATTGTGGTACTTGTTTTTTGTCATACCTGGCAGTTTGTCTAAGAAGTCACAGCTTTTAGATTATGCAATAAACAAGTTGTTCAAGAGCAAAAAGTTGGATGACTGAAGGAATTCATTCCTATACAGAAAGCTGAAATTTACGCAGAGTTTCCGATGCTGAAGTATGCCAGTGGGTTAATGATGTCAGAAAAGAGGTGACCATAAAACTAAAAGAGTTCATTCACAAAATGTGGACATAAAACTTTGAACTCCGATGATTCTGACTCTGAAAATTAAAATCCTCTTGATGGTTATACATATTCTTTTGAACTAGATAAAGAACTGTTACTTATTTAATTCCAATTCAGATGAATCTGAATTCGAAGTAGGGTTTCCGAATTCCAGGCATTTTAAAGCCATCTGGAATGGGAAATCATATTTCCTGAAAATTCTCAGGAATTCCTGAAATCACTTTTTTACAGTTGAACCCCGTTTACACAACTCCCTCCATTTATACACCGTTATTTTCTGCCTCAATTACTCTTCATACCTTTTAAAGTTAAAATATTTCATTTATGCGCCACACAACGTCAATTACACTATGTTTTCCTGGCATGAACCCCATATTTTATAATTAACTAGCTGTTACTTGCAGCTTTGCTTGTGTGGATTTGCTAATTTGAAAATTACTCTGTGATGATTCCCCCATATAACATCTGAACACCTCATTATCCCCTTGGGGATGAAATTTCAGAAATTATTCAGAGTATATATCGACACTATAATATATAATACTAAATAAATTTTGTATTTATGGCTTCAGTGATTTCGGGACAGTGATAATTGCGCCATATAACCTTTGAATACCCCTCCCTAGGAGGCTTTTTTTTTTTTTTTTTAAACCGAGCACAATTCAGGTCTATTGCCATAGGCGATTTACTACCTAGTGAGCTGTGCCGGAATTGTAAGTGTGTGTATCTAACAGTCTGGGTGCGTATCTAGTGTTGTGTATGATTTTTCAGTGCTGCCATCTATATCTCAGAAGTGAAGTGAGTGATGTGTAATGACTGAATATTTGTACTGTTTGTTGCTCCCTGTGGCAAGACTTTTTAACGGGGAGATCGGCTTGCATTTGTGCCTCGAAGTTGGGAACCACAGAAAACCAACTTCAGCCAACCACCACTGTGGCGACGGTGGGGCTCGAACCCGGGTGCCCGCGATGCGAGTCCATCACTATGACCACTCAGCCCCTACAGCGGCTCCCTAGGAGGCTGAATTTTGAAGAAACTCTTCTCAGTGAGTCTAAATTACAATACAAAAAGACACCTAATTTCACATTTATAGCTTCAGTGGTTTCGGCTCTGCATGATTTCTTCATATGATATCCCTCTCTTATTGACCCCCTGTTAGGGGTCGAATTGCAAAACTCCCCTTCGTTATTTTCCACTTCATGAAGTAAAACTTCTGATAAATTTCATTAATTTCAGTGGTTTATGGCTCACATGATTTTTCCATGTTATTTTGAACCTGCCTTATGCACCCGTTAAGGGCAGAATTGAGAAAACCCTTCCTAGTCAATCTTCAGATCATGCAATAAACTTCTGACCGAATTTCATGAATTTCAGCTGTTTTGGCGCAGCGTGATTTCTATGTTATCTTTGAACCCACCCCTTCTGACTTCCTTAGGGGTAGAATTTTGAAAAAAAACCTTCTTAGCTGGTGTTAGCATCATGAAACAAAATTTCTGACTAAATTCATGAATACCTTCAGTGGTTTTGGCTCGGCAGGATTTCTCTGTTACCTTTGAACCTCCTTTTGATCACTTTAGGCAGTCGAATTTCGAAAAAAACCTTTCTTATTTTGTCTTTACATCATGAAATAGAACTCTCAACCAAATTTCATGACTATAGATTCAGCCATTCTGGCTTGGTGTGATTTGTGTTACCTTTGAACCCTTTTTTGACCCCCTCAGGTGCAGAATATTGAGGAACCCCTTCTTAGTGAGTGTTTGCATCGTTAAACAAAACTATTGACCGAATTTGATATTCATAGCTTCAGCGGTTTTGGCGGGTCGGTGATGATGAATCAGTCAGGACATGTTATTATATACAGGGTGATTATAAAAAAACTATCCCGACATATGGGCCCCTAACTATCATACCATTCACAGAAACTGAATGAAATTTTGGCATAAGGTATTTTGATGTATGCGCTCAAGAATGATATGGAAAACAACAGTGTCACTCTAACAGTTACGGTTACAGTGAGAAAATTTCGAAAATATCAACTGGCAACACAAAGTTTTTTGTATTGGAATGTGATCTCCATTGTGAAAAACCCTAAATAGCGTTCGAACGGCAACTGTAGCATGAAAATCACCGGCGGTAGATAGGCTAAAAGTGAGGACAACCAATAAGGACAGAGAAGCAGCATAAAATAAAGCATTTTATTGTGTTTCACAAATTTTCCACATGACCTTGTGGAGGACTAATCAGGCTGGGATCTCAGCCGAAGAAACGGTGTGACGAATGAAACGAACATTAATGCTCTGGTGCACGGCAAAGTCCTTTTTACTTTTTCCTTGCCTAGCTCCGGGGATTTTCGTGCTACAGGTGCCATTCCAATGCTATTTAGTGTTTTTCAGTATGGAGATCGCATTACAATACAAAAAAACTTGGTGTTGCCATTTGATATTTTCGAAATTTTCTCACTATAACAGTAACTGTTAGAGTGACACTGTTGTTTTACATATCATTCTTGAGCGCATACCTCAAAATACCTTATCCCAAAATTTTATTCAGTTTCTGTGAATGGTATGATAGTTAGGGGCCCATATGTCGGGATAGTTTTTTTATAATCACCCCGTATATTCATTATATATATATTATATTACCATAATATTAATGATCCATGCAATTACAAAATGCAGAGGGTTTACAAATCTTTGTATTAAAGGATAAATTTGCACTCGTGCTTGTGTACTTGACTCTCCTGGTGGCGGTCCTGGCACCATGTCCTGAATTTTATTGCAGTTTGACCGGCTTCGCAAAACTTATATAATTACATATTTTTCCTATTGCAGATTTAATTACATTTACATAGCATGTGTGTGTGAAATTTTATTTTCTCTATTTTCCCACAGTTAGCAAAGGAAAAAAAGAATGCCTTACCTTTTGTATAGTTTGAATTACAACTTGTCTATGCAGCACTAAGATGGCTTCATTCCAACTGTACTGATCAAATGCTTACACATTACTCTTAATCACTACTGATAAATATAATAATTCATACCCACTAACAGAGAGCATAAGCATTTGAGAATTTTGTGTTTTAAACTGCATCTAAACGTTCAAGATTTGTAGCTTCAACTGTATGAAGTGATTTTTCCCCCAGTTGTACATGTCTTTTTTTTTTTTTAATGTCATTTAAAGTCATTCAGATTGAAAGGCGATCATGGTCAGTGGTCATCCCACTTGAAAGTAAAAAAAGCAACCCCCCTCGCAATCTATCTTTTATTTTCGGGTAAGACTGCTTAAAAAAACAGGGGTCAGTTGTGAATGACAAATTCTGACCCCAGGGAAGGGATTCACGAAATTGTGCAACGTAAAGCCATAAAACTTCTTCTCTCAATCACTTGCAGGTGGTTATACGAAAAGGACAAAAAGGATAAGTTTTTAAGTATTACGGTTGCGTAGAGAGGAAAGGCAAGAAAGTATTCTCCATGGAAAAAGGGGCCCTTAAGTAAAGCCATAAAGTAAGGGGTGCTAATGAGTGAAGAAAATATATTATGTATTATGCATGTTTGACTTTGAATAGAAGAAAGCTTCCGTCCTTTTCAGAAATGGAGGGATCCCACACATAGAATAATTGGGATAGCTATTGATGCGCTATAACACATTAGAAATCACAACAAACCGGGAATCATAACACCACGCCCTTTTTTCAGCTCTTATCTCTTTCGTTCATCTCTTGTGTTTCCACTTCCTGAAAAGAGTATTAGGATTTCATAATAGGCACGGTTGCTAGTGTAGTTTACAGGAACTGGAAGCATCCTTCCCTCCACGTTTTCTCCCCCAATTTATTCTTCCTCCCCACCCCATCTCTTCCCCAAGCTATACTATAGCTATAGAAGATTAAGTAAATTTTCAACAAATATTCCCATTAATTTCATTTTCAGTATCATAGTGTCACAACAGTTATTTCCTGATCTCCCACGAATTTTTCTTGGGATTTCGGGAACAGGAAATTGCAAAAAATTCCTGAGACCGAGCAGGTGAGAATTCTCGCCTGAAAACCCTAATTCAAAGGTTTTTGATTGACTGTAAATATTATTTTGTGTGTAAATAATGCTATTGTTTTGTAAATAAATTTCATTAATTAGCGTATCCATGTGGATCGATTATTGAAACACAAGATAAGTTTTATTACTATTTTTTTTAAATCCTGTGTATAATACGGCACCACAGATTATAAATTGTTTTTTTTGTCACCAAATTTCGCATGCGGATTATGTACTACCATGGATTTATATGCTGGAAAATACGGTATGTATTTGTGTAAAATACAAATGACTAGAAAGACAAATAAATAGACTAAAACAAAACAGGTACATTATGACCTAAAACAAGTGCATAAAATTTTTTAAAGAAAGACGTAAAATGTCAAATCAATGATGTGGAATGTGAATCCTAATAATTTATGATGGAAACCAATGGCTTTGATGAATTTAGAAATTCAAGATAAATCACAATGGTCACACAAAATGACATGACACGAGCAACGATTTTGACCAAAAGACATAGCAAAATTATAACTGTGATAAGAACAATAAAAAACATGTTATCAATATAATAAAATAGACAACCTGGTTGACTCTCTTTGAATAAAATATATGATAGGTTAGGCCAGTGGTTCTGAAAGTGTGCATCATGGCTTTTTGGGGTGGGCACCTCCAACATTTTTCAGGAATGGTGTGGTTAACTGTTCTTATTAAAGCATACCTATTCCATATCATGAAGCGGTTCTTTTTTAGAATATTCTGGGGAGCCGAGGATACTTGTCCACTCAGTCAAGGGAGTCAGAGAAGAAAAAAATTTCAGAACCACTGATTAGGCAACTGTGTCCAATGTGTAAACCAGACAAGCAGGACTTCCTCTTTTCATTGGTTTTATGACTAAAAAAACAATGGCCAATTGTGGGCTTGACAGCCAGTAATTTATTATTTAGCCACCTTATTGGCATTTTGTCTATTCTGACCCTTCAATTTGTATTTGATAATGTTGCTCTCAAGCAATACATGAGGTTCTTATATTTTTCCAGTAAAGGCATTTTATATTTTGAGCTTGTTTCAGCATTGATGTTTCTAAGCAACTCCTAAATATTAAATTTTACTTGTGAGCTGTTAATGAGCTTTCTATAATATAATAATAATTTATTGACACAAACATACAAAACAGGGGGATAAAACATGAATAGGGAAAAACAAATACAATGGGATGGCAACATCTTTATAAATGCAGAAATACCTCAGGTATGCATGATCATGTCTTGTTTTGAAAATTGCCTTGTCACTCATCATTGTTCCTTACTCATTTTTGCCCCAGTGCAATATGGTTTAAGGGGGGATTTAGTTGAGGGGGAAAAAAACTGACGGAAGAAATTCTCACAAAAGAAATTTTCAAGCACTTATAAACACTTGAAAATGGATATTTTTTAAAGGGACTGCAATGATTTTTCAATGACTTTTAAAGATTTGAAAATGAACTTTTTTGAAAAGGACGGTACAAACCCTGTTCAAAATACACCATGGATACTGGGAAATGATGATGTGCTTCCAATCCATACTTGGAAGATGGGGGGCGAGTGAAAAGGTTCTTAATAAAAATGGGCAAGTTGCCCTACAAACCACAATTATAGAGATCAGGAATGAATTCTGTGCCTTCAGGTATGGTCGCTAGGAATTCACTTTATTAAATAATATGACTATCATAGGCTCCTTCTTTATGAATTATCGTCTGATTGAAATCACAAACCATTGTAACAAATTACATTTAGCTGACCTAAACCATATGACGTCACTCTGTTCAGAAAAAATATTTTTAACTTCAAGGTAGTGCATTAGGGGATTGTTGACCATATGTTGCATGAGTTAGAATAGGAAACTGGTCAGTGCTATTGTTTATCTGTTGGATAAATGTGACAGCGATTATAGTGAGAAATGCTAAAGCAAAGAATAGTGGATGCAATCAGACCCTAACAACGTCGCAACTTCAGAGAAAGGTTGTCATCAATTCATGGAAGGTGAACAATGAATGGTACCCCCAGAGTAAAGGGCCAGAAGATGCATGATATGCATTCAGGAAATGATTTACTGAATGAAATGATGGGGGGGGGGGAATGAAATACACATCACTGAAGATGATGGCAAAAACGTGTGCTGATGATGTCTGTAATATCTCTCACATCACAACTGATGTGCTCAACTCTCAGGCAGACTGTGCAAACATTCGTTAATAGCAAAACTGGCTTTTATGTACTAGTACTGAACTGACTTTGGGGAATATAAAGATAGAACAATATGTGAACTTGTTTGAATTTGTTGAACCCAGTCGAATTATAACTTAAGTATTTTTCTTTATTACATTGTGTGTACAAAAGTGAACTATTCTGCTTTTGGAAGTAAGGAAAAATTAACATTTTGTGGACTATCCTGAGCTTGGTAATGAGGAACAATAACAATTTGTGGAACATACACTTGAGGATGCAAATATATTACTTAGGTTTGTTACTTTGCATAACAAATTTGTTAAGTAGAATGACAGAAAACATGCATGAGAATCAGCATTTTCTGCCATAGATAGATCCATAATGTGATTAATTTTCCTATTAAAAGAATATGGTGACAAGGTTGCAGAAATATTATTGATAAGTAGAATAGATAAAAATATTATTACCCCAAAAAAAAACATCAATCACTTTAAAAAAAATTAGAAATTATGTATACAAAAGTGAATACGTACTTTGAAATATTCTTTCCCCACCCCCACAAAAGGTTCAAGCTCTCTCTTCAAATCACCAAAAGTACTGCGCTTATCAACATAGACTCTGAGCACTAAAAACAAAAACGAATTCATCAATTCACCTAATAGAGTAAGAAATACAGAAGTTATGCGACTGTTATACAAGCAAGCACATTTTTTTCTCATCAAGGATTATTTATAAACAATATTTATAGTATAACTTTGTCAACATATGGTAACATTTTTGAGGAGAATTAAGGATGTCCTGTATTAATCACCTCAAAGCAATATTTGGAGATTTCGCTGACATTTGGCAATATGTTTGGTAAGAACCACAATGTCCCATATCAATTAACCCAATTTCTCATACTTTCAAAGTATGGGAAATTGATATCCATCAAATTGGCCACCCTAATCATAAAGCAATAAAAAATTCATGAAAAGTATTTGATTGTCCTCTGATTATTTTTGTCAAAAAAGGTCGTGAAAACATCAACCTCAGTTGCAACGACTCCTCAGTTATAACGACAACATTTCCGTGAATCTTTGATGTTCATATTACAAAGTTTGGCTGCATTGAAAACCGTTTTAAAAGTTAATTCTATCAACTCAATGCAACATGGTGTAACAAAACAAAACCTTTTTTTGTTATGGTGGCCCTCTTACGCTGTTCCCAAGTTCAATGGATAAATCCGAAAAAAACTATTTTTAAACCTGTTGAACTTGCAGGGAAACCTAGAAGCATTTCACAACAATCCCAGCTTGTTGGGAGAATTTTATACATCTAACAAATTCTTATACCCATAATATTAAAGGATTAAAAATATATTGAACAGTATCACAAGAGTAAGTTTTTGGAAATACTACAGAAACAGTTTTTAAAAAAATCACAAATTACTGTATTTTGCAACAGTTCTTTGCCACCTTTTGCTGTTCAAAATTGAAGAGATTTTTTGATTTTCCACCATAAGATTCAGGATGGATAAGGCATGCAAACAAATGATAAGGAAGAATGCCCCCCCCCCCTTTACATATCTTAATTTTATGACTTTGAAATAAGGCATCAAGTCAGCATTCTGTACAAAGTCCTATCCATTCATGACAAGAATCAACACTATTCGCCCAATCCCTATTTTGTAGATAGATTCAGTGTAATAGAAATAGGATATATACATAGGCGTAAACTTATTGAAAATGTTGAGGGGCTCAGGCTCAAATAATGTAACCTTGTTTATACGACACATCGTATAAATGCAAAAGCAGTATAACTGGAACTTTTTCCATTGTAGGAATGTCCAAAATCTACGTTGCGAGATCAAACCGAAAATGAGTACCATATATACTCGTGTATAAGCCGAATTTTTTTGTGGAAAAATTCATTCCTCAAGTGGGGGGGGGGGGGGTCGGTTTATACTCGGGTCAGTTTTTGATGAGAAAATATCTATCGACCCCGCACAATCAGTAGTCATTTTTGTAGCAGTGTTCGAGAAACCGACATTATTGGTATGGGATATGATCAAACCCCCGAAAATGTCAAAGACGAGTCAAAGAAATCGAAAACATCATTGGCTTTGATACCAAGTCGGCTAACGTCGATTGTAAAGCCTTATGTAAGCATCAACAAGGCTTTCAAAGACTGTTTGAGGAATTTGTGGATCGAACAGATGAGTTCCGATGATAAAGAAACCACAAAAGGTGGTGCCTTGAAGAAACCTGACATTGGCCTAGTGTGCCAATGGGTACATGTGGCGTGGAATTCTATCTCCACCGAAATTATCATCCGATCCTTCAAAAAGTGTTGCATCAGCAATGCGATGGACGGAACTGAAGATGATATCCTCTTTTAAAGTGATAATGGCGATGACAGCATACCCATCATAGGGGTGATTATGCACCCTCTATGATGATCTGATGGATTACGATGAGCTTGGAGACTCAGAAGAAACGGTTTAAAAAGTTTGAATCGTTTTCTGTTGTAAATTTCTGTAAGCTATTCATTTTCCATGAAAATATAAGATTTTTTTTTCTCTGAAATGCACAGATTTTTTGGGGTCGGCTTATACACGGGTTTTCAATTTATTGCGGTTTTGGTGGTCCTGAAGTAGGGGGGTCGGCGTATATACGAGTCGGCTTATACACGAGTATATACGGTAATATGGGTATGGTCCCCTCTCACAGCGCGACGGCATATTGGACACGAGGCAGTTGAGAAGTCCCTATGGCAATCGATGGCCCACTCCTGCAGCAACGAAGTTTTAAGTTCTGGGATGGTGAGATGCAATTGCCCTCCCAAGAGCATCCCAGACATGTTCTATAGGGTTTAGGTCAGGAGATCTGGCTGGCAAATCCATGCACCGAATATCCTCACTTTCCAGATAATCGTTGACCAGGTGAACCCGATATGGACGAGCGTTGTCGTCCATGAACAGGAACCGAGGGTCAACTGCATCCTGAAAAGTCTTATATAGGACTGTAAGACCTCCATACCTCCTAGCAGTCACAGACCCTCTGCCAAACACATGCCCTGATCCATTTCCCTGATGTGGGAGGGGTGGCAGCGGGTACGTCGAATAATCAGTGTCTAGGCTAAATCAAGACTTATCTGTGAAGAGCACGGTGCTGTCTGCACCATACTGAACGCCCTCTCTTGTGTGCTGCAGTTAGTGGGATGCAAACAGTGGGTCTTATGGCATAAAGCCTTTGGGCAACAGTAAACCATGAAACTCGAGTTCCAGTGGCTCATGTGAGAGATGTGATGCTGTAGCAGTCCTGTGACGCAGCGCTTAAAGTGCCAAATAACGATCTTCATTGGTCGTCGTGGTTGTTCGACGACCTTGTCCAGGTCTCGATATGGATCAAGTGTCCTGAAACTGTTTCCACAAATTGCAGACGATACTAGGCATAACATCGAGCTCTGTAGCCACCTGCACTTGTGATTGCCCTGCCTCCAATCTACTGACGATTCTCCATCTCATTCTGTCTTCCATACGTTTGTGGCTACTCATTTGACCTGATAGCTAATAAAATTTACCAAAATCTTGTGAGAAACTGTGAATGTCGCCGACGAGTACGAGCACACAAATCGTGGAAAATGCCCTGTGCCCTTATCATCCCCGCCCACACGCATGTGAACGCTTACGTATTCGACACTGAATATTTGCATACTTCTTCGGTGGCATTATTAGTGTACCTTTGGTGAAAATGCTCTTAATTTTGTACACGAGTGTAGTTACGGAGCCAACTGATGAAATTACCTTTTGAAGTTTATAGGTATCGACCTGACCGCTTGTTTTTGATTAAATAAGGCATATCCCAGGATGTAAATCTCGGAAAACGTTTTAACATAATTTAACGAAACAATGTTAAAATATTGTAGCGTTGATTGAAGTGTGCGGGGCAATAGATGACTAGAAACGATTGCATCGAGAATGCATCACCACCTCAGTAATCCTTCTTGGTGAGTAGGCGAGAGCATAACCTGATTTGTCTGTTTTACAGCAATTTTAATAATTTTTTTAAAATTATAAAGGCTTCATTTGCCCATGAAGAAATTAGGCCCTGTAGACGGGGATAATGTATAGAAATGTATAGCAACTAAAGCAAAACGTCGTACAAATGAGTAAGGTCAGAAACGTAATAGGGAGACGTATAGAAAGGGTTCCATTACATTTTCCTAAATGCAGTAAAATCTCCACAAATGATCACCTGTGCTCAAACACAAATATGCATCAGTGGTCGCCTCTATTCAGCGTAAAATTTCTATGGCGGAGCCCCCATAGGCTCCTCTTTCATTCATTTATCAAATTTACTGATTTATTTTATTTTCTTCAAGTGGCTCCTGGGAAGTGTACACGGAGCACTGGTTGAGAACTGCTGCTTCAGTGAAAAGTTTCCCAAACTTTTAGTTTCATAGCCCTACTTTAAAAATAAATTCTTTCTCATCTCTCGCAACTCAAGCTCACCTAATAGGATCCTATACTAAACCCATAGCTTCTACCAAAACTTTGGACTATTGCATCGCCCCCCTTCCCTTGATTATATCAATCATTTCATGTATTGTTACCAAAGTGAATGGAACAGGGGCGTAGCCAGAAATTTCGTTCGGAGGGACCACTTACATTTCGGGGGGGGGGGGGACCAAAGTGACAGAACAATATATCTGGCCATCTTTTTCCCTTTTTTTCAGTCATTTTCTCACATTTTGGGGGGGAACAGACCCCCCAAGTCTTCCCCCTCGCTACGCCCTTGGAATGGGACTGCTCCTGACCATACCTGAAGCCTGGGTGCTTTATTTGCTTGTCATTTCTTTTTCTTTTTTTTCAAGTAAAAAGTAAAATCTCTCAGGAGAAAAATTTGCCCATTTTTGACATTATTCGTGTATGCACGTGTAGTTTGCTTTTTTTTCGAGCAACTCTTTCTTTCTATTAGTGAGAGAGAGAGAGAGATAGCAGCTACAGTACTAATAACTAAACATTCCTAAATAAAATACATGAAGAAGTCATTTGCATGAGAATATGTTTTTGCAAATGAATATGCACAGAGACAAATAGAAAAGATGCATTTAAAAACGTACTTGAGTTTTGTGTGTGGTAATTTGTTCTTTATTTTTCTCAGTTTTAGTTTTTTTTCTTCTCAGTTTTGGTTCATATTTTGCCATTTTCAAGTAAAAAGTTTGGACTCTAATTACATCAATCATTTTATGTATTGTTAACAAAGTGAATGGGACAGTGACGTAGCCAGGAATTTCGTTCGGAGGGACCACTTACATTTCGGGAGGTTAACCAAAGTGATAGAACAATATATTTGGAAATCTTTTAACCCTTTTTTGGTCATTTTCTTACATTTCGAGGGGGCAGACCCCCAAGTCTTCCCCTCGCTACGCCCTTGGAATGGGACTGCCCCTGAGCATGAGCATACGCAAGAAAACCGATCTATGGGGGGGGCACAGAATTTCTTCAAGAATTTTTGAGTTGATGCCAATTTTCCAAAAGCATTTAATTTATTTGATTGTTGGGGGTGTACGTCTCTGCCCTTGAGCCTCATTTTAGTTTGATCATGGTCCAAAGTAGAAATATACTTTCATTCTCTCTCTCTCTCTCTCAGTGAAACCGAGCACAACTCTGGTCTATCACAATAGGCAATTTATTACAGATCTAGTTGTGCCGTTAATCTGAGTATATCCCCCAGAATCCCCTCGGTCCCCCAGATCTCATGAATCCCAAAATCCCTGGACGGGGTCACGAAAACGATTATATACAAAGAATGCAAGTAAAAAAATAAATACATTATATACATCTTAATTTATTCCAGGGTTGGACAAATCCCAGGCGTCAGGTCACCATGGGGACTGGAAAATCTGTATTGGCACCTAAAATTTTGTATATGTGATTACTAAATTAGAATCTAGGGATGGCTCAAAATTTTCCGATTTCATAATTAACTGTCTTCCAACATGGAAAGGAGCAGAGCCGCAACTAGAGAGGGCAGCCGGGTCTGGTGCTTTGGACCAGCATGAGAGTCGAATTCACCCTTTAACTGCTTTTTCTACATGCAAGGGGCGCCAAAATTCCTGCTTGCCCCAGGTAACAAAGTATCTAGTTGCGACCCTGGGAAGGGGTCATCAATTCCCAGAAAGGTTGAAAAAAGATTATTTAAGACACTTTTTTCTCGTGAAAAAACCATGCTTTGCTCCTACGGAATTTGGCTGGTGCCTAAACTTTTTTCTGATTTTTCAAGCCCTGTATTTACTTATATTTTATGACACAGTGTATATTTCTCTCAAAATCAAATTATATTTCACTTATTTAAGATTTATTTCACTCTCATATATTGAGTAATATATCAGGTTTTAAATTAGAAAAATAATAATTTTTTTTAGTTGCACATAAATTTCTTAATAAAAACTCTTATTTAAATATTGTTACTGTCCTAAGTACACAAGCCAAATGGAGTTTAAGTTTTTCTCAAATAAATTTTAAATTTTATTTAAAAAAATAAAACATGTAAGTTTTATTAATTTATTGATATGTCTAACAGAAAAAAAAATTCTTTTACTACGCTTTATTGATTATAAGTATTAGAGGCCTACAAAATACTGTATCTAAATTGTTTTTGAAGATTCTGAATAAACTATCATTGAAGAAAATGCTTTAAATGTATGAATTTATAAAAAATGTGTAACTATATTTAATGTTGCTTAATTTTTTTTGTCAGGAAACTGTGCAGAATCACGTAGAACTTGAATTTTTCATTTTTTCTTGTAAATGCAATATGTTCTACTAACAGAAGGTTATACTGTACATGCACAACCAAATGTGGTCCACACAAACTATAATATACTGTGGAACTGCCTATCTCAACATTTGTGGGGGGGGGGGTTTCAGGGAAAAACAAGGATTTTACTTCAAGTGGCTCCAAACAAAACTATTCTCCCCGTCTATAGCAGATTTTTCTTCACCACCATAATTTCCTTATATTCAAATTTAGGATTACCTATGGAACTGCTTCTGTTGGCGTCCCTGTTTCACTGATGGCCATCCATTAAGCAAAAAAACTTTTACCAAAGCCCTGACTGGCGGCGTCATAAAGAATGTAGTTTCTTTTCTCTTCTGCGGGAGACTGCAGGGGTTCCCATATGGGCAGATGCCTTCAGGTGACATATTCCCCACATTAAGCAACATGCATACACTCCCCCGTCCTTCTAATTAGGAAATGGTGCTTGTATTCACAAAACCTGCATTGAAGCAGCCGAAACTGAACCCTATTGAAATGCTCTTTGTCAGCTATGGAAGGTGCAGCCGCCTTTATCATAAAAAGAAAAAAAAGACTCAAATACATGGAATAAAAAATATTTCAAATGTTTGGAAGCAGTTCGGAAACTGATTTTATTTGTCTTCCCGCTTTCTTTCTCCCAAAAACTTCCACCCTCTGTATACTGGGCTCCAGCCTTGGGGGGTCACGTCTTTAGCAAGCCTTCTCAGGGCCCCGCCGCATAGTTTTTCATGGGGGGGGGGGGCTCCCTTGAAAGGGTTATACTCAAAAAAAAAGGGGGATTCCTCCTACTCTTCTCTTCTCATTTTGCAAAATAAGAAACTGTCAATTTAAGAAATGTGCAAAATAAGTGTAATTTTTTTTTCTTGGGGCCACCCATTTGGCTCAGGTTCCTGGAGCATTATCCCGGTTGCCCCAGCCTAGTTTCAAACCTAGGAATTACCATCATTTTTAGTTTTTCATGCTACTAATTAATTATAGTGAATCCATTACCTGTGAAAAGTCTGGCTTTGGGGGCCCACTAAAGAACCCAGGCTAGAAACGCTTCTACAGTATGTGGGAGTCCATGGCCCTGCTTATAGCCCGCTGAATGCCCCCCCAGTAAAAACGAAACTAGACGCCACGGACAGGCTGTAACTAGGAGTGAAGATCATTTTATTGTCGTGGGGGAGGGGGAAAGAAGCATCAAAATGCCTCCTCGAGATCGACTGAGATGCCTCAAGATATTTAAAATTTCTAAGAGCGAACGTAAACAGGGTATGTAAAACCCCCTCCTCTTTGCGGTCATCGGCAAAATAAAAAGAAATTCATTCCTAAAAAAGAAGTGACCGTGAGAAGAAGAACCCTAATAAAACCTTGAGAATAATTCTTCATTTTGAAATAAACACAATTTTGAATAACATAAGAAATACTACTTACTTTTTAGAAATTCCCCAATTTAATTTACAATGGAACATAGAAAAAATTACAGTAATTTCCGATAAATAAGTCACATGCTGAAAAATGGCCAGAAAAAAGTTTTTGTGGAAAAATCGCCACTTTTTATATGTCACAGGTTCGTATAAAGGCTGTACTGATGTGACTTGATTATTCCGAGTCTAGGTGTGGAAAAACGTATCCATGCGATTTTTTTTTTGGGGGGGGGGAGTCTCTAGATCCCACTGGCCTAAGGCCGGTATTACACTATAAAAGTTTGGTAAAAGTCCTTTTATAAAACTTGAAAAGTGCATCAAATAAGATTAACTGTTGCATTTGCTCGAACGTAACCTATGAGCTTTATTGGTTGAATTTTTTGAGTTTTATAAAAGAGATTTTACCAAACTTTTATAGTGTAATACCGGCCTTATACAAGTTTATGCCTATGACAGGTTCCAAGCACTTCCCTGTGAAAAATCAGGGTCCTCTCGAAAGATCTCAGTCCAAAAGCATGGTCCAACGGAGACAGGATCATTTTAGTCGTGGAGGGAGGGAAGAGTATGTAATTTTTTCCACCCTCTCCGCTGAAAAAATCGATCAAAACGATATTTTTCGCCCCCCCCAACTTCCAGAATTAGCAGCCCCCTCAAGATTTCCATCTGTAAAAACTGCCTTCTTCCCTAATTCCAGCCCTGGCTACCGTACGTTTTGGGGTACTGGAAAGGGCTGCAACTGGGAGGTCAAGTGTTCAGGGTGCCAGACCAGGGGAGGGTGCAAATTTCACCCTTCAACATTACTTGAAACATTTAAAATTTCTAAGAGTGATGCTAACTTAAATAGTTTGGGAATCCCTGATTTGTAAGAAGGAAATTTCATATTCCTAATATTAGAATGCAATGGTACTCGGCTCAGAGGCTTGGAATTTTCCATTAATTTTTTTTTTTTTTTTTTTTTTTGTGTTTGGGAATTTTATTTTACTATTACGTATTTGATTCCTCATCAAAGGCACTAGAACCTAGGAGCGGAGGATATTTGAGCCCCATCCCCGATAAATTTTGTAAGGCTTCTGAGACTCCCCCCCCCCCCCCACCAATAATTTTTAGAAAAACAATGCAGTGCGTCCTCTGTTTCCTGCGTATGTGCTTCAACCCCTTATATACAGGACGGCCAGTAACTTTAAGCGCTCTCTCCCCACACAATGTTAATTTCTTCATGTCAGAGCCTCTGTTGTGAAGGCTTGAAAAATCGGGCCTTCAAACGTGTTAATAAGCTTCATCCTTGTTCACTTTACCTCCTCCCAGTTTTTTTCTTTTTTTCTCTTGTCTCATGTGTCACACTCAACAAAAGAAGAAGAGATGCTCTTGAGTTTACCGACAGTACAAGCAATAGAAAAGATTCTACCCCCCCCCCCCCCCAAGTTATCTCTAGAGGTACCTTCAGGCAGCACTCTGTGACTATGCAATTTAGGATGGATGGATGCTGGGGTGATTGCGAGATAAGACTACTATTGTCACAGAACAAGTGCATTGAAAGAAAAGTAAAATAAAATAAAATTTCGAGCAGATGGATTTCTAATAATGTCTTCTAATCTTTCTAGTAATGTTATTTAGAGAAATTTTTTGTCAAAAAGTTTTTTCTGAGCCAAGTGTGAGAAACATATCCACTCAAATTTTTTGGGAGCCGGCTCTTCGAAAATGTTGGGGGGGGGGGGGCCCATGGGCTGAATACAAGTTTACGCCTATGGATATATAGTTGCTTTACTATACATCTTTGACCAGTTTATGCAAATTAAATTTCTATTTCAAGTATACTAATGAAGACAGTCACTCATAATGATTAAAAATGTTTCTAAGCATATTAATTGGCTGTTACAACTGAGGTCTCCCAGAGACTTGTTTTATTGCATAGGGAAAGTCTGTCAACCATAGACATGATACTCTTTACACTTAAATAGTACCACATGATAAAAAAAAATGTACTGAGCATCCAAAACTCACTAGTGGAGAAAGCTGATCAGTTTTAAGTTCTTAACATGTTCCTACTAAAAAATTATTATGCATTACAATTATTTTTTGAAAAAACATGAATTAATTATACTTTAAATTACATAATAATTTATACTCTGTGACAGTAAATGAAACAAATTGATTTAATATGCATGCTTTGTTAGAAAATTGTATACTACACATTCTAAGCATATACTTTATAATTGGAAGTTATAAAAACATTATTTTTAAAACTTATTTTACAATATTTCAAAACGAATGAGATGAAATAACAAACTTTAACCCCCTCTATGGTTCACCCCCCTAAAATGTATTGAACTCCCCTTTCCCTTACAGATGTACATGGGCCCTGTTAGCATATTTTAAACACATTGTAGACAGGCTTTTGATGGAAAAGCTTACTCATCACACTAGCTATATATAAGTATGAAAGCACAAGTTAACTCATGACCAATGAACAATGTGCTAATTGAAACAATACATCTGCACAGCAATTTAATTAATTACAGTGGATTTTTTAAGTTACAATGGCCAATTAAGGATAAAATATAGTTTTATTTTATTTTACTGTTATCTATAAACTAATAAAATCTTGAACAAATTTCAACAGTTACCACGTTCGGGGACGGGATTGCTGTTGACTTTTTTCGGAGCAGTAAATTTAGTGTTTCGGAGCAGTAATCTGTGAATTCGGAGCAGTGAGCAGAATCATTATTACCTTTGTCAAAAATGAAAATTTTTTGAACCGAGATAATCAGATTATTCAATGTTGAACATTTTAACCAGTTATAGGGTTCCGGCATCAAAAATCAGTTTTATATGTTTGATAAAACTTGCATTCACTTGTAGGGACGTAAAAATTATAAGTCATAATCCAAGCTGGGCGTAAGAAGAAAAAGTAAAAGTTTACAAATTAAACAAATAAGCATACATTAAAAAAAAACCTCATTACATTTTGTTGACTCATGACTGTTTTCCTCCAATTTCTCAAGAACACTACACATTTTTTTCTTTCGGTGTTTTCAGACAAACTTGCCCACTTTCGATACCTACAAAGTTTTTTCTCTTTATCCCCACTTCTATCATTTTCTCTGCAGTGTTCGGCATAGTTTTTGATGATGACAACTGAATTTCCAACTCCCTTTCTTCTGCTTTTAGTCTTTGATTCTCATCTGGTCGTGGAACTTTCTTATCAAAAGTTTTTTGGTGCTGAAGTCTGTCTTGGTACTTCTGATGCGAGCTGTGAACAGCTTTTAGAAGATTGGCATCGACATCAATATCTTTAGCATTTCGAGAATGCTGTACATAAGATTTTATTTGCCTAATGCCATTGATATTTTCAACCGAAAGATTTGATCTATGTTGCAGGAAATGTTTGTTTACATTCAAGCTCTTCTCGCTGTCTGCTTTTCCATGTGGGCAAGACATATTAAGGCTTTGACAAGCACAAGCAAAATTTTGAACTTTTCACTTCCATCCAAGTTTTTCAGATCAAATATAGATCCCCAATACTTATCTAACCTTTGATAACTCACATGTATATCTTCACACTGCAGAGAAATCTATTCATCCAAGAGAACAGGGGTATCCAAAGGACAAACTTGCGGTAGCTTTGAAACAATCTATTCAATACATAATAATGAAGAGATTTCCAGTCGGAAAATGGGATGCAAATACTTCATTTTTTCCTAGCATGGTGTTCTCAAAAAGTAAAACTTTGAGCAAGTGCTTGATGATCTAGCACCTAATAGAAATTTTTTGTTGAGAACATTCCCCCAACTCAGCAAGCATTTTTCCTCCAGTTCTCACTGCTTTCTACAGCTAAATTCTGAAGCTCAGCAATTCTAACATTCTGAATATGTTCAGATTTCAGGAAACGTGCCATAATTTTTCTAACAAGAGTTCCTAGCTCATCATACAAAATGTGTATGAAGGGCTCCTCTTTTTCAAATAATTTCAGAAAGCCATTCAAAAAGTTCTGATGCTTCTTTCAGAAACAAAGCTTTCACCAAAACACTTTTATCTGAAAGGACTTCCTGGATTTGATGCAGTCGAGATGAGTCTGATCTGGACTCCTTACTTCTGAATCAATGCTGAATTATCTCTTTCATTAATTCTGGAATTCTCTTTCAATAATTCTGGAATTATTTCCTTTATTAATTATTTCTTTCACTAATGCTGAAATTATTTCTTATTAATGCTGGAATTACCTTTCATTAATTACATAATTTTTAATTAATGCTGGAATTATAACTTTCATTTATTTTGGAACTGAAATTCTCTTTCATTAAAACTAGAATTTTTCTTTCATTAAAACTAGAATTTTTCTTTCATTAAAACTAGAATTTTTCTTTCATTAAAACTAGAATTTTTCTTTCATTAAAACTAGAATTTTTCTTTCATTAAAACTAGATTTTTTCTTTCATTAAAACTAGAATTTTTCTTTCATTAAAACTAGAATTTTTCTTTCATTAACCTTTTAACGGCCAATGTTCCCAATTGGGAACATTCTTTTGATTAATTCAAAAAAAAATATTTCTCTTTAATGAAAATAGCTGAACATATAAGGTTCTGAACTTAATTTAGAAAAGACAAAAGTTATTCAATTCAGGTCTTATCATATCAATTTATTATTCTAAAATCACCCATTTTCAAGGGAAAATATCTGTAAGTTTATGTTTTAATTATTAAAATAGTTTTTGTAAACATACATGCATCTCAATTTTTTTTTAATTGTAGAATATTGCCAAGAATGATAAGAAATGCTCAATGAGACAAAAAATTTTGTTTGAATTCCAGGGAACTTTTCCTACGATTGTTCCCAATTGGGAACATTGGCCACTACTGACTATTCTAAGTGCAATGCAGAGGAGTGGCATTCCGAAAAAACAATTTATTGCTTTTTCCCTCTCTCTGGTGTGTCTCAAAAGGAAGGAAAAGTATCAAATTTCACATTCTGATGTTTACATGCAGCACCCCCTTTTTTCTGTGACTGACCTTTCCCCCCCCCTTCCCCTCTACGTTTTGAGTAATTTTGTTGGTATGTTGGTCTTTCAGTTCTCAGTTGATATCTGGTCTTGTGACTTTCTACACTTCTTTTTACCATCTTTTTTGTTATACTAGTAGCTTCTTAGACTGAGTTTGAGAGATTCTGATATATCACATCTCTCTGATGAAGAATTCGAAATGTGCCAGCTACTGCCTGATGAAAATGAGCGGGCTACAGATGAGGAAGATATCGATGACAACATGCTTGTCCCGGTCGTTCCTGCAGATGTTTGTGGATATCTGTGTTTTAAGATCACCACATAGTTCATTTGTGGGTGAATTTGTAGATCCTATCAACATGCCTTCTACATCAAAATTGCTTTTCAATGATCAGATAATTACCCAGTCAAAAAATAAGAAAACATCATGTGTCAAGTACCAAAAGACTAAAATCCATGCAACCGAAGTGGAAAAAGTACTGCATTCGACAAAAATATAAGTGAACCTACTGAAGCAATCAGTCATAAGTTTCCTGAGCTAAGTGCAAGCCGACTCGATTGATATTTTTTTCAAATTTTTATCGCAAGAGTACCTCAGTTACTTGGCTGAGATGACAAATATTTATGTCGCACAACATGGATCGAATTTGAAAATTGAGTGGAAAAAAATCGCAAAGTTTTTTGGATTGGTTTTGCTAAGTGGGTATCACAGAATACCAAGTGAAAATGATTGCTGGGGTACTTTCAGTAGACACAGCAGTACCGATCGTCCCCACTGTTATGCCGAGAAATAACTTTAGAGACATAAAAAATAACTTCCATTTGATGGATAACTGTTTCTTACAACTCAGTGATAAGTTGGCTATCTATGATGAATTAAATGAAAAATTCACACACATTCGGTTTGGGTTGTTCCATGATAAACTAAGCATTGATGAATCAATAGTACCGTATTACGCTCATCATTCAAGTAAGATGTTTATATGGGGAAAACCGATTCGCTTTGGATTTAAAATTTGGATGATTTGCTCAAACAATGTGGTTTCCCATATAAAATGGAATTATATGCTAGTAAGCAGTAATCGGAGCCTGTGCCTTTAGGTACTAGAGTTGTAAATAATATTTTCTCTCTCTTTATATTTTTAAATAATATCTTTTAACTTACCAAGGCATAGCTGCCAACTTTTGAAAATGAAAATTCGGGAGATTTTCGCGCAAACCCGTATTTTATGCTAAAACCACTCCCTAATAAATACAATAGGGATTTTTCCAAATAAAATAGGGATTTTCCAAACATAAAAAATAAAGTGTAGGGAATAAAATCCCTACTCAAAAACTGAAGTCAAATTAAAATAGGGATTTTACACACATGGAAGTAAAACCCTTGGGAATGTGAAATTCCTACGCAAAAAACAAGTGAAATTGGAGGCCAAAACTTCAATGATGTAAAAATAAATATTGTGTTCAATCAGAAACGCTGTGAACAAACATTCTGCGCGAATGACCCCAAAATCATCGGAAGATGAAGGAAAACACCGTCAATTTTTGAAGAACACTGGCTTTTTGTGACACTTGCTTGATGTTTTTTTTTTTATTTCACGAGTGATGATGGCAGTCTTTCCATGACCGATGTTTATGTCCGTAACACTATTTGGACAAAAAGGAAAAGTCGGTGCTCTTCTGGAACGTTTGATGAAAGGAAATTCATCGGAATAAGTATCTTTAAAATTGATTAAATATGTTTTTGCTTATCATTATTCACGCTTTGTTATATCGCACGTACGTAACTTAAACAAAAGAAATTTTGACCACATGCACGTCACTAGAATCTTCGATTATTATCCAGGACCATTGGCTGCTAAGCCATTTCCCTGCACGATGAGACAAACAACTTTCTTGTTACCATCAGAGGGTTTGTAAAACTTCCTTAAAAAGGGAATTTCCCCATTTACGACGTGTGACGTCATTTCGAAAGGGGAAAAAAAGAGGCTTCATGCCCCACAAGAAATTCCTTAGGGATTGTTTTCATGAACGGGGATTTTTTTTAACGAAGTAGGGAATTTTTAGGGACAATTAGGGATTTTTGTGATTTTTGTAAAAATTCGGGAGATTTAAGAACTTTTCGGGAGGTCGAGCGATGAAGCTAAAATTCGGGAGATTCCCGAAAAATTCGGGAGACTTGGCAGCTATGCCAAGGGATCCATACAAAAACCTAAACTCATATGTATGTATTCTTTTGTGAATTTTAGACCAGCATTTCAGCTCATCATAAGCTCTTTATTATAATTCAGATATACATGCCTTTTGAGTATATTCGAGAAAAATTTATTTCCATCATTTTTGAAATTCCATATGGATATTCTTTAATTTTTAAAATAAATTTATTAAATGATGACAAATTTTGCATCATCCTGTAAGATGGCTTCACTGCGAAAATTATGTTTAGTCAGATCCGGCCAATGTTCCCAATTGGGAACATTCAAGAAAACGCATAGGGAAATTTATTTTTCTTCAATTTCTCGATTGATATCTCTTAACTAAAAATTCAGAAGGAGAAATTAACAAAAAAAATAATGAAAATCAGTTGGAATCTGAATTCGGCCGGTAAAAGGTTAATTCCAAAATTTTTTCATTTCAATGCTGTAATTATCATTCATTAAAACTAGAATTTTTCTTTCATTAATTCTAGAATTCTCTCTTTCATCAATGCTGAATTCTCTCTCATTAATTCTGGAATTATCGCTTTTATGATTTTGGAATTATCGCTTTTATGATTTTGGAATTATCGCTTTCATCAATGTTGAAATTATCTTTTATTAATTCTGGAATTATCTTTTATTAACTCTGGAATTATCTTTTATTAATTTTGGAATTATCTTTTATTAATTTTGGAATTATCTTTCATTAATGCTGCAATTATCACTTTCATTTATTTTGGAACTGAAATTATCTATTTCATTAATTCTAAAAATTTTCTTTCATTAATTTTGGAATTATCTCATCGATACTGAAATTATTTCTTTCATTTATTGCTTCAAACTTCTATTTATGCCATAAGAAAGTAACGGGGGATTGTGTGTGTTTTCACTGAGTCACGTGATCTTCTGACGAATGATGTTGCGGACGCCGTTCTCAGCACTGCCAAGGCGAAGACCGCTGACGTCATACTCCCTCCAGCTCGATGGTGCAAACATAGTGTGCCCGCATGAAATTTGATTTTTTAATCAATCGAAGTCGACGCGAGTTTTCGGAATCAGAAATACGGACACACTATTTTCACACCCAAATGCAGGAAACCTTGGCAGAACCGGTTACCTTGATGAATTCTACAAAAAAAACCGGAACATACACAAAGGTTTTCTATAAGTTACAGTAGCAATGCCGAGGTTGACGTCACAGCATGATTCAAATGACGTCATCGAAAGCGAAAGTTGAAGAGGGAAATTTCGGAGAGCCCTGATTGGTGCAGAAGTGCCAAATTTTCTCGGAAAATCAACGTTATGGCGCAGTATGTAGCAGGAAATTGCTAATGGCGCAGCAATCCCATCCCTGCATGTTGAATTTTATTTCAAATTCCTTCAATTCGGGAAGATTTTATAAATTTCTGAACCACTGAAAAAATGACACAGACAAGGAACCAACACTTTCTACATAAAAATTTACTGTACTTAAAAAGCCATAAATTTTGTACTGAAATGACACTAAAGGATGTACTATCTAAAACATGGGTGGGTCACATGCGGCCTGTGAGATGACTTTTTGCAACAAGGTAAAAATACTTTGAGCATTAAATTAAATTTGTGATCATTATTTGAAGTATTGATTACAACAGCAGAGAGACTTACCAATTAACAAACCATTTATATTCATTATTTCTAGTGAAAGAAAAAATAATTTACTATGTTCATTATTTTTTTAATCATTTTTAATCATTTACTATGTTCATTATTTTTTTAATCATTTTTAATCATTTACTATGTTCATTATTTTTTTAATCATTTTTAATCATTTACTATGTTCATTATTTTTTTAATCATTTTTAATCATTTACTATGTTCTACCTCATTCGGAAAAGTTGCCTATACAGTGGAACCTGCATAATGAACACTTCCCATACACAGACACTTTTGAAGTTTTTTTTAGCAATTCTCGCATAAATTATGTAGAGCCAGATATGGAAGCTATTTATGTGTGGGATGTTTTAATTAATTTATTTAATTTTATTATTTAATTCAAGACAGCAACCCCACACAAGTCACAGAAATACTATTCAATTTTGAGATTAGCAGAACAAATAAACAATATAGCAAAACAAATGTGTAAGGAGCCATTATTACATAAGCAGTAATGGGGGTTGCTTTTTTGCTTTTAGTGAAAAGGCGGGGATGGGTTAGAATGATGATTACATAAGAAACTGGGGGTGAAAATATAAAAATGGAAATAATTTTATTCAAACTAAAATTGGAGAAAATCAAATTTAACAAGGAGAAAAATTCTAGCTAAAGTTTTAAACCACAGAATGAAGAAATTTTTTTCTTCCAATTGACTATTTTTCAGTTATTAGTAAAGTGATTGGGAAAATAAAAGGCATTAAAAATGTGTGTTATGAAACAGCACTCACTTTTTTTTTTGTAAATTACCTTTTTACATTCCTGCAGCCTCACACCAATGATACAAATATTTTTAAATTACCAGTATCCTAAAAATCTAAAAATTATGGTACATCATTGTTCATTACTTCGGTGAGCAATGCTCAGAACTGAACACATAAGCTAATGACACAATCCATTTAATCAGTATTAACACGAAAAAAGTGTAATTAATGTAACTAAGCGGTGTTCGTTTTCTGCAGGTAAAAATAAATTTTTGCCAGGACAGTGGTATAGAGTGAAAAAAACTAGTAAAAATGGAGAAAAAACTGAGAGAATACAATATTACATTATGGATATTATGTTATCAATCATTAGAACTATAATTTTGATAGATTCAGTTTTTCACTATTTATTTTCTTCCATATTCCGATTAGAATTATTGAAGGCAATAAAATTAATAGTATCAGGAGCTTTTTATATAAGTGGTGTGTATTTCAAGTAGAACTGTTTGAGCATCGGTTTTAACAAGCTCATTTCCTGTACCAACAATAATGGAAAAATAATGATACATGAGAAAAAAAAAAAAACATTGCTTTTCATTCTCAGTTTTCCCTTTAGTGCATAAGCATATTCAAAATTTGTTGATCAGTTCTTATATGCAGTGCCAAATTTAAATTTTGATTGTTGCAGAAAACCAGACATACAAAATCTGTAATACAAGGTTTGTAATAGTTTACTCTTTCATATTTTAATTTAAGAGATGCTAAACAAAAATAAATTTTACAAGAATCTTAGCATAAAGGTTGAAAATTAAAATACTGTGGGCTTAGTCAATGATGGTGATCTAATCAGATATTACTTATCTCATACTTTGGGATGAAACTTTGTGGCACTAATTTCATTGAACCTTATCAAAACTAATGGAATGAGAAGGAATTTTATACACTCACTTCTGTGATACAACTAATATATATTCATGTTGTTGGGCTTCATTAAGCAAAAACATGTACTTTATTAAGATTTTCTTTACAAGCTATTTGCTTATCAAAAATGGTTTTTAGTCATATTTATCTCCAAATTTTTTTTGTAATTGAAAAGAAAACAGCTGATTCTAGAGGTAAAAAAAATAGTTTTAAATATTTCCAATTGTGAAGTTAGTTAAGATTCTCAGAACTTGTTTCATGAAAAACTATTTTTGCCGGGTGGTTTTTTCCACTAGAAGGTTATGCGTCAGCATATCATTTTGATTGTGGGGGGGGGGGGGGCATTTTGCTGTTGAGATATCAGTAGTGACACCTTATAACAGTAGACTCTGTAACTCGACATCTATTATTCCCTTGGTTGGCACAATACTAATTTCAATGTAGGAAAATCTCTCTAACTCGACACATGTTTGGCTTAACTCCGCTTAAGTCGACTACGATATTTTTGTCCCTTCACCACGACTGGTTTTTACAATTGGCCTTCTATTATCAGTTATAAGAATTTTTTGACATTGTTCATGGGTACTTTGAGAATCCTTTGTTTCTTTGTTCTCTATGATGAGCCCCTTTTTTTGCATTGGGGGCGGGGGGGGGGGGGCGTGTATGTGAAGAATGTTTCAAACCTGTTGGCTTGCTTATCATTTTAGTGGAGTTTCCAAAAAAGGTCTTTCATTCTTTTCACGGTTGAAAAAATGTGAGGATATTGCCAACATCCAAAATTAGATGAAAATCTTATCTATTGGAATGTTTTCGGTGGAACTCAGTTTCACGATTTCTTGGAAGAAGAGCTAAAGCCTAGTTAGACACTGAATATGTCATTTTGTTGTCATCTTGAGTATCGACGGCCGTGAATACAATGGCATTTAATGGCTCCACGCAAACTTCACACTTTAAGTTTAAAATCAAAAGTTTAAATTTAAAAAAAAATAGAATCGGGTAAAAATCGAGTGAACTTGCCAAAGAATATGGAGTTGCATGGAACACTATTTCAACATTTGCCAAAAAAAGGGAAAATTTTTTTGTCAGCATTTGAATCTTATGAACCAAGCAGAAAAAGCATAAGAAAATCAGACTTCAGTGACCTAGAAGCAACTCTTGTATGGTTCAAATCCAGTCAATCTCACTCAATCCCATTATCCGGACCAATAATTCAAGAGAAAGCAAAGGATTTCGCAAAAAATCTCAATCAAGGTATTTTACTGCAAGCAGTGGATGGTTGACCCGATTCAAAGAGCGCCATGGCATTGTTTTTAGGAAAGTTTGCGGAGAGAGCATATCTGCATCTCAAGAAACTGTTGGAAATTGGAAGAATGATATTCTGAAGCCAATGATAGAAGGGTATAAAAATGCAGATGTGTTTAATTGTGATGAGAAAGGTTCATTTTTTCGCCTTTTGCCTAACCAAATGCATGCCTTCAAAGGCGAAAAATGTGAAGGAAGTAAAAAACACAAAGATTGTTTGACAGTTCTTTTGGCTGCGAACTAGAAAAATTGAAAGCGTTAGTTTTATTGGAAAATTAAAAACCCCGCAGTTCAGATGAAGAAGTATCTACATCATCTCGCCATGATGAATTGAAAGCTGTAGATGTGATGCGTTGATTCCTACGCACTCAGGAAAAAGCCGAACAATCACGGGATAAACTGAACAGTGTAGAATTTTTGTTTTTTCTGCAGAAATAATAAATGTACTTGATTATTTTTCATGAGGTAAATTTTTTTATATGTTTTGATTCTATTATGAAACAACCCAAATTAAAATTAATGAGAGAATTAGCATTCAATCGAATTGTTTGAATGCGTATAATTACATACACAAAAACGATCGGACAAAAATTTAGAGTGAAACCCAGCTAACTTGACACCCGCTTAAGTCTACATGTTTGTCAATACTTTTATGGTGTCGAGTTACAGAGAGTCTACTGTACAAGGTGAATCCGACCTATTTGCCAAACATAAGGAGGGTGATAGGCAAGCCCAAGTAGATCATGAAACACCCCACCAACCCTGTCTTATCTCTATTCTGTAAACACCCTTCTAGCTACAATCGGTCAAATTTGCAAAAAACTTGTCCACTCCACCAGCTTCCAAAAGAGCTTAAAATAAACCATATCGATTTTCTGGTTCAGGAGAAATTCAGTCATTTGTTTGCAATCACTGAAATCAAAGTTTGTCAAAGTATATATTCAACAAAAATTCGGAATTGGCGATTACAGATTTTGGCAAAAATTTGATTTTGAAAAAAAAAATCGTATAAGGTGACACTACCTCTATTTACCGGATATCCGTATTTAATGAAGAGCTACAAGCATTGAGAGATCGGTAAAGTGGAAAATCAAATTGTCGCCAAAACCTTTTAAAATTACTTTGACCAACGCAGATTTCAGTGATGTATTTCAAACAAACGACTCAATTTCTCCTGAACTAGATGACCAATTTGGTTTATTCTAGGTTCTTTCGAAAGCTGGTGGAATGGACATGTTTCTGGCAAATGTGACCAATTGTAACTAGAGGCGTGATTGCAGAATTGACAATTCGAAATTTCTATGACAATTTGATTTTGAACTTTGACAATTTTTCAGCGCCTGTAGTTCACCATTAAATCCAGATATTTCAATGAAATTGGTGTGACCTTATAGGATTTCTTTCTGTGCTTTCCACATATGTGCTTAGTTTGCATGTTGGTCTCTCAGAAACATCACAAATTTTGGCTTTTCCAGACATGAAGAATTTTTTCTCCATAATCAATTATCCCCCATAACTCGAAAATGGTTCAAGATAGGACAGGGTTGTAGATTGTTTCATGATCCATATGAGCATGTCTATCACCCCCTTTTGTTTGGCAGAATAGGTTAGATTCACCCTGTATATTAGAGAAATATTTCTAATTTTTATGGATTCTGTGAAGCATCAAGGCTTCCACAGAACAACCTCATAACTATTAAGGGTTCTGTGAGAGCTTTTAAGTTATAAACCCCTGTCCTAGAATGCTTCTAATTAATAACAGAAGGAAAGAAGGGCCAGGGGCTCTCATGCAGAACCTACCTTTGGGGGCACAGGTTAAATTTTCCAGAGAAATCTTGTTACTAGTTATCAAAAAGCATTTTGAATTTAGGGAAATAAATTAAAACAGCATATAAAAAGAGACATTTTTCCATATACAGTAAAACCTTGTTAAGTCGTTACCCCGGTTAAGACGTAATTTTTCTTCAGACCCTTCCAGCTCTCATAGACCACAATGACAATGTTATTAAACCCTCGTTTACTCGTTGCTAATTTCGGTTAAGTCGTCACTATGAAAAAAGTTAAAGAAAGAGGAACAGACTATTTTTATGGCTCCAATCAAAAAAAGAGCTTGTTAACAGCATTGCCATATGCTTAAAAGTCACCATAAAATCCTATATACCCAAACGGAACAGTTTAAGTAACGAAAGTTACGCTGGGGAAGTTCATTTGCCGACTAAGGTTTTTGGAAAGTTGGGAACTGTTCAAGCTAGATCTCATTTCTGCATAGGCTGTACTGGAGAAACTGCAAGACACCCAGGCTCTGTTGCAAGAAGCAACGTAAGCTCTTCGCCCTCTCCAGGGGGGACCAGAGCATCTCCGGCAAAACCAAAATTTATTGATACGTCAAAGATTACATATAGTGCAAGCAAATCAAAAATTATGTAAATCGAAGAATCAAATTAATCAAGTCAAAGTCAAAGTGCAATGCGCAGGAACGAATAATAATCATATAAAGCATGGGCTCTACTAATTTAGGGCTTCAAATTTAAACAAAATATCTTTGTTGAAAAAAAATCAGACATTCTTTCACAGGTCTTCTGTTTACTTTTCCCTGCAAAGGATCCCCCCTCACATCAAAAGTGTTAGAGAATACCCCGTAGTTGTACTATAAACTACTGATGAAGAATTAAAACAGTAATATTTTAATTTTGATGTACATGTAACATTAATGTGTCATATAGGGTTATGAAGAAAAGCTACCTATTCTAAAATCTGCTCTGTTAGTCTAAATTAAAAATTACTAGTATAAATCAAAGTGTACCAATACATTTTACCACACTAAGTAATGAGAGATCAAAAAAAACGTAAAAAGTGTTATTATTTTTTCTTTTGCAATCTATAAATTTTACTAATATTGGTATTTTGATTCATACTTTAATAAATGCCATATTACTTTAAATTTATACGATTTTCATAACATCACACCTTAAAACTGAAGGAACTCCGCTTAAGTCGTCAATCCGCTTAACCCGTCATAATTTTTCGATAACTTGAGGTGACGACTTATCAAGGTTTTACTGTATTTTAATTTTTTTTACATGTAACAATGATTTGAATTACAAAAATATTTCAAATTCAAATTTTTAGATTTAATTTTATATCTTGTGGACACAGGCAATACCTTCTAGAGAGAAGGCCTTCGCCCGAGATATTTTCGATGCTGTGACGTCACCACACTCCGGCTTAAACGAGAAAGAGAATTTCTTCTTCTCGGCATTCTCCCCCGATCCACGCTCTGCTTCTCCCAAGAAATCGCCATTAACGAAGGCACGTGGTCGTCGATTAGATATTTTTTTATAGAAATATGTCTGACCCAAAAGTATCTGTATTTTATTTTCCGAAATGTGAAGATCTGAAGAAGAAGTGGTTGAATTCCATCCAAAGAAAGGACTTCGTACCGAATGATCGCAGTAGTGTAAGTGCTCATTTCGTAAACATTATATTGTTTTATTCTTTAAGAAAAATTAAAGAAAAAAACAACGGAATGCAAAAAAATCAACTCCGATATTAAGAAGAGATGGGACAAATAGTGATTCGGCGGAATAACCGAGTACCAAATATTCAGATAATGTTTTGGCCAGATAGCAAATATTTCGTGACCGAATATTAATTTCCTTAAAATTCATCACAATTGTAAATGAAATTAGTGTTTTTAATTAAGAAATGAAATTATTGGTAATTTTAAATATTGAATTTTAAGTATGGAATTTTTTTATTTCAATAGATATTGTAAAACTGGTAATTGGGAGATATTGCCATGATACTGACAAAATTTGACAATGATACATCATAGTACATTAATATTACCAAATGATTTTTGTTTTTAATTAATTACAATTTCATATCCAATCAAGGAAATGTAAATCATTATTTACTCCTAACTAGTAATGCGCCATATAATTTATGAACTAGTATTTAACTAGTTATAATAATAGTATATTATATATAATTTAGCAGCAGATTATTTGTCCCATCTCTTATGGAGAACAAGTAATGGTCAGAGACTAAATTAATTTCATGTTATTACCAATAGCCATCAGTCTGATTATGCTTATTTTATGTCTAGGTATGTGAACTGCATTTTCTGGCCATGGATTTGTTAACAGAATCTTCAGCTTTTGACAGAAACAGTGGTAATACTTTAACAGCTCCGTTGATAATTAAGAGAAGAAAGAACGATGTGCCGTGCCTCTTCGAAGGATATCCATCAACTTCTATGACACTTCCTATTAAACGAAGGTTATCTCCAAACTACAAAAAACACTGAAAGAATGAACGCTTAAAAAGGCCCTTGAGGAAAGTGTGACTGATGCAGCAACATTTTCTCAGCAGAGACAAATCAGCAGTATGGAAGATCTACAGTGATGTGTTGAAACATTTGGTCTTGACAATTTTTATGAAGTGTCGAATCAGTGAAAAATTTTGTGTTTATCATTTGGATATACAACCATACCCACAGATTTCGCATTCAGTGGTTGTAAGTAATCTTAATGTTTCTGTTTATCTAAAAAGTATTGCATTGAAAAGAATTACAAAATTTACCCTCCCATATAAGTTCACAAATTTCAATGACTTAATTGATATATTAGACACACTTAAAAGTATGAATCCTATGTGTGAGGAAAAAATTCCTCTAAAATAGATTTCTTCAATGATGCTCTGTCTTTGAAGACTGGTGAAAATGAATTACTGATAAATTTTATAGAGGAACAAATTAAGATTAGTCGTTGTGCAAAAAACAACTTTAAATACTCTAATGACATCATATATTTGCTACTCTGTTACATTCAATTTCGCCACAAGTGTACAAATTTATAAGATCTAGCAATAAAATAATACTGCCTCATCCATCAACTTTGAGGAAAATTAGTCAGCGACTACCAGTTTCACCAACCGAGGAGGTGAGTCAAAATTTCTTGATGTACATAAAAGTCAGAGCAAAATATATTTCTGATGCAGATAAAGTTATTTTTCTTGTTGACGAAATTTACATAAAACCTTATTTTGATTATAAGGGAGGTTCTGTTGTTGGCATGGCCTTCAACACAGAAGAAGCTGCGAAGAGTGCTTTTGTGTTTATAGTTTCCAGCCTAATGTCCCCTTTTAAAGAAGTTGTGCATATTTTACCTGTGTTCAAGATAAATCACGTATTGTTACGTAATGTTATCCTAAGTTATTTTAGGTTTAGAAAATATTGGTTTCACAGTTATTGGTGTTGTCACTGATAACAATGCTATCAATAGAAAAGCAATGAGCTTGTTCACAAAGCCACATAAGAATTTATATATGTATCCCCAGCCTCGGTGTCCATCGAGACCACTATTTTTTGTTATAGTGTGTATTTGTTAAAAAATATCAGAAATAACTGGTTAAATCAAAGAAATGATGGCAAGTGCTATTTTTACCTGAACTTTGATGTTTCAGTTGACAATTTTTGTACAGCATCTTTTGCATCAGTGAAACAACTGTATGACAGACTCTGCAAATGTTGTCTCATATGCAAGAGGGCTAACATGAAAATCTCAGACCTTTTAATTTAGAGAGACAAACATCGAACTTGTACTCAGTCTTCAATTAGTTTGTTTGTGAGGCTTTAAATATATTGGGTCCAGACAGAAATATCCCTCATTTTACTGATACTGCTGAATTTATCAAAGTAATCACAGTAATCAGATAATCATAGTAATAATCATATCATATATAGTAATAAATGATATATAATAATCAGAGTAAGCATAGAGAAGTTCTTGTAAACACAGCTTTTACCACCTTGGAAGAGTTTGAAATTTTAGGAAATGTATATGAATGTTGTAGTTGTCACAGGGAAGCTGATATTGCTCAAAAATTTTTTATGGATTTCATCTAATATTTTACTCAAAAATCTGTGTATGAATAAAAATGATTTGGTGACAAAGAAAAAAGGGAAAATTAGGAATGAAAAATGTGCAAAGAGGAAACTTGATTGTTTTGATCAAGTTCGGTAAATGTATAAGTAATGGGCCACTTAACATTTAATTAATTAGCTCCGAAACTTGAAATAATATTTACTCAATTACTTTTCAATATCAGTCAAACATTTATCCATCATTATCAGCTCAAAATTTCAAATTCACCTTTAAATTCATTTTTTATTTTTAAATCTTTGAAATAAGTGTCTCATTACTGGTACATTTTACACCTCCCTTTTTTTTTTTAAAAAAAGTTATACATAAATGATGGTGGTTATGATTTTAGTCGTTCACAGAAAATTGCCATCAAGTTCTGAATATATATATATTGCTCACATGCTTTCATGATAAAACTTAGATACTCTTTCCACTCTGAGCATTTAAGTACTGAAAAAGAAATGTGTTTATGTGTGATGGTTATGTGTTATGTGTGAAGATGGAAGTTTCATAATCATACGAAATTTGGTTAAAGGGGTTTGTCGTGTCAACTCCTGTAGTTGTTAGTTATGTTCTATATAATGACGTTGTGACTGAGAAACTGAAAAATGATGTTGAATTCATGTTTAATGCAAATGTTCAATTAAAGATTGTTTTTCAATTCTAGCAAGTTTTATTTCTTGTGTAATTCCATGTGTGTAGTGAAAAACATTGGATAGAATTTTTTCTCCCCAGCCTAAATAAAATATGAACCTGATGATATTTATAATCTTGAACATAGATCACACTTTGCTTCATAACAAACCTCAAAATTAATCTAAGTATTCTTGGTTTGTTTTTTTTCTGGCTTATTTCTAAAGAATCTTCGAATAAAAATGAATGTTTAAGAGAAGTTATAAATAATAAAACAATTTTATGCAAAGAAGAAACTGGTGACATATATTGAAGAAAAAAACTATTTTTGAAATGGATTTTTACTACTTGAATGTTATGAATTTGTGTACGAATGAGAATCATACAATCTATATCTAATCCATAGTTTTCATTGAAATTTTCTGGAAGGAGCAAAGCATATTTGTTCATTCGTTCTTTTTTCTTCCTTTCAATAAAATACACATTACGTGAAAAGTTTGTATATACTGTATATATTTTTTAAATGACAAAATATATAGTGAATATTGCATATGTCTATCTTAATGAAAAATAAAGGATATTTTACATATACTTGAATTTTGGTATTCAATGGATATTTTTTTGGTTAAAATCAACAGAAATGAAATTCCGAAAAATTCTCTTGGGGAAATTTTGATGTCAAATGGTAATTCAAATATTGTCAAGTTTTCGTAAAAACTTTGGCTCTAATTGATACTTGAAAATAATGTTGAATTATAAGTATAAACTCGTCCATTCGAGTGCTAAATTCTTAGGTAATTCAACCTTTTTTTTATAAGAAAAAAATATCTATTACAGCGGGGTGGGTCAAAAAAAAATATATATAACGGCGCTACAGTGTGTGGTGCTGCTGGAAAACGATCTTACAGGGAAGACGATTCTAGGACGGAATTCGATGACGTCACGAATCTCGGGGTCAGGCCTTCTGCTCTAGAAGGTATTGACACAGGGCCCCTAAAATCTGCTCCCTGTGTACACATCTAGGACACAGCCAAAACATTCTTGGTTGAGACCAGCACCAGTTTAAACTCAGATTACTAAATTTTGCTAACAAGAAGGGGGGGGGGGTGGCAGTCGAAAGTGACCAAAATTTGGTTTATGTAATACTTGAACGACCCCCTATCACACAATGCAAATACCTTGGTATTTGCATTGTATATCTATACAAAAAATGAACATATCTATACAAAAAACGAAAAATAACCTTTGTAAATTTTAATGTGTTAAATACTTACTTTTGTCTCCTGTCTCTAAGTCTGTATAAGGCCATGCTCTAAAGTACCTTTTTACAATAATATTTGGTGATTTTTCACACAACCTAGTGTCTAATTGAGCATTGAACTTTACATTTCTGCAGGTTTCTTCTTCAGAAGATGACTCTCCACATTCAAGTGAAAACTCTGTACGAACATTACTATCACTGCTGTTCATAGAGTCAAACAAATCAGATGACATCACAGTTTCTGGTGGACTATAACTCTGAGCTGGATCATAATCAGATTCAATCTCGGTTCCCATAATGTCAGGCGAGTTGTTTCGCGGAGAGAGCTCATCACCTACAAGTGTCCTTTCACTATCCGTCAGACTGCTGTCCTCTGACTGATCACTATGAACAGCTTGGCAACTTTGGTAGCTACTTGGTAGACAACTATAATTACCCATATCATTGTCACCAAGTCCCTCATCACAATCTTGAGATGTATCATCTGGTGTCACAGTTGGCTGGCATTTCTTGCTTAGTTCAACACTTGAAGATAGTTTTTTTGATTCAGTTAAATACAAAGCTTGAGGATTACTTTGTGTTGTGACTAGGTTAGAGAAGTCCAAATCAAAACAAGACACACTATCATACTTGGTGCGGGCTTTCGTTTTTGATCTTTTATACACATTCAAGTTCCTTTTGTATCGGATTCGTTCTAATGGGTCTGTTCCTTCAACAGCAGGCACTATAAAAGAAATTTCAATTAGAAATATATGATTTTATGTTAATTTTAGAACTCCTTCTTCTTTTCGACTCAACATAATGAACTGAGATTTATATAGATAGATAAAAATATACCTTATATTTCCCACATGCCAGGAAATTCAAGTCCCAGATTCAAAGTAATTCTTAAATATCTACACTCTAAGAATCAATTGAATTGGCTGATTTGAAATAGAAATAAGCAGAGCGAAAAAGTAAAGAAATGCACTGTAAAACATGTTGATGTGATACCGTGACAACATATTTTTTCAATCTCTGAACATGCAGAAAAACGTGCAAAATACAGTATCTATGTTTCATATCAGGTTGACGTTAATTAAAGCAGAGAAAAAAGTAAATACAGTAAAGCCTCTCTTAACGGACACACCTCAGATGCAGTCACCCCTCTTTTATGGAGAAATAATAATCTTCCCTTGTATAATAAAAGTACAGTCCATCTCAAAAAAAGTTAAGATAACACAATTTTCAACAAAAAATATGTCGAGCAGACATGCTAACATTGGCTTGAAGCCTGTCAGAAGGGGGGAGAGGTACCCCCAAGACAAAAAGCATAATCATAGTACAGTGAAAAATATCACTCAAAAATTTGATTTTTTAATAAATTTCTATATATAATTCAAAGTTCATTTAAATACAGCACCTCATAGGCACTGGAACCTAGAAGGCAAAAGCCATATGAGCCCTTCCCTTGTTATTTACCTCAATGGTTCTAAAATAACATCAACTATGTTTTAAAAACAATATTTTTTTAACATTTAATTATAAATATCTCACCAAGATGTGCAATATTTAATTTTCCAATAAAACACTCATATATTAAAACACTATTTCAATTACCACTCAAAATGTTAATCTGAGTATAAAAAATATCATATAATTTGAAGTATAATTAATATATGTTCGCTGAACATATGAAACAAAGTATTTCCTACACATTTATCTAATTACTTGGCAGTATATAACTATAAGGAGCAATGTGTCGCGTAAAACAAGAATGTAAAAGTATTTTGGGAATTATCATAGGACTTTGTGTATGATTGACAGGCATTCCCTACGCAATAAGACCAGAGCTGCTGGGAGACATCAGATACAACAGCCAACTGAAATACTTAGACACATTTTTAATCGTAATGCTTTTTCATTATTATGAGTGACTATCTCCATGAGGTGGATAGAAGCATACCTAACATAATTTGAAATCTTAAATTGCATAAATTGCACTCAATATATCAGCTACACAAAGATTGTGCAAATAGCACTGATTATTATTACAAACGTGAATGGGGTTTTAACAAAATGCTGACTTGATGCCTTATTTGTACGTCATAAAACCAAGATATGAAGAGACTATTCTTCCCTATCATTTTTTCTCATGTCTTATCAATAGTGAATATTAGGAAGAAAATTTGAATTCTGAACAGGAACTGTGGCAAAGTATAGTAACTTGTGATTTTTTTTTACTGCAAGTGCAAAACTCACAAACTATATTGCAGTCATACCATTCAAATTTTAACATAGTATTATGGTAAGGGGACCTACAATTTATTGCCGATTCCAAATGGCAGGCTTGATTTTTATACTTAACGAGTAGTCTGCGCGATAACCCCTAGCGATGGGGGACTCCCTGTAGTAGCAATTTTTTCTGCGGTCAAGTCGCTGTTTCTGTTGTCAGTAAAGTTTTCTGACAAGGACGAACCGGGTATCGAACTCGCGACACCTCTAAACATCCTTTAGTACTTTAGGGGAGTATTTTATTGACCTGAGCTACCGCACACCCACTCGTAAGATCAATCAGAGGACATGCCAACTTTTGGAATCCAGAAATCTGATTTTTTTAAAAATTTTTTTTATCGATTAAGAAAAAGTTCCATTCCTCCCCCTTCACCCTGAGCAGAATATAATTCTACACTGGTGAAATAAATTAAGAGAATTTGCATATTTTATCGAATTTCATGAAAAGAACTGAACTGAATGTAAAACCACTGCTTCTAGACAAAAATGCAAATCTTGTACGTCAAATACGTAAGCGTACACGTGTGTGTAGGCGGAGCCACTAATGAAAGCGGCTTTATAAGAGCGCATAAGTTAAGACGCATTTCGTTCACTAGCACACCTCGGCGAATTTCTTGATGTTATTTTTCAGCAATCGGTTAATTTCAAATTGTAACAGTAAAATTGGGTAACCACCAATGTTTAGATGATGGAATGAGGTGGCGAATTGTGGGGAGGTTAGAAGCAGGCCAATCTCAAGTCCAGATTTGTAGAGAGTTCAATTTAACGCCCAGCGTCGTGTGTAACTTATGGAAACAGTTCCAGGATACCGGATCCATCGAGAGAGAGAGCCTGGGCAAGGTCAACCAAGAGCCACGACAGCCAGAGAAGATCGCCATTTGTCGATTATAGCGAGGCGTAACAGGAGTGCTACAGCTTCTCAGGTCTCTCGTGACTTGTATGCAGCCACAAGAACCCGTGTATCAAGGGTGACTGTTTCCAAAAGACTTCATGAGAGAGGGTTGTTTGCAAGAAGACCTGCTATTTGCGTCCCGCTCACTTCTACGGACAGGAGAATCCATTTATCATGGTGCAGAGAGCATAGAGATTGGAGTATGGATCAATGGGCAACCGTTCTCTTCACTGATGAGTCCCAGTTCAGCCTAAGCACCGATTCTTGCCGTACGTTCATATGGAGAGAACCAGGGACCCGCTACTTACCCTCCAATGTCCGCGAAATCGACCATTATGGCGGAGGAGGTTTAATGGTCTGGGCAGGCATCATGTTGGATGGCCGCACACCTCTCCATGTCTTTGAAAGAGGCACTGTGACTGGTGTGAGGTATAGGGATGAGGTCTTGGAGCCCTATGTTCGCCTTTTCAGGGGTGCAGTTGGCTCTGAGTTCATTTTAATGGACGATAACGTGAGGCCACATAGAGCTCTTCTGCTCGACGATTTTCTAGAGAGTGAGGATATTCGCAGGATGGATTGGCCAGCCAGATCTCCAGACCTTAACCCTATAGAGCCTGTCTGGGACGCACTGGGGAGGGCAATTGCAACTCACATCCCCCCCTCTGGGAACCACCCAGGGAATGAAAACAGCGTTGCTGAATGAGTGGGACCAATTGCCACAGGAAATGATAAACTGCCTCCTTATTTCAAGTATGAAATCACGCTGCGAGACCTGTATATCAGTAAGAGGGGACCATACCCCCTATTAACTCATCTATTAACCCCTTTTTTGTTTATTCTGCAACCGCTGTTTCATACCTTCCGACTCCAACGAGTGTTACACACGATCATGCGTGTGTATTACAATTATTTAATGGTTATTTGTTTTTTATTGTATCAATGTATGTACATATCAAATTTCATTAAAATCGGTACAGTAGTTCAAGAGATAATAGACCAAGTCTGCAAACTCTCTTAATTTCTTACACCAGTGTATGTCAGTCTTTCCATGCGAAATAGAGAAATGACATCTACATACTGTTCTTAAAGCATAAGTGTTTCCTTTCGTGGATGCTATCAGTGATTGATAATCTCGGGTATATGAACTCTTAAAAGCTTTATATTTAGCTTTATATAGCTTAAAGTTTTATATTTTCTTTCTGAAGACATATTTAATCGGAGGAAACAATTAAAAACCTCAAAATACAAAGCTGCTGACGAAAAAACTTGTGTTTACTGCACGGCTGTCAATGGAATACAACAACAATTATACAGGAATTTCGTCAACCAAGGTCATGCCCCTGATAAATGATTGCCAAAAAACGCTACGTAAACAAAGTCACGTCTTTGCCAGTTGCTTAAATGCAGTCACAGACACTTTTTTATGGCTGCTCAATGGAAATGACCACGGCTGTCCTCTATGGGTGTTTCCCCTAACAACGACGGCAGTCATTGATGTCACGACAATGTGAAAGCTCACGTAAAATCTAATTTTCTGCCAAAATCCGGAGAAATTTTAACAAATCCCGAGAGCAGAAGGAAGGATAAAAAATTTGGAGAGTTGGCAGGTCTGCATCAGGATATTTTAAGTTGCCAATTTTGACCCAGCGTTCATCCATTTTATCGCAATTGAGAATGTCAGGATAAAACTCATCATTTTGGTAAAATGCAAAACTCCATTTGTAATTTATCTCTTTCTTCAGAGAAATGAAAGAGATCGACAAAATATTATATAGATTTGAACTTGGCAGTCCATCGCAGATTAACATCGGCAATGGCGGCATTTAAGTAAAAATCGTCATGGCATCGGAATTTTTTTATAGCATAATCACATGCACAGCACAAACATTTTCTTACAGCTGAATAAAACTGTTTCCAGGTGTGACAACCCACTTTTCGAATAGCCTTTTGTTGCACTACCAATAATCAGATCTTCTGCCCATCCTTTAGAAGTTAAATATGAGGGTTCTTTTTGCAGAATCACATTAATTTTCTTGAATGCTCGTATGGCATTTAGAAAAAATAAACAACATAATTTTGTTTCAGAAGAAGTGAAAAATACTTCTTCATTACAAGGGGTATTGCCTATTTTCAGAGTCTACAGTGTCATTAGTGAAAATACTTGCAAGAGGCTCCCACTGTTCAACAATTCTTCTCATGTTTTCCAGTGACAACCACAGAGTGTTGACATGTTTTAATATTTTGTGAGGTTCTTCACCACACAAAATCTGAACTTCTCTCAGTTTGTTTTGTCTCTTACTACTTTTTTCTAGAAAGAAAAAATTTTGATCCCAAAACTTTCCACATCAACAGGCAGAGACAACACGTACATCCCACTATTTTGATGTCAGTTTGCTGCGCCTTAATGAAAAAAGCTACACTTTTGTTCTTTTCTACCATTGTGTAGGCATTGTCACCCGAAAAAGACACAGTTTTCCCACAGAATGTCCAATCTCTTAAATTTGTTGTCAATGACATTGAAAATTTTTTCTCCAGTATTGTCTGCACATTCCAGAAGGGAAAGAAGAGTGGTGCTGACTTAACCATTTTCTGAATCAAAAAAAATTTTTAGCATCAAAGTCATTATTTCTTATGAAAAATATCAATTTTTTTTTTCTTGACAGCAGCTATTGCTCGAGCGATAACACCTGTTTCTGATCTGCCTGAAAAAAACTTTTTGGCAATTTCTGAATCTGGAAACATTTTGGAAAAAAGAGCACCAGCATGATCAGCTACTGAAACTGGAATATTGTGTTCGATAAGGAATCTTGTAAAATAGCATTCAGATTTTACATCTTCATACTCATTTTTTTGCTAAAATATGAGGAAATATTTTGGGGGAACTTGTTTCAGCATTTTGCAATTCCAAATGTCTCTTGTAAGCCACGTGACGTCTACAGTCATTGCGTCCACCATGAGCTATAGAGAACTCAATATTGCACGCAGTGCACATAAGCATAACTTTCTTTTGATGGCACTTTATAACTAGACATGGCCATACCCTATTATATTCCTCTGTGAAGTTCTGACAACATTTCCTTTTCTTTACAGCAGCCTCACCAGTGGAGGTATCAGAAGTTGAAAAAGTAATCTATACGAAACCAAATATAAAATTTAAATTAAGTGACAACTTTCCCTTTAATGGGGACATATCATTTTTGGTGTCAGGAGAGCTTCTATAAGTACCATTTACTGCCTTGGCGTCTTCAACACTATTGATGCTGATACCCCATAGCATAGTGGTCTCCAACAACATCCTTCCCCCTTAGTGAGCTACCAGTTGCTTTTGAGAGATTTGCTGAGCTCCCTTTCAATGTGAAAGGCATGATAAGTTATGAGGATGTAGGAGAGAAGCCAGGAAATGACCCACAGGGTATCCCAAGGCATCAGTAAATCAGAAGGACTTGAGTCATTGATCTTGTACAGTTGCTGTGTGGGTGGAGCATAAAAGCAGCAAAAGTCAGTCCTATGTATTTCTTACACTCTAAGAGCACCCCCCCCCCCAACCCTTCTCCTCAGCACATCAGAGAGACTTGGGCAGGGTCTCTGGATCTTGAACAGTAACTGCAGCTGAAACTTGGTGATTGGGTGGAGAAAAAAAGCAAAAGCCAGATGAACGTATTTATTACCCCCATGACGGCCCATTTGAGTATATCATGTAGGCCATTATGGGGAATAAATTGTTCCAAGAAAACACCCTTTCCATAGAAGAGTTAAATATTTCAAGTAGCTGTTTTTGGAAATAAATTCAGACACTTGCACCTTGCACCCATCCCACTAGAAGAGGACTCTGGGAGTGACCATATACCTTACAACCTCTCTCCCCCGTCAAGTCTGTTGTACAAGGAAGGAGAAACAGCTGTATAACAAGTAGGCATGAATCTAGGTCAAATGAAAATCTTTTCCCCCCTCTCCACTATCAACCCAAACAGCTATCATGGGGCAGCATTCTTTTTTTTTTTATTGTTAGGGTTATAAGCAGTGGGATTTTCAACTCCCGTTGGGAAACTTTAAGGGGATTTTTCTCCCACCAAAAAAAAAAAAAATTATCAGACTAAGGAAAAAAAGTTTTCCCAACAGATTTACGATTTTCCCTGTGTGTATTTTTATTTATGGAATGTATAAAAAGGGCTTCTGTAATATCCAGGGGGTGAACTATCTCTGCGGTCCTTAGCCGAAAAAAAGTAGTTAAGCCCCGATTTGTCCTTAGATGGCCAGTAGTTCGACTTTTCGATACTATCTCTAAGCTAAGGACTTTTTTTTAGTAGTTACTTAGGACCACTGCTAAGGACTGCCTAGCACCAGTCCTAAAGCAGCAAGAAAAGTAGTTCACGGCGGCCATCTTGGAAAAGAGGAAATTTTGCCTCTGGCCGCGAGCTCTCGCTGTGATATTTAGCGATGAAATATGCTGTTTTTTTTTTCAAATTAAAAAAATTTTTACGATAATAATGACAGATAAAACTTGGATTATATCTTCGGTGTCATCAAAGTTGAAGTGATTCATCGTTATATCCTCAAAAACCTGCTGTAGTATACATACGTGTATGTTGACATCGGCGATCGAAGCCACGACGAAGTGCTAGCATGTTCATTACTGAGGTAAGAATTATTTTATTGCTATCGAACTATATAAGAAGAGTGTTTAGAAATATTCTTAATATTTTTTTGCTCGGTAAATGCGTTATTTAAAAATATAAATGGACATAATGTCACGCAATCAATAGGGCAGTGGATCCCACTTGGTAATGCTGGAAAAATATCAAATAGCCCATGTATATTTTGGGTTGTATTGAAAATATTTACATGGCAAATGAAAGATGAATCTTCTATTACGATAATATCAGATTGAAATTTTACATTCTATGTTTTTTGCTACATTAATTTTTTTTAATGAAAAATTATGTCTAAATGAATTGAGCACATGCGTAAATAAATAATAACAAATACAATTCATTGATAATAAATTATAGCACCTAAATGACAAAAATTTTAATTAATTTTTTTGTGATGAGTAATGGTGAAATTGAAATAAAGCATGGTAAAAATTGGCAGTAATGTTAAATATTAAATTTTGTAAAACTCATGCACTAAATTTAGTGTAAAGGATTAAAATATAGATTTGATATTTTGAACTGTTCAAATGAACAATATTGTAATACTTAGTGAAAGTTAAATTTTCAGAAAAAAATCATATGCTACTACTTTAAAAATTGCACTCTGTAACTCGCTCTGAGATGAATATTTAATAAGGAATCATTATATTGTTTTGTTGATATAAAAAATGAAGTTCGTACAATGGGACTAAAAAACAAAGTTTTAATTTCACGCACAGTTTTTAGTGTTGAGGTATATATATATATTATAATGAAAGGAAGCAGATTAGTGTTTGAAACATATTACTACTTCAGTATTTGGGTTATGGTCTTGCTGTGTGTGTTCAAATTGAATTTTTTGCCAAAAATTGTTTTTGATTTTGTGTGTATGGGTAACGACAGAAAAAAAATTTCCATGTCGAATACTTAAGAACTTTAAAATATAACATTTTGAGATGTTATGGAACTGAAACTTTTAACATTTAAACTTTTAACATTTAAACTTTTAACATTTAAACTTTTAACATTTAAACTTTTAACAAGCATTTATTTTTTAACGATGTTGTTAGTAAACAGCTGATATATATATATATACATTGTATATATATATATACTACAATGATATATTGTATATACATTTGTGAGACTTTTCTAACTCTTGAAAAATTTTGTTTCCCAGGAAATTGGCTGTAGGTAGCTACGAAGTTATGTGAAGGTTTTCAAAGTTACCAAACAATTATACCAGAGCAAACAAAGGTAATTTTAATTCTTTGTATTTGACTTTGAGCAACAGTTTCCATTATTATTTTCATGTAAAATAAAATATTTCCATGCATGATTTAATGACATAAATTTTAACATTGTGTCGCATCATTTTCACTGATTTCATTTGTATCAACAACCCTAGTGGAACAAATACAGTCGAACCCCCGATTTAATGCCACCATCCCACCCAAAGAATTTTGGCGTTATATCAGATCGCAGACATAATAGCGTTTCGGAGAGGCTGTATTACATAAATTCACACGTTTATTAAGAAATGTATTTCAGTGTCTCATTTATGTTGCATGATGAATAAAATAACCTATTTTATACACATTCAATTTTAAGTTGAGAAAATTCATAAAAATTGTAAACTGTAAAATCACTTGAATATTTCTCAATATAAAACTTAACAGAAACATACTTCCCTCTGAAATTATTGTAATTTCAGCAACACGTTTTATATGTGCAAAAACAAAATAAGCGGGGGGGGGGGGGAAAGGTGGCATTGTTTTTAGTCCATACCACATTGGTTTTTCTCGAGAAATATCTTGCTATGAGTAATTTTCTTTATAATCATAATTTTTTCAGATACTATTGAAAGAACAACTCTTTTTGACATAATTGAATTGAGCAAATTAAGATAGACGATTTCTTAATGGCTACCTATACCACTCAAAATTTGACCAGTGCAAGTAAAAACATGTATACTGTTGAAAAACCTGTCTTGGCTATATAAATGAGAGGGAGGACATTAAAAAAAACCTTTAGAAGCTTTGCTAACTGAAAAGCAATATTAATTCTTTGAAAAACGTGTTATATTTACTGATGAGCAAATTTTGTGAATGGAAATATTAAAACAATATGTTTGACGACAAATAATATTATACTTTTTAACTAGTAAGACCATACAACACTGCAAAATTTCTATGTTAATTTAAATAGGGTTCCCTGATCCACAAGAGGTTGCTAAGGATGTGTTTTAGAGCGAAGCTGAAAGTAAAGTGAAAATTTGAAGTTAGCTGCGTGCCAATAGGTTTTTTCACTTCATCTGTCTGACCAAAATTTTAGGGTAGAACCATGGCTCGAAAAATTGAAAAACATTTTAGGTGCCGGCCAAATTTCTTGGCAGCCAAGCATATTTTTAGGAGAAATAATCCAAAGTAAAAACAAATTATATTCAACTTTTTTAGCACTTGGTGATGATCTTCACATATCGGAAGATGCAGACATAAACTCCAAATATTTTGTGATCTGCATAGAAAATTTTAGGTGTCAGTATGATTTTCTTTTTTGCAATGTTGGCTCCTAAGATTTGTGAAGCCCTAGGTAAATACATCTAGACATGAACAAGTGCATCTGTGTGCAATGCCAGGCCTCCCTTGTAAAACACAGTTGATGCATTTTGGATCCTACTGTGATAAAATGGTGGCAAGTCAACAAAGTGCTATTGTGCACGAATTATCTCTACTTATGCAACTAAAGACTGTTATAATTTGAAATCAAATATACAGTACATTTAAAGATTGATAAGCATAATAAAGGTGTTTTTTTCTTCCTCTTTCTAATTTCAGGTAAATCAACATTTGAAGATGCAAATGAAAATTAATGAATCTCAAAAAATTATATTCTTGAAAGGTGCGATTTCTAAGAAAAGTACAACAAATAAATTGTGATTATGATAACTTTCTATGAATATATGTTTGAAATAAAATGTTTTTGTATGACAAATCATGTGTGCAAGTTGTTATTCAATTCATGTTTCTATTAATCAACTTCAATCATTCATCTTCTAATCAACTGAAATGAAATATACGATCAAATGAAAGTTATCAGGTGAAGTTATTTGTTGGAAGCTAAATATGAAACAGATAAATTGATGAAAGATCTTTAATATAGAAGTATATATATTTTAAATATTGAAGTATTCACTTGCATTAACAGGTAAGTGCTCATTCATAGAAAATAATGTTCTGATAATATTTTTTAATACTGGAGGAGAAACCCATAGTTTAAAATACAGAACTACAATATGCAGCAAGGCAGTTAATTCTTTTAATTATAAATTATCAATAATTTATTATTTTAGTTGCTCCAGAAAGAATTTGCAATTCGTTGTTTCAATGAATTTAAAAGGAATAAAAATGGATAATAATTTAACAAATTGGTCTTTTAAAAAAAATGGCACTCAATATTAAAAATAGTATTCAGCTGGGGCCTCGATTAGGGCTCCTGAGGTGAATAGGGGGCCCAAAAATCTATAATTATTTTGAATAATAACCCTTTCAAGAAGAGCCGCCCCCCCCCAAAAAAGGGGAAAGTCTGCCCCGAAAAGGCACATTACGGCCATAGGCTCAACTAGTGCCGGTAACCTTAATTTCTTGCATTTTGTTGTAAGAATTTTTTTTTCTTCCAAATTTTGATTTCATCAGTATGCGACCCACTTATATGCAGCTGGGGTCCCATATACTCGCTTCTTCAAGCATCCAAAAGTGGGGTCCATGAGCTCGGACAAGAAAAATACTTTGACTATTATTATATACTGAATCTTATTCTAAAAAAAAAGCCTCAAGATGAAAAATGCAACGTCCTCATACGTTTACAAAATAATTAAACTAGCCAGCGATATTAGAGTAAAAAAAATGTATGGCGAGTCCCTCGGGGAAAAAAAAAGTTTGTTTATAACATGTTTGTTTGTAAACAGGAAATCGCTGCCACAACCCACTGCGGAAAAACGATTTTTAAATAATTAGTAGTAGTTGTAGGCTTCAAACGGCATCCCGATTGGTTAGAGATCTGTTACTCTCGAAACCAAAAATTGTCTCCCCCTCTAACTACTGTTTCACGTCACGTGACCTTAAGGACTGGTAGTACATAGTACCTCTTAACTACTAGTAGTTGAAGCGGTCCTTAGCTTCAGTCCTCCGACCGGTAGTTCATTAGGACTAGTAGTTACTAAGGACTGCAGAGATAGTTCACCCCCAGGGTACTTTCCTTAAGTATCAACTGTAGTTTAGTAAGTTCAACCACTACGGACAAACCCCAAACTATAACAGTTGGCAACTTTGGATATGTCAAATTGCTTTTAAGCACCCTTTCAGGTTCTGTAGAACTCAAAAGAATTTCCCTCACTTTTTGCATTCATTCATTCTAAGCCAGGGTTGTTTGGTTTAAACTAAGTGGTTTTTTCAAAAAATCACATAAAAGTGGCCTAAATTTAATTTTTTCCCTTGAAAAATACCATACTGGTTCATTAGTAGCCAAAATCCTATCACATTTTATATTTTTGGGGTATATTCTGATGGTACATCTTTAAATGGTGTAAGATGATGTAAGTGGTTTTTTTTCAAAAAAGATCTCACAAAAGCGGCCTGAATATAATTTTTTTAATATTAAGTATCTTTGTAGCTTAAAGTTATACATAGAAGCCAAAATTTCTCATTCTTGCCACATTTTCTAACTACTGACTACATTCTGATGCTCTATCTTTAGCAAATTCATTAATAAGGATTGCATTACACATCTTGATGTAATGGTGTATTATCTCACAAGGTTGTATTTGTTTTTTCCTTCACAAAGAAGCAGCAACAGTAGTGACATCATTATGCTAGGGATGGACAAACGGCATGCGCACAAGTGGTCTTATAAACCAATAAAGACACCAGCTGCCCCTAAAGGACAACAATCAGTGTACTAGTAATTACATTACCTCACAGACATTTTCATTTTCTTCCCCACAAGTAGCAGCACAGCTCATACCCATAGGCGGAGATAGACTTGGAAGTCTGGGGGGCACGATGATGATGTCAATTCATATATACATACATACATTAGATCAGTCGACTCCACCTTTGATGCTGGGGGGGGGGGATGTCCCCACTGTATGTCTGCTCATGTTCATACCGTATATCACCCAGTCTTAAGATTCAATCATTTTTTTTATACTTTCACCATTAAGCACAGTTAAATCAAGGTTCATTAGTAACAGCTTAATGGCAAATAATCAGCTATATACAGGGTGATTATAATTAAAGTTTTGATTCCAAAACTGTACAATAAGAGCTACTGCTCAGAATGACTTAAAAATTTGCATGTGATTCTGGAAATTTCTTTGGGAAAAGAAAAATGTGCAAGTAGATGATGCTGTACTTGGCCAGCAATATAATCTGTTTTGTGCAATAACATCATTTTGACAATAACAGGATGGCATGACACCTGGCTGGCCGCAGTTCACCTGACTTTAACCCTTGCAACTTTTGGCTGTTGGGGTGGGGTAATTCAAAATGTTATGAACAGAGGTCAAATTACAAACATTGGTGAATTGCAAGAACATCCACATCATGACCATGACATAGTCTGATCTGTTGTTGCACAAGAATTTTTGTGCTTTCACCTCATTGCCAGATTATGGTGTGGACATTATATCTAATATTTCTTGAGTAAGTTCTAGTTATTTGTTCAATTACTTCATTTTTGTGATGTTTCCATGAATTATGAAATCATGCAAATAATTAAGTTTTCATTTTACCCTGAATGGCCATCATTCCCATTTTGCAAGCAAATTTGAGTTGGATGAGTACAGTGTTGCTAATTTTCCCCTTTGCCATATAAAATTCCATTGCTTCAGGAATATTCATGTAAAATTTCAAGTCATTCAGGCAATTCCTCTTCTTTTTCTACAGTGTTTTAAATCGGAACTTTAGTTATAATCACCCTGTATATCGTAAATTATCGCTAATTAATCTGCATCATTTATGATTCATTAAATACATTATATTCACCTAATTTTATCACAGTTTTTGTAAAATAACTTCCTAATTAAGTATACTGAAAGTAACTGGAGAAAACACCCCTTTATATTATATAGTTAATGGTAACATTAACAATTTTGAAACACACAGTAATTCATTGAGTTCAGCAAAAAATAATTAAATTGCAAAAGTTGATTTTTATTAAAATTTAATTTAAGAAATATGGGAATTGTGTTAATTACAGCAATAAACATTTTATTTTAATTATTAGAAGTCTGAATGATTTTCAAAAATGTTATTGTTTTTAATGTTAATGCTATTTAAACCAAGAAAACCGGTTTTTTTACCAACCCTGTTCTAAGCTGAGAAATTGATTACAGCATACAACTGTTAAAACACTATTGTTTTTCAATGTTGCACTGCAGTGAGAAAAATGAGAATTGTTATAATATTTTATGATATTTTGTTATTATTATTTGTAATAATAATCTATTTTCTAATGATCATTAAAATAAGATGAAAATTTTCATTTCGCAATAGTACAGAAGAGATCAGTGTCATTTAATAAATGAATAATTTTTAATTGTTTTGTTACTTAAAAAAGTAAAAAATAATTTTGTCAATTAGATTGAAATTAGATGAATGGATTTTAAACTTTCAATGAAATTTCTCTAGGTTTGATGAAAAGCTTCAGCTAGATATGTGATCTTGGTCAAAGGAGTGATATAATTTTTCTATAGTCCGCTTCAAGTTAACTTTGCAGTGAAGGGGAAGCTACAAAGGAACCACATCACTCGTTGCTGTGGGAACGAAAGCTTCTTAACCAATGTATCGATGTGCGGCCTTGGTAAGGTATGGCAGATTCTCGCCAATCTCACCGAGAAATTTTTTTTTTACGTGTAACGTAATTGCACAGTTAAATTAGTAATAATTATAGAATTAAAAAAACCATTGCCGATACTTTCAGAAATTAAAGTGAGGTTTTTGAAATCATTTGTTTTGTTTTTGATTAGAAAGAGTTTTAAAATTTAGAAAAAATAATTATCTTCTATCAGTGTGTCACTTACTTTTCATGGATGTGCCATAAGTAACACTAAAAATTTAAAATAACATAGCAATATTTCCCTTCCCTCAGCTGAAATTTATTTACAAAAAAAATCCAAACAATATTATGAAAGCAACGTATAATTTTAAAGTACTGTATATTAACCATGGCTCTCAAAAAAACTTGGGGATTTTTTAAATTTTTTCTTCAAATTATATGGAAAAAATTAATTGTTAAACAAAATTTTTGAAGCCAATCAAAAAAAAAAAAATTAAGAAGCAGATTAACTCTGTTTTTACGAGTAAATGTAGGAATATCACCAAATAATAATAATGATATGGAAAAGTTTAGAATTTTTTTACTCACTTTCCTTGCCGAAATTTCCGTCACTCAACCTCCCCCCTTTTGCGAACGGTATACGTCAATGTCACTTGTTTTCACGACAGTTTTAGTCTTCGTTACGGTTGATGTGCTGCTCATGGTTATTAAAGATGATTCTTATCGAAAGAATAAAACCAAAAACCAAAAATATAGTATTCAGGAATGAAAGAGCAGAGAAAACTTTAGCGTGGTTATCTCTGGAGAAAATAAAGATACAACTGCCACATAAAAGATGAAAGCCCAAACCACTGTGGACTCCCTCTCTCACTTTTTTAATCTGAAGAGACACCAAAGGAAAGGGGCAGCTGGAGAAACAGGTGGATGGAAGATGGCGTCCGTTCATGTTGAGTGGAAGACGCAACTCGTGTCAACACTCTCCGTGATCGGAAACTAAAACTATCCCATAAACATAGCAAAAAATAAATAATTAAAAAAAGGAGGACCAAAAACCAAAACTTCTGCACCCATAGAGAGCCTCTCACAATAGTATCGGCGCTCTCGTGGAAGAGAAACACTTCTTGTAATCTATGAGTGAATATCTGAACTCACTGAAGCCTATTATTGGGAGAAAATAAAACTGATTGAATATTTGTGTTTATGTGTAAGCCTATAACTGCATGTAAAACTGAACGAAAAATGGTATAATTATGGAAAATGTAACCAAAAAAATAACGAAAAAAAAATATACAGTATATAATTGTGTAATGGAAAAAACACGACAGTGATATACATATTGGCGGAGAAAATTTCTAGGATATCGCACCAGAATGTCGTTGCTATGGATTTTTAACAATGGTAATCAATATTTTTTATAATTTAAAAATTTTAAACAAAAAAACATCGGTTCAAAACGATATTTTTTCAGTTTTTTTTTTTAAATCATAGAAAAAATTGAAATATTCTGGATAAAGGATCATCGTAAACCTCCGATATATGAGAACTATATTTCGCAGCAAAGGAATACACTCTCTACCTTTCTCTTCACTGCAAAGTTAACCTGAAACAGACTATAATTCATTTTACATGTGCATAATTAAATCGTCATAGGCCTAATTCAAATTTATTAGGCGTGTTAAAATGAATTTGTTAAATACATTTGCATTGTGTAAAATGAAAAGAAGAAACTGTCCAACTCTTCAAAAGACTGATGCAGTTATTAATTTAAACACATAATTAAATTAGTGAAATTAAATTTACTTAATGTTATAAAAATATACATCTGCTATATCTAAAGCATAAATTCTAACTTATATGACAAATTATTGAAGGAAAACTAGTTTCTTTTTGCTCGGAAGAAGCCTATTTCTTCCGGCTGGTTTTTTCCACTTCGGAAGAAACTGTCCAACCCTGCCCTTGTTGGTAATTCATGAATATTCAATGCAATTAGAACCTGCATACTGTTACGCCCGTACAAGCAATTTTGAACGAAAACAGGTTTTTGCATGTTTGGGAATCAAGTACAGCAGCGGGTTTAGACCTGGCTTTGAAAAGTGCCTTCCGTGCACAGACAAAATAGATCGCCTCCAAATTTGTCTTCTGTCGAACTCTCTCACATGTGTATACAAATCCATCACTATGGTAAAGATCAGGTGTGATTTAAAAAAAAATAATACAAATAAGTATACCACCTCGAAAAGCTCAAAGACCCAATTTTTTAAAACAATTTCTGTAGAATTGAGAGTATCTCCCGTAGTAACTATGGACAATCTGTAGCAGTTTACAACTCTGGGCAAGTAAAACACCTTTTAATGAATACATGAAGAATTTCTACATTTAAAGAAAAACACTTCTATGAAAGAACATTTATAATATCAAAAATAAAAATGGCTGTCATAAAAAAAGGGACAAAAAGGCTGTCTCAGAAAGTTAGGGAAAATTTTGATTTACAAAATTTACAGGTTAACACATAGGCTAATTTACATAGCTAATAAAGTTTTCATTTTTTTCTAACAAACTCAAACACATTTTCCTCCATGGATCTGATTAAATTCTGTAGGGTTTCAACATTCAAACTGTACCACTCAATAGAGCTCTTCAAGTCAGCAACAGTCAAAAATACTGTATTTCATTTGCAAACACATTTATCTTAAGTATGCCTCATACATTACTAATAGGATTAGAGTCAAGAGACTCATCGATGACCATCAAAGTCCAGAGAACCGGATTCATTTTCGCAATTAAATAGTTTTTGTGGAAGCAGATCTTTGAATAGACATGTTATAATGTTGAAATGTCAGGTTTGGCCTTCCTAAATCTTCTCCAATCAGTAGCAAATTGTTCTTGAGGATTCTCCTTTAAGCACAGGGTTTTTTGGGCAAAATGGGGAAAATTGAATTTCTTTCTTCCACAACCTCAAAATATGTGATTTAAACATGTATGTACATTATTTATGTATACATCTTATATTATGTCTAAATATACATTTTTGGTGCACCTTAAATTATGTATTTGATTAATAAAATTGACCATACAACAAGGGAATAATTGTTCACACATAAACACACCCACTTCTGCATAATTGTATCTGAACCTTGAGTTGTATGCAGAACTGCAGCAAGAACATTTGTTTGTGGTAAAACAAATGAATTTCGATAAAGACAATTCTGAGAAATCAGGATGGTGTCTGAATTTTTTTTTCTCCAAACTTTTCAAACACTGCAGAAAATGTATTCAAAAGTGCCCTGATCCGTCAAAAATAAAACCTTTAGCTATGTAACCAGAACCATCAAGTCTTTCTTTTTTTAGATCAAAAACTCACTATTGAAGAATATCCCTGCTTCATTAAATTAAATTCTGGAATATTTAAAAGAGCAGTGATGATTAAAAAAAAGAGATGATTAAGAGGAGGAGATAGCAGTCATTCTGAGAATTCATTACTCTGGAGGCGTTTCCACTTGTCCAAATTAGCCATTTTTGAGAACTTAAAACTACAGAATGTGAATTATCATTAAATACAAATGTCAATAACATTATTGTATATTAATATCACTTTTTTTTTCACAATACAATACTTTATTAGTCAGAAATGAGGAATGCAGAAAAAAAGGGGAGAAAAAAAATTACCAAGGAGCGAAATGGCCCTTACTGGCAATCATAATTTACAATTTGATATGAAACTTATAAACATAAAAATAAATAAATAAAAAATAATTGACAGGACATGAGTGAACAGAAAGCAAAAAGAAAAGAAAACAACAAAAAAAAACAACAAACTAAACACAATATAACATGATAGGTCATGGTAGCCGCAGGCATGTGGTGATAATATTTCGTAAGGGAGAAGAAGTTAATTAAAAAAAAAAAATGTAAAGTCCAAATGTTGTAAGGGGAAAAAAAATTACCATTTTTTCTTTCCATTTAAGAAAAAGATGTTATAGGTGGGAAATTTTCATCCTAAAAAAACTTCAATATTATTTATTGAAAACAGGTAGCATTCTAATTTTTTTTTTAAAACTAATAATGAAGTATTATTGTTAAGGAGTTGATTAGGCAAAGAGTTATAGAATTTAGGGATAAGATATGAAAAATGTTTCTTACCAATTGTTTATACAAGACTTATACACTTTATACAAGACAACCTGCCATGTATAGCAACAGAATGCCTTCATCTGGCTGACAATTTTAACAGGCTAATTTTTAACAGGTTTGGGGGTTGGGCTTATATTATGAGCATCTTGAAGCTGAGGCTTATTTTCTGGTTAGGTCGTATTATTGGAGAAAACTATACTTTTTGTTGTTTCACTTGCAGGTGTTCGTTACCAATGCTCAATTCAAGAACCCCACAAAGTTATTTTCTTTTTGTTATGAGATAATGTTATTTTTGTCTCTTGATATTTCAGTTATGAAAGTCTGATGTACCTGTATAACACTTATTTATTTACGATATATTGTTTGCCTACGACCTATACAAAAGGATGCGGTAGATTTGTACACATATGCTTTGAAACATTTGACAAGAAATCAAAGATCATGGGGAGTTAACAATAGTAGAGGGGAGCTTGTTTCATTCACCTATGGTATTGGGAAAGAAACTGAATTTAAAACAATCTGTAGAGGCAAAAATAGGTTTTAATTTTTTGGGGTGGTCAAGTCAATTGGAAACATAGGAAGGCCTAGACAAAATACCGGATGTATCAAAATTTAAATGACCATGAATAAACATGTAAAGCATGGCTAAGTGGGAGATAAGTCGGTGAGTATCGAGTGGGTAGAGATTAAGTTCGAGTTTAAGATCGGAAACTGAACTAAAAGATGACCAGCAGTCGTGAATAAAGCGGGAAGATTTATTTTAAATAGATTCAAGTTTGTCAATGTTATTAGAGGTGTGGGGGTCCCAGACCTGAGCTTCATAAGAAAGAACGGGAGAAATATAAGTTTGGTAGCAGAGAAGTCGGTCGTCACGAGTAGAATGTTTGAGGTTGCAGCGAAGGAAAAAAAGTTTGTTGAGACGTTTCTGGTGGACATAATTGATATGATTATTCCAACGGGGAGAGAGAGATCAGCTGACTCCCAGATATTTAAATTGAGAAACTTGGGATATGGTTAGGTTATTGATCGAGTATGAGAATTCGAGGGGAAGAGTTTTATGAGTAGCTCTCACGAAAACTGTTTTAGATAGGTTGATAAGCATATGCCAAAATGAACACCAATCTAAGATGGAAATAAGATTACGTTGGAGAGTTTCTTGATCAGATTTGTGATTAATTGTGCGATAGATTACACAGTCATCAGCAAAAAATCTAGTGGTGCAGTTGAAGGTTTCGGGGAGATTGTTTATATATATTGAAAACAATAAAGGCAAGAGAACCGCTGCTTGAGGAGTACCTGAGTTTACAGTGGAAAAGGTGAACCATGATCTTTAAAATGAATGAATTGTTTACGATTTTTTAGGAAAGCTTCTCTAACCATTTGAGCAATTGTACATTAAGACCAAGATTTGAAAGTTTAAGGAATCTATTGCATGGAACTGGAACTTTATCATAGGCTTTAGAAAAATCCACGAAGATGATATCGGTTTGTAACTTGTTATCAATGGCTTTGGAAAGGTCAAATCCCCATGAAAAGGGACAGTTGGGATGTAGTAGAAAGGAATCGTCTGAAGCTATGTTGGTTGGGAAAGAAAAATGGAGTCTAAATGAGTGCAGATTCCCTTTGCTATAACATGTTCGAGAATCTTACAACAGGATGAAGTAGGCCTAATAGATATTGGTCTGAAGTTAAGGGGGTCGGAGAGGAGACCGGTTTTGTGAATGGGAATAATTTTATTGATTTTCCAATTGGTGGGAAGGATGGCGGTGTTCAGTGAGGCATTAAATAAGATTAAAAGATAGTCTGAGATTTCTTCCGCACAATTTTTGAGAATGGAGTTTGGAATGTCATCGGGGCCTACAGAATGGCGTTTCAGTTTTTTTAGTAACTTTAAAATACCTTCTTCAGTGAAAAGGGCGGGATTTGAGTTATGGACAGAATAAACGAATGAGTATTGTGGTGGAGTGAGATTAAAAAAAAAAACTGAGCAGAATTTTTCATTTAAGATTTTGAGAGAAGCGGGTCCAACAGATTTAGGTCTGAAAAAGTTCCAAAATTTGGTAGGATTTGTTTTTAAGTAATTTGGTACAGAGTGGGATAGGTACTTGGACTTTTGGGTGGAGATGAGGTTCTTGAGACTCCAAGTAGAGGTTCTTGAGACTCCAAGTAGAGGTCGAAATTGAGGATTTTAGGTGCATTAGATTTGTTGGATTAATAATAATATCCAACAATTAATAATCTTATTAAAATGTAATGCAAACATGTAAATATTTTTTGAATGAAAATTCAGTATCACATTTTTGCTCTCAAAAAAACTTTTAAAAATACATATTCTAAACACTCCCCTATGCAGCAATTTTTAGAATACATAAACTAACCTTAAAATAAAATTTTAACTTGAAAGCAACACATTTTCTTCGAAAACAAACTATTTTCCCAAAAAAAACCAATCCCCCCCCCCCGAAAACCCGGGTTTTTAGTTCAAAAACCCAGCCTGGGGGAAAATGGGTATCTACCCGGGGAGCAAATTTGACAACCCTGTTTAAGCATGAAAGTTTCGATCAATTTCAAAAGTTAGTGCTTCTTTGTGAAGGGCAATTTCCTAATCACTCGTTTATGGGTCAAATACAAGCTTCTCTGATCTGAATATCAACTGTATCTGTTGAAATTTTCACTCCAGAATATTTTATAATTTCATGCAAGGTAATTTTTTGCACTGAAGCCAATCTTCCAATGGTTTTGTTTTTGCATAAACTTGTACTGCGTTGCCTACCACAACCAGGTTTTGGCTTTTGGAACACACGTTGGCTCAATACACGTTAGACACTTCAGTTTGACCTGCTCAAAGCAATACCAATGCCTTTTACAGCCTTTTTTTTTTTGCTTGCAAATGAAGTAGTTCAAGGATTTCATCATACAAAATATGCAACGGTTTCTGCAATTATTTTCTTAAATGAAAACCAATCCAATAGCTTTTCACTTTTGTACTATCACGTCTCTGATACGCCATATAGACGCAATCCTCAAAATTTGCATATAATTTGAAGTTTTTCTTAACTTTCCAGACAGCTGTTCGTCAAAATTTTGAGTTTACAAAAATCCAAAACTTATTATCCTCGACATTGACCAAAGTTTAAAGCAGGTTTTTGCATACTGATTACAAGCAAAATAAATGAAATCAAAATTGAAACAGTATCCATGGCTCATTTAAAAATCTATAGTGTCTGAACTTTTGCAATGGACTGTATGCATTTCAAACCCCTGGTTAATGGCCACCCCTCTTCTACGGATCTTATTTTTGTCTAACCGGTGACCATAAAAGAGAGGTTTTACTGTACCCAGTTTTAATTCTTGTAATGAAATTTCTGGGCAAAATAGGAACAGTGAAAAACAATTATTTCATTCTGATTTGCTAATTTATTCAGAATTTTATACAAACTGAGATATTAATCTTTCAAATTTATTCTTTGATTCTCATCAAACCTCACATTGTGCATGCCAGGAATGGATCAGAACCCCAACATTAAAAATGATGAAGTCATTCAAATTTTTACACCATGATGAATAATACAAAGGTTTCGACAGCTGACTGATGTAAAGATAAATCCAGGAAAGGAAATTCAACTGGCCTTGCGGAAAAATCAAACCCACATCCTCTTACTTGCCGGGTGAAAGCCCACTAGACAACAAAGTCAACAAATTCTCTTTCCTTTGTGCACTAAACGGGAGAATCGAACCCACAAGGCCAGTTGAATTTTCTTTCCTGGATTTATCTTTGTATCAGCCAGCTGTCGAAACCTTCCTTTATAGTAATAGCAGAGAGTGACACGATCTTCGGCCATCTTCACCATGTTGTATAATGCAGAAGAATACAGTACTTTAAAATGTTCTTATAATCACCTAGTTTAAAATATAATAACAAATATGACAGTGATGACAATGTAAAACTGAAATTAGTAGAATATACACAAAATTTCTTTTAATTTTTTCAGATAACCTATTCCTAAACTCTATTGGCCTTAATCCTTCTAATAACAAAAGTGTTTCAAATAATGTGTTGTACCATCTTAAAAGCTGTTCCAAGTCCAAAAAAAAAATTCCTGAAAAAGTATGAGATTTATTTAGTTATATTAACCTTTTATCTACTGATGATACTTTAAAGTACCATTTTTTTTAACCCCATAACAACCCTTACGATATTGTTAGCTGTTGGTCCTTCGAAGTATAAAGGTTGTATAACAACTTCATGATTAACAGATGACAGCATATGTGTGAGACAACAAGTTTTTTGAATATGATGAAGATTTCTGCATGAAGATTTACTTTCATGGTCACCACTGTATGCAGTTATTGTTGCAACTTTACAGAGATGTAATACTAAGGAAATGGTTTAAGTAAATGCATAATATTTCTTCCCCATTATTGATCATGGCACTCATAGGCTCCGTCACTACGTGAGGTGTAGATTGTATGTATATATCAACAATGGTGAACTGCAATTCCATTATATATACATGACATAATGTCACTTTCCACTTGTTCCAAGATATACAGCAAACTGGATGTTGTGTGAAGATGCTTATTATTTTTTTAGATGTTGATTTTATGACGGGAATATACGCTTCAAGGAAGGAAAATATTTATCTCTTCTGTAGCTTATTGGTGAGAGCACTCGTCCGGCAAATGAGGGGTCCAGGTGCGATTTCCAGTAGAGGTAAAGATGAGTTTTTCCTTCCTAAAATCAACATCTCAAAAAAATAATAGGCATCTTCTCAAAGCACACATTTTCTTTCTCTACATCTTGCAGTTCTATTATAATTTGAGAAAATGCACATTTTTTTTCTTTTTCTTCTTTTGCAGAACTAGTGAATGTGAGATCTTGAGAACAGTGAAACCTATCTTGAACCAAAGAGAGAAATAGTGATTTGTGAATAATTAATGACTTTTAATCATGGGAAAGCTCTTTGAGAGGGTAACTGTCTAAAGTGGAAACGGAAGACCTATTTAGTCTATTTGTAATGATGGCTTTTATTAGAAAACATTCCTGTTACTTGGAAAAACTTTGATAATTTCCTTTTAAACTAGTTCAGGCAACTAATAGGCAAAGGAGACTGAATTATTGTTCACAATTTAGTGATACTGTGTTTTGGTTCCTGCAGAGGTTTTCGTTCAGTATAGAGATGGATACTAGCCGCAAGAAATGTGTATTGAATTTATAAAATTAAGTCCTTTATTTAGTAAGTCCCTTACAGAGCTACTTTAGTGATCTCTAAATATTTCGCGGATCCAAATGATCTGAAAATGTGTCTGGGCTGCTTAAGTACTCTGGAACTGTGCCAAACATCAATCAAGTGATCCGTAATTATGCCGCAGAACACTTAAGTAATCTGGAAATGTGCCGTAGGTAACTTGAGTGATATAGAGCCGCAATGGGGGCCACTTAAGTGCTCTAAAACTGTACCACATGTCACTCAAAGGATCTCTAAATGTGCCATGGATCACTTAAGTGTTTTGGAACTGTGTTGCGGGTCACTTAAGTGATCTGTGAATGCGCCCCAGGCCTACTTGAGTTATCTGAAAATGTGCCATGGGCAGCTTAAATGTTCTGGAATTGTGCCACGAGTCACTTGGCGATCTGTAAATGTGCTGCTTAGTTCATTTTCACAATATTAAGGTTTGGGTGCAGGCCCAAATTGTGAAATTAATGCAATTAATAAAAATGATAAACAATATATACACGTGATAAATTATACAATACCCATAAAGAATACTTATGGTTGTCTTATTCTAAGTATGGATAGCTTCTCGATTTACCCCAACATGTTTATCGTATTTCTTTTTAAACGTATCAATTGTGTTACAATTTACTACCACCGGGGGTAAGCTATTCCATTTATTAACAACCCTATTAGAGAAAAATTCCCTGCAACACCATAACCTTGCATTGTCCCTCACCAATCGATACTGGTGTCCCCTTGTAAAAGCAGTCGATTGACGGTGTACTAAAAGTTCATGGTCCATCCTATCCATCTTATTGAAAATTTTTAACACTTCGATCATATCTCCTCGACACCTGCGTTCATCCAATGTAAACATATTCAAAAAATGAAGTCTCTCTTCATAACTCAAGCCCCGTGTGCCAATAAGGACATGCGTAGCTCTTCTCTGCACCCCTTCAACAAAGTCTATGTCCCTCTGTAGGTATGGTCTCCAAAATCTTACAGCATACTCCAGTCCAGGACGAACTAAGCCTCAAAAAAGCGGAAGAATGACTTTAGTAGAACGCGAAGAGACCTTTTTGAAAATGAGACCAAGCATTCTATTCGTTTTTTTGACCACTGCTGAACAATTTTCAGAAAACCTACACTGCTCATCAATGAGAATTCCCAAATCGGTTGGATAGTGACACCATTCAACTCGTAAGAGAACAACCCACGGTTCTCTTACGAGTTGAATGGTGTCACTATCCTGGATGCAACTAGGGTCACTGATTTGGGAATTCTCATAATTCTCTTATAAACATGAAGCATATTATAAAAAGTATTGTTAGTCTTGTAATACGAGCTTTACTTACATACATGGCACACACACACACACACTTATTGCATTTACCATCTTTGACGATTAGGCATAATGACCTACAAATGTGATAGATTCACGGTAATGAGCAAAATTTATCAAAGTTACTGAAATGGCCAGTAATTATTTATAATAACAGTTTTTTATCACTTAACACCGTAACATATATAATATAACCTCTCTTTGTGGAGAGTGGCAGGGCTCCATCCCAGTGAAGGTAGAAAAAAATCTTTCATAAATTATATTGGATAACATGGTTCGTACTCTTCCAACGAAAAAAAATTCAAGGACTATTCAAGCACTTTTCAAGGTAAAACTTAAAAATTCAAGGACTTTTTTTACAAAAGCATATTTTTAACATGAATAGGCGCATATTTAATTTTGATTAAAACTTTCAGAGATTACATTTCTACCTACTTTATTTCACATCATCTGTAATGAATAAAGGAGGCCACATACACATATATATCATACAAAACATATGACACATTGAATAACACAGTTCGTGCCTGTCAATTTCCTCATTGAAACGTAGTTTAGTCTCTAAATATTGCAATTAATTTCCTTTTAAAGACTAAAAAAAAGAACTCTTCTAAAGATAGAAAAAGATTAAATTATTTCTTTCATTAATTCTGAATTTATTTATTTCATTAATGCTGGAATAATTTCTTTCATTAATTCTGGAATTTTTTCATCAATTCTGAAATTATTTCTTTCAACAATTCTGGAATAATTTTTCATAACTTTTGGAATAATTGCTTTCATCAATTCTGGATTTGTTTCTTTCGCTAATGCTGAATTCTTTTATTGATTCTAAAATTATTTCATTAATTCTGGAATTATTGCTTTATTAATTTTGGAATTATATTTCATTAATTCTGTAATTCTTTCTTTCATTAATTCTGTAATTTTTTTCTTTGATTAATTCTGGAACTATCTCTTTCATTAATTTTGGAATCATATCATCGATACTGAAATTATCGATTCGGGGGTTGCTGTATTTTTGAAACATATGACATCCATATTTTTATGGGCATCTTTTTATCAACCACCTCATTGGGCATTTTGCCTGTTGTGGCGTTGTATTTGTATTATTTCTTTCATTTATTGTTTTAAACTCCTTTAAACAACTATGGATGCCATTAGAAAATAACGGAGATACGCCGACATTCAACGCGTCACGTGATCTTCCAAGTAATTATGTAGACCACTGACGTCGGTACTAGAACGCGAGAGGGGGGGGGGGCAACTGCAGAAGGACTTCTACTCTAGAAATAGGTATTGTTTGGTTGTTGGGGGCCAGAGCGTGCCGACTGAGCTGAAGAAAAAAAACAAGATCATTTACGATCATAAAAGAAATAAATAAAACGGCCGACAAATAACAACCGGCAATCTCAGAGAAAAAAAACAATCCCGACATAGACGCGGAAAAAAACCAGCCTACAGTACAAAGCCGAGCTCCCGTGAGGGTGAGAGCATGCCGCCAGCGATTTACATATTGCGTCGGGCCGAGCGGTTCCACGTGCACAGAGAATAAAAAGGGAAAAAACATTCCAACATAGGTTTTTGGCGCCGCATGAACCGAACTGTATCATTTCGCGTCGACAGAAACGTTTTACGTAATCACACTACGCGTTTGTGTATTCCTACCGTGGCGCATCAGCTCACGGCCCTGCTATCAGCTACTCTGTCATCTGCATGCTCCGGTTTGAAGGGAAGCATCGAGCTCGATGAAGGGAAGTGAAAGAAAACAAAAATGAAGAGAAGATCGGTAAAACGAGTGGCGCACAACGCATTTGACTCCTCCAGAAAGAGTCGGCCAATCACGCCCGACGTAAAACACTGCCGTGTGAGGCTTGTTGCGCTCTCTAGGAAAACAGTCGAACTTGTTTTCTTATTATTGGTGAGTGGACGGCGTGTCACGCTGGGCGATTCACTTTTCACGCGGCACAAAAAACCTGCTCCTACGAAAACCCGGCTTTATAATAATGGGGAAAAACGTGCTTTAAATCCAATTATCCAGGGTTATTGGCTACTAAGGCTTTTTCCCTGTGCTTTGCACTTTTTTAAGGACGTCACTTACGAAGTAAAAAAAAAAAAGTGGCGAAAACTATTTCGGAAAACACAAATTTTTCAAGGACTCTCACAGAATTCTTAAAATAAATTTCTTTTTCAACGACTCTTATTTATTTTCAAGGACTTTTATTTATTTTCAAGGACTTTCAAGGCCTTGAAAATGAACTTTTTTTTTCCAAGGACTTTTCAAGGTTTTCAAGGACCGTACGAACCATGGATAATTAAGTATGTATAGTATGTTTCAGTTTTTTACTGCAGCATGGCTCAAAAAGTATCATGTATTTATCATTTCTGCTTGACCATATTCACATTTCTTCAAATAAACTCTGCCATTTTTTCAGGCTAGCATTGTTCTCAAATTCCTTTTTTTCCCCTCTCCCCCATCTTATCAAAAACACATTGTCAATTTTTTTAGCTGGGCGATGATTGATCAGACACTAAATTCTCCAAAAGGGGAATTTTTCAGCAGGTCCATTGTTACATGATCTTAAGAATTACCTTCAACAATCACATCACAGTTGTATTCAGAGCTAGATTCTTACTGCGATTCTTGCAAACCAATTCTTACGTATAGATGATTCATTATTAAGAATCAGAAAGTGGCACACCCCCCAAGTGCTAGGTCACCATGGCAACTAAAAAGTCAGTATTGGCTCTTTAAATTTTTTATTTATGACAGGCAAATTGGGCACAAAATTCCATGTTTTCATGACAGTGAGTCTTTTAACAAAGGAAAGTGATATTAAGTCCTGGAAAAGTCAAAACAAGTATTATTTAGGAGTTTTACTTAAGTGATAAACTATGCTTGGCTCGTAACAGATTTGGCTGGTGCCTAATTTTTTTTCTTTCAATTTATCAACCCTTGTGTTTATATACCAAAATATATTGACGTTTTAGTCAATAGGCTCTAAAAGTATGTTAACAGGAGATGTCTGCTGACAGGGAGTGTCCGTTATAGGTTCCACTTCCAAACCAAACACAGTTCAGGCTCTATTGACTTCAGCCAATTTTAGCCATTGTAACTGTCTAGGGGCAGGGGGAAGGTTCCACTCTATAAATATATGTATATATATAGGAAAATATTGAGAAAAGCATTCCATAAAAAATATGGATGTCTTAGAGCCTAAATACAGCAACCTCATATAGGAATAACTTTGTTCTTTATCAAGTTATCTTTTATCAAGTTTATCTTTTATCAAGTTTATCTTTACCATCCTTGTCATATTTCCTTTTAAAAGTGTCTATTGCGAGGGAATTTACAACAGGAGGCAAAAGAAAAAACCAACAACAACAACATAAAACTCCCTGCGACACAACAACCTCGAACTTTTCTTAACTAAGAAATACTGTGTTCCCTATTTGAAGCATTTGGTTGATGATGTAACAGTATTTCATGTTCCATCTCGCATTTGTCCCATTCACAAATATTTAATATCTTGATCTTATCTCTCTGACACCAATGCTCTTTCACAGAAAACATATTCAAAGAATGAAGTCTTTCTTTAAAACTCAAGCACTGCTTGTGTTACCTACTAGTGTTACTTTTTTTTTGTATTTCCACAATAAAGTCTATATCTTCCTGACAATATGGTTTGCAAAGCCATATGGCATACTCTCTGCCAAGATGAACAAGTCTCAGAAAAGTGGAAGGATGACTCTAGAGCACCGATTGAGAACCACTGCTCCTTGGGCACTCCCCCAGGGGCTTCGCGGCAGCTTGAGAAAAATTTAAAAAAAACCATTAAATTTGAAAAAAATATATATATTTTAAATAATATAAATAAATCAGTAACTTTGATGAATAAATACAAAAAATAGCCTACGGGGCTCTGCCATAAAAATTACATACCAGAAAGGGTCCCACGAGTCAAAAAAGGTTGAGAACCACTGCTCTAGAGTAATGTGAAGAGACCTTTTTAATAATGAAACCGAGCATTCTAATGTGCTTTTCTGACTCCTGCAAAATAATGTTCTGAAAACCTAAGCCATCTATCAATGAGAATTCTCAAATCTGTGAGCCTAGTTGCATCTGAAATAGTTTTATCATTTAGCATGTAGGTGAAAAGTTTGTTATTCTAACCAAAGTGAGCAAATATGCAGATTTTTATAAACATTTATATTATGTCAAAACTGAAAGCGTTGTTTCATTCATTTGCTCATGCTACAATCCCATTGAAGATGGTCTGAAGTAACTCCATATCACTGGAATTCCTGAGTACAAACATTAGTTTCACATCATCCACAAATTTGTTAACAAACCCATCAATACCTTAATCTAGTTTTATTGATAAAAAGTGAAAATGTGTACTGACCTAGGAAGGACGACTCTACAAGTGTCCTGTCCAATCAAAAAACTCCCTATTCACTATGACCTACTATGATCTATCCTGGTAGCAGTAGAGTTTGACACAGTTTTAATTACTGTATGAAATTCAAAGAATCTGTCTTTCTTTAAATGAAAGAAAAATTAATGTTGAGAGTATTTTCTGTAGGTCTGCAGTCGATTGTGTAGCCCTTTATAAAGACTATATATAGTAGTACAATATATAGTAGTTGACAATTCTAAGTTGAATCAACTTCTATAATTTTTTTCCTAATTCCCATTCTTCAACAATAATTTTGACATACAAATAGGATATATAAGTACATGTGCTTTGGGGCAATAAATTTACTGAAAGGAAACAACAACCAGTTAGTTTTAAAAAAACTCACTTTCTTCTTCTTCGCTATAAGAATCATCCTTATCAGTATCATTTTCATAGCTGTTTATTTTCTTCAGAAATGCTGCAAAATGTTAAAAAAAAAATTTATACCTTTCACATCAGTTCATAGAATATTACTCAAACATAGATTATAATACTATAAATAAATGAAATAAGGTACACTGAGATAAGTGGAACTACTTTTTTCATTAGTGCAAATTCAACCTAGCACCTACACTGCAGAAGTGAATCAAATTTCTTGAAATTATGGCAGCAGGATTTCTGAGTCATGGTTTTGATGTAAAAACGTCTTTAAAATCAGTACCAGGTGTATGGAGGAAATCACATCCAAATGAGCGACAGTTTCTATTGAAGTAATTTCAAACGTCAATAACTCAAGCAAAAATAGACATAGTCAATCCACCTTGGTCTTGTTTTAAAGAAGAAGTTTTTGGCAGTACGACTTTGACATTCATGGCGGTTTGACTTCAGTAACTGCCCGCACTCAACCCAAAGTGAACCCACAATTTTCTACATTTTGGAATCGACATGTGTCCATAAACAGGACTATATCTCAAAGACTAATTATTAAATCTGCGTGAACCAAGTATGGTTTTGAAGAGGAGTACATGTGTAACAACTTGTTTTGAGTTTAAAGTATGTATCTTGAAAACTAAGGTATGAGCCTGCGAGTTTGAAAATGTTTGAATATTTCCAGTTTTTCTTCTAATGTAGCAGTATATGAAGGCAAAGCACAACAATAATAACAAAAATTGTACACCAATGTGCAGAGCACAACATTCCAATGAGAATAACATGAAAAATATTGGGCCCGAACCCAACGCCCAGTGTAGACGCGAATATACAGGGTGATGCCTTGAGTCCTTTGGCCGTAGATTACACTGGTCAACAGTCTTTTGTATCTGACATGTGATACATTTATAATTATGTATTTTTAGGTACAGAATCCAAATCTGTCCTTGAAAATGAGCTAACATGTTACGTTTTTATGTAATTTAAATTTATTAAGTATTTTGCAAGGTCTTTGTGGTATTTGCATTCTTTGTTCCGTGTTGCACGCCGGAATATATTGAAGGGTCAGGAGAAAAATGGTTGCAGTCCAAAAAAATCGAAATGAATATTTTTGCGGTTTTATATAGATCGGAACCATCTCTTTCGACAACATAAACAGCAAAAATGTTTTTTTCAGTCCGCTGTAATAAAGGAAGAAAGATACGGCACAGGGGGAATAATGATCTTAGTATCAGCGCGCAAATGGAAAAATGATCAGAGTCTACTATACATGCACATTAGAAAAGGAATTTGTGACATGCGCAGAAAGCGATACAAGATTTCTAAAGAAAAACTTCCATTTCTGTCTCCTGAAAATTTTTTTTATGAACTGGAACCATTAATCCCCCCAGCTGTTAATTTATGCAATTAATCTGTGATTATTATTAACTCAAACTCATTTTAATCAAACATACTAAGCAGCAAGTCTAATTTGGAAATCACTGAATTACAAATGTCAGAGGAAAGTGAATCTGAACTGTGTAGACCTGATTATGACCTCATCGCACATAAATCTGAATGCATGAAGGAACAAAGGCTTGAAGAAGCTAGCTGAAGAAACAAAGATTTCCAGTTTTAGATCAATATGTGGCTGACAAAAATGGACTGATGATGGAAATGTGTGTACAGTAGATTCCATAGGTGGGGTGACTATTTATTGACACAAATAAAATCAGCTTCAAAGCATTATTGTTGCATAGTGGAAATAAACTTGTTTTCTGTGCCTGTAACTTAGTGCAGCAGAGATAAGAGAAACATGAAAGCATGAATGTGCTACTAGAGACAATCAGATGTAAAGATAATGAGTGGCAGGTATTTCGTACAAATACAATGCCACAACAGGCAAAATGCCCAACGAGGTGGCTGAGCGTAATAGTATGCTCTTCTTACTCCTTGGTTTTGTAGTAGTGATGGTGTACTACTTCAGCGCAAACATTTCACCTCCACTCCGTATCATGTTTGGTCAAATGAAGAATTTTGTTGACAGCTCTCTTAAGAGGGTCTCAGGCTTTTAATTGTTTGAATAAAATATTTCTTGAACTCAGTGATGGAAAACTAAATAAAGCATATTTATATTGGACTCCAAATCAGAAAACTGTTGCAAGATCCAACTTTTCGTTAGCTTATGCTATTCTTTGCTGCGAACTATGCGAATTTCCTGCGAACTATGATGGCAACAGAAAAACAGAAAGGTATGGATGAAATCTGAGATTTTCGAACAATGGTTGAGGAAGGTAGATAGAAAATTTTCAAGTGAGAAGAAAAATTTTTTATTTATTTTGGATAATTGCACTGCTTATCGAAAAATAACGGAGCTTTCAGCAATAAAATTATGCTTTTTACCACCTAATTCAACATCAATTTCACAAGCACTGGATCAAGGAATTATAATAAATATGAAAAGTTTTTACAGAAAATTACAGACAAAAAATTTTTTTTTAACTTGTGGATGTTGGAATGAACGCAAAAAATTGTTTCAGATGCTGTTGAAATGATTGATTCTGCATGGAAGTCAGTCACGAGTGCACGATTGAGAACTGCTTCTGTCATATTGGTTTTTGTTCTGAGTCTTTGGAAAACGAATATATCTCCAAACAGGGCTGTAACTATGATTTTTGCCGCTCTGAGAAAACATTATTTTGATGTCCCACCATCTCGCCATGACGCATTAAAATCCGAACAATCACAGAATAAACTGAATAGTGTAGAAGAATTTTTGTTATATCTTTGGAAAGAAAAACAAACAAATATACTTGATTATTTTTCATGAAGCAAATTTTTTTGTATGTTTTGATATAACTTTGAAACAACCCTGAATTAAAATTAAAGAGAATTAGCATTTTGTTCATCCGCTTAAGGCGACATGTTTGTCTATAGTTTTGGGGTGTTGAGTTACTGAGAGTCTACTGTATATTAAACAGACAGACTAAATAATACGAAAGGAAGAACGAACACTAAAATATTGATATTAAGTCAATTCACACTTTCAAGAATGGTTGAAACAGAAAGACCACCACAGATAGAAATGTGATTTCAAATCTAACTTCTACATATGAAGTCTCTTCCTATCCTTGTAAGAGCAGCTAGCACACCCAGCACATTTTTGATTGGAAAATAGATTAATTACAAAAGAAAAATTAGCCAGCAGCCATTCCCAGAAAATAACTAAATTTCACAAATCATATTGAGTTCCACTTACTTCAGTATACCTTACTCAAATATACATAATTAACCCTTAATTGGTATGGCGCAAGTCCGATTGCTGTAGAGCAGACATAAATATTTTTTATTACCAATTATGTTCTACAAATTCACCATACGGGTTAAGGGTAAAAATTAACAGAAATGAAACAAACAAGGCTTTTGTGGCCATTATGTAAAGTAAAATTCAAAGTTTCTGGGTTTTACATTAACAGAAATGGTTTCACCTTGTCCACCCTGCACTAAAAAAAAAAAAATTGGTAACCATTGGTAACCAAGACTAGACACATCACAATAATTTGCAGACATGGAACCATTCCCCTCAAAGACAACATAATCATTGCCAAATAAAAATAAAATTATAAAAAAAAATCAAAAATTTGATTTTTCCTATTTAAATTTAAATTTCATTTAAATACACCTAATAGCAATGGAACCTAGGAGCTCAGGCTACATGAGCCTCTCCACTTCCTCAAAGAATATGTCAAGGTCGCCAAGTCCCTTAGTAATTCATAATTACTCATTGTGTAACCGACCTCTGGCAACCTTGGACCCCCATTTCTTCCTACCAGAGCTACAATGGTTGCTGCAACAGAGTTTAAGCTACAGTTGCATTTTTTGCAAAATGCGAAAGAAAATCTTGGAATACAAAAGAAGTAGTAGCCACTTTTGCATAAATGCATATAGGAGGTATGAAATGAGAAGACATCCAACGATAAATCATTAGCAATGTAGCATTTTTACTAAAGCTTTTTTCCCCATTTTTGCTTTTTGCTAAAGGAATTCTTTATCTAGCTTAAACCCTGAGCTGCAACGAAACATTATTTCCATAACAAATTCTGCTGGACTGCATGATATAACTGGTGGGCCACTCATGTTACACTATCAGTGCATATGAAGCCCAGTCCAAACTAGCTGAGCTGAACCACTAAGACATAATTTTAACCCACAGCTCAGAGCGATTTTGAAAGGAAAATAGGGTTTTGCGTGTTTGGGCATCAAGCGGTAAGGAAGGTCAGGACCCTGCTTAACAGATTGCCTTATGCGAGCAGACAAAACAGATCGGCTCAAGTAAAATATAGTGAAAAACCTCTCATAGTGCATACCTACAGTTAAGACACTTTTTTGAATACCATCAATGGGCAGCAATTGTAACGTATCGCCCCTTTAGGTCTCACGTCACATGTTACTGATAATCCTCCCCTGGACAAAGACCCAGTTGTGTCAGTATAAGAAATCAAGAAATAATTGTTTTCAATTACCTTGCTTAATTAGCGGAGGGCCATAGATTTCCGCTGATTACGTATAATCGATTGTCTTGGTCTCACCCTCAATAGCCTTACCGATATCGTGGGTAAAGTCCGGCCGGCTTCCTCCATGATTATTGAACTGTTGCCAACCAAAAATACAGAATATCCAAAATAATTGTTATTGTGTGTGAATCAACGCATTGACGTCATAGTTTTCCCGATACGCCAGAGGAAACATGTTCTTTCAGTGTCTCTGCTACTATAAATAGGCCTGGACAAACCAGAAGCATGACATTCAATCTTTCAACTTTGAACAGTTTGTTCTACTCCCACCACTCAGTGGGGTTTGATAGGTGACTAACCCCCTACTACTAGGCTACTCTGGCTGGTCCGGGTAGTTGTTTCAAATATTATCTTCTAGTCCAGCGGTTCTCACCCGGTGCTCCGCGGAGCCTTTGGGGCTCCTTGTGCACTCTCCAGGGGCTCCGCGGCTATTCGAGGAAAATAAAAAAAAAACCAGTAAAATTTAAAAAAATAATTACAAATATTTTAAAATAAAAATAAATCGGTAACTTTGATGGATAATTAAAATATTGTCCTCCGGGGCTCTGCCATAGAATTTTTTTACTTAAAAGGGCTCCGCGAGTCAAAAAAGGGTGAGAACCGCTGTTCTAGTCAACTAATAGTCATTTGTCGTGCGTTATAGACAATTGGAAAGTGGTTCCTTGAAAGGGTCAGGTGATCCTTAAAATAATATGTCAGCCTGCAGTTATGAACAACTAGGTCTTCAATGTAGTGCCGATGGGTGTGATTCAGAGAGTTCTTCAAGTGGTGCAACTTTGGAAAGGTGCTACGACTCCAATAGGTTCCTGAGGTGAGCTTCCTCGAGTGGTCAACATCGTCCGCCTCACCTGAAAACGGGACACTTCGTTCTCGAGGTAGGATGCACAAGTTGTTCTACGATGTCTCGCTGATAGTAGGAGTTGATCCTCGGCTGTATTGGGTGAGACCTTTATGGTTGTTTTGCGAATCAGTGTTGTCGTCGATTTCAGAATTAACATGTTTTCATTTGAACTCTAACATGTAACTTATTCAAAGTATGTTGTAGCAATAAATGTTTTCAAAGAAACAGTTATTTTCCGGATATTATGCTGAGGTGAGCTCGAAAAGAAAAGTCATCACGTCTCCGCTGGGACTCGAACCCAGGCCCTCTTGCATACCAGGCAAGCATGCTACCATCTACACCACTGGAGACACATGAATCTGCCTTCCAAATTTCACGCACTGTGTCGTGAGGCGCTGAATTAGAGGCATTAGTAGCCTCTCTTAACTTCAGGAAATGGCCCCCGGGTGGGACGGTTTAGAGAGATATAGATGGCTTTTTTCTCAGCCAGAGATATCAAGGAAACAGTTATTTTCCGGATATTATGCTGAGGTGAGCTCAGAAAGAAAAGTCATCACGTCTCCGCCGGGACTCGAACCCAGGCCCTCTTGCATACCGGGCAAGCATGCTACCATCTACACCACTGGAGACACATGAATCTGCCTTCCAAATTTCACGCACTGTGTCGTGAGGCGCTGAAGTAGAGGCATTAGTAGCCTCTCTTAACTTCAGGAAATGGCCCCCGGGTGGGACGGTTTAGAGAGATATAGATGGCTTTTTTCTCAGCCAGAGATATCAAGGAAACAGTTATTTTCCGGATATTATGCTGAGGTGAGCTCGGAAAGAAAGCCTGGGTTCGAGTCCCGGCGGAGACGTGATGACTTTTCTCTGGACTCTGATGAGTCCAGAGTGTTGACATGTTTTAATATTTTGTGGGGTTCTTCACCACACAAAATTTGAACTTCTCTCAGTTTGTTTTGTCTCTTACTACTTTTTTCTAGAAAGAAAAAATTTTGATCCCAAAACTTTCCACATCAACAGGCAGAGACAACACGTACATCCCACTATTTTGATGTCAGTTTGCTGTGCCTTGATGAAAAAAGCTACACTTTTGTTCTTTTCTACCATTGTGTAGGCATTGTCACCCGAAAAAGACACAGTTTTCCCACAGAATGTCCAATCTCTTAAATTTGTTGTCAATGACATTGAAAATTTTTTCTCCAGTATTGTCTGCACATTCCAGAAGGGAAAGAAGAGTGGTGCTGACTTAACCATTTTCTGAATCAAAAAAAATTTTTAGCATCAAAGTCATTATTTCTTACGAAAAATATCAATTTTTTTTTCCTTGACAGCAGCCATTGCTCGAGCGATAACACCTGTTTTTGATCTGCCTGAAAAAAACTTTTTGGCAATTTCTGAATCTGGAAACATTTTGGAAAAAAGAGCACCAGCATGATCAGCTACTGAAACTGGAATATTGTGTTCGATAAGGAATCTTGTAAAATAGCATTCAGATTTTACATCTTCATACTCATTTTTTTGCTAAAATATGAGGAAATATTTTGGGGGAACTTGTTTCAGCATTTTGCAATTCCAAATGTCTCTTGTAAGCCACGTGACGTCTACAGTCATTGCGTCCACCATGAGCTATAGAGAACTCAATATTGCACGCAGTGCACATAAGCATAACTTTCTTTTGATGGCACTTTATAACTAGACATGGCCATACCCTATTATATTCCTCTGTGAAGTTCTGACAACATTTCCTTTTCTTTACAGCAGCCTCACCAGTGGAGGTATCAGAAGTTGAAAAAGTAATCTATACGAAACCAAATATAAAATTTAAATTAAGTGACAACTTTCCCTTTAATGGGGACATATCATTTTTGGTGTCAGGAGAGCTTCTATAAGTACCATTTACTGCCTTGGCGTCTTCAACACTATTGATGCTGATACCCCATAGCATAGTGGTCTCCAACAACATCCTTCCCCCTTAGTGAGCTACCAGTTGCTTTTGAGAGATTTGCTGAGCTCCCTTTCAATGTGAAAGGCATGATAAGTTATGAGGATGTAGGAGAGAAGCCAGGAAATGACCCACAGGGTATCCCAAGGCATCAGTAAATCAGAAGGACTTGAGTCATTGATCTTGTACAGTTGCTGTGTGGGTGGAGCATAAAAGCAGCAAAAGTCAGTCCTATGTATTTCTTACACTCTAAGAGCACCCCCCCCCCCAACCCTTCTCCTCAGCACATCAGAGAGACTTGGGCAGGGTCTCTGGATCTTGAACAGTAACTGCAGCTGAAACTTGGTGATTGGGTGGAGAAAAAAAGCAAAAGCCAGATGAACGTATTTATTACCCCCATGACGGCCCATTTGAGTATATCATGTAGGCCATTATGGGGAATAAATTGTTCCAAGAAAACACCCTTTCCATAGAAGAGTTAAATATTTCAAGTAGCTGTTTTTGGAAATAAATTCAGACACTTGCACCCATCCCACTAGAAGAGGACTCTGGGAGTGACCGTATACCTTACAACCTCTCTCCCCCGTCAAGTCTGTTGTACAAGGAAGGAGAAACAGCTGTATAACAAGTAGGCATGAATCAAGGTCAAATGAAAATCTTTTTCCCTCTCTCCACAATCATGTGACACCATTCTTTTTTTTAATTCTTAGGGTAAAAAACAGTGGGATTTTTATATCCTTTTGTATGCAGAAACATTAAAAAAAAGTTTTTCCAACAAATTTATGATTTTCCCTGTGCATATTGTTATTTATGGAATGTATAAAAATAGCTTCCATAATATCCAGGGTACTTTCCGTAAATCTGTAGTTTAGTAAGCTCAACCGTAGAAACTACGGACAAACAGTAGCAGTTAGCAACTCTGAATGACCTATCCAGTGTCTTACACGAGTCTTGTTTCATCGGCATTAAATACGTCTTCTGGGGGATAATTTTCAATTATGTTCTTTAACGTATCTCGTGAGGCGGTCTAGGTCAATTTGTCGTGTTCAATTTGTTGCAGACTCATTCCATCACGGAACAAATTTGTCACTGCACAAATTTGTTGCAGATTCATTTCGTTGCGGTATAAAGTTGTACAGGAGTTATTTCATCATGATGTCAATTCATCGCAACAAATTTAAATTGCTTTAAAATTTAAATGTTTGTTGTGATTTTATAAATAGGGTAGTTGCTATAGGCGTAAAAAATGGAACTCATTTTTTTTTCTCATTTATTGTAAATGTTCCCCATTCCCATCTCTATTTTGATTATTAACAAATGAATGAAGGAAAGTATTCATTGAAGTGATCGAAAGGGACATGGAACGTACACCAAGATAAGAAATTGTGATTCAATAGATTTAATTTTAATTTTCACCATATAAGCTGCATTTCTGTCAGGATTTCCATTTCTCGCAGTTAGGGGCGTTGGGGAGCACACCAAGATAACAAATTGGGATAAAATGAATTTTGAAAATTTTGTTTCCACCATATATAGGCTGCGCTTCCCACTTTCTGTCAGGATTTCCATTTCTTGCAGCGAAGGGCCTCAGGGGCGCACATCGAGGTAATAAATTTCTATCAATGTGCCCCCTTCGAGCACAATTTCCGTAATTCACTATTGAATATATCCATGCAGAGCATATATTGAGGAATTTTTTATCTATAATGTAAGTTTTATGTATAACTGCTGCGAAAAGTCTCATTTTTAAATTATTTTTTTGCAATGTACATTTCAAATCATGTACATTTCATACTCGTCTTCGCAGTGGTTGGGACCAGACAGGCTTTCATCTCTCTCTGCTCACTAACCAATAGCAGCAGTTTTATCCAAAACCGTTGCCGGTGGATTACTGAAGGCTTATCCGTCATGTCGGTAAGTCATTTTGTGTCTTTCTTCATTCTCGTGCGTTTTACTTCTGTAAGTTTACGTGAGTTTTATGTGTTTTTTATTTTTAGGTCATACTCTGTGGTGTTTTTTTTTTTTTTTTCCAGCACACGCTGGATTTGCGAGACAAGTGGTTTTTTTTATTGCTCTCAATTTTTTAAATTTTAGTTGTGTATTTTCGATAGACTTAAATTTTTTCTCGCTCGCATTTCATTTTCATTGTATTGTCACCAGGTTTGTGTTTTCTCCCGCTTCTTTGATATAAATTTGTGGGTTTTTTGGACGTTAGTGTTAGCAAACAGTGTATACTTTCTCCCAGGTACTCTCAATAACTTTTGTTTTTCTTCCACCTGGGCCTATTGTTGTAGTGTTAATGATATGAGATAGTTAGCTAATTCGAATAAGTATACATTGTAATTTGTAGCTTAATACTTTTTTAGAGTGTTGTATTTTTTATATACATATATATCTTCTTCTTCGGGATTTAGCGTTGAGCATTCTATTTTACTCAATTTTTTCGTACAATCTCTTACGTATATTTCCATTGTAATGTATTTTACATTATTTTAATTTCCTGTTTACATTTCTGATTTTTCTATTTTTAATTATTATCTAGTTTTAGCAATAGTGTTAGTATGCCTCGACCTCGACTAGTGTTGTGTAGCTTGCGACAGGAGGTTCCCCTGGTCTAGGGGTATAGTAGCTGATAGTTTCAATTGTAAAGGGTGCTTGGATAGGGCAAGGTTAGAACTCGAGGTCGAAGGGTTATGGGAAAACGTTAGGGTGCTAGAGGGCCCAGTTATAACGGAGCCACTTGTCGTCAAGCCACCTGTTGATGAAGAAGCAATCTCCACAAACAACGACAGTTTAGAGGGCGAATGGGTGGTCGTGGATGAGGTAGAGGGGGGATAGTGATAGGGGTTTGATCATCGGCGATTCTATGTTTAGGGAACTTGGGAACAGAGTCGGTAGGGATTTTTAGGGCTTCGAGCACTTTGTCTTACTGGCTGTAAGATTGGCAATGTTCAAAACGTTTTTCATCGCCGAAAGTTGCCCTTGTAGGTGGGAACAAATCAGGAAGGAGCGGATATTAGTGAGTCTCCATTAGAGTACCGGAATTTACTATTATCCGCAAGGGAAGGGGTTCAGATGTGGCAGTGTAGGCTGAAAGACATTTGCTTCTAACTTGGAGTCACATTGTTGGAACTTCCCGCATTTACCGATAGGTGGCTTCGTTTGGATGGGATCCATCTAAATAAGAGGGCTCTGGGAGGTTTACGATAATCTTAGGTCAGGTTTTTTACTTCCAGACCACGTAGTGGGGTATGCGGGTTAGTCAATGATAATCACAACAGTACTGACGGGGCATTGCCCACCTCTGACTTGGATAGCTTCTCGATTGACACTAAGTCACCGGGCAAATTGAAATGTGTGCTAATTAATGCCAGGAGCTTCGGGAGTAAGAAAGATTTTTTAGAAACTATGATAGTTGTGGAGGGCCTGGATCTCATAGCCATTACAGAATCTTGGGCAAATGATGGTGGGCAATGATGGGGATGAATCTTATACATCTCAGGATACAATACTTTTTTGAGAAATAGATCTCATAAGAAAGGGGTGGAGTGTTGATATATGTGAAATCATGTTTGAAGGCTAAAGAGTGTAACGTGCAGAGAAGTTATATTGAAACTATATTGGTTGAACTTGAGAACAAAAGATGTCAAAAACTTATTGTTGGGGTTTGTTACAATCCACCAAATATGAATCAAAACTACATCGCCAAATTTCATGATGAAATTTCCTACATGTGTAAACGTGAGATGGCTGTCATACAAGGGGATTTCAATTACCCAGGTATTGATTGGGAGAACCTTTTCTAGAGATCAGTATGAAAGAGACTTTCTTAAGTTAGTGCTCGAAAATTTTTTGTATCAGCATGTATCAGAAGCCACTAGGAGTACTGCTATTTTGAATTTGGTTCTTACTAGTTCTGAGGATCATGTTCAACATGTTTCGGTGAGGGATGAGTTTTCTACCAGTGGTCATCGTCTTCATCAGAAAGGGAGAAAAAGTTTGAATAGCCCACAGGTGGGAAAGCTATAAATCTGCTTCTGATTATAGCCTACATTTATCAGGATAATTTTAATTAAAAAAAAATTCATATATCATACATATAAACACTCCACAATATCTAAACCTTTATTTATTTTCAATGCCTTTAAGTAACATTTTATTTAAACACCTATCTAACGTGAATATCACAATAAAAAGCCTGATGATGATTAATTGAATAATAAGGGATGTTATTTTAAACTATCATAATTTTTTTTTCTTTTTTTAACAATACGTAGATGTCAATTTATTGAAATTCGAATTGAATTCAAACAATTCAATTTAAAAAGTACTGCATTATTTTTTGTCATCCCTATAATCTGTATTTCTATTTTATGATACAACAATAAACTCAAATAAAGAAAATTAATTATAGGCTAATTCATTCAATTTCATTAAAAGTTTTTCTAGTTTTGGAACATAAATTATGTGGGAAAAACTTACACACACACAAACCAACATATCATTTCCATGTCCGGTTTTGCAATATTCCATGTTTTTGCCAACAGAAAAATGTAGACTAAGCACACCAACCTTGTACTAAAAACTTAGACCCAAATGTAAACTATGTGAAAATATTCAAACATGCCAGCCAAATATATGCGACTGACCATAGACATAAGATTAATGGTTATTATATATCTATGCGACTGAACCATAGTCGTCTTTCTTATTGGTGATTATATGGCCTTTGGCGGTGATCATCCTGTGGGCATTATGAAAGCTTCATCGAATCGTCATACATATGTACGGACATTTAACACCACGGGTTACCAATCTAGAATACTTGTTGTCCTGTCTTCTTGCGATATGTCCAGCCCATTTTCATTTTAAACATTTAATTCTTTCCATAATATCATATACCTTTGTGTGGTTCCTTATCCAATTGATTCGTTTTCTGTCTCTCCCTGTGATGCCTAGCAAACATCTTTCCATGCTCCTTTGTGTCGTCGGTAGCATTTGTATTCTCTTACTTGTAAGTGTCCATGTTTCAGCTTCATAAGTCAGCGCTGGTAGCACACACATACACACACACACTGGTTAAACACTTTTCTTTTTAGTCATAATGGCATGTGACTCTTCAGAATTACACCGCTTTTGCCAAAAGTGCTCCATCTAATCCTGATCCTTCTGTTTATTTTATAAATGACTCCGTTGTCCATGGTAATTTCTTGTCCCAGGTATACATAGCTTTCTACTTCTTCTATCTATGTGTTGTTGAGCAAGATTGTCCTCTTGAACGCAAAGGGGTTGAACATAACTTCAGACTTTTGCAGATTCATTTTCAAGCCCACCTGAATACTTGCCTTCGCCAGTTCTTCTATCATTTCTTCTAATTCATCTGGATTACTGCTGATAACAACAATGTCGTCAGCAAAACGCAAATGTTTGAGAAATTCTCCATATATTTTAATTTCTCTCTCATCTCAATCCAGTTTACTGAATACTTCTTCTAAAACAGTGGTAATAATTTTTGGTGAGATAGTATCACCCTGTCTGACTCCTTTCCCAAGTTTAATCTTTGTTTTTCCTTTATCCAAACGAATCGATGATGTATGCAACACTCCATAGGAACTTGACCCTAAGGGCTCAAGCCACGTAAGCTGCTGCCGATTGCAAAAGCATAAGCTGATACAGGTTGTTTCTCGAACGGGGGGGGGGGGGGGGGGAGAGAGAAAGTGATTGTCCCTATTGCTCTCTTCTCTGTATCCCCACCCCCGCCTTTGACCCACTTTACGAGGTCACCTAAGTCCTCAGTAACATTCAATGCAATCCATCCCAGCATACGCTCTTGCGGGTCGTATATATGGATCACTGGAAACCCTAGACTCCCCCCTTCTATGTTTCTGTTGTATCGGAGTTCCTTCAGCACCTACAATGAAAATTTTCAAACAAGCTCCACTCCAAATGCACATTGAAAATGCGTCCTGCGAATGAAAAACTACTGAACACATTAGTGATCGATATTAAGCCATGTGCACAACAGCTGCATTGTTTTGCAAAGCGCTGCAATACATAGCAATAGTGGGCTCAAAACAGAGCAAAAGAGATGAACAACGTTGAAAAAAGCGAGGCATAAGTCTGTGCTCAGATGGCAAATTGTCACAAGTCACTTTTTTAAGATTTTGAGTTACCGCAATTTTAAGATTCAAGATGTTATGAAAAATCATTAAGTTGTTTTACATGAGCAAATGTGTTAGGAATGTTTGAAAAAAATAATTGACTATTACTTGCAGTTACTGTAAGTAATAAAAAAATATTGTTGTAACATAATGTAATAACAGCTGTTTTCCAGCTGTATCTTGACTTACATTTTGTCATCTTCTGTTTTTTCAGTTTTTGCACATCTTCCTGTTGTAGAGTAATATTTTAGAAAGTTAATAGGTTTTAGAGGCTTAATAAGTTGAATGGTTCCAATTCTGACAGTCAATGCCACATTCATCCACGCAAGGAAGCACAGTAAGGAGCCTGAGAGGGCCCCCACTGTCCCTCGGGACTCAAGATAATTCTCAATTTTTTTTTGTTTTTCACACTATAAATTCACTAATACCGGGCTTGTGAAAAATCTGACCTGGGCCCGCTGAAGATCTCAGCTTAGGGGCTTTACTGCAGGATGTGGGGCCACTAGACCAGTGGTTCTCAACCTTTCTAATCCCGGATTACGGTTGATTCATATTTCTTGATGAAGGCCCGACCATACACATCATGATTAATGGGAAATAAATGGGTAAAAATGAAGCAATAAACCACTCACAGCCCGGTTTGCATAGGCAGAGATAGACTTGAAAGTCTGGGGGAAACACCATGATTGCTGAGGAATGGGGCATGATATCAATTCATATGTACGCAAATACATTAGATCAGTCGGCTTTACCTTTGGCACTGGATGGGGTGATACCCCAGTATCTCCGCCCATACCGGTTTGGCAGATGTCAAGGTTCGGTGGTTGAGAAACACTGCATTAGACCAACCAAGAGCCCTTCCCAAGGATGGATTTCAAATATTCCTTTTCCTATTCACATTTTTCGAAGTCCGATATTAGACACTTGTTATTTGCTCTATCGTCATGCTTTGGTGTTGGTCTAGATTGCAAGCTTGTCACCGTGTTCCAATGGTTCTCTTTTGTCAGCTGGCTCCCTTGCATAATTGTTCATGAGCGGCTCCCCAAAAAGGTCGCCAGATATTTTTGCATGTAAAAGAACCACTTTAAAGCATAAATAGGTGCACAAATCAATATTTTCAGCTTGCCTCAATGAAAAAAAATGTGTAAAAAAAAATTTGATGATAATTAAAAATATAACTTTCTTCCTTTGCAGGGGGGGGGGGGGGTTATTGGTGCATTTTCACCTGGCCACTGCAAGGATTGGGCAGACAGGGCTGCAGCCCTAAGGCCTAGGACAATCACCATCAGTGTTTGCTTTTTCATGCTACAGAGCCCCCGCCATCCAATCCGTGAAAACTAAGCTTGCAGACTCCCAAAAGATCCAACAGTCCTGCTCCATAATGAAGGGGGAAGTCTACAGAAAACAAATACTGTTCCCAAGAGGACTCCCATCTTCCGTGACTACTACTTCACCAAACACCAACTCTGGCCATATCGCTATATTGCAATTTACTGCCATTAGTGAGATGGGCTGGAAACAAAGGAGCTGTCTATCGGTAGTCGCCTCGAGTTCGTTAGGGAAAATATCTTATCGATATCCTCCCTTGGGTTCGAACCCGGGACCCTGACAACAACCTTCACGATGGTAGACGAGCATCTTACCACCATGCCACTCGGGCACCATCTTCCGTGACTGTCAACCCCCTCTAGCAATTACCATGTGATCCTGAGAGCACTGCTTTAGGGGAATATTATTGCAGATGTTCAAAGGTCCCGGCAAGCAAAGAAAGAAAAGTTATTTTTTGTTCACCCAGGCTAAATAGCTCTTTTGCCTCACCCATATAATGTCTGCCCTGATGTAGGGTGACTACACATTGACATTGTTCTTTTCTGTTGCTACTCACCCACCCATCCATCGCTCCCTCCAGGGCAAAAAAAAAAGAGTAAACATACCTGAGAGAGAGAGAAGAAAAAAATATTGAATGTTACACCTTCTCCAAAGCCTAGATTTTAGGGGGAAAAAACTCAAAAAAAAATCTCTGGAGAATCATAAAAAAATCATCAACCTTCACTTCCAATTCTGTGACTTCTTCTGGACATCTGTGACCTTTTTCTCATTTTGTGACTTTTCCGGGATTTCGTGACTTTTCCATGATGGTAGACACCCTGACTTCGTGAATTGGCCAGCCAAAGCCTGAATCATTTCTGAAAATTGGACTTAGGACAAACCTCTCAGCCGTTAAACGAATTCCTTACGCTTTGGCAGTAACATATATACAGTAAAACTCCTTCATGCTATAGCGCCCTGATGTCATGCCAACCCAGCTGAGTGCCAGAAATTTTCAGTGAACAAATCTTCCATTTATAGAGGTTACATGTGTTAAACCATGGTTCGATATAACACCACACACACACACACACACATTATAGTACCAAAATTCAGCAAAATAAATAGTGCCGTTAAATTTAGGTTCAACTGTAGTTGTAATCATGAGAGTAACTACACACATTTTATACATTTCAACAAACATGATGTAAATTTTTATGATCACATGTATCAATACCAGAAAGAAACAATCATTTCCTCAATGTACTACGTATTCACAGAATTTCTTGGTTGAATAGAATAAAAAAAAGTGCTGATGATGTGTTGCTATTTAAATCTGGTATAGCTGGATGTTCATTAATATTATAAGCAAGGTTCATTAACATTCTCTATGGAAATCAGAGATCATTTATGAATGTGGTAACTGAGGTGGTTATAACCAAGTTTGACTTAGCATATTTATCAGCTCAATTTTTTTTTTCTGATTTCATAAAATAACAGTTATGATATCCTATAAAACATTTAATGCAAATATACTTACTTTTATTAACTCTAGGTAAAGCAACAGAGATGCAAATAGTGTATGAATAGCATTCTAAAATCTTGTAGAATTTAGACTGCAAGAAAGGTTTTTGTGAATCTTCTGCATCTTGGTATTCGATATAGACCTGCAAAAAATATTCCAATAACGTATTAATATAAAAGTAAAATGTATTTATTAAAACAAAAATATGTGACGGTATTGTAACAAACACTATGATAACGAAGTTTCATACTTAACAAAACACCTTCCCATATCCCCTGGATTACATATTGCTTACCTATGCTATTTTGATTGCTTATAATGGGAAAACTAATTTGGGGAAGTATGCATAAGAATAAATAAAATTTTCAACTGGTTTCAGATCCAACAGTTATTTCTTAAATTGAGCATTTCCTAAACTTATCTACAAGTTTTCTAATCTGCAAATACTTTGCTGCAATGCATTGCAACAATCTATAATGCTCTCTTTCCTCCTGGAAGACATTCATGAAAACATTCTTAGTATTACTAAACTAGTCATAAGTCTCTTGGGACATTTTTGAGGTATATATAAAATCCTCTTTGCACAAGCTTTGTCTAGCGCACGCACACACACAGGTGTAAGGGCTTTTCTTAAGAATGCAACCACCAAAACAACACATATCTGTACTTGCCTCAGATAGTAGTTGCTGTGGTATCATCATGTATGAAAATGTCTAAGCACAAAACGGCATTACTTAAATTTCATTCTCGTCTTGGCCGCAGTAGGGATTGGATGTGTTTTTATCACTCTGCTAGACAGCCAATAGCTATACTACTAGCCGGGACCATTGCAGAAGGATTACTGAGGGATTATCTGTGGTGTCAGTGTGCCTTTTCGTGATTTGCTTTGTTCTTGTGAGATTTCTTTAGCGTATTTATTTTTTTAGTCAAAACTCTTCCAAGTTTTCTTCTTTTTTCTAGATTGTGTGCTTATTATTAACTTTAGGTTGATTTTGCCACCAGGTTTTCAGGACAGCCATTTTTGGATTTGTAAGATAAGGGTTTCACTGTGTATTTTCGATCAATATTTCACTTTTTTCTCGCGCTTCATTTCATTTTCATTGTACTTTTGCCTGATTTTTCTTACGTTGTTTCTTTGTTGATAGTAAATTTTTTTTGTGTGAGTGCTCCTATAGAAGGGAAGATCTGGTTCTTTATTTACTACCATTTTGGTGTTTTTTCTGCTTCTTTGATATAATTTTGTGAGGTTTTTGGGCTTTAGTGTTAGCAAACAGTCTATACTTTTTCCCGGATTTTCTCAGTCATTTTTATTATTTTGCTTCAGGCCTAATTGTTTAGTGTTAGGAAATAAGATAGCTAATACTAATAAGCATAAATTGTATTTTGTATCTTAAAATTTTTCGAGGGAAGGTGTTAAATTATATATATGAAATGAAGCTATCGATTTCTTCTTCGTGATTATATTTAGCACTATATTTTACTTTATTTTTTCATATAATCTTTTACGTACATTTTGCGCTGTAATATTATATTGTTAACTTTAATTAATATCTTCTTTTTAATTTTCTCACAGGTTTATATTGTAATGTATCTTAGGTTATTTTAATTTGTTGTTATCAATTCTCTTTCTCTTACTTTTAAAAGTGATGTTTATTTCGCTTCTTATCTGTTACATATTTTTAAGTAAGTCTATTTAAAGTCAAAGCCGTATATATCTCAGAGAATTTAGAGTTACTTGTATGGCAATGAGACAGTTATTATGGTTGATGTTATGGAGAATAAATAGTATTGATCTCTAAAGATGTCTCTCTATGGTCTCTCTTGTGCTTATTTGATAGATACAAAATAGAACATGGTGGCAGCACTAAAAGAAAGAAAAAATGTTTGCTGAAAAGATGCAACAACTCTCTTACTGAAAGAAGTTTTTCCATCGACAGAAAAAGAAAAAAAAATCTGATTACCACCATGTTCTCTGATAACTGGGATTAGGCCTCCCAGCATGTTGATGTTTGACTCAGAATTAGTTTCTAACTGGAAAATATTCATACAGAAATCGAAGAACGATTCGCTTTTGACTAGATTACAGGATCAAACTGATGAATATCAAGTTGTGTTGCTCTTACATACGCTAGGTGATGAAGCTCTTAAACATTATAATGTGTTCCATTTCGATACTGATGAGGATGAAAGAACTGTAGCAGACATCATAAGTAAGTTTGATGAATACATCGTCGGTGAGACGAATGAAATATCTGAGAGATACGTCTTAAACAAGAAAATGAACCTTTTGACACTTTCCTTACTGCAATAAGGATGCTGATAAAAACTTGTGGTTACTGTGAAACTTGCAAGGACTCCCTACTTCATGACAGAATCATATTCAGTGTGAAAGATATGCAATTGCAAGAGAACTGTTACTGCGAGAGGTCACTGACTTTTTGGAGAAGTGCATTGACATGCGCCAAGCATCGGAGTATGCACCTGTTAAAAGTAAACAATTTCATCCAGATGTTATTCATAAAGCTATAGCCGCAACAGGTACCAAAATTCCTGTTAAAAATTCTGGAGCTTGATTGTGTAATTTCTGTGGAAAAACATCCATTCAAGAAAGAACTTTGTCCAGCATGGGGTCAAGTCTGTGCCCGATGTAAGTCTAGAAATCACTTTGCTAAGCAGTGTACGAGAAGTTCTATGAGAGAACACAGGGTACATGGTCTGGATAATGATTAGGATGAAGAAAAAAACGAGTGAAATTTGGGTAAATATTATTAAAGCTAAGCAGTCTCGTGATGTTAAATGTCATATGCTAGTGAATGATAAGTGAAATTTCAAATTGCCACAGGAGCTTCTATCAATGCGAGTGGTATAGATACCTCTCATCAGACCTGGAAGATGTGGAATGGAAGTATAATAAAGCCATTAGGAGTACACAGTGAACATCCGATGAATCCAAAAAATTGTAAGAATTTCAATGATTGTTGAAAATTATACACGTAGTCATTAATTGGATATTCTGCAGCAGTACAAATGAACTTGATTTAAGAATTTGATAGATAAGCAGGAATTTCAATGAGTTCATGAAATGAAATCTGTACCTGATAGTTTTGAGATGTTGTTTACCAATTGTTTAGGTACTTTGCCAGAAACTGTTAGTCTCAAAACTGATGAAGTGCTATTGTTCTCACTGTTATGAATACTCCACGAGTGAAATAGCTTTGAGAGAAAAGCTACAACATGAACTTGTGAGGTTAACGAATAGCGGTGGTATAAAGAAAGTGACCAGGCCAACAGAATGGGTAAGCAATATAGTCATGGTCGAGAAATCAAATGGTACTGAGATTGTGTTTGAATCCCATGAGCTCAATAAAGCTCTGAAAAGACTGCATTTTGTAATGCAAAGTTTAGATGAAGCACATATTCCACACCAGCTAAGTAACGCAAATTTTTTTAGCAAAATAGATTTGAAAGATGAATACTGGTATGTAAAGTTAGATGAGCCTAGTAGCATGCTAACAACTTTTCAAACTCCTTTTGGATGATGCTGATGGATGAGATTGTATTTTGGACTGAAAGTATCATCAGAAGTGTTTCAGATGAAGATGCAAGACACTTTTGGCAATCTTCCAGGTCTTATAAACATTGCTGACGACATTGATGTATATGGAAAAGACAAGAAGGAACATGATGAAAATTTAAGGAAGTTCATCTATCGATGTAAAGAGCTGGGTGTGAAGCGAAATGGAGACAAATTTGAGAATAAGTACAATGAGATCACTTTTATGGATCACAATATCTCTGCTAATGGAATTCGCCCGGATCCTGAAAAAATTAAAGCTGTGCTGGAGATGAAACACCATCTAATGTAGATGAATTACAACGATTTCTAGGAATGTGCAACTACAGGATAAAGTTCATACCTAGTTATGCTGATATCGCAGAGTAATTGAAAAATCTTTTGAAACAAGATGTTGAATGAAACTGGGGTAAAGCCCAAAGTGATGCTGTCAACAAATTGAAAATCTAATGACAGAAACACCTACTCTGCAACTTTTTGACTCAAAAAGTCTATACAGATCAAATGTGATGCCAGCCAATATGGTCTAGGTGCTGTGCTGATGCAAGAATCTGCAGTCATTGCTAATGCAAGTCATGCATTTAGTTCTGCAGAAAAGAACTAGGTGTAAATTGAAAAGAAATGTTAGCTGTGACATGGAGTCTGGACAAATTCCATCATTATGTATATGGAAGGGAAGTGACTGTATTTTCTGATCACAAACCTCTAGAGGCAATCAAAAAGAAGCCACTCTCCACCAAGCTCCTAAAAGATTGCAAACTATGTTATTGAAAACTCAGAAGTACAACTCTGAGCTCATCTAAAAATATGGAAAGGAAATTTCTATTCCTGATACATTATCAAGAGCTCCAATAGAAAGTCAGTCTCAAGAAGATGAAGTTAAAGTCATTGTAAGTATGATTAAAGCATTACTTATAAAAGAGATGTTTAGAAGAGATTATTCAGCAGTCCAAAGAGGATGAAAAAATAATAGCCTTGAAAAATGCTATTCAAAATAGATGGCCATTGCAGAAAGATGACATTGTTCCTATTTTAAGACCATATTATGAATACAAAGATGAGCTTGGAATCACTAATGGTGTGGTGGTGTGAGGAAAAAGAATTGTGATACCAAAGGTGTTGAGACAAGACATGGAGAAAATTCATACACAGGTCATCAAGTAATCAAGGCTTGGTTAAAGAGAGCACGAGAACTATTTTTCTGGTCTGCAATGTCATAGAAACTAAGACAATATATTGGTAACTGTTCGACGTGCCTATCGTATAGTGACAAACCTCCTCAAGATCCCATTAAATGTCATGATGTTCCAGACAGACTGTGACAAAAGTTGGGAACTGATATCTTCATGCTGAAAGATAGGCGTTATTTGCAGACCCTGCAGCGCACCTATTTTTCCTATTTTTTAGAAATGCCGTCCTATTTTCCTAATTTCGTCGCGTCGTCCTATTTTATCCCACAGTTCTTATTTTATCCCTTCCTTCTTTTGTTTACAGTCAATATCTTACTACAAAAATTCAGAGAAACCGCAAAATGTCACTGCTTTCCATCCCTTTTTGACGTGTTTTATTCCCATCACAACTCACTATTGAAAAGATGGGGAAAAAGAAAGAAATTTTTCCAGTTCCACTAGAGCAGGGGACGACGACAAGCGTATCTTTTCGCCCCCACGCCATATAGTCAAAGTACTAAAAAAAGAAGTCCAGTGGGGAAAGTGAATTTGTTTGGGAGATCGGTTGCCGTAAATAAGAAGGCAAAGAAGGGGGAGGGGTAGGGACAGGCTCTCTGTCCACACACAAGAGAGATTACATAAGAGACAAGGTTTCTCTCCCGGTATTATCTGGATCATTTCGCTTTAGCAGAAATGTGTTACATAATCACGCTACGCATTTGTTTTCCAAATATGGCGCATCAGATCAGGGCGGCTATATTGTACTATATGGCCCTGGGGTCAGCTACTCTATCGGCTGCATGCTCCGGTTTGAAGGGAAGGGAAAGAGAACACAACAAAAATGAAGAGAAGATCGGTGAAATGAGCGGCACACGATGCAATAAACTCCTCCAGAAGCAATCCGCCAATCATGCCCGATGTAAAGCGCTGTCATGAGACGTATTGCACTCTGTGGGAACTGCTTTTCTTATTGGTGAGTGAACGGTGTGTTGCGCTGGGTAATTCACATTGCACGCAGCATAGAAAACCTGCTCCTAGGAAAACCCGGCTTTACGGAACAGAGCCCGAGCCACGTTTGGTTTTGGGGGGGGGGGGGGTTAACCGATTTGCTGCTCGCTAAACCCAGTTTTTTTATAACAGGAAATAACTTTTGGGTGTCTATGTTCGCTGAGTCATTCAAGTATTACTTCAGCATCGATGGTGGGGTAGGGGGTTCTGATTTGCTGACTTTTGATGAAGTGGGGGGGAGGGGCTGTTAGGATGATGCTTACTTCATCATCCACCCTTTATAAAAACATGAAATATTTTTAATGGCATCTCTTACTCGCTGCCCAAAAACGAGTAAAACTTCGATAGTTTGTGGGCACCTGAACTAACATTCTCCCTATTGAGTGCCCTACAGAGCCACTTTAGTGATCTCTAAATACTTAGCGGATCGAAGTGCTCTGGACCTGTGCCACGTGTCCTACAAGTGATCCGTGATTATGCCGCGGATCACTTAAGTAATCTGGGAATGGGCCGCGGATAACTTGAGTGATGTAGAACCGCACTGGTGGCAGCATCAGTGCTCTAAAACTGTGCCACATGTCATTCAAGGGATCGCTAAATGTGCCACGGATCACTTAAATGGTTTGGAATTGTCACAGGTCACTTAAGAGATCTGTGAATGTGCAGCTTGGTTAATTTTTATAAAATTAGGTTTGAGAGGGACAGGCCACATTTGGTCCGCACAGGCTAAGTGTTTACCGTGGGTCAAGGGTTACCTATGGGCTTGGACGTAGGGTCGCAATGAATTTCTTAAAAAGAAATTTTTTTTGAGTTCCTAGCCTTCAAATAGTATTGAAATAAACAAAAATTCATTGTAATAAGATATTTTCTTTCGAAATTTTAATTCTTAAAAAAATATATTTTTCGGTTGAAAAATATATTTTTGATCGTCTGGGTTGGGGAGGAGGGGAGAAGGACTACAAGATCCCCCTCCCACGTACATCTCTGATCCCACCACTATGCGTTAGGAGGTAGGGGACGCTGACGAAATTTTGCTGAAAGGGGGAGGGTCAGAGTTTTGCTGACTTTTCCTAAGAAGGGGGAAAAGGGGTCAAAAATCGCTAAAAATTTGCTGACGTTATACTTGAACGGCCCCTTATTTCAAGCATGTGCTCAACCCACGGCCTAAATGTGGCTTGCTTCAAGTGGCCCCGGTACACTTAAAGGTAAATTAAGTGGCACACGGCACATTCTTACCTCATTTAAATGACTCGCGACATATTTCACGATCATTCAAGCGGCTCAAGCTGCATTCTTACTTCAATTAAGTGGCCCGCTGCACATTTACAGACCACACAAATAATCTGCAGCGCCGTTCTAGATCGCTTAATTAAGTGGCCTGCAACACGGTTTCAAATCAATGAAGTGGCCCCACACTCTTCGAAAGGTTGATTCTTGTAATGTGCCACGAGTCATTCAGATGGTCTGAAAGTGTGCCGCAGGCCGCTTGAGTCATCTGTAAATGTGTCACAACTTGAGTGGTCTAGAAATGTGTCAAGAGCGTCACTAAAATAATCTATAAAAAAATGCATTGAGCCACTTAAAGTGTTAATGTATTGCAGATCATTAGGTGATCTGTGTGCTGCAAGCCACTCAAGTGATCTGTACATGTGTCTCCAGCCACTTACAGTAATCTGCAACTGAATTGATCATTTTGATAATTTTTGTAGCACCCCGGTAGACTGGGACCTACAATTTATTGCCGATTCCGAACAGCAGGCTTGTTTTTTATACTCGTTGAGAGGTTGGTGCGCTAACCCCTCGATGGGGGACTCCCTCAGATGCCAGATGCCAGTGAAAGAGACTACGGAGCAGCGGTGTACCTCAGAGTCTGGTTCAGGGACCATATTTCTGTGAACTTGATTGCTTCCAAAAGCAGAGTTGCGCCACTGAAGAACCTTTCTCTAATGAGGTTGGAGTTACTCGGAGCACTGCTCGCGGCAAGATTGACCTGTGAGATTGAGAAAGTTGTGAGAAGGAAAAGACCATGTAAGACCTACTTCTATTCTGATTCACAGATCGTATTGCTGTGCATAAAGGGTTCAGTAAAAAGATTGAAACCATTCGTGGCAAACCGTGTGAACGAAATCCAAACTTTGACAGAAAAATGCTGTTGGTTCCACTGCCCTGGGAAAGACAACCCAGCCGATTTGGTTACCAGAGGCATCAGTGTTGACACTCTTTTGCACAGCAACAGATGGTGGACTGGACCGAGATTCTTGATGGGAGAAGAGCTTGCTTATGAGGACTCACCACCTGTGGTTACCAAATTGTTTGAAAGTGAGTACTCCAAAGAACTCAAAAAAGATTCGAACAGTAATTTTGAGGACACTATAACTTGTCTTTGACTCTAACTACCAAGAGTTCTCTCATTGAATATATCTTAAAAATCAACAGTAGTTACGTCACAATATTATGTATATTGAGTTTTGTATTAAGATTTGCCTATAATTTGAGATCTTGTGAAAAACGAGCAGGTAACTTAATGAGACCGGAAATACAATTTTCTGAAAATCTCCTGATAAAAATCATTCAAGGGTTGGAGTTTAAATAAGAAATTGTAAGGTTTAAGAGGGGAGAGGCTCTAAAGGGTGACTCCAAGTTAGCTTCCTTGAACTGTTCCCTAGATGATGATGGTATTTTGAGGGTTGGTGGAAGACTTCAGAATTCTGATCTAAAAATGCCAACAGTAAATTTCCCATGTTACTGCCATCCAACCATCCTCTCACTATGATCATATTGGGATACTACCATTTAAAATATTTGCACATTGGTGCACAGCGTTATTATATCATGTGAGACAAAAGTTTTGGCCAATCAATGGTAGAAATCTTTGTAGGAAGTTAGTACATGAGTGTCTTATTTGTTTCAAAAACAAGCCTGTAATGCAAAGTCAACTTATGAGTAGTTTACCAATCACTCAATGGAGTACTGCCAGGATCACGGAAATGTTCCATGGCAACGATAGAAAGATAAGAGTTGTAAATATATGTTTGCCAGTGGCAAAATTTTGAAAAGAAGTGTGAGAAATATTTGTGTTTTACCTATATCGAGTAAGAATTATTTTTGCATTTGTGTATAACATGTTCTAATGTATTTGCATTGTATATTCATTTCATTCACTTATTCAGTATTCTTAATTTTTATTGCGTTATTCATTCTAATTCGAAAATTTTGTAATTGAAGACATATTGTATAATTGAAATTATGTAATTTCAATCGGCGGGAGTGTTAAGACTGCCAAGCTGCGCCATGCGCCAAAACCCTCCCACTGCGTGGGAGTAGAGGAGAGTTGCTGCCTTAGCACGAGAGAAGGAGCATGGGCGTTCCGTCGCTCTCTTCAGTTTTGTTCTAATAGCGTAAGAATAAAGTATGTTAAGTTTTCAAAGCCTTCTTCAGATACAGTCCACTTGCTACAGCAGAGTGAAAACAACTCCATACAACTAAATACAAATACAACTACAAAGCCACAATAGGCAGAATGCCCACAAAGGTGGTTAGAAAAAGCTACTCATAAAAAATATAGATGTCAAACATAACTAAAATACAGCCACTTAAAATACAAGCAATTATCATGAGAAAGCTAATGCACACTAAAACAGAACTAAAAACTAATGACAATGGTAAAATAAAATACACTGCCCATAAAAAAATTATGGTTGCCTTATCTAAGTATGGATAGCTTCTCGATTCATCCCATTATAAACATCATATTTCTTTTTAAACTTGCCAATTGCGGTAGAATTCATGACTCCCAGTGAAACGCTATTACATTTATTCACAACTCCTGCAACACCACAACCTGGAGTTGTCTTTGTATAAACTTGTCGAAACACTTGATTGATGGTGTAAATAACTTGTGGTCCATCCTATCGATTCCGTGGAAAAATTTAAAAATTTCAATCATATTCCCTTGATACCCGCGTTCTTCCAGTGTAAACATATTCAGAAAATCAAGTTTTTCTGCATAGCTCAAGCCCCTTGTACCAACAAGAGCATTTGTGGCTCTTCTCTGTACCCCCTCAACCATCTATGTCTTACTGAAGGTATATTCTCCAAAACCTTTACACCATACTCCAGTCCAGGACAAACAAAGGCCAGAAAAGCAGAAATATAATTATATATACATAAATATATCACTTCAGGAGAACATGGAGACATATTTTTACCCAGAGATCTTTTTTAATGAAGACAACTTTATGAAACCAAGCATTCTATCTGCTTTTTTGACCACCATGGAACAATGTTCAGAAATTCTGAGTCATTCATCAATGAGAATGTCAAAAGCTGTGATCCTATTTCTACCCAGAATAATGTTATCAGTTAAACCCGGTGTTTAAATGGCAGTACTATCATTTAAACCTATAAGTGAAATCTGGGTTGTCTGTATCAAAATGAGCAGTCATGCATTTGTCAATACTGAAAATCATACTCCATTCCTTTGCCTATGCCGAGATCAAATTCATGTTAATCTGGAGCAACTTCCTGTCATTTATATTCCCGACTACCTTAATTAACTTTACGTCATCTGTATATAGGCTAACAATGTTATTATACTTTGATCGATTTTATCGACAAAAAGTGAAAAAAGTAAGGGGCCAAGGACACTTCCTTGGGGGATTCTACTTCTGACATCTGTCCAATCAGGAAATTCCCTGTTGGCCATACATCCATTATGACCTACCTCTCAACTACTATTCTATCCTTAACAAGTTGCCCCAATCACAACGCATGTGAAAACGATTCAAGAGTTTACCATGTTGGACCCAATTGGATGCTTCCTGGCAATCAAGATACATAATGTTGACATTTTTGCCTTTGACCAAAGACTTAGTCACATGATCATAGAAAAATTGGTTACACAAGACTTTCCCTTCCCGTGCTGATTTTCCACTAATGCACTATACTCAGTTATCTATTTATTCTCTGTCGCTTTCTAATAATAATTTCCAAATTTTTTGCGAGGGAACTTGTTAAACTCACTGGATGATAATTTGGCACTGTTTCTCTACTACCCTTTTTGAATATCAGAACCACATTAGCAAGCTTCCAATCCCATGGGATGATACCTTCACCAATACTACTCCTGTAAATCTCTGCAACAGCCCCCAACTCATTAGCGCAAGACCACCATCATTTCAACTTTTTTCTAGAGAGGGGGGGGGGGGGCAAAGAGCAGGTACTCAATGTGTGTATATATATATATATATCTGTTGGACTACTTCCTCCTCACACTAATAACTATAACTGTTCACTTTCAATCTGACTGGCATAGTATTGTCTTGCACATGGTATGTACTTGCACCTTCTGCATCTATTTTTTATATATTTTATATTGACCGTAACTTTGCTTTTATTTTCAACTTGATAACAAAACATTACTACGGGCTATTTTCTTTTGATTTTTCTATATTTTTTAATTCAATGGTATTACAGCAGCACGTCGGGGGTTCGAGCATCTATTTAGGTTTTGGAGGCCAAGGGATGTTCTCAGAAATGTTCTATGTTAAGCCAATGTCAGGGTGTTCCCCCCGATGACAGCCCTAGACATTGGCTATGACATTTTTCATTTTTGAATTCTTTGTGAATTCTTAAAATTTTTTCATTCTAAAAAGTTTTTTGAAATTTTCAATGTTGATATATATTGTTTTCGATTTCCAGTTGTTCACATAATTAATTTGTTTTCAGTTTTTCATATGAAAACAATGAAACTAACAATGTTTTTTTACTACATTGCATATTACAGCTGCCTATGGCACTAGTATTGGTGAGTTTCAACAAAAATTAAATTTTTTTCACATTGTCCATTTTTCTATATATTTGTATATACACTGAAGAGCCAAAAAAACTGGCAACCTGCCTAATATCGTGTAGGGCCCCGCAAGCCTGCAGAAGTGCCGCAACATGACGTGGCATGGACTCGACTAATGTCTGAAGTAGTGCTGGAGGTAATTGACACCATGAATCCTGCAGGGCTGTCCATAAATCCGTAGGAGTAAGAGGGGGTGTAGATCTCTTCTGAACAGCACGTTGCAAGGCATCCCAGATATGTTCAATAATGTTCATGTCTGGGGATTTAGGTGGCCAGCAAAAGTGTCTAAAGTCAGAAGAGTGTTCCTGGAGCCACTTTGTAGCAATTCTGGACATGTGGGGTATCGCATTGTCCTGCTGAAATTGTCCAAGTCCGTCGGAATGCACAATGGACATGAATGGGTGCAGGTGATCAGACAGAATGCTTACGTACCTGTCACCTGTCAGAGTCATATCTAGACGTATCAGGGGTCCCATATCATGCCAGCTGCACACGCCCCATACCATCACAGAGCCTCCACCAGCTTGAACAGTCCCCTGTTGACATGTAGGGTCCATGGATTCATGAGGTTGTCTCCATACCCCTACACGTCCATCAGATCGAAGCAATTGGAACCGAGACTCGTCAGACCAGGCAACGTGTTTCCAGTCCTCAACAGTCCAATGTCGGTGTTGTCGGGCCCAGGCGAGGCGTAAAGCTTTGTGTCGTGCAGTCATCAAGGGTACACGAGTGGGCCTCCGGCTCTGAAAGCCCATATCAATGGTGTTTCGTTGAATGGTTCGCATGCTGACACTTGTTGATGGCCCAGCATTGAAATCTGCAGCAATTTGCAGAAGGGTTGCACGTCTGTCATGTTTAATGATTCTCGTCAGTCGCCCTGTTCTTGCATGATCTTTTTCCGGCTACAGCGATGTCGTACATTTAATTTTTTACCGGATTCCTGATATTCATGGTACAATCGTGAAATGCTCGTACGTGAAAATCCAAATTTCATCGCTACCTCGGAGATGCTATGTCCCATCTTTCGTGCGCTGACTATAACACCACGTTCAAACTCACTTAAATCTCGATAACCTGCCATTGTAGCAGTAGTAACCGATCTAACAATTATGCCAGACACTTGTTGTGTTATATAGGCATTGCCGGCCGCAGCGCCCTACTCTGATTAGTTCTATATCTCTTTATTTGCATACGCATGCCTACCAGTTTTTTTGGCTCTTCAGTTTATATATAATTTCTGGTGTATTTTTCCAAAGCCAGGGGGCTGCCCCCCTCAAATAATAGGCCTACATTAGTGCATTCTCTAAGGACCCTAGGGAAAATATCATCTGGTCCTGGTGCTTTGTTAGCACATACATTTTCTAGTTTTAGGACTTAATATCATTGAGAACTTTCACACGCATGGTACACCCATACTGTGCATTCTCTATTGCATTCTCTATTGAAAACTGATGCGAAAAAGTTATTGCATGCAGTACACATGGTCATATAGGGAGAATACGTATATTACTCGTATTACTATTTCATCCAGTCATACACTTGGAAAACTTTTGCTCATAGAGATTGACTTGATAAATTGATCATTTATCAAGTCAAATTTTCTCATAAATATTTGTTCATCTTGCAAAACATTTGTAAATGGCGTTACTGGCAATCCAAAGTTTAGCTGTATATTTTTCACACCGCAGTGCATACAACTATATACTCCACGATTGATTGCACAAAATCTGTAAACGTCTCATCAATTTTATTGCAGAAAAAAATTAATAAATAAAAAAATAAAGAAATATGACAATTACTTTACTAGTTCTTCCAAATCCTTCACTCTTCAAGGAACTTGAATTGTTTTCCAGTATCTTGAGTACGTCAAACACTACTCGTATAGAGTTTGCACTAGTATTTAGAATCTTAAAGGAATAAAAACTATTGATGTAGTAATGTAGTAGTACATATGTGAAACAAACAGAAAAAAAAAAAAAAACATACAACAGTAATGTGTTATCTCTATATCAGTGGTTTTCCGAAAAAGCTTATTATGAAAACATTTTTTCAATCTTGTTTTAGGTTTTGTAAATCTTAACTATAAAACCTTTAATCAATCAACCAAACTTTTTAAGAACCACAGTCTACAAAATATTCTCATATTGAAAATAGAGTTACAATAACTAACTTGGCTTGAATTGCATACACTTAATCCACATGAAACTATAGGTACCTTAAATTTATTTTCATTCTTTATTCACACGTTTCAATATTCCCCCTTCCACACTGAACTACACTGAAATGGCATAAAAGCAGGTTTACTAATCTGATACTTTGATACTTGGCCACTTTTCTAGGGTTTACAGAATTGTAAAAGTGAAACAGAAGACATAAGCTCAAAAAGCTTGTGGATGTTTGTTACTAATTTCTCACGTGAATTCTGTAGAGTGGTCTCTATTATTATGATCTGCTTAAGTTTTCTGTTTCAAAATGTGTTGAATGATATCCCAAAACCTGCTCAATAAGGCTGAAATCTAATGACTTAGGTAGCTAGGTCATGACCTTGAACAATAGTTATCCAATTCCTGTCTCAATATGATGTGATATTTTATCTTGTTTGAATAGGTCAAACTTGAGCAACATAGAACCGCCAATGATTAAGGCAAATAGGGAGGGAAGCTCCTAAGGTGAATGAATCCTAACACATTTTGGCAAACTATGGATGTGGTCTTCAGAGGAAATATACAGTTAAAACTAATTTCAGAAATTACCCTCAATTTTCTTATTCAACTTAAAAATAAAATTACCTGTTTAATTTGAATTTTCCCCCTCAGTGTTTTGGATAATTTGAAGTTTGATAAGATGTGTCACTAGTAAAATGTCTTTTTACAGGGTGTCTACCAAATACCAAAAGCAAAATTCTGTGACTTTTTGGTCACCTTTTCTCATTTGCAGGGCTCCCAATCAAAAAATTTGGAAAAGTAGGATGGGGGAGGGTACCCCCTTAAACAATATAATCATGACATAATAAAAAAATCCCTAGAATTTTTTTTTTTTAAATTTTAAAACTAATTTTTTTTTTATAGCACACTATTTTAATATCCTGTAAGATTGACTCAAGCCAAAGCAAAATGACAGAAATGACTTATACATATACAAATACAACGCCACAACAGGCAAATTGCCCAACGAGGTGGCTGACTTAAGAACATCATGGATCCCCGAGCCATTTTTTGGAGGCCCTACCTACTACTGCTACACCACACATGCACCCCGCCCACACAACCCCCCCCCCCCGCGAAACTCCCAACGAATCGGTACATGCGGGAATGTGTGTGTATGTGTAGTGAAACCTGACGTGAAGTTTTTTGTTTCTCCGTAATGCTTGTTATGTGTAGTGCTGCCATCTGCCACCAGTTTTTCTAACTATGAGTGAAGCGTTATGATTGAATGATTTATCGTTGTAGGACTGTTGCTCTCTGTGGCGAGACTTTTTAACGGGGAGATCGGCTCACATTTGCGCCTTGAAGTTGGGAACCACAGAAAACCAACTTCAGCTGACCACCACTGTGGGGTTCGAACCCGGATCCTCGCATCACAAGGATCCGCAAAAAATTTTTTTTGACCAAAATATGGTCTTAGCAACCACAGATTTTTTTCTGCTCTCCTCACAATTATATATTACATTCTTTTTGGGAATCTTCAACAGTCCAGTCTATCAACTCTCTTCAACAATACACACGACAAAATGACACTAAGTTTAAGAATGACACTTTTTCGATACTGCTTCCAAAAGCAAAATGTGTAAATTACACATAAGGTCTGATATAAATGAGTCAAGGTGGACCAGATGGTTTTACTGTGTTGTCCATTCCTTTTAAAAAGGGTTTGTTTAAATTTTAGTGGTCAATTCTAGTTTAAGGCTGCCAGCACACTACGGTTCGGCTGGCGCGGATGATCTTATCAGCAACCGTGGAATTTCGCGTGAAACACACACTGCTGTTAGCAACCGGGGTTTTTTTTATTTTTTAATGTCACGTGACATCTCGGGATTGGCCAAATTATTTTCGCCAAGCTGAAGTTGACTCCAGTTAGCATGCAAATTCGTGCTCATAAGCTGCATTGCAGTAAAACCCCCTCTTAACGGATACTTCCTCTTTTACGGACAAATAATAATTTACAGTTGTATAATATATAAAAATATGAATTTCAAACCTCTTTTTAACGGTCACCCATTTTACATGTATTTAATTTTTTTGTCCTGTCCGTGTTCACAAAAAGGAGGGGTTTTACTGTATATACTAATAAAAATATTCATGTAATGGAATTTAATTTTCTGTAACAATATTTGCCGTTTGAAATTAATTCAGAGTTGAAGAAAGACAACCTACAAGTTGACCCATTTTTGATGTTTTTACGATTCGTGACCAAATCGCACAAATTTTTTTATATATCATGACTGGAATCATCATAATTTATTTAAATAACATATATTATAAAAAAAACTATTTAAATAACATATTTTTGTCATATAAAGCTGGTCTTTCTTCAACCGTGCTTATGATTTTTTCAGAATAACTATCGCTAGCCATTAACGAATCAGAATCTGCTGAATACATGGTGACACAAAAAAATTTCGTTGACACAGCTGACTAATGGAACTGGTAAATAAGAAATGAGATGGATAAAATATGATTAGTAATGTACTGCAACACTGTGCAAGCGCCCTCACGCGTTCCAATAATAATCGTAGCTGCGGCTTCAGATTGGCTTACTGATACCAAAACCTTTCTGAAGTGGACACCTCTACGGTTCCATTACAATTAAATTAAGCCGTTCGGTATTGCAGACATTCTGTGTTGTAGGATTATGACGGTGCCTTTCAAAGTTGCCCCATGTAGGAGATGTCCGAGTTGACAGGTTCCACGAAATTTGTTTTATGTTTCGCGATGTCCCTTTTTTTAAAAGACCATTCGTTTTCCAAAGGGCGTGCATGGAAGGCTAGTCAATTGGGCTTAAATGGAAGTACAGTATCTAAATTTTATTACTTTTCCCAACAGGTCTATTGCCTTTAAAATAGATAATGGTTTTTCTTATAATTCTCAGAAATCCGGATGAAGGCAAACAAGCTGAAAAACGGTTACCGACTGGTATACCCGTTTGGAAGACCTTGGCAGGGGTTCTTGAAACTTTTGTCACTCGCGGCTTCTTCGGCCTGCTCGTAAGAATAGCAAGGGCCATTCCAAAGCACTGCAGGGGTTCACGGCAATGCCAAGTCGTCGTGAAGTCGTTCCGAGCGATAATGCCGAACATTCCCAGAAAAAGCGACCCACACCTCGAGAACTTCTGTTTTGGGTTTGGGGTGTACATCAGAAAGAAGGGTGGGGGGAAGGGACTACTTTGCGAACTCAGCAAAGCTGTTCGTGGGACCAAGGCCATCTTAAAGCCACCCATATTCGCGTGACCCTGGGCTTCTTGTTCACATAGGGCCTACATGACCAGATGTAGTATAATGGTTTAGAGCAGGCATCTTCAACCTGTTGCTCGCGAGCACCACGGTGCTACCTGAAGCAACTGGAGTTCTCGAAGCTCCTGTCCAATAATTGCTTGCTAGAATTCGATCGACGTTTCAATCAAATTACCTCGTTCAAATTGCATTCGAGGATTAAAATCATCCTAATTTTTCATGCATACGTATGATCAAACTTGTAAGGGTGCTCTCCTTTCGATGATGGGTACAGCCAGTGCTCACAACTAGAAAAAGGTTGAGGACCTCCGGTTTAGAGTGTAAATAATTACATAATGGGTGATTACAGTTTAAGTTCTCGTACTTCGAGTAGTTTTTCCTCAAAAACTGCTTAACCGAGTACATCCAAATTTTCAGGATATCTCAATGAGACCATGGAGAGATTTATGAAGTAAAACAAATACAGTCTAACCCCGTTTTAACGAATACCGTTACAGTGAAAATCTCGTTCTAACGAAAACTTTTCTAACCTCCCACAACAGTTTACATAGGCACAACGGCAACAACCTGGAATTCCTTTACAAGGAAATTTCGTTGTAACGAAGTGATTTCTCCGGTCTCTTGGAAGTTTGCTATAATGGGATTAAGCTGCAGTTCAATTTTCGACCAACAAGTGAAACAGTACCCCACCCGGGGTAGAAGGTCCTGGGGAAAGATGGGGAGGGGGGCAGCACGAGAAGGAAATACGGTACAAAGGGCCATTAGCTCACAAAAAAATTGGCAACCACTGGAACATATGATATTTTCGTTTAATGTAATTTTTTTTTTATTTATTCAATCACACATGATACAGTATAACGCTATATAATAATACTAAGAACATCCATCAACGGAGGATTAGTAAATTCGTTGTGATGAACACGAAGAACCGTGCTAACGAAAAACGTCATAAAAACTTCTTCGTTTATTATTTCTCCCGATCAGTTATCAGATGATTTTTTCCAGATGATGCAATGACACGAAGGGAACGTAATGTCCTTATACGAAATTATTTACATGCTTCACACTAAATCCGTTTCCAGACACAGATTTATGGCTTCGCCACGTGCTGGCTATTCGAATTGCTTAGCCCCCTATTCACGTTATAATTTAAAGTTCTTGACCACGAATCACTCAAATTTGCCGCCCCTCTGAACTTGCTACCCCGGCCCGCGTAACACCCTGTACATACGGCACCAGGGCCGCAACTAGAGAGGAGCAGGTGGGACTGGTGCCAGGGTCGTCTTAAGAGTATTATGGGCCCCCCGGGCCAAGTGGTTTTTAGGAGGCCCTACATGGTAAATCCTTGAAAATTTCAATCGTATCTCATTTTTGGGAGGCCCCTCTTCTCTTGAGGCACCCGGGCCGTGCTCGGGTTTGCCCATGCGTTAAGACGGCACTGACTGATGCCCCCGAACTCCGAGCCAGACAGGAGCGCAAATGTTAACCCTTCATCTCTCCTTCAATATTAAAAGGGGGCACCAAAATGCGTGCTTGCCCCGGCTGACCACGCATGTCGTTGTGGCCCTGTTCATCAGTATGTATGTTGCAAGGTTTAAGGTACATACAGGGCCGCAGCTGGATACTTTTTTAACTGGAGCTAGCAAGCTTTTGGCGTCCCCGTATAAGGAAAGGTTAGAAGGAGTGGTGTTAAAGGGGCAATTCGGCGCCCCCTCTAGTTCAGCACTCGATACAGTGGACCCGCTCTCCCTAGTTGCGACTTTGTGTGTGTATGTAAATTAAAAACTGCTTGAAAAGAACGGTAGGTGTGAAAATTGTTTTAGTGCACTCTTCGATATTACCCGCATACAACGTTTTGTCTAAATCAGCGGTTCTCAATCTTTTTTGACCCACGGAGCCCTTCCAGTATATAATTTCTATGGCGGAGCCCCGTAGGCCTATTTTTTATTTATTCATCAAAGTTACTGATTTATTTTTATTCAAAAATATTAATAATTATTTTTTTCAAATTTACTGGTTCTTTTTTTATTTTCCTCGAGGGCCGCGGAGCCTTTGGGAGTTCACACGGAGCACCGGTTGAGAACCGCTGGCCTAGATGGTTTTTTTTCATTGCAAAAACAACAGATAGACAGCCACATTCATATACGATACAAAAATAAATACCAAAAAGACAATAATGAAAGCAAAACACACAATGCAGCTCTTAGGGACATATTTCATCCCCGGTTCATACTTAGGCTTTTAATAAATGTTTCAAAAGTTTGATATCGAGAATTTGCAAATATAAAAATATATTCCTTCAGATGTCTGATTATTTTTACTTCTAATTTTTTATGAATTTATTATAAATGGTTGAGCCCCGTGGTAATTTGTACTCTTTTGGATGAGATAACTAATTGGTCTTTTGCTAACACGTTATAATCGGGATCCAATGCATTTCATTCAAGTGTTCTAAAATATACATCTCCGTTTTAGCGTAATCACGTTAGTTTATGAATGTCATTATAACCGAGTTTCAATGTATGCTCATGTAGGAAAGCAAAAAAATTTCACTAGTTAGAAAAATTTAATTTTTTCTTCATTGGTGTTTTTTATTGTTATCAGTGCAAAAGCGCCAAACAAAGAATTAGTTTCCGTCGCATGGAACTTCATAATACAGTTCCTCGAATTTGTCTTCTCCTCTCATTTTTTTATGGCAGCCTGAGAAGGAGAGCAATTCCTTTGTCCAGTGCATCCGAAATCCCATCACCCTCCTTGTCAAACCACTTAATAGACAATGGAAGAGAGCAACCGCAGGTCCAGCCGAACCGTCATCAGGGAGCTCAAGCTTTTGCAATACATGATGGCAGCTTTCCGGTTACCCCAACCGTCCCAAAAAATGTGGATTTTCTCGGTTGAAAAAACCGCGCTCAGCGGTTGCAGTTGTATCTGTGCGTTGACAGAATAAAACTATAGATGATGCCTTCCCCCCCAACCTCAACCGCGTGCAACCGCGCCGTAGTCAGGTCCCAGCCTAACTGTTTTTGACAAATGAAGCACTTTCATTTCTAGCTGTTTACTTGAGCATTGCAAATATTGTTTGTGCCTCTGCATGTCCTAAAAATACAGAAGAAAATTGAATGCTATTAGGTAGTATCAAAGTCACAAAACCTAGAATAGGTCTTACCCAGCTGCAAGAACTACCTAGAATAGGTATAGTTGGGCTTACCCAACTGCTTTGTTATACAAACTGTTGTTTCACCTATATAAAAAATGTGCACCATAATTTTGAATGATGGATGTTACTGCTCAAGACAATGAAGTAAGAAACCAAATGGTCCACATACACCCCGCCCCCCAAATAACATTAAAACAATACAATTTCTGCTTTGGCAGAATCATTGATTGCAATCTACTACATTTGTATTATTTGGCATTATGTGCATGATTTCCTTTTCAATTAAAACCAATTATACAAATTTTGTTACAAAGTAGGAAAAGTAGGACAAAGTGGGAGATTTCACCAAAAGTAGGAGAAGTAGGACGAGTGGGAGCTCTGCATTTGACAAAATGAGCCACACTGGACAGTTTTCTTACAACAAACTGTGAATAGTGACCATCTAGGGGTTTGGGTCAGTAAAAAAGAGGGTCTTAATGAAAGGGGAACGCAAGTAAATTAACAAAAAAAAATCTGAATTTTATTTCAAATTTTCAAAAACTTTTAATTTTAAATTTGATTTAAATACAAAGCCCCATAGAAACTGCCTCCTGAAAAAGCTTAAGTGGATACAGGTTATTTCCCTAACAAGGTGAGGGGGGGGGGGCGCCCAATGTCCACCTATGCCAATAATTTTTTTTATTGGAGGGGGGGACGAACATCTTCATTGCCCCCTCCCTATATCCCTACCCATGCCTTCAATCAACTTTGAAAAATCATCTAAGCCCTCAGGTTATCATGAATTTCAATGCAATCCATTCCTGCACATGCCCTTGCGAGTTGTATATACGGACGTCTGGCAACAATAGAATCACAACCCCTCATCAATGATTTTGTCGTGGTATCTGAGTTTCTTCGCCGCCTACGACAAAACTTTCCAAGGCAAACTCTGTGGGCGCATCCATGCTAGTTGAAAACACGTCCTGCAAATGCAGAACTACTGAACATATTATTGATCGATATTAAGCCCTATGCACAACAGCAGCGTTGCACTGAGACGCATAGCAATAGTGGGCTCAAAACAGAGCAAAAGACCCAAATGACGTTGAATGGAGCAAGGTGTGATTGATGGAGCAGTTTGTTCAATCGGTTTCACGATAGAGGACTGGTCTAGCCTGGGGACTCTAAATGAGATAATTCTCATTTTTGTTTCTTCACATTATAAATTCACTAAACGGGGCACATGAAAAATTGGCCTGAGTCTGCCAAAGATCTCAGCTTGGGTGCCCTACTGCAATATGTGGGCCACTAGATCAGTGTTCCTCAAACTTTAAAATCCTGTGACACGATTGATTTCTTTTTCTTGATTGGAAGGCCTGGGCATACACAAGATTGATGGGAAATAAATGGATAAAAATGAAGCAAAATAAACCACTCATGGCCCAGTTTGGCGGATGCCAGGGCCCGATGGTTGAGGAACACTGCACTAGACCAACCAAGGGTCCTTTCGAAGGACGGATTTCACATTTTCCAAAGTCCAATATTAGACTCTTGTTATTTGCTCTATCATCATGCTTGGGTGTCTGTCTAGATCAGGCATCTTCAATCTGTTGCACCATCTTTGTCTGTTGCTCGTGCTCCCCAAAGCACCAAGAGTGCTTGTGTCCGATTTGGTGCTTGTGAGTACTTGATCAACATTTCATTTAAACACCTTGTGCAAATTTCAATTATTAAAATCATCCCAATTTCATGCATTTGTATGTCAAACATGACATAAGAGGAACACTCCACTAGACCAACCAAGGGCCCTTTCAAAGGATGGATTTCACATATTCCTTTTCCTATTCACATTTTTCAAAGTGCAATATTAGATGCTTGTTATATGCTTTGCTCTATCGTCATGCTTAGGTGTCCGCCTAGATCAGACATTTTCAATCCGTTGCTCGCGAGCACCATGGTGCTCCCCGAAGCACCCAGAGTGATCGATGCTTGTGTCCTATTTGGTGCTCGTGAGCACTTGATCAACATTCCATTTAAAGACCTCTGGTCTAGATCGCAAGCTTGTTACCATATTCCAATGGTTCCCTTTTATCAGCTGCCTCCCTTGCGTAATTCATGGTTCATCTGCAGCTTCCCAAGAAGTTTGGCAGTTTTTTCACCATATAAAAGAACCACTTTAAAGCATAGGTTTTGTGAGCACAAATCCATATTTTGAGCTCACCATGAAGCTCCTAGGAGCCCCGATGAACACTTTTCGAAGCACTGTGATATTACTTTAAATTCGGCCTAAAAGTTATGTCGCAGCACAATTAATGGCGAACGAGTCCGATGTCTGTCTTCTCTTGAACTCTCATTTTGTCGCACGTGTATATTGTACAATTTCATCATTTGCTATAGCTAGTTGGTAAAGATTGACGCGATCAAAATAAATAAAAAACGGAGGATAATTTTAAAAAAATTGGTGCCCTTTCACCTGTCGCTCACAAGGATTAGGCTGACAGAGCTGCAGCACTAAGGCCCGGGACAATCACCATCATTGTTTTTCATGTTATAAATTTACTACAGAGTCCCCTCCCGCCAGGGCGGGAGGACTCTGGCTTGTGGACCTGCCAAAGAACCAACAGCCCTGCTTCACGATGTGGGGAGAAGATCATGTTCTTTCTACGGAAAACCAATATTGTTCCCAAGAGGACTCCCTACTGCCATGGTCTATTACCGTTCCCCTCCTCCTCTTCTAGGAATGATCACGTGATCCTGAGAATACTGCTTTATGGGGAATATTACAGATATTGAAAGGTCTGGTCAAGCAAAGAAAGAAAAGGTTTTTGTTCATCCAGTCTAAATAGCTTTTTTGCCCCAACCATATAATGTCTGCCACAATGTAGGGTGACTACATATTGGCATTGTTCTTTTCTGTTGCTACTCACCCATTTATCCCTCTGGGGCAAAAAAAAAAGAATGAATAAAACCTGAGAGAGAAAAAAAAAGAAATATTGAATGTCACAGCTTCTCCAAAGCCTAGATTGTAGGAGTAAAAAAATGATGTCTGGAGAATCAAAAAAATCTGTGACCTTCACTAAAATTTTGTGACTTTTTTTGGGACTTCTGTGACTTTTCCAGGACTTCATGACTTTCCTGTGTTGGTAGACACCGTTTTACAGAATTTTGGACTAATTTTTAGTCATTCTTTTCTTTATTCCATGGTTTACTGATTTTTTCCAACAAAATAACATGTAGGCTGTATTGAAACTTAATTAAAAAATCTGTGTGGAATCTTCTAGGTTTTTAAGTCTGATTTCACATGACTATATTCACCTCGCTTCACATCTTTCTTTTACTGGTCACAAGATATCAAAGCAAAGGAACACACACACACACTCCTTACCACTCCACCCAAAAACCCAATTTTCTTTTCTTCCAAACTGTGTGCATCTACCGTCTCTAAAGGGACATTCTACTATTCCAGTGACGTCACAGGGGATTGGGACAGAATACTCTGTCTTTGTCAGACACTAACCACAAAATGGTTCAAGCAACCATTTTTAAGGAAAAGGGAAAGCTTGTATTATTTCCGTTCCTCTGTTTCAGTTTTGTCTTTGTGGAAAAGAAAAGGTTACATCATTTCCATTCCTCCATTTCACTTTTTCTGACATGGATATGGAAATTCACTACCCAGACTAAAGAAGTTTCACTTCAAAAAATTACAATCAGCAAAGTCTAAACTTTTTTGTTGTCGCTCAATGCAGTAATATCATTACCAGTACCACACACTGACTTTGGTTTTTCTGCAGGCAGCTGGAGTTTTACCATATCTTTGATGACTTTGTTATCACCTAGGATGGCAGCTGCAAATACTACTACTCAGCAGGAAATACAAAAGGTTGTGTGTGTGTGTGTGTGTGTGGTAGCACACCATAGTCTCAATAGACAGTGTTTAAAAACTTGATTGCTGAAATCTCAGTTTTTTGTCTGGTAAAATGTGTTGGAGATTCATGTTTCTCTAGCATTAGTGTCCATTTATTTTTGAATATAAATGTAGGTTGTGCAAAATTTTTCCCATATCCAAAAGAGGTTCTTATGATTGTTTAACTATAGAAAAAAATTATTGTGGTGGACTTATGAATGCCGAAAAAGTGGGGAATAAAGTCACATTGTAAATCTATATTCAAACACTCACAGAAGCTACTGATATGGTAGATAAAATTGGGCTATTGAAGCTCAGAAATCGCATCTTTCATTCTCTAAATCAACTTATTTAAGATTATTCTGAACATAAAAAATTAGAATTAAAATTTTAATTTATATATTTTTTGAAATCTGGAAGACAATTATTATCATTTTTTACACATATGAATATAGTATGAATACATGGAACAAATGAAATATAGTTTTTGAGATTGCTTACATTTCATACACACACTAGTTGCAACAATGAAAAAACTCACATAATAAGTGATAGAAAAAATATTTTTTATAATTATTAAGAATTTTAAATTTTTTGGGAAGTATTTATTTACTCTATATTAAGCAATAAGATAATTTGAGTTTTGGATAATTCCAACTTTTTTGCTGTCCCCTTGAACTTTGAATTAATCAAATCTGACTGTATAGTCGCTATGATTTTGACCAGAGATTTCACTTGGGTTGGTTTACAAACCTTATCTCCCAGTTCATCAACAGAAAAAAATAACAGCTCAGATCAAACACTTTCATTTTATCACACACCAACTCTGGTCATATCGCCATGTAGCAATTTATTCAGGATCAAGTTGGGTCAGAAATCTATCTCTATAGAAAAAGTTGTTTTATATTTCAATAATCATCTTAAGCACAGAGGGAAATTTCAATAAGGGCATACTGAGTACGTTTTATCTACTGGTGGTCAACTCAGGTTTGATGGGGAAAGAACAAAGGGTGTCTACCTACCAAAAGAACTACCAAATACCAAAGCAACAGCATAGCAATAGCGACACATAGCAATAGTGGGCTCAAAACAGGGCAAAAGAACCGAACAATGTTGAATGGAGTGAGGTGTAAGCGATTGAGCAGTTTGTTCCATCGGTTCAATGACCAGCGTTGACTGTTGAAATCTGCAGTTTCCTGTCGGAATCGACACACACAACCAGACACGGATGTGCATCAGAAGAAAACACTGTCTAAATAGACAATGTGCATGAATGAGCCCATTTCCATTGAGTAGACAAAACATATCGGCGCAGGTAAAATAAAAAAATTAAAAGAAACGTTTCTTAAGATTTTCCAATTCTGACAGTCAATGTCCCATTCATCCATGCAAGGAATCACAGTAGGGGGCTGAGAGGGTTCCAGCCCAGGGACACAAGATAATTCTCAATTTTTTTTCACACTATCAATTCGCTATATGACGCCCGTGAAAAATCTGGCCTGGGCCCTACAGAAGGATGTGGTTCTCAACCTTTGGAATCTCGGGGCACAGTTGATTTCTTTTTCTTGATTTGAAGACCCGACCATACACACGATTAATTGTTAAAAACTAAATAATAAACCACTGACCGCCCGGACTGCGGGGCCTGGCAGTTGAGAAACTGCACTAGCCACATTCCTTTGTGATGTTCATTTTTCCCCCTTACATAGCTGCCAACTTTTGAAAATGAAAATTCGGGAGATTTTCGCGCACACCCGTATTTTATGCTAAAACCACTCCCGAATAAATACAATAGGGATTTTTCCAAATAAAATAGGGATTTTCCAAACATAAAAGTTAAAGCGTAGGGAATAAAATCCCTACTCAAAAACTGAAGTCAAGTTAAAATAGGGATTTTACACATATGGAAGTTAAACCCTTGGGAATAAAATTCCTACGCAAAAAACAAGTGAAATTGGAGGCCAAAACTTCAATGATGTAAAAATAAATATTGTGTTCAATCAGAAACGCTGTGAACAAACATTCTGCGCGAATACAATACAAATGCCATTTTTTGAATGCCCTACCTACTACTGCTACACCACACATGCACCCCCCCGCCCGCGGAACCCCCAACGAATCGGTACATGCGGGAATGTGCGTGTACGTGTAGTGAAACCTGACGTGAAGTTTTTTGTTTCTCTGTAATGCTTGTTATGTGTAGTGCTGCCATCTGCCACCAGTTTTTCTAACTATGAGTGAAGTGTTATGATTGAATGATTTATCGTTGTAGGACTGTTGCTCTCTGTGACGAGACTTTTAACGGGGAGATCGGCTCGCATTTGCGCCTTGAAGTTGGGAACCACCGAAAACCAACTTCAGCCGACCACCACTGTGGGGTTCGAACCCGGATCCTCGCATCGCGAGTCCGTCACTATAACCACTCGACCCCAAAATCATCGGAAGATGAAGGAAAACACCGTCAATTTTTGAAGGACACTGACTTTTTGTGACACTTGCTTGATGTTTTTTTTTTCACTTCACGACTGATGATGGCAGTCTTTCCATGACCGATGTTTATGTCCGTAACACAACTTGTACAAAAAGGAAAAGTCAGCCCTCTTCTGGAACGTTTGATGAAAGGAAATTCATCGGAATAAGTATCTTTAAAATTGATTAAATATGTTTTTGCTTATCATTATTCATGCTTTGTTATATCGCACGTACGTAACTTCAACAAAAGAAATTTTGACCACATGTGCATCACCATAATCTTCAATTATTATCCAGGACTATTGGCTGCTAAGCCATTTCTTTGCACGATAAGACAAACAACTTTCTTGTTACCATCAGAGGGTTTTGTAAAACTTCCTTAAAAAGGGAATTTCCCCATTTACGACATGTGACGTCATTTCGAATGGGAAAAAAAGAGGCTTCATGCCTCACAAGAAATTCCTTAGGGATTGTTTTCATAAGCGTGGATTTTTTTTTAATGAAGTAGGGAATTTTTAGGGACAATTAGGGATTTTTGTGATTTTCGTAAAAATTCGGGAGATTCCCGAAAAATTCGGGAGACTTGGCAGCTATGCCCTTACTTCAGTGCGAGGGAAAAAATCACCACGGCCCTGATTAGATCAACCCAGGGCTCTTCCAAAAGACTGATTTCACATATTTCTTTTTCTATTCACATTTTTCGAAATCTGATATTAGACGCTTGTTATTTGCTTGCCATGCTAATTGTTATTTATCATTGTGCTTTGTTGTCTGTCTCAGATCGCAAACTTGCCACCATATTCCAATGGTTCTCTTTTGTCAGCTGCCTCCCTTGCATAATTCATGGTTAATAAATGGTTCATTGGCGGCTAACCAAAAAGATTGGCACATATTTTTTATATAAAAGAACCACATTTGCAACAATGCTCTTAGGAGCCTCGACATACACTTCTAGAAACACTGGTATTCCCTTAAAGTCAGCGTAAATGTTGCTTCGCAACACATTTACTGGTAAATGAGTCAGATGTTTGTATGCTCTCTAACTCTCTCATTCTTTCACATGTGTACAGTGTACAATTTCGTCATTCGCTATAGCTAGTCGGTACAGATCGATGCGATTTTAAAAAAATGTATGATAATTATTTTTCAAAAAAAAAACGACTTTCTTCCTTTGCGGGGGGGGGGGGGGGGGGGGAAGAAAGAATTTACGTCTTTTCACCTGGCCCCCACAAGGATGGGGATGACTGGGCTGCAGCCCCGAGACCTGATACAATCACCATCATTGTTTGTTTTTTCATGCTATAAATTCACTACAGGCCCCCCCATCTTCCAGTGAAAAATTTGGGCCCTGCTCCACGATGCTATGGAAAACCAATATTGTTCACAAGAGGACTCCCAACTGTCGTGCCCGTCAACATCCCCCCCCCCAAGAATTATCACGCGATCCTGATAACACTGCTTTAGGGGAATATTACAAATGTTGAAAGCAGGGGCGTAGCCAGAAATTTCGTTCGGGGGGGGGGGGGGAGGAACCAAAGTGACAGAACAATGGATTTGGCCATCTTTTTCCCTTTTTACGGTCATTTTCTCACATTTTGGGGGGGGGGGACCAGACCCCCAAGTCCCCCCCCCCCCTCGCTACGCCCTTGGTTGAAAGGTCCCAACAACCAAAGAAAAAAAGTACTTTTTTGTTCATCCAGGCTAAATAGCTTTTTGTTCCACCTATATAATGTTTGCCCCATTTTAGGGTGACTACACCAGGGTTTTTCAATCGGTGTTCTGCGGAACTCTAGGTTTTCGTGAGAGTTCTTTTGGGGTTCCGCGGAATCAAAAGGGATGGAACCCCAAAAATCCTGGAACCCTGGTAGTTTCAAAAATTTTCTTGTTACTATTTCACCCGAAGCAATTTTTTTTATTTCTGTTGAGAACAGGTACTCTAAAATAATTCAGAGAAAATATTGGGATAATTGACCAGTAGGAGACAAACAATATTCGTGCTCGCTCCTTTCTTTCATCCCATTCTCGCATCTCGCAAATAACCGAATATTCAGAAAAAATAATTCTGCCCCGTAAAATATGGTCACACTATGTGTAACTCATAAATATAGGCCTATATATATATATATATATATATATATATATATTTTGACACTTTTATCTACTGCAAGTGAGGATTCTTGTTTTGCACAGTGAATGTGGACTTTTAGGACCCCCTGTATGTTGAAGAAATATTCAAAATTTGTTAAGGGTTCCACGAAATAGCCTCGTTACCATCAAGGGTTCCACGTGAGCTTTAATGTTGGAAAACCCTGGACTACACTACACATTGACATTGTTCTTTTCTGCTGTTACTCACCTAACTATCGCTCCCTCCAGGGCAAAAAAAAGGAAAGAATCCTGAGAGAGAGAGAAAGAGAAAAAATATTCAAAGTCACACCTTCTCCAAAGCCTAGATTTTAGGGGGAAAAATCAAAAAAAAAATCTCTGGAGAACCTTAAAAAATTCTGTGACCTTCACTCAAACTCTGTGACTTTTTTGGGACTTCCATAACCCTTTTCTCATTCTGTGACTTAGGACTTCGTGACTTTTCTGTGATGATAGACACCCTGGAACATTTAAAACTAATAAAAAAGATAAACACTTAACTAATATAAAAGTTATTTTTACTTTGTTATGTTAAAATGTTTTACAATTAATAGTCAGATGATGTCTGACAGACACAAAATTATATTTTGATAAGCAGAATCAAAGCTAGTGAGCAAATGCAATGCTAACATACAGAGATCTAAATTGACATGGAAGTTACAAATCAGCACAAGATCCTAATTTTTTTTGCACCTAATTCCTGCTGAATTCTTGTTGGTAACAATTTGACTACTGAGAAAGAAATTATAACAAAATAGAGAGAAAGTTGGGAAAATTGACTTCATGTTTGGTGATTTAGCGCTTAGTTTAGTGACATTTGGCATTTAATACACATTATCTACAGACATTGGTGATTTCATACTTGTTGTTTGGTAACATCATTGGCGATTTAAAACTCATTATTAACACTGATTATTTGTCGAAATAGCACTTTCGCTGACAAATCAAACATTTTGTTTAGATTTAGCACAATGGTGATCTATAATATAATCCCTGGTTGTTTCTGCTGGTCGCTAAAGTGTTTTCTTTTCTGAATACTGACTATCATATGTGTTTTTGAGCTGGAAAACCAGAATAAATCATCTACAGCCAACCACCACTGCATGATTGTGGGTATTAATCAGACCTTTGCAATTGGAAAGCTAATAAGTGGCCATGATTTTCAGGGATAAATTTGAGCATGGAAACTTGTTTGAAAAACTTCAAAAACAAACATGAAAAATAAATTTCAGCTTTCTCTCCCAGATCACGGCTTTTCAGGGAGTTCCTGACTTTTCCATGACAGTAGACATCTTGTTACATATTGAGCATCTACAAATATGTCAGTCGAAGTTAAAAAATAAACACCATTAATTGCACATTGCAATGGCTTAGATTCATTTTGAGCAAACATATCAAATCAAAAAGCTCACTTTTTCTAAGCAACTAATCAAAATGCTGCTTCCTACTTACATGCAGACACTCAAATTTATTTTAACCACAATGCTTGATACATATGAAAATTTTTCTTAGAAGCAGATTGCTAAGCAGCCAGAGCATATATAATTTAACTGAATGTTTTACAAATGCAGCAGCTGCAGCTACAGCAAACATCTTTAGAGAGTGAAAGCAAAGTTGGTCTGGTCTAGTTTTTTGTGATTATATGTTTTTCCATATGAAGGAGATTCTAGTTTGTTTTTATCATATTTCTGAAATTTTAAAATATTGAAACATCAGATCTTAATGTATATACCTTAGCAAGCTGATTCTTCAGGCCACCAACCGTTTCATTTGGATTGCATCGAATAGTATTACGGCAAGTAAGAACTTCCTCCAGTTTAAGATCAACAACCTGTACTTTCACTGTGGACCCTGAGCAAAAAAATAAAAAATGAATTATGCATCAACATTAATATCTCTGAAACTAAAATAAAATATTTAAAAAAAAAAAATGTTTCCAAATTGCTCAGGTCAAAATATATATCTTCAATCAGGGTAATATTGATAAGCCTGGGAGATTGTGATGAACACAACCTTTTCGCGCTAGTGGTGAGTACTCTACAACAGTCGAAGTGAGTGAAATAGGTAGTGGAATGTGTTTAAGAGAATCTCTTTGCAATGATGGTGTCAGTTCTTGCCAGATTGATCAGGTTATGATGAAGGTTATCAGGAAGCAAACAAGACTCTATTAATTCTGGACGGACGGACGGACGCACACACGCACACACACAGTCAGTACTTAAATATAACTTCTACTCTGCACACAATTAATATTAAAATTTATGCAATTCGGGTGATTATTGTTTAATTCTACAGCACCTGAGGATGATGTTGCCAAAATTATTTTTGTTTTTTAGTGTTATCACAATTTTCTGTTGCTAATCACAGAAAATTTGGTATTTTGGGGCGATATTGATCAGGCTAACATGCCACAAAATTACAAAAAACTTGTTGGTTCTGGGTCCCGGGTGAATTATTCAATTGCAGCAGTTGAAAGAGCTGTGACAGTGGTCAGGAAGAGCATGTCAATGAGGATGGCTGCTGAGAAATTTGGCATTCCTTTCATCACTCTAAGGAATAAGGTGAAAAACCTGCACATCAAGTCTTCTGGTAGACAAACCGTGTTTCTCCCAGCGAAGAAAAAAAAGTTGATCGACGCTCTCATAACAAGTGCCCGTTGATGGATGCCGATGAGGAAATAATAGTGAAATGATATCTCAACAGATTGAAGTGGACAGTGAAATGCTTCACAAACAATATGCCTGGGGCAAGCTGGTTGCAAAGATTTTTAGCCGGGAATAGGGAAATAACTGTGGGACCCTCAATTAATGATGATCCAACTGTGGAAAATTATGAGGAGGACAATACCATTGGAGATTATGTGTTGGTAAATTTTAAGGTGGGCAAAATATCCAGGATGTTTACTGGGGCCATTACAAAGGTAGGTACTGATAAATCAACCATCAGATTTTTAAAGAAAATGTCAGCAAACATGAAAAGTTTCGTTTTTTCACCTGTTGTAGATGAACAGGAAGTTGATAGACAATCTGTTGTAAAAAACTGAGGGAACACCAACTAGGAGAGACAGGGTTATTTTCAGCAACCTCGATCCCAATGGTGTTGAATGATTTTCAGTTTCCAGTCTAGTTTTCTTATTCAATTTGAATATTTTTGCATTTATTTGATGTTTGATGAACCATTGCTATTCTGGTAAAAAAATTTATCTTTATTTTAAATAAAAATTGCTGTGGATCAATTGTTTTTTTATATATATATATTTTTGCTTTAAAATAATCAGTATTGCCCCTGAAAGATGCAGAGAATGATTTATAGTGATTTTAGAGGGTGATCATTATCACCTTCTAGATATGGGGTGGTACTGATCATTTTAAATTTAAAATAAAAATACACCTAAAAGAATTCAAATTTCAAAATCTGATACAGGAAATTTTTTGTAGAATATTGGAGAGTATAAATTATTTTGTAAAGAATTTTGATATAAAATTTATGGTACTTCGGATAGAAAAACTGTAAAAATTGATCACTCACCCCAGTCTACGATAGTTGATTAACCTAGGCTTCGTCAACTAAAGGACATGAACATTCACTGGTGCACATGGCCGGTAAGGAAGACAATCAAACTGATGATTTGAAAATACTTTTGATGATTCTTGCATTGATTATTAATGTGCACCCTTGCCTTATAACAAAGAATATTTCCTACTATGTTAAGCACCAAAGTTGTTTCATACTCGGGATGATCAACTAAACCGAGCCATATGGTTTACAGGGTGTCTACCATATACCAAAAGCAAAATTTGGTGACTTTTCTTTGATCTTTTGTCGTTTAAAAAAATTAACCATGCTGGACAGTTTTTTCATATCAGTTGTTCCCGAACTGCGAGTTGTGACCCCCCCCCCCTGGGGGGTTTGTGTTAATAAAATAAGGGGGAGTCTTAATGAAATGTGGGGAATACAAGTGAATTTACATAATATAAACATATGATAAGAAATCAATTTTAATCTTTTGCAACTTTTCGCAGGGCATGATGTTAATACATATATACACGAATGTATTTTGATCAACAGTACAAATCTTTGATGCTGGGGGATGGGAGGTCTGCAGCCCCTTCATGTTCCCATGCATCTCTGCCCATAGTAAGCACTGCCTTACAGCATAAACAGAAAGCAAATTTCTTTATCAGAGTCTTATTACTGAGAAATTTTGAAATTTGTTCATCTTTGCAGCACCACAGTACAGTCATTTTGTGCCCATAATGGTTTATTCAAATGAAACCTAGTAAAGCTAATTACAACTGAGAATTAGAACACAGTCCTCAGTTGTGTCGAAACTAGGGGTGCTGTGGGTGCTCAAGCACTCATAGCAATTTGTGACATAGGTCCCAGCATCCCAGAATTTATTTAGCACTCACTGGTTCAAAACACCTCCAACGCCCCACCAGCCCTGTTTTTTTTCAATTTCAACTAATTTCCATAGTATTGAATGTCTCCCGTAGCTCCCTAGTTCATTGCGGCCGTCAATAGAAACTACAGACAATCCGTACCAGTTGGCAACTCTGCATATGACAATTTCCAACCATAGGAGTTGGGTGGGAAATGAAGGTTCCATCTATCAGTGGTCACACTAGGCTTGATAGGTAAAGAACTAGTCTTTCTGATGTTCTTGCCTGGATTCAAACCCGTGGACCTTAACGGTAGCCTTCAAGACAAGCATCTTACCACTGCGCCACTTAAGCACATTCCTCTCTACCTGGCCTGGGAATAAAAAAACCTGACTTAAGCCTATTGTAAACCTTCCAGACCTTGGCCTATTCAGGTGAATCCCATTCCAATGAAGCCACCTATCAGTGAAACCAGAAAGCTAATAAAACGTGAGCTGAAGAAAGGAGAAAATTTTCTTTAAGCCTGAGTTGAAAAACTGATCCTACTCCTAAATGTCCTACTAACCCTTGGTAGTACTGCCACATCTGAACCCTACTCCCAAGTGGATAATAGTAAGAACCCAGTCCTCTGACAGAGACTCACTAATATTTGCTCCTACCTGGTTCATTCCCACCCACAAAACTACTCTTGTCCTAGTAAAACTATGCCTATGGGAAACGTTTCGAACATTGATTAGTTTCCCCCTCCCGGAAGACAGCAGTGCTTCAAAACCCTGGAAGTCACTACAAACTGTTTCCCCAATTTCCCAACCATAGAATCCCTGAATGATTACACTACTATCCTCATTCCCGTTCACCTCGTCTACAACCACCCATTCCCCCCCCTCTGAATTGCCATTGTTCATAGAATACCTGCTCTCAACAGCTCATAATAGAGCACCCTTCATCTACTATCAAATTCATAACAAAACTTTTCTTCGAATGAATTTGGATGCAAGTGTCAATGATATCGCTGCATCAGGATCCACCATATATTTCTGTCTTAGGGACTATCATAACTTACACGCTTTTTATCACACAACTGTTTAACTTGACAGCATGAAAATTCTAGCATTTTTGTATTGCTTGTGAATGATTAGAAATTATTTTTATTGGAGCAAGTATATTCATCCAGAAAGATGGATGTGGCAACACCTGGTGGTTGAAGAGGTTGGATGCATGCTGAATTGCTCTATTCTTTACATTTTTGCAAAAATAGAGATAAAAAAGAAATAATGCGCTTTTTATGATTTTTTTATCAATAACTTACCGATATGCTGATCTCAGCAGTTGAATTTAGATGTTGTGTTGGTCATTTTTTGCATTTATAGTGGATAATTTTCCCTAAAATGAGTAAATGTGTGAACCAAAAAGGGTCATGTAAAAATGAAAACTCATATTCCTCGTCATATTCTGCTTTACTTATTTGCTGCAGCAATATGCATGATGCTGCTACATCGCTCTGGTATTGAACTTAATCCAGGACTGTCACTCCAACAGATAATGAAAGAACTCTGTCATTATAGGATTTTGGTTTCAAGCTTCAAAGAATTTTGGAACGTACCTCACATACTGCAATTAATTTGAACTCTAAAAGACCACTGGTTTTGTCTTCACCTGATCTAGCAACTAACAGTCAATTTTCGAAATGTAAGTGTGAGAATTATTTTTTTAGAAATCAAGAATTCAGTTTTGTGTAATACAAGTGGCGTTAATGATATTGAATCGAAGTTTGAAACTTTTGAAAAAACTTTGCTTAAACAAAGTCAGTTGTTGATAACTTGTAAACAATCAGCAGGGTTTTATTGAATCAAAACAAAGAATTGGAGTCCCACTCTTGGAGATTCCACTCTTAAATGGAAACTCCTCGATCAGGAGTAATACAGGTATTCAAATAACCTGATTTTCATGTCAATCAAAAACTCTAGCTCAAGAGAAGCTGAAAAAAACCACCCCGTACGTTTGCCCACATATGGTCTAACATAATCACCAGTAAAAGTGATAAATGTTGTAAAATTTATTGAATTTACCGAGAGGATTGGTGATTATGCATTACCAACATGCTTTATAAATTCACCACATTTACCGTGTCATAAATTTAATTCCATATATTTTATCAGTTTCAAAAAACCTCATTTCAAATATATGAAGATATATATCCAAAATTTCTTATTCAAAATGGATTAGCTGCCACCACCCTCTGTTTTGAATATGTCAGGTGCCACTTCATTACTTTATTTCCATGTAAATCCCAATTAACCTACCCTACTCTGTAGCATATAATCGGTGGATTATACGTTTAAAAATAAATTATGTTGAAATAAAAACAAAACGTCAGAAATTAATTTCTTATTGCGGATCAAAGTTGAACGAAAAACTTTGAAGCGGCTTTAGTGTGGTTAAACCACAGCGTCTTATCTACAGCTTCTTTTTTACTGAGAGAGGTTTGATTAGTTATAATTACATTAAAAATTTATTTACAAAAACATATATATTTAAAATATTTTTAGATAGGATAGATGCCAGTACAAAAATTGACATTTTCTCCACGAAACCATGTTAAACCCCAAGAGATATCGATAAATGAAATTTTCTCATGCAGGTTATATACAGCTGCAGACTATACGATACCTTTTCCCCCTCAAACTGGCGAAGTCTGCATCTGCAGATTATAAGCAGGAAAATTTGATAGGTTTTGTTTAATTCTTATTCAAGATTCACATTGAGGACAGAAATAAAGAGAAAGAAATGACTTACCTTCAAAAATTACTTTCTTTAAGATGATTAAAGTTCTTACAACTTAAAGAAAACTATTGCAACAAAACTTAAAATAGAAAATTTCACTAGGACCATCAGAATTTCATTTCAATCAAATTTATATTGAGGTTTTTGGCCCTTCTTGAAAGTTGGTTGGCATACCTTGTCAAGCAATCTCAGCATTGATTTGTGATTACGACCTTCCTGCATCCTTTATTGGCTGACTGACCACTTCAAAGCAGGGCTATCACAAGAATATCCCCTCGAAAGTGCTATCAACCTTCCCCACATCCCCCTTTACGAATTTGAAGTGTCAACAGTCTCTCGCGATACATATATATTATTATACGTATATACACTATTGCTATTTTAGATTTTAACAGCAATCAATGTCCCAATCCCACTCGAAAAATCAATAAAAAATGGGGAAATAAGTCTTTTTACATTCCTGACCCGACAGATATATAAGTAGCTGTGTCCAGCTTCCTATATTATTGTTAAATTGTCATGCTTTGCCTGATCTTTAACAGTGACACATACAAGAATTAAAAATGCAATAATCATTGTAACTTATTATTTGTTATGTTCTGTTTTAGTTTTTACATTAAAGCTTAATTAAATTCATTAATTAGTAATCATTGTTTCAAGCAACATTTTTGTATCCACAATAAGAGAATTGTCACAATCTCAATCCTAAAGATCATTTATGTTAGAATTTTTAAGATTCATGGAATTTAAAAAAAATTATTAATATTTAAATAAATAAATAAATACAGTAAAACAAATTTCAGCAAACTTTAATTTTTCTTTTTCAAATTTCATCTATAATACAAGACCCACACAAATGTGTGGTGTGCTATTCAAAAAAATAGTTCGATTCTTTGCTCAGACATAAATATATGTCACATTTTTGGCATTTCGTCCTTCTCTTACTGCCTATCTGTCTACAAAAACTAGCAAATTTGAGACATCTATTACAGGCCAAAATGGGCGAAATTGACCTTTATTTGGCAATACATTTTTGTTGGGGGATATTTCATACTGCCCATCACTATGTGGATATATATTCCAAATATATATTTTTTTAATTCCATCTCTTTTGCATCAAGTTTTAATTGTTCAAGCACAAGTTTTTTGAATTAAATGCTATCTGTAAACTAAGTTCAATAAAAAAAATCAGTGTAAAAAACTGTTTTCAATTTTAGGATACAAAAACTTTTCATAAATTTTTTTTAATGTATTAGTTAGCATAAAAAACTGCTTTAAAATGATCATAAATTTCAAAAATAGTTCAAACAAGTGTGTCATAAAAAAGAAATTGTGAAATTTCAAGACAAAATAAATGAAACAAAATTTCAAGACATGCACAACTGTGCATGTAAAAGTTTTGAACTTTATAAGTAAAGAAATAATTCATCTCATTCAAATTTTTTCAGCTAAGGTGATGCAGGGTATATTTTCATTCACATACAATTTTTTTTCTCCAGAATTTTATTGCTAAATTTTATGTAATACATCACACTTAACACTGAGAACCTTCTGCTAGAAGCCATCTTGTAAAAAACAGCAAGTCCAACTTCGAAAAAAAAAAAAAAAAAAAAAAAAAAAAATCTTCGGTGAGAAAAAGCAACCCCCATGCTTGTGTGTACTGGGTTTAAAAGTGTTATAGAACTATTGATGCAACAAAAATCTATATATTTATACAAGCAACAGGCTAATCTTGGGCATTAATGTCTCCATACATATCGTCCCCTTATGTCAGAAGCATGAATGTGCAAATCTTTACTTTTTGCATTTTTCAGCTGGCTGGATCCATTATTTTGCTATATAAGTTTTGTTAGAAACACAAATGCTTTAACCCCTATTGAAGCACATGTTACAAAGCATTTTGAAATGACACTACATTCAGACATCATTTCCCACGTTTTGGAAATTTGCACACTCATGCTTCTGGCATGACGGGGATGGGACATATATACTGCAGTATCTTATAGCTAATTGTCATTGCATCTCAATTTGCTATTTAGCAGTGGTCTCACAAGTTGATAGGTGTTCTCAACAGTTTGTCTGATTACTTTATTTAACTTAAATATGTGAAGAAAAATTCTCTTCTTCTTTTGAATGATCACTTTGAACTGAGTTGCTCATGTATGTTTTGAGTCACTTTTTTTCAAAAATCTATCAACATAAATTAAAATTTTTTTCAACATATATTTTAATTCAAAATTCAATGATGAAAACCTACCTCCAGGTATATATTCCTGAAACTGACTCTCAGGCTTTTTGATTTCCAATAAAAGATCAAACTTGTAATTAGACTTGACTCCACCTAGTATTTCTCCAATCGGTGCATCATCCATTCCTTCAAATGAACACTCTAAGGAATCATGAAAATCATCGTATTTTACAAGCCGACAACAACTCAATTGTACAAGTGAATCCAATCCCATAATCTGTAAATGAAGAAAGCCAATCATAATTTTTATGATATATTAAATACAAATAATGCAATAATAAATAATACAATATAATGCAGTTACAACAAGCCAGTGCCTCTGCTAGGTGGCTAAAGGAAAAATAATTTCTAGTAGTTGTTAACTCTAGAACAACAAAAGTAGCCACAAAGCTACTTCCACATGAGGTTACATCTAAATGGTTAACCTCAGGTTATATTGAAATTACATGACTTTTCTTATCTTTTTAATACTAGTGATTTCCTAGAATATAAATGTTCTAGCTTCTTAAATTAAGTGGTTAAACAAAGTTCTACCTAGAATGACTGTGTCATAGAGATTATGCATTAATATGATTACAAAATCTAATGAAATTTAGAGTGCTCTTATACACCTATAAATATTGGAAGGATAGGTATTTTGTTGTGTTAGCTGTTTTCAGTAGCCATTTTGTAAAAATCACAGGTACACTTTTGAAGAAGCTTGTCGTTATAAGTTATCCGATTCATATAGCATTTCTATGGATCTTGATGCTTTTATTGCATTGTTATGATTATCAAAAGTTTTGACTTCTATTGAATATCCAAGTCACACAAAATGAAAAGCTTCCCAGTTTCTCACAATTTTATCAGACCTTGACATTTCAGACTCTGCTAACTGATGAAATACTCTGCTCCACCCTCAATTCTCAGCTACTACCCTCTTTTCCTTGAAAATCATAGGTTTAGTCTATAATAAATTATATCAAATCTGATAAACAACTATTGCCCTGTAAGAAATGTTATCATTTCATGCAATAAAGGTGAAAATTTTAGGTTGTTAAATTTAACGAGTAATCTCTTAACTAGTTGGTTTGTGATACCTGCAATGAGATATAAAATCTTTTGATTCTAAATACCACATTATTACATGTCAAATAGGTGTTTGATGTGCTTGGAAATCTCACCAACTCAAACTAGTGAAATGATGCAGATCAAAACATGATGTTGATTTACCTGATCTAGACAAAATTAACTGGGATAAAGAGGTGTCAAATACAAATATAAAAGCCACAACAGATAAAATGCCTAACAAGGTGGCTGAAAAAAAGATGCCCATAAAAAATATGGATGTCAAATATACATTGAAACTATACCAAAAATACATCAACCCAATAAGAGCGATAAAAACCGAAAATTATGATAAAATATAAATATACTGCCCATGAAAAATTAAGGGTTTTCATCTAAGTATAGATAGCTTCTTGATTTATCTTAATATGTTTATCGTATTTCTTTTTAAACAAGTCAATTGTATTAGAATTATGATCCCCAGAGGTATATAGGCTCTATTCCATTTATTAACAACCCTATTGGAGAAAAACTCCCAGCGACACACAACCTGGAACTGTCCCTTACAAAATGATACTAGCATCCCCTTGTCGAATCAGTTGATTGACGGTGTATTAATAGATCATCATACACAGTCTTATAATTTCCTATCCATATCCTCTTCTAACAATATTCACACCCTTTGGACCACTTTCAATTGTATTATAAACAAATGCTTAGCTACAGTACCAATTAAAAAAGTTTCTTCTTAATCCATGAATCACCAGAGATATTATTCATCTAAAGAGGAAAATACGCCTTACCGCATTCAAATATAAAACCAACAAATCCAACTCACTTAAATCTGTAATTTCAGCCTCCACCCGAGACCTCATTTCCGCCCAAAAGACAAAATATCTCTGTTATTCAATACCACATTATTTAAAAGTTGGCCCCAATTCCCTCAAAAGTTCAAATAAAAAGATATATCTTCTCCTTCAGAGATAGCTGCTGAATTCAATTTAGCATTCTTCTCTCTGCTTGGTTTTCTCAATCCACCCCTCCCCTCCTCAACTCATCTTTTGACTCAATTCACAACTCACCCCCCTCAATATCTTTCTCCAAACAGGGTATCCTAAAATTATTGGAAAAATTGAAACCTTATTCCACTGGCCACAATAACATCCCAAATCTCATTCTTAAATTTTGTGCTGATGAAATCTCTGACTGTCTTTTAATTTTGTTTGATGTTTTCCAAAATACTGCTATCCTCTGCAATGACTAGAAAATCAATAAAATGATTCCAATTCACAAAACTAGTCCACTTTCCAATCCCCTTAACTTTACGCCAATAGCAATCACCTCCCTCATGTTGTAAAATATTCGAACATATTGTAGCAAAAGAAATTCCTTTATCCACTTAGACTTCATCTACTTTTTTCCTGCAATCAACATGGCTTTAGACAAACCCTCTCACCACCTCTCTTATTGGCACCTCTTTACCCACGACCTCTCTGGAGCCATCAATAAAAACCTACAAACTGACATTATTTTCCTAGATCTCTCTAAAGCTTATGATAAAGTTCCCCCATGATAAAACTTTCCTTAAGCTCTCTAATCTTGGCCTCAACATAATTACTTGAATGGGTGGAAGCTTTCCTAAAATATCGTACACAGTTTGTTCATTTTAAAGATCATTACTCCCCATCCGCCTTCATGAAGTCTGGTACCCCTCAAGGATCAGTCCTCTTGCTGTTATTATTCTCCTCCCAGAATCCCTCAACTGCACCACCAGATTCTTTGCAGATGGCTGTGTAATTTACGGTATCATTCACAGAGTCCGAGCAAGAACTTCTCCAACTTAACCTGGCTTGGCTTCCATCGCTGACTGGTGTTCATTATGGCAGATACATGGCTCCCACTCAAAATATTAGAAAAGTAGGGGGGGGGGGGAACCCACTCAGACAACATAATCATAGCATGATAAAAAAATCCCTCAAATGTTTTTTTGCTCTTTTTTTCATAGCACTATTTCAGTATCCTATAAGACTGACTCGAAATGCATAAGAAGTTTTAGTATTTCCTGATATTTGCTTCATTCATTGGTGATTTTTTTGATTATCAGGCAAAGTTATCTACTCTTCCATAATACAAAGGTTCCCAAACTTTTTGTTCCATCGCCCGCTTCTTCAGAAATTTTTCTCTCATCGCCCCCCCCCCCTGCTCAAGCTAAGTTATGTTAAACCAGTAGCTGCACTGGCAAATAACAGGCAAAATGCCTACCTCGTTGGGCATTTTTCCTGTTGTGGCGTTGTATTTGTATAACTTTTATTGCCCACTTTGGGAAACACTGGTCTAATATCAAATAATATCTGTCACTTTCAAACGCATTCTCATAGATAGGCCCCTGGGCAAACAATATTGTATAAATTGATAACTCATGGTCCATTTTATCCATCCCGATGAAAATTTTAAACACTTCAATGATATTCCCCCGACATCTGAGCTCTTCCAATGTAAACATTTAAAAAAAATCAAGTTTCTCTTCATCAGGGTTCATACAAAATTTTCAAAACAAAAAGTATAAGGAGTTTTTCAGTAGTTGGGGATAATCTTTAGTACAAGGCTTCACGTCAGGTTTCACTACACGTACACTCCAACATGTACTAATTCGTTAGCGGTTCGCCACAGAGGAATATGGACGAGGTGCATGTGTGGTTTAGTAGTAGTTGTTGGGGGCGATAGCCCTGTTCCCCATAAAAAAATTGCATCACTAGACTAAAAACAAAAGAATGTGCCCCCCACGCATGGCAATTGATTTTCTTTTAAATGTCTTTTTTAAAATTTCTAGTCCAATGGTTCCAAGATTTCAACTTCCAGAATTAAAAGTATGTTGTGTAGAAATTTCCTGAACAGCTGCTGAAAAGGAAGAGGTATACTGTGACTATATGCACGAGTAACAAGCGACTGTTTGAGAACACAAATTCGAACAGTAACAAAGCATTATGGTGAGGATTACGTATCGAGAGATTCAGTAAGAAAGAAGAGAGTGTGAGTTGCGGTAGTAGTATTGAAGTGATTTAAAGAAGTTGGAAGTGAAAAGTAATGAGTTTGCAATAAAATTTGTTTTATCATAAAAATTGTAAAAAGACCCGGAGTTCATTGCTTTAGCTGCGGCCACTCCTGTGAGATAGCGGTATCATATGTTAACCAAATGAGAGTTAAATCACTGTAAACTGTGTAACTGAGAAAATGTGACAATAAGCTGCAAAATAACTAACTTCATTTTTCATTCAAATCCTTTTATATAAAAAAATTGGGTTTTTTTTACAGATCCACAAAATTTATTTTTAACAAAATTCATCCAGTTTTCTCTTCTACAAATCAAGATAGTTTCACATGATCTGCATTTGTGAATGACAAAAATATTTTATATTAAAAATTGAATATCAGGGATTTAAAAAAATATCAAGGTTTATATTAAATATCAGGTTTATGAACATAGCTACACTAGGGGTGCAAAGCCCTCTGCACTCTTCAGAGGCCAGTCCCCTTTTCTCTACACATCACATCTTGTTTATTTTGTTCCACTTTGTCAGAGTGCTATGAAAAGTGGCACGTCAAAGCACCAGCTTACTGACAAATTTGACAATCTTACAGCAACAAAAAACCAATGAGATTAGTCAAGTACCCCCACCAAAAATTAAGTCAATTTTTCCATGGGGGCCATCAGATTGGAGGCCTGTTACTCCCCCCCCCCCCCCACTGTGATCATCAAGAAAAATGTTAATTCACATACATTTCACCAACGAATAAAATCCAAGGGAACCCAACCAACGATCGAGAAGCCAATACACAGATTTTTGGTGGGCCTGGTGCTTGGATTTGCAGCAGGCTCCCACAAAAAAAAAAAAAAAAAAAAAATATTCCTCCAGGGCTCCCAAAAAGAAACCTGTCAACTTCCCCATTGGACCCCTGATCTGGAGGCCTGTCAGACACCCCCTCCCCCCTGTAAGAGCCAAGAAAAATTTTCATTTGTATTCATTTATCCAAGGAATAAAATCCAGGGCCCCAATTTGAAAATTTTTAGTGGGGCCCCAGACTGGATTTATCTTGGGCTTCTGCTGTTGCAAATATTGCAATGCTAAAACAGACCTGCCAACCTCTGAAGGAAAAAATCCTACTCTATCTATAAAAAGCGTATCACGACTAGAGATGGGACAATATTCAGCTGGTATTCAGCCTATTCTGTCCTTTTGCCAAATGTTCGGTTTTGCAGAATATCACTTAGGTAATCTGCCAAATATCTGTGTAAATCTTACCACAACAAACTAATTTTAAAAAATCATATTAACTGGAATTTTTCGCATGAATTAACAATTTACTTACTATATTTTATTGTGTGGTGTATGCCTGTCCCTTTCTGTGCAAGAGTTTATGTCAGTGTGAATTTCTGAGATAAGTAAAACATGAAACTGAAAATAGAATCCTACTGCAATAAGGTGGAAGTGAGCATGAATTACACAAGTTCAGTAACTGAAAAATGTACCTAGACAAGAAATGTATTGAGCTACTGACAGGGGCAAAGTACATCTAGAGAGGAAAAATAAGTTGAAAATTTTATGATGCATTAATATGAGAGTAAATAAATGTTGACATTCTCTTAATTAGATGTAAAATTGTAACAAGCGTTGGGAAAAAAAAAAGATTCTGTAAGCACAGCGATACCTCAGCTAATGAATGCCTTGGCTTACAAATTTTCTGGCTAATGAATATTTTTTCGTGATTTTTCTGCTTCGGCTAGTGAATAGATTCAGCACTAACAAACATTTTCGATGATATGTATGCACTCACTAACATAAAATATCCGCGTTGTGAGCTGAATTTTTGCACCAATCATAATCAGAGTTACTATCACTAGGGCCCGGTTAACACATGTCCACTACGGAATTGTTTTTTCAGATGTACCTATGCTTTTCTTTCTGAAATTCTTTGAACCATTTCATATGAAATGAAAAGTTCAGCCAAAATAAAAAGTGCACTGAAAAATAAGGTAGCTTATGTTTTTAGAGTGTGCATTCTTTCAGTGTGAGACGCATTAAGCTGAACAGTCTGAGAGATTACCTTTTCATCTGCATGTATCAAACTCAGAAATGAGCTGACCAAAGCACAAATGGATGGGGACACTTTTGAACTTGATTAGGTGGTGTCTACACGAGCTTTAGTAGACTAAAGCTGGTGATGGTTGTGTTACATGCTGGAAAATCAAAAAATCAGCATCTCTCATCTTCCTGTATATTCTCATTTATACAATTTTGAAGCTATTCATTTTAGCCTTCAATCAGTTTTTGTCTTTTTTATAGCATCCCTTGGTGTTATAAAAAACGTATCTTTAAATTCCTGGCAGAAGCTGGAACGAATCAAACGATTTTCCATAGAAACCTATGGGAAATCACGTTCGGCTAATGAAGTGATTCCGGAACAAATTATCTTCATTACTGAGGTATATTAATACAGGGTTTCCAGCAAAATCTGCTCGTCATTTCCCTGACCATGACTTAAAATTTTTCCCTCACCAAAAATTTGTTCCCACTCAAAAAATTAGAAAAAGTAGGATGAGGGGGGTACCCCCAGACAGCATAATCATAGCATAATATTTAAAAAGTCCCTCAGAAATTCATCTTTTTTTTATTAGTAAAAAAATTCAAAAATAATTTATTTTTCATGCCACTATTTCAATCTTATAAACTAAAGAGCCAAAAAAACTGGTACAGGCATGCGTATGCAAATAAAGAGATATGGAACCAATCAGAGTACGGCGCTGCGGTCGGCAACGCCTATATAACACAAGTGTCTGGCATAGTTGTTAGATCAGTTACCGCTGCTAAAATGGCAGGTAATCGAGATTTAAGTGAGCTTGAACGTGGTGTTATAGTTGCGCACGAGAGATGGGACATAGCATCTCTGAGGTAGCGATGAAATTTGGATTTTCACGTACGACCATTTCACGAGTGTACCGTGAATATCGGGAATCCGGTAAAAAATTAAATATACGACATCGCTGCGGCCGGAAAAAGATCATGCAAGAACGGGACGACTGACGAGAATCATTAAACGTGACAGACGTGCAGCCCTTCCGCAAATTGCTGCAGATTTCAATGCTGGGCCATCAACAAGTTTCAGCGTGCGAACCATTCAACGAAACATCATCGATATGGGCTGTCGGAGCTGAAGGCCCACTCGTGTACACTTGATGACTGCACGACACAAAGCTTTACGCCTCACCTGGGCCCGACAACATCGACATTGCACTGTTGAGGACTGGAAACACGCTGCCTTGTCTGACGAGTCTCGGTTCCAATTGCTTCGAGCTGATGGACGTGTATGGGCATGGAGACAACCTCATGAATCCATGGACCCTACATGTCAACAGGGGACTGTTCAAGCTGGTGGAGGCTCTGTGATGGTATGGGGCGTGTGCAGTTGGCGTGATATGGGACCCCTGATATGTCTAGATACAACTCTGACAGGTGACAGGTACGTGAGCATCCTCTCTGATCACCTGCATCCATTCATGTCCATTGCGCATTCCGACGGACTTGGACAATTTCAGCAGGACAATGCGATACCCCACATGTCCAGAATTGCTACAAAGTGGCTCCAGGAACACTCTTCTGACTTTAGACACTTTTGCTGGCCACCTAAATCCCCAGACATGAACATTATTGAACATATCTGGGATGCCTTGCAACGTGCTGTTCAGAAGAGATCTACACCCCCTCTTACTCCTACGGATTTATGGACAGCCCTGCAGGATTCATGGTGTCAATTACCTCCAGCACTACTTCAGACATTAGTCGAGTCCATGCCACGTCATGTTGCGGCACTTCTGCGGGCTCGGGGGGGGGGGGGCCTACACGATATTAGGGAGGTTTACCAGATTTTTTGGCTCTTCAGTGTATATAAATGTGAAAGTATGTCTGTATGTATGTTCTTTATACAAATCTACAGTTTTAGACCGATCGTCACCAGATTTTGCATATATACCAAACACGACCGGGATTGAACTGTAAGCTACTTTAAAAGTTCGTCAGAGCTGGGCAAAAAACTGCCGGGCAACAATGGTTTTGAGGCCTCAACAATATTACTTTCGGAACATTTACTTTGGTTACCGTGGTTTCCAACAATACGTTTCAGATGTGTATATATATGCCTTTACAATGGTTTGTCACACCTTTAATTCTGTTTTTATAACAGTTTGTCACTTTTCCAATCCTCCCAGTAATTGAAGAAAACCAGGGAAGCACCGGGTATTTCTGCTAGCCTATATACAGGGTGTCCCGTAAGTGCTAATGTGGCCTTTATCTCATCAACCACCCACCGTAGAGGTATAGTTTCAATTTAAAAATGCTCAAAAGACGTTTGAATAATATTCGCTGCACAAGCTGGACATATGACGTCACTAATAACAGAGAACAATAACTACGATGACAAAACTCAGAATAAAAATGTTCAACGCCAGCTGATGAATTCAATGCTTGCTTCAAATCATTAACACTATGGCACAAAGTTAAAAAATTGTCATTATCTACCAACATGCGAGTTCAACTGCAAAAAGACTCAGCACTGCTATCATTTTCACATCAGTTGATCAAACTTGGCAATGGAAAAATTCCCGTAGACCAAAGCACTGGACTGATTACGTTCCCAAACTCAGTTCAAGAACTTGCAAAGTCCTCCCAAACATTCAACAAAATCATCCAAACCATTAGTGGCTTTGTGAGAGAGCGATTCTGGCACCGAAAAATGACAGCGTGAACAAGATCAACGAAAAAATCCTAAAAATTATTCCTGGACTCCACATCTTACAAATCGGTTGACATTGTCACAGGCTCAGCGCAGACAGTTCTGTATCCTGCAGAATTTCTGAACTCTTTGGATATTCCGGGTGTGCCACCATACAACTTGACCCTCAAAGTCGGAGCACCTATAATGCTTTTAAGAAATTTGGAGACACACAGAGACTGCAATGGCACCGGACTCTGCGCGAATAAATTGCATAATTACATCATTGAAGCAACGATTCTAACTGGATGTGCCAAAGGAGAAGATGTCTTCATTCCACGTATCCCAATTATCACTGAAGAAATGGCATTCACTTTCAAGAGATTCAGTTCCCGATTTGTTTAGCTTTCGCCATGACAATCAACAAAGCGCAAGGCCAGTTGTTACCAGTGGCAGGTATCAACCTACTTGAGCCCTGACTTTCACACGGACAGCTTTATGTCACGTGTTGGTAATCCCAAAAATTTGTACATCTACACACCAGATGGAAAAATAAAAAATATTGTGTATCCACAAGCGATTGACTGAAGTTTTCAATTAAAATATTTAAAAATGAAAGTAATTTTTTCTTACTTGATGCAGAATTTTTTTTTATTAAGAAATAACTAATAAGCTATACATATATAAATTTTTTACTGGGGGAGGCAACGTCGCCAGGTATCAGCTAGTATCCTATAAGATTGAATCAAACTAAAGCAAAATAACAGAAATGACTTGGTAACAAAAACAATTTTTGGACAAAACAGTGTATTTGCAAACACAGATGATTCTATCCGCCTCAAAATATGTTATGTCTGGTTCGTTTTCAATGATTGATTGGCTACAATCACACACACTGCCACTTTTATATATAATATTTGATATAATCATAATTTTTAACAATAAACATTATACTATTAACACGTCCTCCTCGCTTACAGTGAGCCTTTGCAATTACCTCCTGAGTCCGCAGGAGCCACTCTCTATCTGAGAACACTAAGCTTCTTTCCTCTTCTCTGCCGAGGGCCTTTCTCTCCCCCACCAGCCACACTTTCTGATCCTATCATGCCTCTTCCCGATGGGGAAACCTTACATGTTACTTTATTATTTTTTTTAGGACTCTTCCTAAGAGTTTACACACTTCCTCAATGCAAAGTAAATTATGAAGGCATGCAAGTTTTTTAAGAATGGCGCTCCTTCGAGATCACTTTCAAAATCACAGTGCAAAATGTATAAGTTGCAAGGTCCAATGTAAATAAGTCCAGGTGAACTGGATGGTTTTACTGCACTGTCCATCTTTTTTAAAGGAATTTGTTTACATTTTACTGTTCAATGCCGATGTCATAATTTTTGATAAATGAAGTACACTTTTATTTCTAGCTCTTTGCAGAGCTTTGTAAACATTGTTTATGCCTATACATTTCCTAAAAATACAGAAGACAATCTAACGCTACTAGGTAACATCACAGTCATAAAACATAGAATCAGTGGTTCTTAACCAGAGGGGTGCGAAAGAGCATTTTAAGGGTGTGAGGTAAAAAAAAACATGTTGACTGATTACTCAGTAAAATTAAAATCAGGGGCGGCTTCCCAATCCAGATCAATTTCAAGAAGTTTTTTTGCAGAAGCTGCAGCCTCTAATTTATCAGATTCCAATCTTGCAATAAGTTTTCCCATGAGATCTTGAAAATAGCTTCAAACAAAAAAAAAAGAGCAAAATGTTTGGAGCTTTGAAATCATTTTAGAAATGACTTGCACTCTGGAGGGACAGTCTTAAAAAACTCATCTCACACTTAATGGAGTATCTTTGCATCTTTTACTGCCAGGCCAACAGAGGTAACAGGCGTAAGTCAAAGCGACTTGTTATATATAAATTTCACACTGTCAAAAATGTCTATAGCTCTTTCCAAACATTATACATTTTCAATCCATCTCTTACTAAAAAAATTCAGAGAAAACAATTCTCTTTCAGTTTTACCCATTTGTGGTTTCTTGTAATGTCTGTGAACTGTGTGTAGCAAGGAGAATTCTATAAGCAAAAAATATATACCACTGAGGAGTTGTTTCATCCCATCCAACTACCTTCCATACAATCCACAGGTAGAACCCCCCCCCCCATCTTGACATATCTGAATTGACCCTATACAGAGACAGCAAAAAAAAAGCAAGATGAACTATTTTCTCAGAAGAAATTAGAGCTAAAAGAGGAGGTTCAGTGACCTTGACCAGTATTGGTTTCCAGTATATATATATGTAAAATCTCACCCTTCAACTGATAAGACATTTTGCTCATGTACACCGAAGTGTCTCTTAGTATGGGATTCAGAGGAAAATGCAGATAAAGATTGTTGATAAGGCTTCCTTATTCTCTCCCAGACAAAGCTGCATTAAGAGTAAGCATAAACAGTCCTATCGTTAAACTGGTATCCAAACGGCATCAGCGCCCTCTCTGTTTAGATGTGTGCCTGCTGGCCTGTGATTGGCTGCAAGAATCGGGTGGGAAAGTCATTTCCCATAATGCATTTCCCCATCACGTGCGCGGCGCCATTTTGTTTACTTACTCATGTGAAGACTCTTGGTTAGGTTGGTTAGCTATTGCTCATGGTTATTTTGGCAAATTGTTCATCTTTAAAATTATAAAAACGGACCTTCTGAGGGCCAACTAAAATTATATTTATTGAATAAGTCTGTGTGCATTTGATGGATGTAAAATGAACACGAAGACGGGTGTTCACAAGTATAGATTTAGCTGTTGAAGTGTCAATAACATTGTTATTGTTACTGAGTGATTTATATTTTTATGCGCAAGTACGTCTCCTATAAAGAAGTAAAAAATGTACGCTTTAGTGGGAATTAAGATTTTTAGGTTCTGTAGCAATAGACTGAAAAATAAGTCAAGGTTGAAATCGGAATAACGCAATCAAGGGAAGGTGGGAGAGAAGCGTGGGTGCCACGCCATCAATCGGCAAGTTTGACATCAAACTACAGATGGCGCTGCTATAAATTCCGCTGCCTTTCTTTAACATTGAGTGGGTACGCTTAACTTTTAAGCGGCTTTGCTCCCAGAGGATTTGAAAGAGATAATCTTCTACAGGGAAAAAGTAAAGACCAACCACTGGAATGGGAATTCAACCCCCTTTTAACTTTTTTTCCCTTTAGATTTTCCCTTTTCCCTGACTTTTGACAAATATTTAACATTTTCCTTGACTTTCCCTGACCATTTTCTGATTCCCTGACTCTCTCTGATTCTCTTTGACTTTCCCGGTTGCTGGGAACCCTGTAATATTAAAATACAATATATCATTTTAAATTTGACTGTCAGTATCATGGCAACAAAAATCTTTTGGTTACCAGTTTTTTAATATTGATTTAAATGAAAAATTAAAATCAATATTAAAATAAAATTAATTAATCCAAATCATTTGAAATTACCAAGAATTTAATTTCAGTTAAAAACTGCAATTTTATTAATAATTTTGATGAAGTTTAAGGATATTCAGTATTTGCCCAAATTTTCTCGTCTTTGCCGCAGTTAGGATGGGACATACTTTCACCGTGCTCCGCTCGTCGACCAATAGCAGCAGTTTTATACGGAACTGTTGCCGGGATTACCCATCACGTCAGCGCACAATTTTCTGTCTTTCTTTGTGTTTTTCTTCGTTCTCATGAGTTTTACTTAGTGTTTTTTTAATTTTTGGGTAATATTCTGCTGTGTTTTCTTTATTTTTCTAGATTGTGCGTTTAATTTACTCTCTAGTTTGATTTTGTCACTGGACTTTGAGAAATACACATCGTTGGATTTGCGAGATAAATGTTTTTTTTTAATTGCTTTCAATTTTTTAAATTTTCGTTGTGCATTCTCCATTGACTTAATTTTTTTTCTCTCTCTCTCATTTGACTTTACTTTTGCTAGGTTTGTGTTTTCACCACTTCTTTGATAAATTTGTGGGTTTTTTCGACGTAAGTCTTAGCACAAATAGTGTATACTTTTCCCAGGTACTCTCAGTAATTTTTGTTTTTTCCATTTGGGCCTATTGTTTTAGTGTTAGTGAGCAGAGATAGTTAGCTAACTCTAATAAGTATAAATTGTACGTGAAGGTCTCTTCGTATTCTCCTAAAGTAATTCTTCCACTTTTCCGAGGCTTAGTTCGTCCTGGACTGGAGTATGCTGTACGGTTTTGGAGACCATACCTACAGATGGACATGGATTTGGTTGAAGGGGTGCAGAGAGGAGCTGTGCGTGTCCTTGTTGGCACACAGGGCTTGAGTTATGGGGAGAGACTTCATTTTTTGAATATGTTTACATTGGATGAATGCAGGTGTCAAGGAGATATGATCGAAATGTTCAGGATTTTCAATGGGATGGATAGGATGGACCATGAACTTTTGGTACACCGCCAATCGACTGCTTTTACAAGGGGACACCAGTATCGAGTGGTGAGGGGCAATGCAAGGCTATGGTGTCTCAGGGAATTTTTCTCTAATAGGGTTGTTAATAAATGGAATAGCTTGCCCCCGGAGGTAGTAAATTGTAACACAATTGACACGTTTAAAAAAAAAATACAATAAACTTGTTGGGGTGAATCGAGAAGCTGTCTATACTTAGAATGGGACAATTATGGGTATTCTTTATGAGCATTGTATAGTATTTTATCATGTGTATGTATTGATTAAAATTTTTGTTAATTGCATTTTTAATTGGGTTGCTATATTTTTTTTGAAAATATATGACATCCATATTTTTATGGGCATCTTTTTCTCAGCCACCTCGTTGGGCATTTTGCCTGTTGTGGCGTTGTATTTGTACTTTGTAGCTTAATATATTTTTTTGGGTGTGTTGTACTCTTTATATACATATATATTTTCTTCGTGATTTAGTGTTGAGCATTTTATTTTACTTAATTATTTCGTACAATCTTTTACATATATTTTGCATTGTAATGTATTTTACGTTATTTAACTTTCCTGTTAACGTTTCTCATTTTCCTATTTTTTAAAGTATTATTATCATCTAGTTTTAGCAGTAGTGCTAGTATGCTTCAACCTCTACTAATGTGTAGAGCTTGCGATGGGAGGTTCCCTGATCTAAGGGATAGTACGTGATAATTTCAACTGTAAAGGGTGTTTAGATAGGGCAAGGTTGAAACATTACAGGAAAAGGGGTTCTAGAGGGCCTGGTTATAACAAAGCCACTTGTCGTCAAGCCACCTGTTGATGAAGAAGCAATCTCCACGAAAAATGACAGTTTGGAGGGTGAATTGGTGGTCGTGGATGAGGTAGAGGGAGATAGTGATAGGGGTATAATCATTGGCGATTCTATGGTTAGGGAACTAGGAAACAGAGTGTGTAGGGATTTTCAGGGTTTCAAACACTGTTGTGTTCATCAGGGAGAAGATTAGCAACGACCAAGACATTTTTCATGGCCCAAAGGTGCCCTTGCTGGTAATTCTGTGGGTGGGAACGAATCAGGTAGGAGCGAATATTAGTGAGTCTCTGTCTAAGTACCGGGATTTACTTAATCTCTGTCTAAGTACTTTGGTTATAGTGACGGACTTGCGATGCGAGGATCCGGATTCGAACCCCACAGTGGTGGTCGGCTGAAGTTGGTTTTCTGTGGTTCCCAACTTCAAGGCGAAAATGCGAGCCGATCTCCCCGTTAAAAAGTCTCGCCACAGAGAGCAACAGTCCTACAACGATAAATCATTCAATCATAACACTTCACTCATAGTTAGAAAAACTAGTGGCAGATGGCAGCACTACACATAACAAGCATTACAGAGAAACAAAAAACTTCACGTCAGGTTTCACTACACGTACACGCACATTCCCGCATGTACCGATTCGGTGGGGGGTTCCGCGGGGGGGAGGGGTGGGCGGAGTGCATGTGTGGTGTAGTAGTAGTAGGTAGGGCCTCCAAAAAATGGCTCGGGGATCCATGATGTTCTTAAGTCAGCCACCTCGTTTGCCTGTTGTGGCATTGTATTTGTATTTACTATTATCCGCAAGGGAGGGAAGTTCAGATGTGGCAGTGATTACAGTGCTGCCAAGGGGTAGTAGGGGGTATAGGAGTAGGATCCACCAATTCAATATAGGCCTCAAGGACATTTGCTCCTCACTTGGGGTCACGTTCTTGGAGCTTCCCGAATTTACCGATAGGTGGCTTCGTTCGGATGGGATCCATCTAAATAAGAAGGGGGGTCCGGGAGGTTTACGATAGTCTTAAGTCAGGTTTTTTACTCCCAGACAACGTAGTCGGGAATGTGGGTTAGTTAATGATAATCACAACAGTACTGACGAGGAATTACCCACCTCTGACTTGGATGGCTTCTCGATTGACACTAAAGCACCGGGCAAAATAAAATGTGTGCTAATTAATGCCAGGAGCTTCGGGAGTAAGAAAGATAGTTGTGGAGGGCCTGGATCTTATAGCCATTACAGAATCTTGGGCAAATGATGGGGATGAATCTTATACATCTCAGGATACGATACTTTTTGAGAAATAGATCTGATAGGAAAAGGGGTGGAGTGTTGATATACGTGAAATCATGTTTGAAGGCTAAAGAGTGTAACGTGCAGAGAAGTGATATTGAAACTATATGGGTTGAGCTTGAAAACAAAAGACATCATGAACTTATTGTTGGGGTTTGTTACAATCCACCGAATAGGGATCAAAACTACATCGCCAAATTGCATGATGAAATTTCCTACATGTGTAAGCGAAAGAGGGTTCTCATACTAGGGGATTTAAATTACCCAGGTATTGATTGGGAGAACCTTTCATCTGGAAATCAGTATGAAAGAGACTTTCTTAAGTTGGTGCTCGAAAATTTTTTGTATCAGCTATATCAGAAGCCACTAGGGGTACTGCTATTTTGGATTTAGTTCTTACTAGTATTGAGGATCTTGTTGAACATTTTTCAGTGGGGGACGAGTTTTCTTCCAGTGATCATTGTGTCATCAGTTTTCACAGTAACTTTACTTCTGGGGTTGATAACAAAAGACTTGTTCCTTGTTTTCAGAGAACTAACTTTAATGTTTTGAGAGAAAGGTTAGTGGAAGTTTTCAAAGACCAGTTGAAATCAGTAGGGGGTGGTACGTCAATGGGAAGAATTTAGTACGAAGCTGTCCTCTGTTTTGCATGACGTCATACCCTTTGTTCGAAAAAAGGGTGTTTGTACATTGCGCACTCTATGGTTCACGGATAGTGTGCATGACATTTATCTTGAAAAGAAAAGAGTGAGTATAAACGTGGACAAGGCGAGGTATCATTGTTTACTGATAAAAGAAGAACGTTCAAGAAAGCAATAAGAATAGTAAAAAGGAAGTTGAAATTAGGTTGGCAGATAACACTGGCTCTGACCCAAAATAATCTTCTAGATACGTCAATAATGAATGTAAGGGGACAGTTGGCCCCCTCTCGATAGAAGGGTCTAGGTTAGAGAGTAATATAGGCATGTGCAGTGCTTTCAATGACTTTTTCGCATTTAATTACTTTTTCGCATTTAATGACTTTTTCGGTTTTAATGAAGAAAATGACATTTAATGTACGGGTGTTGCATGGGGTAATAAAATCTTCAATGATATTCAAGTGGAAGACGTGGAGGTCCTAAATCTGCAAAAAAATTTATGTGCAAGCAAAGCACCAGGACCAGATGATATCTATCCTAGGGTCCTCACGGAGGAATATGCTAATGAATTGTTCGGGCCAGTTGCACAAATATACAGTAGTGGTGTTGCTGAAGGTATCATCCCAAGGGATTGGAAACTTGCTAATGTTGTTCCGATATTTAGGAAGGGTGGTAGAGAAGCTGTGTCCAATTATCTTCCAGTGAGTTACGAAAATTTTGGAATTCATTATCAAAAGGCAGTTTGTGAAATGGATAGATGAGAATTAATGTATTGTCAGAAAATCAGCATGGGAAGTCATGTGTGACTAACCACTTTTGCTTCTATGATCACATGACGAAGGCTTTGGGTAAGGGAAAAATGTAGATGTTGTTTACCTTGATTTCCAGAAGGCATTCTATGGGGTCCAACATGAATTGTGGTTAAGAGATATTTCACAACGAGTTACGGGAAATTCTCTGGTTGGACAGGTGTCACAAGTGGAGTTCCTCAGGGAAGTGTCCTTGGCCACATACTTTTTTCACTTTTTGTCGATAAACTCGATCAGGGTATCGATGGGATTGCTAACAAATTCGCAGATGATGTGAAGTTAATCGCTCCTGATCAACTTAAACAGGATTGTGTACCATCAGGCCCCGTGGAAATTATCCTTTATTCTAGTCATTGTTTATATATTTTGTCTTCGGGATCGACTGGTAGGATCGTGGGCCGTTCAGCCGCCATCTTGATATGTTTGGTTGCCAGATTCAATATAATGTTTAGAATATTTCCTTTTCTCTCATGAAATTATGTAAATTAGGTACAAGCTAATGCTGCACCTTTAATCTTGTGATTGGTTCTATCATAGAGCATTATGGGAATGCGGCTATATAAAAACCAGCTAGAGATGTGCTTCACTACGACTTGCGACCGATTCTACTACTACCGACTTGTCTTAATCACTAAGGCGTCACACCCTGTTAATGTGTGAGCTAGATCGTCTCTCAAATACGACTTAAAACTGTAGAAGTGTGCCTTGGAACCTCACCCGTCTCATCGCTTGACTTCATGTGAGGATTCAACGTCGTTGTGATCCTGTGGATTGGTTACTGCCAGACCGGCTACCCGTGGACTTTCGCCTCCAGTTCCATGTGTAGAGGCTGAGCTCTGATCTCAAAGTGTGTTTGAAGACACCAAACCCGTCTGAAGCTGGTACCGGGGTATTTGGCTGTAACGATCATCGTTACAATTGCAGCATAGGCAAATGAATGGAGCACGACCTTTAGCGTTGGCAAGTGCATGGTTGCTCATTTTGGTTCGAGGAACCCACGGTTCTCTTACGAGTTGAATGGTGTCACTATCCCGGATGCAACTAGGGTCACCGATTTGGGAATTCTCATTGACGAGTGGCTTAGGTTTTCTGAACATTGTTCAGCGGTGGTAAAAAAAACTAATAGAATACTTGGTTTCATTTTCGAAAAGGTCTCTTTGTGTTCTCCTGAAGTCATTCTTTCGCTTTTCTAAGGCTTAGTTCATCCTGGACTGGAGTATGCTGTAAGGTTTTGGAGACCATACCTACAGAGGGACATGGATTTGGTTGAAGGGGTGCAGAGAGGAGCTGTGCGTGTCCTTGTTGGCACACAGGGCTTGAGATATGGGGAGAGACTTCATTTTTTGAATATGTTTACATTGGATGAATGCAGGTGTCAAGGAGATATGATCGAAGTGTTCAGGATTTTCAATGGGATGGATAGGACGGACCATGAACTTTTGGTACACCGCCAATCGACTGCTTTTACAAGGGGACACCAGTATCGATTGGTGAGGGACAATGCAAGGCTATGGTGTCTCAGGGAATTTTTCTCTAATAGGGTTGTTAATAAATGGAATAGCTTGCCCCCGGAGGTAGTAAATTGTAACACAATTGACACGTTTAAAAAGAAATATGATAAACATGTTGGGGTAAATCGAGAGCTATCCATACTTAGAATTAGACAACCATAATTATTCGTTATAGGCATTGTATATTTCACCATGTATATATATATTGTTTGTAATTGCATTTTTAGTTGGGTTGCTGTATTTTTGATATATTTGACATCCATACTTGTTATGGGCATCTTTTACTCCGTCACCTCGTTGCCCATTTTGCCTGTTGTGGCGTTGTATTTGTAAATCACTATTTGTCCCATCCCGAAACACGACCCGTTTTCCAATTCATAGAAAAAAAAGAGGTGAGGTGGGGAAGGGGGACAAGACAACCTCATACTAAAAATTGATTATGAAGTCATATAATTATCAGAAAAGGCCATTTCTGCATGAGAAAAGAAATTAAGGTTTAATTTAAAAAAAAACATTTTCAGGAAGAGAACCGCTCACTAACGAAAAATTGTTTGCTTATGTCTACCTTTCAAAATTTTTGCTCAACCGTAATGTTTTATTTAAAATGAAGTATGATTTTGTTCTCTAGGACACAGAGTCTTGTGATCACGGGGAAACATCAAAAAGATAAACATTCATTAGATGGATGCAAAAGTGTTTAAAATGAGTCAAAATAGAAACCAATAATTTATAACTCAAAATTAGACATACTAGTCACCTGAATGTGATCAATATTAATATAAAACTATATGAAGTGTATAGTGCAATATTAGTTTTTGTTGGAAATTTCCTAAAATCCTAAAAATTCCAGATCCTGAATAACTCAACAATAAAAAGTATTTTTTACGAATTTCAGACATGAAAAATATTGACGATAATCAAATATCGGAAAATAATGGTCTATTATTGTAAACCTATCAAAAATGACTGAATTATGAACTCAAGTTTTGGCATAAGTTCATTTAGAAAATTCGGCCTGAATTAAAAAAATAAAATTCTTTATAACTCATGAAAGCATGATGGGTCAAGGATGGCATGCAAATTTCTGAAAACATATTGATTCATCAAACGGATGGTAGAGGATTGTGGCACCACTTAGTATACTGCTATTAAATCACACATGTACCTAGTCCATATTCCTCTGCAGAATTTCTAACGAATTGGTACATGTTTGAATGTGTGTGTGTGTGTTGTGAACCTGAAGTGAAGTTTGGTTTGCTTCTGTGTAATGCTTGTTATGTGTAGTGCTGCCACCTACCACCAATTTTTCTTACTATGATTGAAGTGTAACGACTGAATAATTTTATCGTTGCAGGCCTGTTGATCTCTGTGGTGAGACTTTTTACCACTTAGTATACTGCATAATACAGTTAGAGGAGGGTCGAGACATGGGATACTACAGTGAAAACTCCCAGTGGTGTTCCAATTTTTCTCACCGCGGGGAGTGGGGGAATTTTTGGCTATGGGTTTCGCAGAGTGATGTTAATCACCGGACCATTGATTTCTAGCACTGACTAGTTTGGGACATGGCAGAAACTGTCAATATAAGTGATTCACTAAAAATCATATTTTATAATTGTATTAATTAGCTAAAATCATACTAAATACGATACAATCATAACGGTTGGCAGGTATGCAAAACCACTGGATGTTCTAATCCCCTTCCCTGCTTTCGTGTTCCCTATTACAAAGGAGGATTTTTCCCCATCTCTATATTTGAGGGAATTATTCCTCTTATTTTTCTAGGCAATGCTATTCATCACCATGAAACATGCCTATATTGTAAGAAGGACCATCACTTCAGAGAAAATAAGGACTTTTTCAGGAGTGGCTGTAGAAAAGTGACCCCATACTCCAATCCAAGAAGAACTAAGGTCCGGAAAAGTGGAAGGATGACTATAGGAGAACATAAAGAGACCTTTTCGAGAATGAAACTGAACATTCTATTCAATTTTTGACCATTTTTTGACCACAACATGTAATTTTTTTTCCATTCAAGTACACAATTTTGTCTGGGTAATTTGATCATTGTTGTCATGCTACAGTAATTTTCTGCACATGAAAGCTAATTAGACAACCATATTTAGTTTATTGTGAATTTCACACTCAAACTGTAATTCTTGAGTAATTGAAAGGTTAATGCACATCAAACACTTGGTGGTGGTGAAGGCAACATCCTGCAATATTCTGCAGTGCAGTTTTTGTTGTATGAGTGTAACCTTGCGTTAGATACTGTTTATGTACCTCTGTGTTAGGAAAGATTTTGTCAAGGACTAATCAGGTATTGGACTCAACACTTCTAACATACTTTGGTATAGTAGACAAGAATCTTAGAGACTTAGGCTACTCTGCCTTATGAAAACAAAATCTGCTAGAATCAAACCAATAATTTTTGAAATAAAAAGTTATATTTACCGCCTAAAATTCAATTTCTTTTCTCTACATAAAAAAAATAATTTTGAACAAAGAGTGGCATGTACAAATGCTCTTTGATATAGTTTATTTTCAAAATTGTTTAATATAATCATATGTGTGAGCATCCTTTGAAATCCCAAAAGAAATTATGAAAATTAGTAAAAAGTTCTTGCTATCTCTGCTTGACCTCTTAACGTACAGGATGCGAGATACCTAGTATTTAATTCAACGGGAGAAATACATTAGATCTCTTTCCATTTTTTCTTCTGAAACTTTCCATTGGTAAGTGTGTAAACAGGAATTGGTTTTTTCTTTTACGTCAGTACTATCTTTTTTCTTTTTGCCCTTGCTACAGTTTGACAAGTATAAACAAATTTATATAGTATCACATGTATAGGGAAAGGGAGTAGAAGTAGTAGGTATGAGAAAGGGAGGAAGACTGGAAAACCTTTTCCACTCATCTTCTTTTTCCTTTTATTTCCTCTATTGAACCAGTTGTGAACTAAGAATACAACAGTTTGTGAGATTTATTTTGGATACTTCAATTGTACATCATCCAAATTTGTTGCTAGAAGCCTATACATAGAGAGGTAAAAAAAAACCACAGTGGTATCACAAACATCCATGCTTTCTGATTAACCAAAAAAAAAATTGATTATCACTGTCTTTATGTTCCATTTGCCCTTTCTTTCCTTGAGCTGCTTGCTCTTTGAATTTAAAGCTAAACTATGTGAAAACAGTAGTGAGGTAATGAAAAAATGTGCAAATTTGTACTGCATTTACACTAACCCTTTATACACTCAAACACCCTCATGTGTGACACATATACTTCCCTTTATAATTGTAATTCATAATTTACCATTATTTCTGTACAGTGAAACTCCTCTAAAATGGCCACTCTGTGTTCCATAAAAAAAGTGGCCATCTGCAGAGGAGACTGCCAAATAGAGGTTGTATGACTGGAAAAACACATTTCACAGGCATGTCAAAATAACGGTTTTCAATGTCACAAAAAAATTATATGTTCAATTTGTTTACATGCCCAAAAGAAAAAAAAAAGATAAATATATATAGTGAAACCTCGCTACAATGGTACTCGATATAATGATAAATCTCACTACAATGGTATTTTTTCAAATCTTGCTTGTCGAATCACCTTATAGTCTGTAATATTAAACTCCTATGAATACAACGATATCTTTTACTATGATAGACACCACTACAAAATATTTTTTGAGGATGATTTTGATACCATTACAATGTAATTCTTATTTATTTTTCTCTCAAAATACCTTCAATATTTTTCTTAACGTGTCACATATTTCGATTCTTCCAATGACATCTAATAATATTGGTAATGGGCATCACCTAATCACCGAAGGTGTTTGGTATCACTACTTTTTGTGTGACACACAGAAGTGTAGTGTGATAAACCCCTTTACAGGGGCAATACAAACACACACACACACATTTAACTGAATTTCTTTAATCAGCTAATCAATTAAGACATTTTGGGAGTAAATAAATACTCAAAAGCACCTTTTTTGGTAGTACTAAACAATGCCGATTTAAAAAAGATGCCAACAGCAACATAAATTTGATGACACGTAATGACAACGTTGCCTCTTAATATAACGACAATCTCTCTACAATATTTTTCTTGGTCCAGTATCATTATGTATATCGAGGTTTCACTTTTATGCAGAATTTGAAATACGAGATCATCTGATCGATTCCTTAATCTATATTATCAAGGATCTGTTGTTTCCTTATAGCAGATCTCAGATGCCAGGACTGACTCTGAAGTCTCTTGATCCCATTGACCCACTCAACAACTGGGGCATCTACAGCATTTCATGCCAATGTGGATTGTCATTTAGCGGTCAAACTATAAACATGCCCTTAAATACCATTTAAACGAGCATAGAAGATACGTACCCAACCAAGACTTTAACCACTCATCCTTAACCCAACATTACTGGTCTTTTGACCATAAATTTGACTTTTCTTTTGCCAAAATTATTCAAAAATGCCCCTCACCGTCTGATTTGGACTTCTTCCACATCAACAAAAACTCAAACCAGTTGGTCAACCACATAACTAGCACACCACCCCTCTCAAAAATCTGGCAACAATTTCTTACAATAATTATTTTTTCTCCATCAGCAACACTTATCATGTTCCTGTTTGTGATTGGCTCTGCCATTTTTCTTTTCTTTCTTCCTCCTTTTTCTCTTGTTGCCAGCCATTTCAATTTCGACTCTTTGTCTGGAACAGTGAGTAACTCCTGTTATAAGGAGTATTTTCACTATCTTCCAATTTTTTTCTTTGCTACTAATGAAGGAACTTCATACAGTTCTGAAACGAGTCTAGCCGTGGTTCCTTTTTCCAATTTTGGGTCTACACACATTGTTTTTCTCTAATATATTTATGCTGATGTATAAAGATATAATAGGGTTATACACAGAGAACTATCAGATCTGAATGCTTAAGAAAAAAATGCACAAATTTTTTTTTCCAATTCTTATCAATAAATCAATAAGGAAGTGGCCACAGACAGGTTGACTATTGACCGCATACAGAGGTGTGCGTGGTATAAGGGTGATTTTTGTATTATGTCTATGGAGCCTTTTGTCCATTCAGACAAAAACTGGCCATGATGAGAATTTGGTCGCGGAATATAGGTGGCCGTCTATGGAAGTTTCACTGTATTCAATCATCATCTGCAGATGCTTAAATAGGTTCCAGAAACTACAGTAAAAGTCTGATATAACGAGTATGGCTTACTCTCACTATAAAGAGTGACTGTCAAATTTGATGTTAAAGATGCAGGAAATATTCTGTTATGACCCGCTGAAATCATGAAGCTTCCACTATTAGAAAGAAATACTCTGAGGTACTTCTAACAAAGGATGGACCCAGAAAAGTCACATTTTATGTTGCTTCTTCATATTTTTAAGCTTTTCCAATATACACACTGGGTATGTGACAATGTTATTTGATCTTTGTTTCTCCTATTCACTAAGAGTCACTAATCACTACTAAGACAGTAACTACTATGGCTCATTTGGCCACAACTTACTGTTTAAAGTCGTTTCCAAACTGCTGAACAACACATATAAAAAATCCTTTCTGAATAGCAGAAAAATGTTAATGATTCATAAAAACATAGAATTGAGCAGTGGTATAATAATTAAGAACCAGAGCCTTTTTGAATACGAAATTCAACACAAAAAACACAAAAACGTCTTTGGGGATAAACTGCTGTGGGAACAAAAATCCATTTCATGACTGGAGAGTTCTGTTCATTCACTAATATTAGAACAAAATGATTTTAAAAACAACTATGATGCAGATATAGGAGGAATTTTTTACAATTTATATCATGACAGAGCAAATAATTCAAATTTGCTTGTAACAAAACTAACAAAAATTAACAAAACTTTTTCCTGTGATTGTGAGAGCTCCCTTATAATAGATTTTACTGTATTTTAAATATAAATGTTAGTTGTTCTAAGTCAGCACTAAGTCATTAAAAAATTTTTTTTAATGAATTAATAAAAAAAATTGTGTACAAGGTGGTCAACTATAAATCAATCATTTTATCATTCCAAAATTGTGAAGTAATATAAAGAATTCTGTTACAAGAAAAATTCAAAAGACACTAAAAAAATTAAAAGAAATAAATAAAAAGAATTCATATTTACAGAACGTGCTGTAGATGTGGCTTCGGCTAGAGTAATATCTTTATGGACTTTCAATTTCATTTCCACCATTCTTTTCTGCACAGGATGCTGACAGAATAATTTGATCTGAAATTATAAAATTATTATTTTTTTATAAAATTCCCAGCAAAATATACCTGTAAAGTTTCATAAAAAACACACAACATGCATGGGTGAATACATGCAATGAATTAGATTTTCAATGAACAAAGGAGAAAAAGAATGTTCAAATAATGTGAAAAACAAATATTTTCCCATCAGCATTAGCCTTCTCATATCTTGCCTCCTTGAAATAAAACGTCTTATTTCAGCAATGATGAACCGGCAATGATTTGTAAACCAATTAACAATCTGTTGCTTCAATAAATGGCTAATCATTGTAACAAAAAAAGAAGAAAAATTGCAAAACATACACCATTATTATCTGATGATAGTTAATGTTCTTATTCCATATTATTATCCTGATATTTAATTGTCAAGGTTATTTAGTTAATTGTTAGTTAAGGTACTTTTAAGGCACTTTGCACTGTTTTTAACAAAACAAACACAATGTTTTGTTATAAGGTAATTTCACTGTCACTTTTGTGAACAACTTATCATTGTTTAACAACAGAATACACCATTATTATCTGATAGGTCATTATATTCTTATTAAAATGCTTATTTTTTAATATAAATTTTTATCTTTTTGACTTTCACGTTCCATGTTTAAAACTAATTGTTATTAATCAATAGTTATGTATCATGAATTCATATTTTAATAAGAAACCTCAAAGAAAGCGGATGTGTAAAAGCCCAACTGGAACAACAAGAGAGATCCACTACATCCTATCTAACAAGAAGCAAATGATCCAAGACTGCAGTGTTCTTAACAAATTCAATACAGGAAGCAACCATCAATTGGTGAGATGTAGAATAATGCTTAACACTAAAATGGAAAAAGCAAAACTTATCAAAAAAAATACAAAAATTATCATCGATATGATAGCTGTGGTGGTCGAGTGGTTATAGTGCCGGACTCGTGATGCGAGGATCCGGGTTCGAACCCCACAGTGGTGGTCGGCTGAAGTTGGTTTTCTGTGGTTCCCAACTTCAAGGCGCAAATGCGAGCCGATCTCCCCGTTAAAAAGTCTCGCCACAGAGAGCAACAGTCCTACAACGGTAAATCATTCAACCATAACACTTCACTCATAGTTTGTAAAACTGGGGGCAGATGACAGCACTACACATAACAAGCATTACACAGAAACAAACTTTACGTCAGGTTGCACTACACGTACACGCACATTCCCGCATGTACCGATTCGTTGGGGGGTTCCGGGGGGGGGTGCATGTGTGGTGTAGCAGTAGTAGGTAGGGGCTCGGGGATCCATGATGTTCAGCCACCTCGTTGGGCAATTTGCCTGTTGTGGCGTTGTATTTGTAAATCTTCAAGAACATCAATATAAATTCCAGTTAGAGCTGAAGAACTGATTTGATTTGTTAAATAATATCATTGGAGATGGACAAGACGTCACCATGATGAACAGAAATTTAACCACTACCCTAAAGTGAAGTGGCAAAGTTGCTGGACAAAAACAAATTGCAAGCCAGTGAAGAAAATAAAAGAAATAAAGAAACTGATGAAAGACAGGAGAAATTTCCCATAGAGAATGAACCTAAATCAAAAGTGGAATATGAAGAACTTTGCAAGATGGTACAAAAGTGGATTGCAGAAGATGTCAGAAAGTTCACTTGTGACATTGTAAAGAAAGCACTAGAAGATAATAGGAGTTTTAAATTAACAAAGCAAAAACTATGTGTTGGAAGAAAAGAAATTCTTGCATTAAAAAGGGAAGATGGAACCATCACAAACAATGGAAATGAAATTATTAGCATTGTTGAGAAATTTCCTAATGCTCTGTACAAACAAGAAAGGGTTGGAACAGAGAAAAGGGAACAGGAAAAAAGAAATTAGAGCAAAATTTTTACAAGTAGTGCCTGTGCTGAAAGAAGTTTACAAGGCTATACAATGTATGAAGAAAAGGAAATGTTCAAGTGAAGATAGGGTTTTGATCAACATTGTTAAGGAAGCAGGAAAGAATTTGCCAGTATGCTAGCTGCTTTGTATGCAAATCTTCGCACAAAATCGGATTATGATTGGAATATCACAATGATGGTTTTTTTTTCTTCTCGAAAAAGGTGAAAGAGAGGCTATAAAGAATTATCAACCAACCAATCCATCTCCTATTAGTAATTTATAAGATCTTCACCAAAGTGCTGACACATTGGCTTGAATCCCTATTGGATGTAGCTCACCCAAAAGAACAAGCAGGTTTTTGAATTTAGTATACAATGGATCACATATAAATAATTAGGGAACTCGTAGAGAGACACAAGGAATACCAATTACCATTGAGTATGGATTTCACTGATTTTGAGAAAGCTTTTGACACTGTCTTCACATCTGCTGTACTCTGTCTTCACAGTTGCTGTTGTTAAAGCTCTAGACGCAACTGGGGTAGAGAAGATTTACATTGATATCATTAAGAAAATCTATGAAAAACAACTGCAACCATTCGTTCGGATAAAGGAAAAGCAAAGATTAAACTTGGAAAAAGAGTCAGACAGGGTGATACTATTTCACCAAAGCTATTTGCTGCTATTTTAGAAAAAGTATTCAGAAAACTGGATTGTGGTATGAGTAAGAAATTAAAATAAATAGAGACCTTCTCAATCATTTAAATTTTTGGCAGCGACATTGTTATTATAAGCAATAATCCAGATAAACTAAAAGAAATGATACAAGAACTGGCAAAGGCAAGTATTCGGGTGGGTATGAGAAAATTGATCTAAAGTTATGTTCAACTAATTTTGCTTTGAAGATCATGATTTTGCTCAACAATAAAATGCTACAAAGATTACAGACAACACAAAGAAGCGTTGATGTATGCTAGACATCACAATGGGAAACAGAAATGGATCACCTGGTAAGAAGCCAAAAAAAGGTATACGATATCATGGAAAGAATTAAACACAAGAAATAGAAATGAGCTGTATATATTGCAAGAAAATAGGACAATAGATGGACTACTAATATTCTAAATTGGTATACATATAATGTTAAACATCCAAGAAGGCACCCTCAAACAATATGGAGCAATGAAATCCAAAAGATGGCTGGGAGTCAACTGGATGAAAAAAAGCAGACAAAGAAAAAAGGAAAAATTCAGAAGAGACCTACATCCAGCAATAGATTGAGTACATGATGATAGATTGATAGTACATGATGATTACCAAATATTTATTCAATAAAGTCACGTTTACAATAGAGCATATTATCACTGTTAAGTAATAGTTTTTTATATGATCAAGAGTGAGCTCCTTCAATTGTTGCACAATTGTTACACAGTAAAGTTTGATTTCCAAGGCTTTCAGAACATATCTGGATGCTCTCTCACTCACTATGACCTTGTGGTGATTGTATCGTATTTAGGTGGATGTCTGGTTGTTATTTCGGAAACATACAGAGTCATGACTCCTTTTTTTTTAGTTATTTCATAGAAGAGAGAGAGAGAGATTTTTACGACATGTTCAGTCAACAGTTGGAGCCAGACTGAACTCCAATACAAGAACACACTAGATAATGCCTAACTAGCGAGTGGCATAAAAAATATATTAAAAATTTAAAAATTGCGCACGACAAGCAGTGCCACAGTACTCCCCCACAAGTCTGAAGGACGGCATATGGCACAATGCAAAAAAAAATTGACAATATAGTTACGGCAACTAATATAGCATTGCCATGTGCAAAAAAAATTTGTTCGAAAATTGCAAAAAATATGCAATATGAAAATTTTTACAAAAGTAATGAAATATTCATATGCACAAATTAATAGTCGAGCAAAAAATAAATTACAAATGATAAAAAAATTAGTAAATGTACATATATGCAAAAACGATTACTAGAATAGATAATAGACATATATACATATAAGAAAATTGAAAAATGAAAAATTTTCAAAACATAATAATATTAATTTTCAAAAAATGTTGCAAAAAACAGTATCATCCATTTCAAAAAATATGCAAATAAGAATAATATCAAGGAATTCTTATACAAACCGTATGCCCTGATCGAGTTACATAAGGCTGTTTCGGTTCAGTGAACGGTGATTGCTCATTAAAAGTGCTATCAAGCAAAAATGCTAGTTTCAATCTGTCTATTGAGATTTTCGTTAGTATGCCTTTCATGTTCACTGTATATACTTTTGGAGATCGTTCAATCACTTCATATGGCCCCAAATATGGTTGTTGAAGGGGCTTTCGTACGGTGTCCAGCCGCACGAACACATGGGAAGAAACAGCAAGTTCTTTATGAATGAAAACGTTGTGAGTCCCATGCCTTGAAGTTTGGATCGGACGTAAAGTGTTTATGTGATCTCGTAGAGCACGTAGAAATTCCGGCTGTGTTGGCTGAGGATCGGAACTACGGAAGAATTCACCAGGTAAGCACAATGGTGATCCGTAAGCCATCTCAGCAGCAGAAGTGTTGATGTCCGGTTTGATGCTGGCTCGGATGGACAGAAGTATGGCACCTTTGAGCTGCCGGTGGAATATTTCAACGATGCCATTGGAGGCCAGATGATACACTGTCGTGTTTGTTTTATGAGTTTCAAGAAAACGAACGAATGTGCAAAACAAATAACTCTCGAATTGTCTCCCTTGATTGGTGGTAACCGATTTCGGAACTCAGAATCTGCTGATCCAACTAGAGTAGAATGTCTCTACGACAGTTTCTGCTTTTTGGTTTTCCATCGGGAAAGCCTCTATCCACCTGGTGTATCGACCCACACAGGTAAGGCAGTAGGTAAAAACCTGAGAAGGAAGAAGAGGACCAACAATGTCGATGTTAATGTGCGAGAATCTGCATTGAGGCAAAGGGTATGCACCGATGGAAGATCGAATATGACGATGCACTTTTGAGCGTTGACAATTGATGCACACTCTGGTCCATCGTGTGACATCCTTGCGAATTGAACTCCACACAAATCGCTGACGAATAAGGTCCACAGTTGATTTAACGCCTGGATGGGCGAGGTTATGAAGGACGGTAAACACGTGATATCTGTGTTTTTCTGGTACGTAGGGACGGATAAGTCACAAAAAAGTTCTGTAGGTTTTTATAGGTTTTATATCGAGCACCCCACCTGGTTGTCAGAGGGCTAGTAATTCGGCGTCTGTACTCTGTGAAGTAGCAATAGCTGCGTAATCAATCGAGTCAGGTAAATTAATTTCGGACAATCTGGAAAAAGCATCCGCTACAATATTTCGCTCACCCTGAATGTAACGAATGTCCGTAGAAAATTGAGATAAATGTTTTAAATGACGACGTTGTTCGCGAGAGCTGTTATCATTGACTTTGTGAAAAACATATGTTAGAGGCCTATGATCACTGTAGATCGTAAATGGTCTGCCTTCTAACATGTGTCTGAAATGTTTAATAGAACTATAAACCGCAAGCAACTCACGATCATAAGTACTATAGTTCTTTTCAGTTGTTGTTAACTTTTGAGAAAAAAATGAGAGTGGTTCGATGACACCATCGGAAGCTTGTTGTAAAACAGCTCCAAGAGCGAAATCCGATGCGTCAACTGTCAACGAAAGATGAGCATCGTGTTTAGGATGAGCCAAAAGCGTGCCATTGGTAATAGCATGTTTACACGTTTCGAAAGCAGCAATAGTTTCCCCCAACCAAGCGATGAGAGATTTATCTTTTTTCTTCTTTCCTTTGCACAAATCGTGTAAGGGAGCCTGGTCAGATGCTGCGTTTTTTAAGGAACGGTGGTAAAAGTTGAGAATTGCTAGAAATCTTCGAAGTTCACTAACCTTTTTTGGTTGCGGATAATTACGAAGAATGTAAACTTTTTCTGTCAAAAGAGAAATGCTGTTGCTGTTAACCAAAATTCCTAAGAACTCTATCTCAGATTTCCCAAATATGCATTTATCAGGATTAAGAATTATACCAAAACTGTTTAAACGTTCAAAAACTAATTCTAGATCGCTAAGATGTTCTTCTTCTGTTGTTCATGCAACTAGTACGTCATCTAAATATGCATAATATTAAGACAATATCTATGAACCGTTGAAATGATTGTGCCGCATTAGAGATTCCAAAACACATATATAAGTACTCATAAAGTCAGAATAGGGTAATAATGGCAGTTTTTTCAACAGACTCAGGATCTAAAGGTATCTGATGATAAGCCTTAACCAAGTCCAATTTAGAAAAAATGTTTTTTCCCTGCAGACCGTAACTGAAATCATGAACATGTGGTATAGGATATCTGTCTGGACACGTTATAGAATTAAGTTTTCTGTAATCCCCACATAAACAGTATTCTCCATTACGTTTAGGAACAATGTGTATCGGGCTTGTCCATGGACTTTTTGAAGGTCTCAGTATGCCCTGATCCATTAGCGATTGAACTTCACGCTTTGCAATAGCAAGTTTCTCTGGAGAAAGTCTGCGGGCTTTGGTAAAGACAGGAGAACCTTTAGTAGTAATGCAATGTGTAACGCATTGCTTTTTAGAAGTAGCCCCAAGCATAGAAGGATTCACTAGATTAGGAAATTTAGATAAAATTTTCAAGTAGGGCGAATCGCCACAAATGGTCTTTAAGCCTAATGCAGTGCAACTGGCATTGCTACATTTGATTGAAAGTGAAGTCAAACTGTCAATCAAACGAGTCTTTCTTACGTCAACTAATAGACCATAATGTTCTAAGAAATCAGCACCTAATATCGGGCGATTAACATCAGCTATAACGAAGAACCATCTAAACAATCTGCATAATCCTAAATCCACTGATAAAGATTTGCAACCATACGTAGAAATTTTAGTATCATTAGCTGCGTATAGCGATAAGTTTGTATCTGCTGCTTTATGTACCTGTGTATCTCATGGGAAAACCGAGAGAAATGCTAGCGCCTGTGTCCACTAAAAAACCAGTACCAGATTTTCGATCATGAACAAAAAGGCGAACTAAACGCCTGCTGTCGCCAAAACAGATGGGCCAGTTAGTTTTCCGACCAATCACTCACAGGGTTTAATGCATTTTGATGCTTTTCTACCGAATTTGAAACGGTACCAACAATAAGGTTTACGTTTGAGTGCACTATCACCACTAGACCTCTCTCTAGAAGTGGATTTGAACGAACTCTTCCCTTTTTGCTAAAATTTTTCTCTTTATAGCGGGATAAGCGGTCAGAGTCGAAATTTCACTTTGAAGTGATTGCAAGTTGATGGTTTCGTTATGGCTGACCTCAGAAATAGTCGGTGTGTGCCCAGTGACTGCTGTAATTTTATCTGCCATTTCTGCTAAATCCGGCAATGTATCCTTACTAACAGAAAGTATCTGCTGTGTATGGTTAGGCAAACGTTGTAACCAAAGGGTTTTAAGCACTTCATCTGAAATTTTCTTGCCAGCTAATGTATGCATCTCATGCAACAACTGAGAAGGTCGCTTCTCAGTTGAGAGTGAGCTCTTGTGAGTGAACTCTGATCCCCAAGAGTGAGCTCTTGGAGTAGAACTCGTAAGTGGGAAGTTTCCGACAGTGAAAACTGTTGAGAAATGTGTGTTTTTAACTGGTTGTAAGAATCATCTGTAACAAGAGCTCTGATCAAATCATTAACATATGATAACACTTCGACATCAAGAGCTGTCACAATACAGTGAAATTGCGTTTTAGGATCAGTAATTCTGGCTATTTTAAAGTTCGATTCAATCTGAAGGAACCAAAGATCGACATCGGATTTTCAGATCGAAAGCTCGTGAAAAGAAACACGTGAAAGTTCTAATTCAGACGACATACCTGTTTCTTCTGTAGCATTCGGCATATCCAAAAAAAAAATTCAGCACAATCCAGGAAGAGAATGGAGGAGATGCCCCTCAATCAGTCAGCAAACGCACCACACACAGGGGGGAAAAAAAAGGCAGCAAGTCACATTACGAAGCGAGAAAGAGTACTTGTTTTCGTCTTCGCGTTCGTGGCTGTCAAACATCTGCTTTATGCGGGTCACCAGTACTGTGGTGATGCTAGTGCTGGTGGATGTCTGGTTGTTATTTCGGAAACATACAGAGTCATGACTCCTTTCTTTTTTTAGTTATTTCGTAGAAGAGAGAGAGATTTTCACGACATGTTCGGTCGACAGTTGAAGCCAGACTGAACTCCAATACAAGATCACACTAGATAATGCCTAACTAGTGAGTGGCATAAAAAATATAATAAAAATATAAAAATTGCGCAAGACAAGCAGTACCACAATCTGTTAAACCAGTTTTGTGGTAGACTTTCGAGAATTGTGTAATCATTTCATAAATTTGCACCAATTAGCAATTCTATTTTTTGATGCATTTATGAAGCCTTCAGTTCTGAGCCATTTTCTCACCAACTTTTGAATACTGCTTTTCACAGGCATTACAATGGGAGAACACTTCTTTTTTAATAAATCATGTGGTTTTTTTTTAACCAAACCAGTATGCATCTACATCTCCACAATGGCAACACATTCAAGTATTGAATATAGCCTATTTTTAGAAGCACATAGCGCAACAACACAGACACTTATATTAACAGTGCAACTGGCTTGAGAAGATCAGCATGCCAATAATAAGATAAATTGTTGATTGATATACATTTGTATGTCTGTAGAGGAATGAATGAGAAGAGTTAACAAAATGTTTAGATAACAACTCACCCTTTATAAATAAGATCATAAAATATAAAAGGTAGATCTTCCCTATAAGAAAAGAGTTTATGCTAGTGAGGTGGACATCTTTTTTTATGTCATTTTATGTATACATCTGTGGTTTTACATTGAAGGGGGGGGGGGGTATAATATTGATTTTCATGCATAAAAATACTACATTTCAACATATATTTTACAGAACTTTTTACTACTTAAGTACATACTTTGCACATATATCTATCCATTTCTCGCTGCTGTCTCTCTAACTCTTCCTGTTCCTGCATTGTTTGAGCAAGCCTTTTTATATGATGAGGAAAATCATTGATAGACATGAATTCTATAAAATTAAATTATCTATATAAACAAACAATAATATTGATCAATACTAACATTTAATCATTAGCATACAGTCAAGTGTCCACACTTAAAATGATTTTGAATTTTGTTCTGAAATATCAACCCCTGAATGAAAAATTAAAAAATACATATGTTCTGAAGGGTGTCAGGCTCTTTCTACTGACAATTTGAGAATTTTAGGTTTACATTTAGTACCTAAAAAAAAATTTAAATGGTAATTGCCCCAAGTTAGGAGTGGGTATCATAACTTGGGACAGTATAGTTTTTGTGTTGATTCATGTTTGAGTGAATTAGTTTTTTAATTTGAAACAGGTTAAATCTCTCTAAAAAAAGTCCTAAGACAATACCAGGCTGAAGACCGTTCAGAAATCATTTTATTCATCAAAAATAGTGTCACACCCTTTATGACAAAATCGAAGTACAAGTTCTTTGGTAATAAAATCACACATCACCGCACACATTCAAAACAAGAAGAAAAAACTTAGGAAGTAGAAAACTTGAAAAACTTGCAGTTAAAACGTTAATGTGTCTAGCAACTTTGCATGACACAAACGAACAAAGAACAAAACACTGAAATGTTTGAAAAGCTAGAGGGAAATAAAAGTAGCTTTTTCTAACCTTCTTTCTTTTCTTCAAAATATATTATTTATTGAATTAATAAATAATATATTTTGAACCATTTAAATATATTGCCACGTATGCAAGCTGAGTAAAGTTTCTAAGTTCGAATATTTAAGTCAACGTAATCAAAAGCTCTTTCCAAATCTCTGTTACGGCCATTTGAGAAAATATATTTTTATACCAGACCAGCATCAAATAATTGCCCCCATGCCCAGCCCATTGGCTGATTGTGGGAATAAGGATGGGCCCAGATAGGCCTATGAAGGAGTAAAGAAAAGAATATATTATGTATGTCTGTAAGTGTGTGAGTGAAGTGAAGTGCTTGAGAAAAAGAAAATTTGTCACAATCTGGTCATTTTTATGGTCATAATCTTCACAGATTTCACACAATTTTTTTTTCTGCCGTCACACCATAATTCTCAACACAAGTCCATACCCAAATGGTAAGTGTATATAGTTCACAAAAACAAGTCCATCGGAATTGGAAAGTGATCAATATTATGTGTTAACATGCGAATCAATTCTATTTCCAGGATATTGTTAATCAGCATTATCACACATACACAAATACACACTCAGGTGACCTCTTCTCGCCAAGGTGGATTTTTTTTTTTTGAATTTTTTGATTGTTTTGAGTAAATAGGTGTCATGATAACAAAAGATTAAATAGTTGCCATAATAATATGGGATTAAATAGGTGCCATATAAATAAAAAAAAAGTAAAGGTTAAATAGGTGCCAAATTTATCAAAAATAAGAAAAAGAGATTAAATAGGTGCCAATTACTAATAAATATTGTTATATACAGAAGAAGGTATTTCTACCTTAGATGTTTCCCCAGGGGAGATGAAATATTTGTTTGGGATGCCTATATATTTTTTGTCTGGATGTCCTAGGCATTGGTCTTTCATTATAATTTACTATTTCTCTAATATGTGCATATGCTGAATTTTCCATATGTCCATATTGATCTTTATTGATTTTTTCAACATAATTCCAGATATGTGAAATTTTAAGATTATTTCTAATATTCTACTTCCTGAGATACCAAGGTATTTTTATACCAGATTAAATCTGATAACACTTTTGAGCTCATTGAAAGGTTTACTTTTAATGCTTGATCAACAATTTTGGATTTGACTTTTACAAAATGACTTATTCATTTTATGTCCTTAGTAAAAGATTTTTCTCTGTCAGATGTCCACTCTGTTACGTCATTATCATAAATAATTAAGATTTATTTTCATCTAAATCAGCATCAAGTGATAGCACATGGAGATATGCTTCCAAAAATTTAATAAAAGTTTTCACAAATCATATAATTTTATAATGAAAAAAAATAATTTAGGCTAATTTGTTCACTCTGTTACGTCTTCCAAAAACTCAACCAATGAAACAGAATGGAAACTATGATTTAAAGTAAAGTTTTCTTAGTTAAGAGGTTTTGAAGCTTTAAGTTAAATTTAATAAGTTATCTATTCAATTTAAACCCTTTACCACATTGTCCTCATCATGTTACTTTTTCAGTTAAATATGAAAGTTAAATATAAACAGTACAGATCATCAAAATCACTGCCAGGCACAGATACACGGAGATGTGGCATAAGGGGCATTTTAGTTCATTGATAATTTTTGTCGCACCACTGTCATTTTCTGCACACGAGGGCTAATTAGACTGGGACCTACAATTTATTACTGATTCCGAACAGCAGACTTGTTTTTTTTTATACACATCGAGAGGTTGGTGTGCTAACCCCTTGATGGAGGACTCCCTGCAGTAGCAAATTTTTCTGTGGTCCCGTCGCCGTTTCTGTTGTACCCCTTTCCGGAAAGTTTTCTGACAAGGAAGAACTGGGTATCGAACTCACGACACCTCTAAACATCCTTTGGTACTTTAGGCAAGTATCTTATCAATCCGGGCTACCGCGCCCTGGCATTTTAGTATGAATAGAGGTCGTTATATGACAATACATTCAGTATTTTATGGGAGAGAACAATTATTTCCCAATATTATTTTTGTTTCCTGGCTCTATCCCCCTCTCCCCAAGTCTCACTAATATATACTCTGGATCACTAATGTGAGAGACATAAACGCGAGATTTATACCAACACCAAATTACCATTCAATTTCAACAAAAAATTTTGAAATAAAAGAAAAATCATCTTGATGATATAATATACAGTTGAGCAAGACCATTGTCCACTCTGACCAGATTTTAAACATTTTACCAGACCAAAACTCAAACAATGAGGTGGGGGGCGTGTGTTTTTAGAATGGGCTAAAAGTTTTTCAAAGGTTATACACAGGAGTCTCTGGGTCACCTATACATTTCACCCCGTTATGTTTTTAGTACCAGATATTTCAAGTATGTCTTCATACCTGTGCTGTATCAAGGTTCATACAAAATTTCCTAAATAAAAATTAAGGAGTTTTAAAGGAGTTTCAAGCAGTTTTTAAGGAGTCACGCAAACTTCATAACTTAGAAGTTTTACAGCAAAAAAAAGGGGCGGGCACATATGCAAATTTACTTTTAATTTGCCAAACAAATTTTCCCTCTTCTCAAAAATATAGACGTAGAAATGGTTCAGAAATTACAACTTCTGATTAGTTACCCATCATCATAAGAATTCATAAAATAATCAATCCACATACATGCTTTCTGTTGTCACCAAAGTGTTCTAAAACCTTCAAGTTTCAGTCAAAAATACTCAAAACAGCATTACATAAATTATAAAAATTCTAAAAGTGATATGTATTCCCCCTCCAATTATTTAAAATAAAAACCACAGCTGACAAAGATTTTTTCTACAAAACTATTTATATTTGCAGCAACTCTTTATTCACCTCTCGCTTAAAATGGATCAACACATACACAAATTCTTTGAAATTAAGTTTTTCAATTTTCCTTCTTGTTTTTCAGTTATACTCAGAAAGAAATTGTTGCAAAATAGGAGCAAATTTCAGGACATACAACACGATGTTTGGCGATTTAGCACTCCTTATATGGTGACATTGGCGATTTAACACTCGTTATTTGGCGAAATTTACAAATTAACTCATAACTCTGCAGACTAGCTCTTATTCATGAAATGAATTTTTTTCCACGAAACATTGGGATTTGACGCAATGACGATCGACCATAGTAATTTCTGCTGCTTGCAGTGGCGACTTTTTTTTCTTTTCTTGAAAACGTAAACTGCGGTCGGTTGTTGAGAAACACTGAACTAGAGTAAACCATCTTCACTGTAGGATTAAGGATATGATCGGGGTTTCAAAATGAAAAGCCAGAGGAGGGGCCGATAATTTGAATAAGGAGCTGGGGTTACCACAATCTGATTCTCTGGGACAAAATCGAGAGCGGGAACTTGCCGGAAAATGCCAATACGCATATAAATTCAATTTCAATCCTCCAAATTTTGTAGAGGACTGAAAGTACTCTTTCAAATTTTGCGTAACTTTTTTTTTTCATAAGATAAAATACCGCTTAAAAAAATAAAAAAAAATTTAATAATAATAATAATTTTTTTTTTTTTTTGGGGATTTCACTCTAAAAGGTTTATGAAAGTTATTTTATAAAACTTGAAAAAAGCACCCAATAAATTGATCGATTGCATTTGAGCAAATGCAATCGATCAGCTTATTGGTTGTATTTTTAAAAGAATTATTAGAAAATTTTTATAGTGTAATGCGGGATTACACTTTAAAGTTTTATAAAAGATCTTTTATAAAACTTGAAAAATTAAACCAATAGGCACATCGGTTCGGTTGCATTCAAGCAAATGCAACCGGTGATTTTATTGGTCAAATTTTTCCCGTTTTATCAAAGAGCTTTTACAAAACTTTTAGCGTAATCCAGGCCTAAGACAGAATTGTGATGTGAATATTTCTAAGCACAGACATTTTGAAAGTCTCCACCACTCCCCTTTTTTTCTACTTGCAAAGTCTTTGATATCTCCTGATTTTTTTTTCTGGAACATCGATGTTTTGGATGTTTTTGGATTGGATTTTTCGAACATTGGATGTTTTTGGAATTTTTTTTTTTTCATATTTTTCCGAAAAGACAGATTTTTTTTTTTTCAAAACCTTTTGAAAATATAGTAAGATATTTTCTCCCATCGACTCATTTTCTCTCACAGACAAAGATCTGAATGAAGGCATCTTTATACCCATATTCTATGGGGCTCTAGATTAAACCACAGAAGAATAAAGAATAACTCTAGGCTGCCATGGGCACTGAATAGAGGTTAAAGGAGAAAAATAGTTACAAAAATTGCGAAAAAATAGTTTTTATGGCAGAATTTCAAACTAAAGTGCTCATGTGAAAAGGTGCGTCCGCATCCGCTCCGTGTGAAAGGGGCCTTAGCTAACTTCTTTATTTCACTTTCATTGTCAATTTTTTTGACAGCGCAACAATTTTCTTTTCCCGTTTTTCTCAGCATATCAGAAGCGGGTGTGGGCACTGTAGCCCGGCCAATCAGGTGTCGTTAATCTCTTAGCTACGCTGGTCATCGGCAGAGCTGTTCCCACCCGCTACAGGGTGGCCTTGAAATCCCTATAAAGAAATCTCCCCCCCCCCAACAAACGCCTTGTTTTCTTTATCCTTCTTTTTTCCAAAGCATCAAGTACTACTCATCATCAACCTTAGCAAAAAATATTTCAGGGTGGGGGAAAAGTAGACTTTTTTAGAAACAGCTGGAAGGTTTTTAAGGGTCCTTAAAAAGAAATTAAAATTAATGACTTTTTAAGGAGTTTTTAAGCACCGCACAAACCCTGTGTATGTTGCTAAATGTGAGAAGGCAATTTCGTTCTGCTTAGTGTCACCGAATTTGGAGCATGGACCTTCATCTATTTGGGCTCATTTGGAACCGATTTTGAAAGTGATGAAAGAAGAATATGAAATAAATGTGGTTCACTTTTTTTCTGATGGACCTTGTACTCAGTAGAAACAAAAGAAAAATTTTTACTTATTAGACAAATATGTCGCAAAATATTTCAAGTGTACTTGGATTTTTTTTAAAGCAAACCATAGAAAAGGAGCAGTTGATGGTGTTTGTGCTGTATTGAAAAGGACAGCTGATAGATTGGTTGCATGTGGGAATCACATATCAGATGCCACTCAGTTTTTCACAATTCTCAAAGATGCCACCAATGTAAAATTGTATGAAATCAAAAATGAAAAAATAAAAGGTATAAAAAAAATTATCCCGAATGATATACCTGTGCTGAAAGGCACTATGGCAGTCCACCAAATAGTAGCAACTGGCAATGGATTGTTGCAATACAGAGATGTTTCTTGCTTTTGTGAAAGAAATGTTAATCTCTGTGAATGCTACAAAAAGAAAACTTACTCTTGCCAAAGACGTATAAAACTGGAAGTTCCATAATCGATTTCAGAGTTTGAATCTCTGGAAAATGACATTCAAGAAAATAGCAAACAAAAACTATGCTATTGACTCCAAAGGATATAGCAATGAAGAAATGCAACTGGTCTAATTAAAGCAGGTGTTCATATGCTCGTGAAATTTGAATCTGGTGGTGTATATTATGTTTGTTGTTGTAACCCAAAATGACATCGAAGATGATGGTGGAGGTCAAAGTTATGTGCTTCAAAACTATGAATGATGCTAGGAAAAGCTATTCTGAGCTGATGACAAAGATATCTCTTACATCCACTTTGACCAGATTTAAAAAATTTTGCCAGAGCCAAAATTCAAACCACAAGGGGGGGGGGGGGCGTGTTTTTTTAATTTCCTCATTGCGCTGATGTTTTTCAGGTATCATAGAGGAGTCTCTGGGATAACTTTCATATTATCTACATAATTGTAGAAAAAATAAAAGTGTATTTATAGAATTGTGATTGCTTACTCTAAATTATATGTAAACATTTCTGTCCACTCTGTTACGGGAAGCATTTTTGCAGTTCACTGGCAAAAAAATTAAAAAGCACTTCAAACTAAGATGTTAAATTATAAGTTATCAACCCATTGTCTGCTAGAAATAAAAAAAAATTAATTTTAAGTAGTTGAAAAAATGTAAAAAACAAACTTTTCTATGTGCTATTTCGAAAAAATCTTGAAAAACAATCAAAAAGACAGAAAAAAAAGTCGAATTTTTTTAAACTACTTTTTTTCAGCCTATGTGTAAGAAATAAGCTGATTTCATTATTTTAAGGGGTAAAAACAGCAGATATAATAACATTTATTTTTTTTACAGCGATCTTAGTTTTCGTAACAGAGTGGACAAAATCCATCATTTCAGGCATAAAACCCAAAAAATAAAATATTATAAAATAAAAGTGAAAAATATTTATGAAATATTAAACTTCAAGTCATTGGCTATAATTTGAGATCAATTTTGTTTCAAAAATTCAACTTTGAATTTTTCATCTAGAAAATGTGGAATGTACACTTTTTTTGGGAAAGACCCATGTACGGTAAAACCTTGATAAGTCGTCACCTCATGTTATCGAAATATTATGACGGCTTAAGCGGAGTGATAACTTAACCGAAGTGCCGTCAGTTTCATGTGCAATGCTGTGAAAACGTATAAATTTAAAGTAATATAACATTTTTTAAAATATGAATTAAATTTACCATATTAATAAAATTTATGGATTGCAAAAGAAAAAATAGGCATTTTTACCTTTTTTGAGCTCTTATTACTTAACTTATTATGGTAAAATAAACTGGTACACTTAGATTCATACTAGTAATTTTTGATTTAGACTAACCCCACTTCTCATTTGAGGGGGCCTTGGGTAGGGAAAAACATAATTAGAAGACCTCAAAACTTTGGAAAAATGTCTGGTTTTTCAACAAAGATATTTTGTTTAAATTTGAAGCCCTAAACTAGTGGGGGGGAGGGTCATGCAGAAATCAGGTATAGCTCGAACTGTCCCCCTAACGTACTAAAAACTTGAGTTGGCAAATGGACTTCCCCAGCTAACTTTCTGCCTTTGAACTGTTTCGTTTTGGTACATAAGGCTTTTATGGTGACTTTTAAGCATGTGGCAATGGTGTTAACAAGCTTTTTTTTAAAGGGAAGCATAAAAATAATCTGTTCCACTCTCTCAAACATTTTCATAGTGATTTCCCGAGATTTGCGACGAGTAAACGAGGGTTTAATAACATTGCCATCTATGAAAGCTAGATTGGCCTGAAGAAAAACGATGACTTAACCGGAGTGGCGACTTATTAGGGTGACAACTTAACGAGGTTTTACTGTATATGAAATGTTTGGATGATAGAGTGTTAGTGTCAGAGTTTAATGTTGGTGTTGATTTTGTGAGTTTGTCTTACAGACATGTAACAAATTTCAATTCCTCAGTGACTTTAAGCAGAGGTCAATATGCTTTTGTTAAATAAATCCCTTAATTTGTGATGATTATTTTTGTATTATTTTCTATATCATTATTCAGGGTTCATACAAAGTTTTTCAAATGAAAAGTAAGGAGTTTTTAAGGAGTCATGCCCCCCACCCCTGAAAAAAAAATTGCACCACTAGACTAAAAACAAAAGTAGCCCGCATGCGGATTGATTTCATTTTAAATTTGTATTTCAATGGTGCCAAGATTTCAACTTTCAGAATTAAAAGTATGATGGGTAGGAATTTCAGCTGCTGAAAAGGAAGAGATATGCAGTGACTTTATGCGCGAGTAACAAGCGACTGTTTGAGAATTTGAACAGTAACAGATCATGGTGATCAGGATTAGGTATTGAGAAGTGTAGTAAAAAAGAAGAGAGTGAGAGTTGTGAGGTAGTAGTATTAAAATTATTTAAAGAAATTGGAAGTGATGTTCAGTGATGAGTTTGCAATAAATTTTGTTTTTATCTTGCTTTTACCGTGGTCACTTCTGTGAGAGAGAGATAACAGATGTTAACCAAATAAGAGTTAAATCACTGTAAACTATTTTTGAAAATATGCTGATAAGCTACAAAATAACTAATAACTTCATTTTTCACTCAAATCCTTTCATATACTTTTTTTCTTCTACAAGTCATGACAGCTTCACATGATTAGTGAATGAGTCAAAAATGTTTTATTAAAAATTAAACATCAGGGAAAAGTTTATGAACATAGCTATACTGGGGGAGGGGAAGGGGTGGGAGCAGCAAAGCCTTCTTGCATCCTTCGGCAGCAACACCCTTTTTCTCGTCACATCATATCTTGTTTATTTCATCCCACTTTGTCAGAGTGATATGAAAAGTGTCATGTGAAAGCACCAGCTTACTGAGGAATTTTACAATCTTAAAGCAACACAAAGAAAACCAGTGAGATTTATCAAGCACCCTTCCAAAATGAGTCGATTTCCCCCATGAGGAACCCCAGCCTGGAGCCCTGTTGTACCCCCCCCCCCCCCAAGAGGACCAAAAAAATTTTTAATTTTACCAACGACTAAAATCCAAGGGCCCCAACCAAGGCACAGGAAGCCAATATGCAGATTTTTTATGGGCCCAATTTTTGGATTTATAGCAAAGTTTTACTGCTAAAGCTACAAAAACAATGAGATTCATCCAGGGTCCCGAAATGAAACCTGTCAATTTCCCCATCATAGACCCCCAACCTGGAGGCCTGTCAGACTTCTTTCTCTTGTGAGGGCAAAGAAAAAAATTTCAATTGTATTCATTTATCAAAGGAATAAATTCCAGGGCCCCCAACCAAGGACATGGGATCCAAATAGTAGATTTTTAGTGGAGGCCCCAGACTGGATTTATCTCGGGCTTCCGCTGTTGCAAATTTTACAAATATTAAACAAAAAAAAAAAAAAAAACAATTGAAATTCATCCAGGATGATTATAGCCATTTTTCTCCATATTAATTTGCTAAAATAGTAATGGTTGGCAGGTATGCACAACAATTGGACATTCCAATTCCATCCCCTGCTTTCGCGTTTCCTATTACAAAGGAGGGCTTTTCTCTCTCTTTATATTCGAGGAAGCTTCCTCTTATTTTTTTAGGCAATGCTATTCATCACTATTGGAAATGCCTATTCTAAGAAAGATCATCAATTCAGAGAAAAAAATAAGGACTTTTTCAGGAGTGGCTGCAAAAAGTAAGGCGTTCTAAGGGCCCTTCCAGAGGGAAATCCTTCCTTCAAAAGTAAGGAGTTTGTAAGGATATGTGAACCCCTGTCATTTGGGTGCACCCTATCCCTCCAAGAAATTTTTAGACCTAATACTGAGACACTCTGCATAAATTCAGCATTTTGTGGGGAAAAAATGTGGTCAGGCATACTGTACTGACTGTTTATTTCTATATTGACAGGTTGAGAGCAAATTTATTCATTTATTTATTGAACAGGTGTATTGAAAAAAAAAATTCAATACAAATTATATAATTAAGTTACAAAAATCATATCTGTGGAAACTGATTACTGCTATCTTAGATTGAAATTTTGTTTTGGCACCCCGCAGAATGTCCAACCCTGAGCTGCCACCGATCAACATAAATTGCCCACCAGAAGCTGTGAAACTAAAAAGGCTAGCACCCCATTGTTTGAAAATTGCCAAAGCTGAATTGCAAAACATATGCACAAGGAGTGAGAAGAGATGAAGCCCATTTTGGAACAATTTTTGGAGCAGCAAAAAATTAAATTATAGAGCAAGGATGCAAGAATTGAAGCAAAAATATTAATGTTACAAGAAAAAACCAATGAATTAAAACAACAATATTTGGGAATGATAACAAAAATTTAAAAAAAATAAAATAAAAAGAAGCAGCCATATTTTCTTGAAAAATGTTTCACAGCAGTCTATTAAAGACTAACTGTTATCCGCGGCTTTGCTCATGTGGATTTGTTAATCTGAAAATTACTTGATGTTGATTCCCCATATAACATTTAAACCCCCATTATGACCGTCATGAAACCAAACTTCTGACCAAATTTCATGAATTTAGCTCCAGCGTCTCCGGCTTGGCGTTATTTCTCTGTCACACATTTGAACCCCCATTATGACCCTCTTAGGGGCCACATTTAAAAAAACCCTTTGTTAATGAGTATTTACATCATGAATTGAAACTGTTGACCAAATCTGATATTTATAGCTCCAGCTGTTTTGGCTCAGCGATGATTCAGAAAAGGTGGGAAAAACTTTAAGAGGCGACAGTACACACCAATACAAATAATTTTCATTAAAGAATGCATGGTCTAACATGAAACGCAAATACACTAGCGGGTTTCAAAATGGCAGCTTCCCAAACGTTAAAACGGCATTCCTGTTGAAATTTACGGGCAGAAAAAGAACACCATGAATGTAATGTAACCCAGGAAGAAGAAACCATATGCAAATTTGCATCACAGTGAATAAAAGGCATGGATGCCAGCCCTGTGAAGTTATTCCAGCATGCAACCGTTTTAATGTACGGGATAATGACGCACTTTAGTAATACTCAGTCCTCGCCTTTTATTCACTGTGATGCAGATTTGCATACGGTTTCTTCTTCTTCCTCAGGTTAGATCTGCATGTGTGCATGGTGTTCTTTTTCTCCCAATAAATTTCAACAGGAATGCTGTTTTAATGTTTTTTAAGTGACTGTTTGGAAACGTGCTAGCGTATTTGCATTTCATGTTAGACCATGCATTCTTTGATGACAACCGTTTGTATTGGTTTGTATTATCACCTCTTTAAGTTTTTCCCATCTTTGCTGAATCACCCTGTATATACACATAGACATTGGCATACGCAAAGGGGGTTTTGGGGGTTTTAACCCCCCCCCCCCCCCCGAGCTAAGAACAAAATAACACTATAAAGTGTTATTTTGCAGGAAAAACGTAAAACCCCCATCAGAAGGAAAAAAAAATAAGAAACCCCCCCTCGAAGAAATTATGCATATGCCTATGTAGATAGATGACATACTTTTTGTTTGCTGAGGGCATTATTTGCTGTCTAGAACAGCAGCAAAAATTTAAATAGACTGAAAATTTTCTACAATAAGTTTTCAATTTTTTCCTTATACAAATACAAATACACCGCCACAACAGGCAAATTGCCCAACGAGGTGGCTGAATCATGGATCCCCGAGCCATTTTTTGGAGGCCCTACCTACTACTGCTACACCACACATGCACCCCGCCCCCGCGGAACCCCCAACGAATCGGTACATGCGGGAATGTGCGTGTACGTGTAGTGAAACCTGACGTGAAGTCTTTTTTTTCTTAAATTAGTAATTTATTTGATAGAAAAATCTTCATTTTTGATTCTTTTATACTTTTGTGTACACCTATCTTCCAAAATACAATGCCTGGATGTGTAACTGGGTAAATTTTTGTGTTTTAGGTCTGCTGATTGCCATGGCAACATGTATGTTTTTTTAAAGGAATAGCCGACTTGAAATTTAAAACCACAGAAAGAGGTATTTAACCAACAACCACACACTGGGAAGTGTGCAGATATCAAGCCTCACCTTGAAAAGTCCTGGAAGTGCTGCAGATCCTCACCCACTGATATATAGAGAATGCATAGCAAACAGGGGGTGTGGCATTTTACTGGTGAACTGTTGATCCTAGAGGTATACTCCCAATTAGAAAAAGTTTCCAAATGACGTGTAGTACTCAGATATGTCATTCATTTTTCTAGGGGTTGTATAGTTATTAAAATAGGTCAATTAAATTGTTGAAATAAGTTTGAATAATTTTTAATGTATAAAAATTAAGTTATTATTACTACCATTAATACCATTAAGGTATTAAAAATACTTTTTATAGTCCCTGTGCGCCCCAAAACCCAATTCATTGTCGTCTCTTCTGATAGAAACATAGAAATTTTTTGTTGGTAAGTGCAATATATTCACTGAGATATTCAAATTCGAAAAATAATTTTTCTGCTAAAATCAAAAGGTTAATGCTATTTTTGACTAAAATCAGGAGAATTTTCCAGTAATTCCGGAGAGCAGAAGGAATGGTGAAAAATCAAGAGTCTCCCGAATGAATCTGGAGAGTTGAAAGGTCTGCCCTATTTAAAAGACCTCAAGATTCTATTTAATGGATCATAAGCCTATGGTCACTGTATAAACATATTGCATCTTGTGCAAACAAACCATTATAGAATTCAAGCTATCTGCAAGTGGCGTTGAACCTCTGACAGATTCACTGCATTTTGCATTTTCTTCAGCCAAGCCTTGATCAAGCTTCAAAGATTCCTTGGTATGTATCAATTTTATCTTCATTTTATTTCCAGAGCAGGCTATTTGTTACATCAATTGATAAGTTTTCAAATGTCATAAAAAAACAAAGTCTTGTTCTACTTACGCAACTGATTAACTAATGTGGTACACGATAAAGCTAAGAGATCTTTCACCTTGACCAAAGAAACCATGGCTGATGCCACACTCTTGAGACATTCTATCCCCAAAGACAAGATTAACAAAAAGCATTGTCTAACACACAAAATGATAGACAATATGAACTAAAACCAGAGTCGAAATTCGAACAGGACAATATTGTTCACCAAAAATCAAGATCAAAGAAATTTTGGTTCTCAGAAAACAATGTCTGCATACCTTATTGGTCAGCCCAAAGATGATATGAACTTTTCAGAAAATGCGTAGAATGGATTGGATTTTAGGTTTATTGGTGCAAGGACCAGTTTGGTCAAACTGCACCAAAACACATGATTATAAAAAAGATTGTCCTTTTGTCATGTCGAAAAATTAAAAAAGGCGCTTGATAAAAAGCAGCATGAAACGTAAAACAATGACATGAATTGTAAAACTATAATTTGTTATAAAAACCAATGGCCTTGATGAATTTAAAAATGCGAGATGCATCGTTATTGTCATTTAAAATGTCATGAAGTGAAAGATGACTATGACCAAAAGCGGTCATAAAATGATGACGGTGACGTGAACAAGTAAAAGCATAAGCAATGGTCAATGGACTTTGACAATGAGGGCACTCTGGTTGACTCTCTCGCAATAACAAATATGATTGTGTGAGGCGACTGTGTCCTATACGCAACCGGGCAAGCAGAACTTCCTTCTTTTGGTTAATTCTGCAGCTCGAACGCCAATGGCCAAGTGTGGGCTTAATGGCAAATAATTTGTTATTTATCTGATTGTTCCAATGATCCTGCCAGCGGCAATGCATCACTTCTCGGAGGATTGAGAAGTGGTCACTGGCAGGAACCAAAAGGCTATTATCGATGTTAGTTGTTTTTTGAGCTGCGTTGTCTGCTTTTTCATTGCCCGGTATTCCAACATGACCTGGTACCCAGTAAAATTTTACTGTGGTACCGTGATGGATGAGGTAATGTAATTCATAAAAAATGGCATGAATGAAAGTATGAGTGTGAAAACTGAAGGATACACAGTGATTGCAATGTGCTGAGAGAATCGCTATAAATGATGCATCGTCGGTAGCGTTTGTGTCGTATGTGACATAGAGCCTGAAGGATTGCGTACAGCTCTGCCGAATAAATAGAGAATGTGTCGGGAAGTTTGAAAGATGTCTCCTCACAACAGATGTAGGCACAACCGACATGCCCAGGGCTCTTAGAGCCGTCGGTATATATGGGGAACCTACTCCATTCTTTCTTAAGTAAGATTACATTCGTGGTTCCACCAAGGTTTAGGAAATTTAGGAAGTTTCGAGGAGACTTTGGGTATTGTTTCATTGGCTGCAGAGATGATACAACTGGTCACAAGGTTGACACAGTGGTCGACGTCGGGTTGTGAAACCATATCCACCGTGATTTCTGCCTTGATCGTGAAGTCTGCCCATCGGGCGGCCACAAGCTTCCACCGAGGAGGACCCTCAGGTATGCTATGGCTTCGATCAAGGCACTTAACCACTAGAAGAAAATGATTGCTCCCGTGGAGGTACGGATCGACCGACCAGGACCAGTTCAACAAGAGTGAGGGTGAACATAAGGATAGATCTATTGCAGTGAAACTATTGTTTGGGGCATGGAAATGAGTGAAATTGCCATCATTTATGATGGCAAGGTCCATGTCGTCTAACAGCCGTTCTACCATTTCCCCACGAGGGGTGTTGCTGTTAGAACCCCATATCATGTTATGTGCATTGAAGTCTCCAAGAAGAAAAAATGGCGGTGGTAATTGATCAATCAGATCTTCTAGATCTCTCTGTAAGATGGTGTCATTTGGTAGCAAATAAATGGGACAGATGGTAATTCTTAGGCCTGTAGAGATTTCCACCGCGATGGCTTGCAGGTTCGTGTGCAGCGTTAAAACGCGCGATGACATGTGATGTGGAACCAGCAGAGCAACACCGCGGCAAGCCCTACTCCCGTCATCGTAGTCAATACGAAAGAGGGAATGTCGCCTGATGCTCCATGTCTCCGAGGGCTTTGTAAAAGTTTCCTGGAGTGCCACACAAACAGGATGATAGCGATTGATCAAATCCTTGAGATCTTCATAATTGGATCTAAGACCACGAATGTTCCATTGAATTATGTTGGCCATAAATTAAGTAGAAGTAGACGGTTCAACATCTTTGAATTCATTCTGGTCTAGTTTCCTGTGAGTACCACCAGTTTGTGACGGATTATCAAGATCCATATCACCAATTGACTTGTCATCAATTAGTGATACATTCTGGAGGGTGGGACATTTAATTGCTCTCTGTATCGCTTTTCTTGAATATCCGGTCTTTAACTGTTTCTTTTTAGATTTATTTCCAGAATTGATCTTGGGTTTAGTACCAGATAATTTGAATGTGTTAGCCGTTGCTTTTTCCGCTTCTTCTTCGGAGGTAGTGGACTCCCTCCGTAATCCAGGGGAGCAACAGCAGCCACAACTATTGCACGGTTGGTTAGATGATGATGTTTGAGTTGATGTGTCAGCTATTGGTTCAGTCTGAGTTGTTACGGATGCTTTGGTGACATTGTTAGTCATATTAGCTGATGATGGATTTGTTACCATATTAGAGTATGTTCTAGTACCTATTGGAGCTTGGTTAGAGGTTATACGACGACGTGCTTCAATATATGAGATGTTATTGAGGACCTTGATCTTCTGGATCTCTTTTTCTTCATTCCATTTCGGACACTTTCTGTCAAATGCGGTGTGGTTGCCACCGCAATTGACGCACTTGAATGGTGAATTAGTGCAGTTGTCCGAAATGTGGTCCTTCTCACCGCACTTTGCGCAGGTGGGTTGACTACGACATGCCGTTTGTGAGTGACCGTATTTTTGGCAGTTGAAGCATCGAACGGGGTTAGGAACGTATGGCCGGATTTTGAGGTTATAATAACCTATTTTGATATCTTTCGGCAACGTTGGTGAAGAGAACGTGAGAATTATATTACGTGTTGGAGCTGGATTGCCATTTTTGCGGCTCATAATATGTTTAGCTGATGTTACGCCTTGAGACGCCAGCTCTTGTGTTAGTTCTTCTTCATTCATGTTGATTAAGTTAGTATCTGAAATAACACCACGTGAATAGTGGGATGAATTTTGACCGTTATTGGAATGTCTCCGAGAGATGTGAGCTTTTGAATGAGTTCGGCTTGTTTGGATGTGTTAGTTTCGATGAGAAGGTCTCCTGAACGAAGTGCCTTCACTGATTCTAAGGTACCAACTGTGCCATAGAGAGCTTTATCTATTACAAATGGCGATACTTTGGCCAGCGGTTTTTCGGCATCTGAAGAGTGCAGAAAGAAAAATGAGACAGTTGATGAATTTGAAGCAGTTACATTGACATGTGTTTGGTTTGAAGCAGTACTTTGACGTTTTGGTGCATTTTGATTTTTTCCCATATTTGAATGGGTATTGTTCCACTCCCACCCACCATCATCATCATCATTTGGCGTCCCATAGGGGAAAAGCCTAGGCAAATTTTGCCACCCACCATACCCACCATGGAGCCCTACGAGGGGACGCGTACACGTAGCTGGTGAAGGTTAGTAGCAACGTCAGGTTAGGTGGGAACTATACACCACCAAAGCAGGCGAGCAGACGCGTTCAAGATCCAAGATCGTCGTGAAGCAGCACCAACAAACTTCAACGACGTCCGGCAGGCCCGGCCCCTCTACCTGCCCAGTAGTGTAACCCCTTCAGCCACCGAGGCGACCACAGCCGATTGACCTGGATGGGGCTAATCCAAGCCTCCCGTTTCGGCTGAATCCGAGGCCAAAGCTAGCGCATCAGGCTAACCAGGATCCCCATCTCCAGCCTTACGGGTCTCCACACACGGCAAACACGTACAGGACAAAACAAGATGCAAGACAAGTACTGCAAGATGTGTAGAAATAAACATGTAATCTGGGCTATTGAAAGTGAATGATATGAGCACAAAAATGCGATGACAATGACATGTGATAGATTTGGCGTTACCCAGAGTGCACCACGAAGAGGCCTATTACATTAAACCCCTGCGTAGAATGGCTAAGCTAGGCATGGTTTACGAAAATGACAATCAATTTATGAATATGAATTTCAAGAAAATATTTTAAAAATGCTCATTTTAACTTTCACCCAACCTCAAGTTGTATTTGAACTTGCATGCAAATTCAAATGTAGTCATGCAAATTCAAATACAACTTGAGCACAAGAAATTAAATTTTAAAATCTTCAAGTATAAAATAAAGTGTAAGTAAATAAATGTTTTTCATTGAGAATTATTATTCTAATTATCATCTATTTTTTCATATTTGTCAGCTGTCATAACATGCAGTTTTATAATAAGATTTAAATACTTTGAATATCTTTTGGGGACAGAATGTATTATAAACACAGAATGCCACGATATTCTTGAACTATAACTGAACATATTTAATATGCATAACAATTCTCCCCACTCACCAACATTTCTTTCCTTGTCTATCTGACGATAAATCAACATGTATGCATTCGTTGAACTTCAGAAAAGGGGGAAAAAAGATAATTAATAGAACCCTAAATCATAGGTTAGAATAAATTTCATTCTTAAATCTTAAATTAAAAAAAAAACACAATATGAATATACATTTTTATATACAAAAATTATTTTGAAAAAAAGATACAGCATTAAACATAAATTTTACAACCCAATAATATAAATGAAAAGTTAAAAAAAATGAAAAGCTGTTACAAAATAACTATAAATTGAACAAGATTAATTCTTCATAGATTTGGTTTATTTAAGTCAAATCGTTGAAGTCACAAGGGTCAAAAACTTAAATGTATATCAATAATATTTTTCTCCCAATAGATATTACACAGATTAAAATATTTTATAATTTGCAATTTTGTTTTAATATATACAGGGTAGCCATAAAATAAGTTCCCTGTTTGGAGGCATCTGCAGCCAAAACTAATGAATGAAATAAAACCAAATTTCATATAAAGACTGCGACAGGCATGGGGAAATAAATTCTGCAAAAAAAGTACCAAAAACGAGTGAATAATTGTAATTAACACATGCAAAATGATGTATGTAGAATTAAAATAATGTTTTAGTAATAAAAAATAAACATACCATACAGTTATGTGTGTGTGAATGAATTTACAAAACCCATAGAAAATAATATTCTGTTTGTCAACATTAGGGTCTCCTGGATGACGCAGAACATTTTTAATGTGCTGACTTTTCCCGTTTACAACATATTACATACAGTGTATGATGTTCTCTGCTACTACGTGTAAACTGTTTGCAACAGCTCGTCTTATGTTCTTTTTCACTACATGTAGATTTTAATTGCTATCAGCATATACAAAGGATTTAAGGTAACCCCTCAGCTAAAAGTCACATGGGGGGATGTCCTGGAAACGGAGCTGCCATTCCATCAGGAAAAATTCACTGATAACTCTGTCATTACTAAAATTCTGAGGTAAAAGGTGCTGTACTGAATCATGAATGTAGAAAAGCCCCATCTCGTTGCACTGTGAGATGTTCTGATGCCTAAATTTGGCATTTGTGAGCATTGACTGACCCATTCAAATAAAAATGAGCCTGGTCACCAAAAACATTTTCCAATGCCAATCAATGGTCAATGGTGATTTTCATTTAAGCAAGAAACATTAGTGTGCACGTAAGGTGCTCATCATAATCTGGGATTTCAAATGCATACTAAATGCTCTAAATCATAGTTCCCAAACGTTTTGTTCCATCACTCCATCTTATGAAATTTTTCTCTCATCGCCCCCAACTCAAAAGCAAACTCATAGGATCCTAAGTTATACTCATAGCTTCTGTTGCCCACATGGACAATTCCATCGCCCACTACAGAGCGATATTGCTCACTTTGGGAAACACTACTCTAAATATTTCTAATTCTGCATACTTCATTTTGCATGTGTTAATTATAATTATTCACTCATTTTTGGTTTCAACATCTCCAAAATCTCCCCATATCTGTGGCTTTTGATGCTAACTTTTTTTTGCAGAATTCATTTCCCCATGTCTTCCACAGTCTGTATATGAAATTTGGTTTTATTTCATTCATTAGTTCTGGCTGCAGATGCCTCCAAACAGGAAAAGTTATTTTACGGCTACACTGTATTTCACAGATCTAGCTATCAGTCTCTGTTGCTTCTTGCCATGAGTAAGTGAAAAACCAACCTTATTAAATGAGCGACTGGTAGTTATATTTTCTATCAAAGGATAAAGAATGTTTGAAATCATGCAACATGTAAAATAACAAAAACACAGATACTCCATACGTAATTTAAAGGTGGAATACATAATTTTAGTGGAATCATTCTATCTTGTTATTTAAAAGCAATATAGATGTAACTTCATCAACATCCAATCAAAGTGAGAAATTGTAAGTTGTGCTAATGAAAAAAAACAAAGAAAAGAAACAAACCTTAAGTAGGCAGCAGGAGAATAATAACCTCTGGTGGGAAGACCTCCATATGTTTTCTGTATATCCTCATAAGTAATCTGTTGAAATTTTATTTTGAATTGAATTTGAATTTTATTTTATTTATAATTGAAATTTTTCACAGAAATACAATAATACTTTCTATGAAAAATTCTGAGTACGCTATTGTTATTTCTATTTGTATATAAGTACTAATTTTCAAACACATACCTTATCAACAGATGCATCGTTGAAACTATACCATTCTCCATCACTGAAAGACCTAAGGATGAAAAAAAAAACAGATTTTATAAGGTACATTACCACCCAACCAAAGAAATTTGTTAGAGATAATAGAATATCATTCATGTACATTAAAATTTTCAAATATACTTTCACTTCAGAAATTTTCAAAAAGTTTTATGAAGTCAAATGTGTTCATGAAACAGACTGTGATTATGTACTACTATGTTTCTGAAAAAAAAGGGAAATAAAGATATACCACCTATAAGATGAGTATTTTAAAACAATTTTAGGAACCCTTTAAAAGAAATTAAGCACAAGAAAGGAAACACACAATTAGATACAACCATAATCTTATTACTGTATTGGAAGTACAGTACTTCTTGGAATTTCCTTTCAGCATTCAGCACAGTCTCATTTAAGGTTTTTAACAACTGGCTGTTGCGAAGATATATTTCGGAAAGAGAGAAAATTCAACTGCCCCTGCGGGAAATCGAACCCACTTCCTTTCACTTTCCGGGTGAACATCCTAGACCACTAGACTACAGAGGCACAGAATCTCTCAATCTTTCCTTGGAGCTCGTGTACACTGAAAGAAACCGTACATGGACGGCCGGACCAGACTAAGGCCAAGCTCACAACTGCTGACGTTGCCACCAGATGGCGACATATACAAGGATTACGCCACTCTCCGCTACCATACGAAGGTTTTTAACAACTGGCTGTTGCGAAGATATATTTCGGAAAGAGAGAAAATTCAACTGCCCCTGCGGGGAATCGAACCCACGTCCTTTCACTTTCCGGGTGAACGCCCTAGACCACTAGACTACAGAGGCACAGAATCTCTCAATCTTTCCTTGGAGCTCGTGTACACTGAAAGGGACTGTACATGGACGGCCGGACCAAACTAAGGCCAAGGTGAGCTTACCCTGATTCATATATATGCTCTAAGGAAGTAAAATACCTGTCCTCTATAGTTCAATGGTTAGAACACTCGCCCGGACAGTGAGAGATTTATGGTTCGATTCCCCAGAGGAAAGTGAATTTTCTTTCCGAACTATATCTCGATCTCCGATTGGTTATCCAGGCTTTTGTACTTCGTGTGAACAGCGGAGAGTGACCTTGTTTCTCTCTATTGTATCGGATTTGTTTTCAACAATAGAAAAGAGGGACCCCCCTTCATCCATTTACTGAAAAAGCAGTTTCGGTGACCTTGACTAACATTGGTCTGCAGTATGTAAAATCCCACCTTTCAATTGATAAAACATTTTGTACATACCAAACTGTCTGGCAGTAGGGGATCCAGAGGAAAATGCAGATAAAGATTGTTGATAAGGCTTTCTTATTCTCTCCCAGAGGATCTGAAAGAGATAATCTTTATGGGGGGGGGGGGGAAGTGAAAACCAACCACTGGAATGGGAATTCATGCCCTATTAATTCTTTTATCCCCTTCAGATTTTCCCTGACTTTTGGCAAATATTTAACATTTTTGCTGACTTTCCCTAACCATTTTCTGATTCCCTGATTCTCCCTGACTTTCTAGGTTGCTGAGAACCCTGCATAGGTATTGGGACCTAAGCGGGTTGAGATGATTTGTATAGGCCTCTTTTCCCAATTAATTTTCAAAAAAGATGAGCCCCTAAGAACTCATGGATATTTAATGCATTATCCCCATCCAGACATCCCTGAATTTTGTATATATATGAGATGTGCAGCAATTCTGGCCCTAAAGATGAATAATCAAACAGAAACGAATAGAATAAAAAGTCATCACATACTGTTCAGAATATCTACCATATTAACACGACCAAACCTTGAATCCTGCGAACTACACGACCACAGAAGGCTCCAACTGAAAGGGGCCGATGGAGGGTGATTTTTTATCACTAAAACATAATATTATTTGCTTACACTTAAAAAATGCTCAGAGTCGGCTCTGTATGCTATAAAATATAGGGTGGGTAACCTACAAGACTATCTATCATTCATAAGAAGGATTGCTCAAATGTAGAAAAGAATTTTAAAAAATGAAATACAATTTCTTTAATTATTGAAAAACCTTCATGTGCCACTTTTGGCATGCATTGCGTGGGTTGGCCACCCCTGGTTAAACTCGTCAAACTGTTTTTAAAATTCTCATGAGTTGCATTATAGCTGCCACGGTGAACCTTCTAGAAAAATTGCTCTCTATATCCAAGATGTTTTTCTGACTGAGTGATAAATGCCCCCCAACACAAAATAATAACAATAAAACACAAGGAGGGATTATTTATGCTTTCTTTCTTTCAAACTGAGCGCAACTTCGGTCTATTGCCATGGGCAATTTACTACTGAGTGAGTTGTGCCGAAAGTGTGTGTATACCTAATAGTCTGCGCGCGTGTATATAGTGTTTTGTCTGATTTTTCAGTGCCGCCATCTATATTTCAGAAAAGAAAGTGAGTGAAGTGTAATGATTGAATAAGTATACAGTTGCAAGCCTGTTGCTCTCTGTGGAGAGACTTTTTAAGAGGAGATTGGCTAGTATTCGCGCCCCAAAATTGACAACCAACTTCAGCCGACCACCACTGTACTGTGACAACGATAGGGTTCGAACCCGGGTCCTCACAATACGAGTCTGTCAATTTGACTACTACAGAAGCAGTTATTTATGCTGTAAGCATAAACATATACCACCTCAAAAGGAAAGGAAAAACACATCCTTTCTCTCCCCTTTTGTTATCACACTTTGAACAAACGCTGCCTCTGCTCACTGGCTGTTGATTGACAGGATGGGGAGAAGGAAAACATGTTATCAGTAGAAGGAAACTTAGAACAGTATCTGGGCTCAGGGTTGCTGAAATAAGAAAGTTTTAAGAACCCAAGATATTTTGAAATTACTGAAATAAAGCAGATTAAGTTAGACCAGATATCTCGGATTAACTGGCATTGAATTTTTTTAAAGATTTCCTCTAACTGCTGCACTTATTCCAAGAAATATAATACTTTAAAATGGATTGGTAAAACACAACATTTTAATGAGTCTCATCATTGGTACTTATTATTTAGCAAGTATTTTTTTTAGAACTGGATCATTAGTTTGTGGGAGGAAGCAAATGAAAAAGAAGGAAAATTTAAAAAAAATAAAAATTTTCCTACATTTCTTTAAATTCAATTTTTTTTGTGAGGAACAAATTATGTATAAAATTTCAACATCTGATGCCAGTAAAAGTACTTTTATAAAACTTGAAAAATGCCACCAATAAGATTATTGGCTACATTCTAGAAAATGTGACCGATTTGGCGGCATTTTCCAAGTTTTATAAAATTTTATAAAAAATACTTTTATCAAACTTTTATAGTGTAATTCCGGCCTTAGGGGAAATAATATCTCATTTTTGTTTTTATGAACCTCATTAAGATGTGTGTGTGTGAAGTTAAAAAAATATCAAAAACATTCCCTGCTACTTATTACCTCCCTTAGCGAATAGAATGCTGCTGCTACCTCATTGACAAAAAAGAAGGGGAAAAAAGTCATGATTATGAAAACAAACTTGAAACAGAGATAGTAAAGTAAACTATGTTCATAGCATATATACTGTATTTTCACTGTGGCCTACTGAATATCCTCTCTCAGAGTAAAAAGAAAAAACTTAATAAAACAAATAAATTATTTTATTATTTATGTGCTACTTCTGTAACTATATATATACAGTGGAACCTGTCTTAAATGGAACGAATATGTTGTCTTGTAATTAATGCTCTTACAATCATAGGAAATCTCTTTAAGGCGGAAACTGCCTAACATGGAAACAGAAGGCATATTCAGTCTATTTGTAGATACAAAACTAAAACGGAAAGAATTTTTGTCCTTTGGAATGGAGGAAAGTTAAGTTGTTTGGATCCCCTTTATGTTAAGCAAACTCTTTCACTTCTTGGAAAAACAGTGTTTATTATCTATCTGAACTGGTTCTGGGGGGGGTCAGGCTTGATAGGAAGCAGATTTACTATTCAAAATTCAATAAAAGCTTGTTCAGCATCTCATTTATTATGGAAATGTTGATTTTTATTTATTTATTTATACAATAATGTTGGCCAAGGCCTAAACACGACAACGCAGTTGATGGTGACAGAAAAAAGTTTTAGATTTTTCAAAAATATAAATGGCATGGGTGAATCAACGACAGTGGAGGGGAGTGAGTTCTAGTTAGAAATGTTAGAAATGATATGCGGAAAGAAGCTAAATTTAAAGCAGTCAGTGGAACCGGAGATAGGGTTTACTTTAAGTGAATGATCAAGTCTGCTAGGTATACATGTTGGCCTGGAGATAAAACCAGTGGTATCGAAATTTAAATGCCCATGGAGAATTTTAAAAAGCATGGTTAATTGAGAAAAAAGAAGGTGAGTACTTAAACGTGAACTTAATCTTCTCCCTCTAAGTTCAGAGACAGACACATGGGAGGACCAACTGTCATAGATAAAGCGGGCAGATTTATTTTGTATTGATAAATTTCAGCTTTTCGATATTGCTAGCAGTGTAGGGGTCCCAAATTTCAGAAACATGGGAGAGGACTGGAAAAATATAGGTTTGATAACAGAGGAGTCTGACATCGCGAGTAAGAGTGTTTAAGGTTGCGGCGAAGGAAAAAGTTCATTGAGACATTTTTGATAGATATAAGTGATGTGTTTATTCCAGTGCAGGTCTGCTGAAATGATAACACTGAGGTATTTATTTATATTGAGAAAAATGAGGAATGAAAATTCGAAAGGTGAGAGTTTGCATGAAATTTTCACGAGAACCGTTTTAGAGATGTTGAGAGGCATTTGCCATGTGGAGCACCATTGCGAGATGGAATTGAGGTTGCATTGGAGAAGTTCTTGGTCTGACTGATGATTTATGGTACGGTAGATTACGCAATCATCAGCAAAAAGTCTAGTGGTACAGTTGAGGGTTTCATGGAGATCGTTAATAAATATGAAGAATAAAAGTGGGTGAATTACTGAGGAATGGGATATTAACAATGTTGATGTACAGGGTGTCTACAAATTCCAAAAAGAAAAAAAAAGTTTGATGACTTTTCTATGACCTTTTTTAATTTGACAAAAGGAACCATGCTGGACTGTTTCCTTTAATCAGTGGTTACCAAACTGAATAGCGACACCTAGGAAGAGGGGTTTGGGTTAATAAAATAGGGGGGTCATAATGAAAGGGGTAACACAAATGAATTTACAAAATTAAAAATTTGATAAGAAATCAATTATTTTAATCCCCTTCAAAACTTTCCACAGAGTATGGTGAAGATGTCAATGCATATACACACATACAGACATGCCGACATTGGCATAAAGCCTTTCAGTAGTGCTGAATATTGAGCTTCATCTTGATGGGGGGGGGGGAGACAACCCCTTCAACCACAAAAAAGTAATTTTTTTAAAATTTTTAACACCTTTCAAATATAAAGATTTAAGTACAACACCCCATAGGAACTAGACCCTAAGCGCTCAAGCCACACATTTCTTATTTTTAAAACAGTTCTTATTTTGAAGAAACTGTCCTACTCTTTGGGAAGTTTTTCTAAATTAAATAGCCAAGCATATTTCTTTTGTGAAAAATGGTTAGAATAATGTTTTTTTCAGATAGTCAAGAACTTTTATATATATATATAGCAACCCTTTTTCATCTCTCAATATATAAAAATTTAGGCATCAATATCAATTTTCTAGTTGCCAGAGCAACCAGATGTCTGGGATTTCTTAAACCCTGTTCTATGTTATTGGAGAAAAATAATATGAAGTTTTTCTTTTTCAAATACAAAAATGTATAATTACTTGATGTATGCATAATAATGCCCGTTACTTGTATTTCCTGCATGTACCATAATTGAAAATAATTCATACACATATGGGCCCTGTAAATGAGAAAATTATAAAATCATTGTGATATTGTATGATAATTAATATTAATTAGTAATATAAAACGGAAAAATCGTGATTGAAATAATTAGAAGTGTGATGTATTATGCTGTGCTGAACTTAGTTTTATCACTCAAGCGGATTAAACCAAACAGGACAATATATTTGGAGAAAATTCCAAAAACAGCTGCACAAATACCTCAACACTTTAACAAGACATATGACAGTTGCATAGTTAGTCAGATTTTTTTAACAAGTTTTTATTGACAAGCCTTGATATAAAAACATGTAAAAAGCCATTCCAAACTGGCTTTAAATTCTATGTGGAAGTCTAGACAGCCCTTATACATAAAATGTTATTAGTGTTGTAAAACAATGTAATAAATTAAGGACATACCAGGACCAACACAGACCTGTTAGAACTGGGGCTTTATTATTCGTTTATTAATACAATATTGATTACTCAAAAACTGTGCTAGAGATTGTGATTCATCAATACAAAATATAAAGAGCTTACCGTGTTAATGAAGCACAGTTACAGATGCATGATCTTAATATAATGAAGTTGTTTGCAGCTTTTTTTTCATAAAGTTGGATTTGCTTTTAACAAATGCGGAAATTAAAAAAACACACACTTACCCCCCAGCCCTTGTGGTTTGAATTTTGGCTCTGGCAAAATTTTTTAAATCTGGTCAAAGTGGATGTAAGAGATATCTTTGTCATCAGCTCAGAATAGCTTTTCCTAGCATCATTCATAGTTTTGAAGCACATAACTTTGACCTCCACCATCATCTTCGATGTCATTTTGGGTTACAACAACAAACATAATATACACCACCAGATTCAAATTTCACGAGCATATGAACACCTGCTTTAATTAGACCAGTTGCATTTCTTCATTGCTATATCCTTTGGAGTCAATAGCATAGTTTTTGTTTGCTATTTTCTTGAATGTCATTTTCCAGAGATTCAAACTCTGAAATCGATTATGGAACTTCCAGTTTTATACTTCTTTGGCAAGAGTAAGTTTTCTTTTCGTAGCATTCACAGAGATTAACATTTCTTTCACAAAAGCAAGAAACATCTCTGTATTGCAACAATCCATTGCCAGTTGCTACTATTTGGCGGACTGCCATAGTGCCTTTCAGCACAGGTATATCATTCGGGATAATTTTTTTTATACCTTTTATTTTTGATTTCGTACAATTATACATTGATGGCATCTTTGAGAATTGTGAAAAACTGAGTAGCATCTGATGTCATTCCCACATGCTATCAGCTCTCCTTTTCAATATATCACCAACAGCATCAACTGCTCCTTTTTCATGGTTTGCTTCAAAAAAATTACAAGTATACCACTTGAATTATTTTGAGACATATTTGTCGAATAAGTAAAAATTTTTCTTTTGTTTGTACTGAGTACAAGATCCATCAGAAAAGTGAACCACATTTATTTCATATTCTTCTTAAAAATGTGTTTCTTGAACAATTTCATTTCTTTTTGAAAACATTGATTAAGTCTGTTAGGTTCTCTGCTCTTTTGTTATTTTTGTAATGTCTATCATTTTACCATTCTTTTACACCTTTTCTTGTTTGCACTTCCATTCTTCACACTGTACAGTGCTATTCTCATCCAGCGATTTAGAAATTTATTCATAGATACCATCTTGTCATGACAATTCAAACAATTGCCATACATACAGGATTTAGACAATCTCAGTTTATATAGTGCAATCAATTTATATTTCAAATTACTGTGCTGCCAACATAAGCATGTTTCCCTATTTCCAACTTTCTTTTGCTTCATCATTTTTTGTTGAAATTGAATGGTAATTTGATGTTGGTATAAATCTCACATTTATGTCTCTCACATTAGTGATCCAGAGTATATCCAGTGAGACTTGGGGGGGGGGGAGAGGAATAGAGCCAGGAAACAAAAATAATTTTATAGGGAAATAATTGTCCTGTCCCTTAAAATACAGAATGTATTGCCATATTGTCATATAACAACCTGTATTCATACTAAAATGCCCCTTATGCCAAATCTCCCTGGATCTGTGCCTGGCAGTGATTTTGACGATCTGTACTATTTAATTTTCGTATTTAACTGAAAAATATGATGGAGAATGTGGTAAAGGGTTTAAATTGGATAGATAACTTATTAAATTTAACTTAAAACTTCAAAACCTCTTAACTCAGAAAACTATACTTTAAATCATAATTTCTATTCTGTTGTGTCGGTTGAGTTTTTCGAAGACGTAACAGAGTGGACAAATTAGCCTAAATTATTTTTTCCATTATAAATTTAAATGATTTGTGAAAAGTTTTATTTTATTTTGAAGCATATCTTCATGTGCTATCACTAGATGCTGATACAGATGAAAAAAAAAAAACTTAATTATTTATGATAATGACGTAACAGAGTGGACATCTGACAGAGAAAAATTGGGTACTAAAGACATAACGTGAATATTAAGTCATTTTGCAAAAGTCAAATCCAAAATTGTTGATCACGAATTTAAAGTAAACCTTTCAATGAGCTCAAAAGTGTTATCAGATTTAATCTGGTATAATAATATATTTCCTAAATGACCGTAACAGAGTGGACATTTTAAAATGGGAAAAACTTTGGGACATGAACGAAAAAATTGTTTTTCATAAGGAAAAAAAAATTTTTCTCAAAATTTTATTGTCAGTTTTATTCATCTATGGCACATATATAAAATGTGATTCCAAGTTTTCTGAAAAAATTCCAGGTTTGCACCACGTCTCTTTGCTTAACACTTTTTGAAGCTGGGACAGCCAGATTTTCACTTTTTGCTACAAACAATGATTTTTAAAAAAAAATTAGATACCATCTGAAACAAATTAAGAAACACTGAATGCAGAGAATTAAATGAAGAACTAGAAAACAATTAAAATTACCACCAGAGTGCTCTGAAATTTTGTAAAAAAAAATTACAAAGTCTCGGAAACAGTTTGATACTTTTTTTGGGAATGACCCATATAACAGAATTCTTCCATATCCTGAGAATTCTTTATTGCTTATCTGTGCAATTTTGATTGCTTATAATAAATATCGATTTCAGCAAAGTACACCTATAACAACTTTTCAACCGATATTCAAACATGGAATTGTCACAAATTTCTTAATAATCGCTGTGGTGGTCGAGTGGTTATAGTGCCGGACTCGTGATGCGAGGATCCGGGTTCGAACCCCACAGTGGTGGTCGGCTGAAGTTGGTTTTCTGTGGTTCCCAACTTCAAGGCGAGAATGCGAGCCGATCTCCCCGTTAAAAAGTCTCGCCACAGAGAGCAACAGTCCTACAACGGTAAATCATTCAACCATAACACTTCACTCATAGTTGGTAAAACTGGGGGCAGATGACAGCACTACACATAACAAGCATTACACAGAAACAAACTATACGTCAGGTTGCACTACACGTACACGCACATTCCCGCATTTACCGATTCGTTGGGGGGTTCCGCGGGGGGGGGGGGGGTGCATGTGTGGTGTAGCAGTAGTAGGTAGGGGCTCGGGGATCCATGATGTTCTTAAGTCAGCCACCTCGTTGGGCAATTTGCCTGTTGTGGCGTTGTATTTGTATTTGTATTTATCTGTAAATGTATCTTTCTGCCACCCACTGATAATACCTCTTTTCTTTAAGGAAGACTTTCTTTTGGAAGAAATTCTAGCAAAGCTGTTTTGGGTATGGTAAAATCCTATATTTTGTTTCTTTTTTTTTTTTCTACTTTTCACTGTTAAATGTTATTTTGTTTGCATTTGATAATTTTTATCACACCATGGTCATTTTTGCACACATTTAGACAGAGACCTACAATTTATTGCTTATTTCGAATCGCAGCATTCAACATTTTTGCTATTTTTATACTCACCAAGAGGTTGGTATGCCTTCTCCTGGGCATGGGAGTCCCTGCGGTAGCAATCTGTTTCTGTGGTTATGTTGTCACCACTTCTATTGAACCTGTGCATCAGGAAAGTTTCTGACAAGGACGAATCAGGTATCAAACTTGCGACATCTATAAACATCCTTTTGTACTTTAGGTGAGTATCATATTGACCTGGGCTACGGTGCTGTTTTTTTGCAGAAAACCTCACTGGGAAGAAAGGGGATTGAGGTTGGTTATTCCCAAAGAATCTGACCTCCAAACCACCTTTAGTGCACATTTGTCATGCTCAAGCTAGATTCGGACGTTGGTTGTGGTGGTTTCATTGTATGCAAATGAATTTTAAGAACATCCAAGTGCAAAATGCTATTCATTGCTTTAAAAATTACAGCTATACAGTTGGTTGAAAGCCAAAAATTTAAAATAAAAGGAGGTCTCAAAAAATTTGTATTACTCAGTTTTTTATTCTCTATTCAAATGGGGAAAAAAATTAAATGAAAATATTTTCCAGTATCTGTGCTCTTAATAAAAAAAAAAGATTTACATTTTGCATGCTTATTTGGCAAAAATGATTTAAATGCATTATTGGACTTATATTTGGACATTATTGGACTTATATTTGGACGATATTTGAAGTCCACAAAAATATCAAGGGACAAAAAGCAATGATTGACACATATTTTTGTTGATGCATTCAATTAGATTTATGTATTTGATTAGATGTATTCAATGAGATTTTAATTAATTTTCTAATTCTTATTAAAATGTATAATTTTAATCCATCCATTTCAACAATGCTCAAGATTACTGAAAAATGTGTATTGTGCATGTAAAATAATTTTGCATGTACTGATTTTGTTAAAAGGAATCATTTCTTGAGGCAGTATGGATATAACAAAGTTAGCGTATAACAAATAGTTTTGCTGGTTTTTTTTTTTCAGACTTTTTTATAAGCAGATCTAGCTGTATTAATTTTTATAAAAAATTATGAGCAAAACCAAAAATACCAATAACATAAATGATAAACATGGTAAGCTTCATTAATATTATCTGATGGTTTGTGATGTGGAAATTCTGACATTCTGTGATTTCTCCTTTCTCACTAATCCAACAACGTGAATTACTATCTGTTCAATTCAATTTCAAGTTATTTAAGTCATTAAAGTTGGCCGCTGTGGTGGTCGAGTGGTTATAATGCCGGACTCGTGATGCGAGGATCCGGGTTCGAACCCCACAGTGGTGGTCGGCTGAAGTTGGTTTTCTGTGGTTCCCAACTTCAAGGCGCAAATGCGAGCCGATCTCCCCGTTAAAAAGTCTCGCCACAGAGAGCAACAGTCCTACAACGGTAAATCATTCAACCATAACACTTCACTCATAGTTAGTAAAACTGGGGGCAGATGACAGCACTACACATAACAAGCATTACACAGAAACAAACTTTACGTCAGGTTGCACTACACGTACACGCACATTCCCGCATGTACCGATTCGTTGGGGGGTTCCGCGGGGGGTGGATGCATGTGTGGTCTAGCAGTAGTAGGTAGGGGCTCGGGGATCCATGATGATCTTAAGTCAGCCACCTCGTTGGGCAATTTGCCTGTTGTGGCGTTGTATTTGTATTTGTATTTATATTGTCTCTAACATACTTGAATGTCTAGAAAACTTTACTTTAAAAATACTTTAAAAATTACAACCAATGTAGTATGTTTATAAAAATGAAAGTCTGTTACAGAAAATTTGTAGTCTCTCCCCCCCCCCCCCCCGTTTCCAGATGTAATAAATTTGCCTGAGTGGTGCAGTGGTAAGATGCTCGTCCTCTACCATGAAGGTTTCCATCACCATCCAAGGGTTCCAATCAGGGGGAAGAACATCAAAAATAAGTTCTTTACCCACCGAGCCTGAGATGACCACCGATAGATGGCACCTTCATTTCTTGCCCAACTTCCTAGATGGAAATTTCTGTATGGTAATAAGACCGCAGTTGGTTTGCTATAAAGTAAATGCAATAAATACACATATTTTCCCTACCACATTTCATTCCTTTATATTTCCACTACAATATAGGCCTATGCCTTTTCCTTCTAGATATTGCAATCACACAATATCTAATTGTGAATGGGATTATTATTAATACTTTTATATAATTACACATATATACACACAGATTTTCATTAATTTTTCTTTTCTGTGTGAGGAATGAATACGGAAAGGGACAAGGATGTTCACAGCACTATTCTTCAGAGGTGGTGGCACACAAGTTATTTTGGGATTTGAGGGGAACACAGAGAATCTCTAAGGAGTTTTTAACCTTCAAAAGACATTTTGAATTCACAGAAATTCATTGAAACTGCATTCAAAGAATTTTTTCAATATTTCAAATTTTCTTTTTATGAATTATTGAAATTTCCTGAAGATCTTCATTTTTGGGGAAGAGGATGCATGTGAGCCTCATATACCTCCCCCTCTCCCTGTGTGGGCCTCCAAATAGGGGACATCAGGATTTTGAAAAATGATCAGGTGTTGCATGGTGAAAAAAGGTAGGGAATTACTGGTCGAGGTACAGTAAATATCACACAGTACATGTAAATATGTAATTACAAAGGAAAATATTGCTGATGCAAGAAAATTTCACTTAAAAAAATTAACACATCAAGCCACCTCTTTTTAAGAATCTCTGACGAGATCAGTTTCATCACTAAAATGGTATAGAGAAGGTTGAAAACAAGAGAAAAGTCATTTCAACAGGTCCCCGGCTTTAGAAAATACATTAGAAATGGTATATACACACACACACACATATATATATATATATATATATATATATATATACATACATACATTGAGTACATGTTCTTTGTCCCCCCGGAAAAAGTTGAAATGATGGCCTTCAATTTCAACTTTTTTTCCTTCGAAATTCCTTCTATTTTCATGTATTTTAGATGATCGGTTTCAGATTGGATATTCGAGAAATTTAGTCCATTTTGAATAAACTTGCAATAAAATACATAAACTTTAACATATAAGTCACAATCAGGTAATGTGCAACACGAAATGACTGAACCCTACTTTAAATATATGAAATGAGTATCAATCATTTGATACTCATTTTGATATATGAATGAGAAGAAATATTTGTTGTCACTTACTTCACCCATAGATTTTCTCAAATTTTTTTCATTCGTAGAAATTTCTTGGTTATTCAAACCATCTGGAGATAAGGTAACATTAGCACCAACATCAATCCCTTCATCGTCATCTGTGGGATCAGCAATGGAACTTCCTTCAGGTGAAATAGGTATTCCACTTTTGGGGAAAACAGGAGGGCAACAAAGACCTTCATCATCTGGAGCTGACCCATTATCTATTATATCTACATCATCAAATGTATCCTGAAAATTAAAAAGCTCTTATGAAAAAATAAACTACAGTTGAGCCTCTCAATAACAGACTCTCATGGGATCAAAACTTTTGTCTGCTAACGGGGAGTGTTCGCTATTGGGGAGGTATGATACGCAGTTGAACCTCATTTATATGACTTTCACATTTATAAGACGTTTGGCTTCGGTCGCAATTGGTTCCTATATGTAATACTATACTATGTGTAAAAGTGATATACCGGTGGTTATGCATAATCATCAATTGTCTCGATAAAAAAAAGTTTTATTAAATTTCACTACATCTATCACTTTTTACCAGCAATTATGCATGATTCCCAAAGAAAGTTGGAAAGTCTGGTTGAATACAAAAAAATTTATAATCTTTCTTTTGTTCATTAAACCAATTAATCATTTTTACCCGTACATGATGCATGCACTACACATATTTTGCAATATAAATTAAAATAAGTGTGAAGAAATAAACGTTCATAACAACATTATCAATTATGTTTGTTTTCTCCATATGTATCAACATGTTGAAACAAAATTAACATTACCATTCAGAATCAGCATCCTGGACAATAATTATGTTATAGTTAATCAGGTAATTAATTCACTGATTATCATATTTATCAACACGAGATGGGGATTATACATAATCACCATTGAATATGATAATTTCGCAATTTATGAGCAAAAATTCACAGTTTGGGAAAAAATTAGTTTGTCAGATTTTACTGTCTGCTATCGAGAGTGCCAGCTAATGGGGAGTGAAATGCATTAAAGTCTTATTCCACGGGACGGGAATTAGAGAAGTGTCCGTTAACGGGAGGTGTTAGGGGAGTGTCTATTAAGGGAGAGGTTCCACACTGTACTACTAAACCAGACATGCACCTCGTCCATATTCCTCTGCGGAACTTTTAACAAATTGCTGCATGTTGGAATGTGTGTATACATATAACGAACCTTCCATGAAGTTGGTTTCTGTGTAATGCTTGTTATATGTAGTGCTGCCATCTGCAATGAATTTTTTAAACTATGACTTTTTTCTCAAATCATAGTATAATTAATAAATAATTGCACCGTTATGGGGCTGTTGCTCTCTCTATTTCTTTCTCTATTAATTTGATAACACCATTTTTATAACCAGTTGGAAGGAATCGTCTTCGTTGACATTAGCTAAGGTTTTGTCTTTTCGACCATCAAAATATATTCCTCGCACATTTTGTTCTAGGAATTCTAATTTGCAAAAGAACTCTCTCTGATGCTCTTTCACACTTTATTTCCATCCGGTCTATTGTTATACTATTTGGCTTCTCTTTTGTCAATAACCCAACATCTTCCAGCACAGCATTCGCAATAATTGCAGCTGATCGATCAGACACACCAGTTCTATCACAAGCCAGACCAACATTCGGTAATTCAGTTCTCATCTGTGAGGATGATGGTAGAACTTCAAAAGCAAATGAAGTCCTTTCTTCGGCACTGATTGATGGACCAGCTACAGGTACTGGTAGATGGAAATGCTAACTTTAACGGCAGACTGTGTTTTTGCTCATATAGATCACTTTCCTCAGAATCGTTGGATATAGATTGTTTTCAGTGGTTGATGAACTAGTTTCCGCCGTCTCTGCTTTAGATGACTTGAAACGGGATACTATTTTAATTTTTTTCCTTTGTTCATTGTTTTTCACTTTCTTCGTTGTTAGGCCATCTACTCGACCAATGGCCATCTTGCATGTACTTCTTTGATCTTGCAAGAAACCTCGCTCTAAATTTGGGATCTTTCTCAACTTGTCACATTTAAAGTCTTCAAAATCACATTTGCATGCTGCAATGTCGAAGGATTTCACGTTCAACTTGAAAGTTTGAGAATCTTTCCTTGCTTTCATATTTTTCTGAAGATTCTTGTATTTACAGTAAAAGTCTTTTGAAATTTTGCATATCCGTTGGTGAGAAACCGTAGGAATTGAAGCAGTTTTCCAAATATTTTCTGTCTTTGGCACGATAATTTCAAGAATGTCTGTAATAGCTGGATCTTTTCTTGATTGTTGTGCCTTCGTATTGCGTTCAGTCAGCAAATAAAGTATAACGTTGCCATAGGTGGGCGAGACTCGAGAATTCCACTCTTTAGGATTTCCTAAAATGTCACAACGATAAAAGCTTCTGGTCGTCATTTTGACTGCTATACACCCTCTCATTCAAGGGGTAAGATTGCAGATGAATACTGAAAACAAGGGGAAAACATAGGGGTTACTGAACGAATCACGAGTTCGGGGGAATGGGAAAGCCTCCTAAGTGATGTCATTCCACACATGCTTAAAACTTCGATGAGGGGTCGATGAGGAACCTGAAGAAGTTTGAATTTTGGGGAAAAAAATTAGGAATGGCATTTCGTCACATAAAGGCATATTTTAAATTCTATTACGATGGCAATTTCAATTTTTTTTTTTTTTCCGTTCCACCCTACTGTACAGTACAATCAGAGGTGCTGACATGAAAACATTGAGGGGATCTAAAACTTGCTTGTTGTCCCATATATATATATGGGACTTAGCATTAGAGGGAAGGCGTAGTGCATTGTTTTTTCAGAAATTATTGGGGTGGGGGGGCTCAAATGGCCTCAGCCCCTAGGTTCTGGCACCTATGAGTACAATATATGTCATTTGCATTAAACGATGTATTTAAAATTAGCCTGTACAATTTTGTTTTATGAACTTGTTCAAATCACTGGTGGATTTCATGTTTGGGGTTCTTCTAACAATTCCCCTTCCCCCATGCGATATAAGCATAAAAACATAATTAAATTATAAAGAACAAATTCTTTATATTAAAGGGTCTGTAGAGAAATTTAAGAAAACAATAATTGTCTGTACTAATGTGTTATACTTATTAAGTAGGAACATTGTTACAAGTGTTCAATGTTGTTGTTCGAATGGTATAATTGACACTTGAGGGTAGGTTATTCATTAGTAATTGCTCCTAGGTATATTTTTTCTCCTATTTAACAAATATATATACACAAAAACAAAGGCTACAACAGACAAAATGCCCAATGAGGTGGCTGAAATATATATATATCTATGAAGGATTCAACAACTGCCTGTTGCAAAGATATATTTTGGAAAGAGAGAAAATTCAACTTCGTATGGTAGCGGAGAGTGACGTCATTCTTGCATATATATATTTGTCCAAGAAGAACAGATTGACCCTTCATATAGTACTCGGAGCACAAAAACTCAAGCACCTATCATCATCACTTTCAGTATCGAAAATAGTGGTAGTAAGTCGAACATGAAACATGCATACCTCATACATTGCAATAAATTTGCTAGGGATACAAAAACTTAGGTATACAAGTAACACTTTCCAAAACAAGTCAATTAGAAATTCCACAGAAATATATTATTTATCGCTTGTATATGTGGTTTAATAATACTAGCAGTTGGCAAATTGTTTTAGTTGACAAATAACATGTTATTTTATTCCATCACACCGCTGATACATTGAAATATGTTTGGTACTATTATTTATATATTTTGGTACTTTGTTATATACAATTTGAAATGCTAATTAGGTTCTTGACCATTTACTGAAATGAGAGTCGCAAAATGAAGACATTACATGCCTGTTGAAGACAGAAATCGGTGCTCATGGTGTGTATTTATGTACTCTGATGGATTAAACCATAGATTTCGAAGGTAAGTTGAATCTCTTTCATTTTTCTTTGGAATTTTTTATGACATGCACAAAGTTCAATACTCAAAACTATCATACAATTTACCCTTTTCATTTTAGGTGAAAATGTTGAATGCAATGACAAGTTATGGCCTACCAGTGTAAAACTAGAAATTGTTTTTTGAGCATCAACTCTATTAACTAGCACTTATATGTATATTCATACACAGCCGCAATCATATATGTGCGTGAAATACTGTTCGCACATTTATCTAATAAATTTATTCATGATTTACTGCTTACAATGAGTTTGTTTTCTTTGTGATTATAATTAGAAAAAATGTTTATGAATGTTACATTTTTGTACTACAGTAAATCTAGAATTAGTTGCACAGAAAACAGTATTCTATGCAAACATTTAAACAGCTCAGTGGAACGAAGTTTTGATTTATTTGAACCAGAGTTATATAATTTATTTTTTAATTGAATGCATCTGAAATCATAAAATGAATAACATTTCCATTTAGAATGACTTATTTTGTCGACTCATCAAAATTTTCTGTCCAAAGCGTTTCGCTGCAGTTGATTACTTATGTTGTCAAAAAATTTAATGAAATGATTGGAAACAAATTAAAATTTTATTGCGAGATATGGTGAATGACATAGCTCAAGCAATATCAAAATATATAGTATCAAATAATATTTGCCAAACATATGTATATAGGGGGGGGGAATAGTTACAGTTCCAACATGTCAAGACTGGATGGATAAGAAATCTCAGATGCACCCACAGCACCATAATAGTAATTTGTGACATGGATCCGAGCACCCCCAGAATTGATCCAGAAATTAAAATTTCCGATACAAATCTAAAGACGAGCACCCACAGTTTCGAAACACTTCCGACGCCCTTGATCTCAATACATTTTCTTAATACAAGTACAACGCCACAACAGACAAAATGCCCAACCAGGTGGCTGATAAAAAGATGCCCAAAAAAATATGGATGTCATATATTTCAAAAATACAGCAACTCAATTAAAAATGCAATTAACACAAATTATAAACAATTATATGAATTGACAAATTAAAAAAAAAAATTATACAACGCCCATAAAGAATACTTATTGTTGTCTTATTCTAAGAATGGATAGCTTCTCGACTTACCCTAACATGTTCTTTTTAAATGTGTCAATTGTGTCACAATTTACAACCTCTGGGGGTAAGCTATTCCATTTATTAACAACCCTATTAGAGAAAAATTCCCTGCGACACCATAACCTTGCATTGTCCCTCACCAATCTATACTGGTGTCCCCTTGTAAAAGCAGTCAATTGGCGGTGTACTAAAAGTTCATGGTCCATCCTATCCATCCCATTGAAAATTTTGAACACTTCGATCATATCTCCTTGACACCTGCGTAAATCCAATGTGAATATATTCCAAAAATGAAGTCTCTCTTCATAACTCAAGACCTGTGTGCCAATAAGGACACGCGTAGCTCTTCTCTGCACCCCTTCAACCAATTCTATGTCCCTCTGTAGGTATGGTCTCCAAAACCTTACAGCATACTCCAGTCCAGGACGAACTAAGCCTCGAAAAAGCGGAAGAATGACTTTAGGAGAACGCGAAGAGACCTTTTTTAAAATGAGACCAAGCATTCTATTAGCTTTTTTGACCACCGCTGAACAATGTTCAGAAAACCTAAGTCGCTTGTCAATGAGAATTCCCAAATCGGTGACCCTAGTTGCATCCGGGATAGTGACACCATTCAACTCGTAAGAGAACCATGGGTTGTTCGAACCAAAATGAGCAACCATGCACTTATCAACGCAAAACTTAGTGTTTGACGTCACTACTGCCAAGGCGGCTACTGCCAAGTTTGCCATGTTGGACCCGATCGAATACCTTCTGGAAATCAAGGTAAACAACGTCGAAATTTTTGCTCTTACCCATAGCCTTAGTCACGCAATCATAGAAGCAAAGGAGGTTAGTTACACATGACTTCCCCTTCCTGAACCCATGCTGATTATCCGACAATACATTATTCTCGTCTATCCACTTCACAAACTACCTTTTGATGATATTTTCCAAAATTTTCGAGAGGGAGCTCGTCAAACTCGCAGGACGATAATCTGACACCTCTTCTCTACTACCCTTCTTAAATATCAGAACAACGTTAGCAAGTTTCCAATCTCTTGGGACGATACCCTCAGCAACACTACTCCTGTATATCTGTGCGACTGGCCCCAACAATTCATTAGCACATTCCCTGAGGACCCTGGGATAGATATCATCTGGTCCTGGTGCTTTGCTTGCACATACATTTCTTAGAAGATTTAGGACCTCCACGTCTTCTACTTGAATATCGTTGAGGATTTTATTACCCCATGCAATACCCGTATATGGAATATCATTATCTCCATTAAAAACTGACGCGAAAAAGTCATTGAAAGCACTACACATGCCTACATTGCTCTCTACCCTAGAGCCTCCTATCGAGAGGGGGCCAACTGTCCCCCTATTAAGTGAGAAAATCGTTAACGTTAAAACATGAGCCATTAAAACTCATAGACCTGAAAGATCAATATTTTTCCCCCATGATTGAGCATGACACTTGCTGAATTAACCTCTAATTGGTAATATATGTCATGAGAAATTAAAATTATAATCTTTCAAAAAAAATTGTAATTTGAAATTTCTATTAAAAAAACTTGTCTCAAATTTATACGCCCAGTAAGAAAATTATTAAAATATCTTATAAAAAAATTATTAAAAATAAGAGGAAACTTTTGTGCATGCCAATGTAAAAAAAAAGTATTACATGAAAATAAAGTAAATAAAGCAATTGTTGCCACAAATGTTGAAGAAATATTGATTTTTAATATGTAGTAGTAGTTGTAAACTTTTTGTTTTACGTTGATTGGTTGAATAGTGAGCTGAACCATAGACACGAACGAATGAACCGAAAGACTGGTTTTTTAATACATAGTAGTAGTTGTAAACTTTTTGCTTTACGTTGATTGGTGAGATGAACCATAGAAACGAACGAATGAACCGAAAGACTGGTTTTTTCCTCCGCAACCCGTCACGTGATGCTAAGGACAATGCTCAATGCAAAGGGGAGAGTGCCGCATAAGGAATTTTCCTTAGCACGTTCCTTACGATAGGTCATAGCAGAGCTGATTAACAAGTCGCTTTCTTGGTTAGCCCCATGTTCTCGGCTCAGAGTTTCTGGATCTCCTTGAGAAGCTCAGTGTTTTTTCTTTATATCCTTCCCCAGTAGACATTAAGCAGGGTCCTCTGTCAGGGTGGATGCATGGGCCGTTTTAACAGCACTTGCCTCTTGTGAGTCAGGAACTTCCTGTTCTTTTCAATATAAATCTTTTCTATTTCCTCCACCCTTTCCTTGTGGATGTACTCCCTGTTCACCAAAAAGAAGACGATTTGCAGCTTCTTGATCTCAGTTTCAAGCTTCCTTTTTTATTTGCCAAGAAGCCTATTTTCTGCTTAGAGGATATATTAGCCTAGCCCATCAGTTCACTGATAAGTTTTTTTTTGTTTCCCCTTGAATTCTACCTAGGCTGCATTTGAGAGTGCCAACCTCTTTAGCAAGCCTTTATTTCTCCCTAATAAGAAGAAGGACGATAGTTTCACAGTCCTTGAGCTTCTGTTTTTTTGTCCTGCAATTCTTCCTTTTTAATTTGAAGCTTCCTTTTTAGGGTGCTCACTTCTTCTTGAAAGATTAAAATCACCTTTTCATGTTCTGGTTTTGTTGTTTTTTTTGCCCGCCATAATGGTAGTCTGTGACCTGATTCCAACTACTGTGCCCCCTCTCCTGTTGGTTGGCTCCAAATAACCACCCAACCCAAACCACAAGGAGGTGGAGGAAAGTTCCCTACTTGTGTTCGGTCAAGTATTACCTAATTTATGGTCTGTTTAGCAGAAAGATACTTTTGCCGCTGTGGTGGTTGAGTGGTCATAGTGACGAACTCAAAGAGCGGGGACCTGGGTTTGAACCCCACTGTTGATACAGCAGTAGTCAGCTGAAGTTGGTTTTCTGTGCTTCCCAACTTTGAGGGACAAATGCGAGTCGATCTCCCCATTAGAAAATCTCACCACAAAGAGTACAAATATTCAGTCACTACACTTCAGTACTGAAATATAGATGGCGACACTGAAAATCATGCACAACACTATTGCTCCTCCATATCGTTCTAATGTTTTGAAACTTCTCCATTGTACCGATTTCTAAGATGCAGTAATACTGATGATGTATATTTTTAAATTTTCATTTTGTACATACATATGTTTTAATCTTTATCTTGTATTCATATATGGAAACTGTAACTGGGCTTTTGCCTGTAATTTGCATTTTTAAATAAATAAATATATAAATAAAAACACTAGATACACACTCAGACTGCTAGGTACACACACTTACACTTCCCACACAACTTACTAGGTAGTAAATTGCCCATGGCGATAGACCTGAGTTGTGTGCCCGAGTGGCATGGTGGTAAGATGCTCGTCTACCATCGTGAAGGTTGTTGTCAGGGTCCCGGGTTCGAATCCAAGGTAGGATATAGATAAGATATTTTCCTTAACGAACTCGAGGCGGCCACCGATAGACAGCGCCTTCACTTCCAACCCATCTCACTAATGGCAGTAAATTGCGATATAGCGATATGGCCAGAGTTGGTGTTTGGTGAAGTAGACCTGAGTTGTGTTCAGTTTGAAAGAACGAAAGATACTTCCTCAGAAGCCTCTAGTGTACTCAACTTTGCAAAAGATATGCTTGGAATTCAAAAGATTTACTGAAACACTACGGTACTCGAGCCAGGGTAGTGGGTAGGAAACCCCCCCCCCCCACTAGGCAATATAAATTTTTTCTTTGAAAAATTAAAACAATTTTTACAGTGTGGTTGATTTGGCTGTTTAAAAAATGAATAAAACCCTTGCTGAAAGCAATGTCCTCTCATGTTCGACTTGATAATTGGCACATTTTCAATGTGGCAGTAGGAAGTTATGATTAAAATTGTGTGCAGAAGGGTCAGGAGATCCTCAGTAGCTAGAGAAATAACACTCTCTCGACATTTTGAAACCAGAAGATTGTCATGAGAGTATTTCCAAGTTTTTTTCATCAAATACCATGTCTGTATCCAAAGAAGAAAGTGTAATTCTAATAAAACCATTTCATGCTTGCTTGCTAATAAAAAGTTGTTACTGTCCACTTTTATTGTATCATCGAGAACATAACATGTTGAATCAGCGTTATCTTCAGGTCTGTCTAGTCACAAAAAATTCTCTCGCGCAGTCCCCACACTTGGCGACCGTTGGCCACAGTCTTTGGTGAGCCGCCGCACACTTCCCCCCCCCCCCAGTAGCGAACTTACGGTTCGAAACGGTCCGGGAAATGGACAGTTCGTCCGGAACGTGTTTTTCTTGTCTGAGGAACGGGAGGCGTAGGTAAGGTAATTCTTGTTGGTGACGGACTGGAATCGTTCACGTCTGAAGCCAGGAAGGCGGGTTTCAGTCTGTCCAGAGAAACTGTTCTTTTTTTTCCACGGACATCGATGTCGAATGTCTTTTCACGTCGTTGAATCACTTGAAATGGTCCGTCATATGGAGCTTGAAGCGGCTTTCGCACTCCATCGTGCCGAATGAATACGTGTGAGCAGTCTTTCAAATGAGGGTGGACGAAAATACTTTGTGGTGCATGACAAGATGTTGGTCGCGGTCGTAATTTTGTAAAATGTTCTTTGATAGTCTCAATAAGTTCTTTTGATGATGTTTCCCTCGGAGTGGGATCGAATATTTCTCCGGGAAGTCTGAGACTAGTGCCGTATACCAATTCCGCGGTGGTAGCTTTCAGATCTTCTTTGAAGACGCTACGGAAACCGAGTAATATAGTGGGCAAAGCAGTACACCAGTGTTCTGTGTTATAGGCTTTGATGGCAGCTTTGAGGGGTCTGTGTAGCTCCTCTACGAGGCCATTTGCTTGCGGGTGGTATGGTGAGGACCGTATTCGTTGAATTCCTAGTACTCTTGCCAGTGCTAGGAAGAGGGAGCTCTCGAATTGACGGCCTTGATCTGTTGTGATTTTGGATGGCACCCCAAAGCGAGATATCCATGTTGCGTAGAATGTGCGAGCTACAGTCTCGGCGCTGATGTCTGGAATCGGGACCGCCTCCAGCCAACGTGTGAACCTGTCGATCATAGTTAGACAATAGGCATTGCCACCAGAAGGAGGAAGAGGACCAATGATATCAAGATGGATGTGATCAAATCGCTCAGTTTGGTCAGGAAATAAACCTAATGGGGTTTTCGTGTGTCGTGTTATTTTGGACTTTTGACAAGGTATACATTGTCTGGACCAGTTATTACAATCTTTATTTAATGAATTCCAAATGAAGCGGGTCCGAATCAATTTAGTTGTAGCTTTAATTCCTGGATGGGAAATATTATGAATGGTCTCGAAAACCTGCTTACGAAACTGTTCTGGTATGTATGGTCTAGCTGTGCCAGTGGAGAGATCACAAAATAGTGAAGTATTTGAGTCTGGCAAAGTCACTTTTTTGAGCTGTAATCCTCGTGGATTTTGTAAAAGATCAGTTAAAGTTTGGTCGCGTTCTTGTGCTTTTGAAATTTCGTTATAGTCAATAGGATTGGGCATTGAAATTGATGTTATGCGGGAAAGTGTATCTGCGGGTATGTTTTCGCTACCTTTTATATAGTGTATGTCAGTAGTGAATTGGGCAATAAAATCTAATTGCCTGCATTGACGAGGGGAAACCTTGTCTAATTTTTGCTTGAAGGCATATGTTAGTGGTCTATGGTCCGTGAGTAAAGAAAAGTCCCTAGCTTCTAACATATGCCGAAACTGCTTTATAGAAGCATATGCAGCCAGCAATTCACGGTCATATGCGCTGTAGTTGCATTCCGCGGGAGATAATTTCCTAGAAAAAAATGCAAGAGGCTGAAGCTCGTTGTCAACCACCTGAAACAGTGCGCCGCCAATGGCAAAATAGGATGCATCTACCTGAAGTACGAGTTTGGCATCGGGTTTCGGATGTGCTAAAAGGGTTGCGTTGGACAATAGTGTTTTGGAATTTTGAAATTCCTTATTTGCTATGTCAGTCCAAGCAATTTCTCTGTTGTCGTTTTTTTTTTACCCTTTCAAATAATTATTCAGTGTAGTTTGTGTATGTGCTGCGTGTGGTAAAAATCTACGAAAAAAATTGAGTAGTCCAAGGAAACGTCGTAGTTCTTTAATTGTTCTTGGCCTTGGATAATTGAGAATCGGCTCAACTTTTTCTGGCAAGGGTTTGGTGCCTTGTTTGGAAATGGAGTGGCCTAAGAATGATATCTCCGCAACACCGAAGACACATTTGGAAACATTAATTGTGAGGCCATAGTTATTGAGCCGTTGCAAAACAGTGCGTAAGTGAACCTTATGTTCAATTTCACTGTCACTGAAAATCAAAATGTCATCTAAATAGACATAACAAAATTTCAGATCACCAAGAATCTCATTCATAAATCGTTGGAAAGATTGGGCAGCATTACACAAGCCAAAATTCAGGTAAGGAAATTCAAATAAGCCGAAAGGTGTGCAAACAGCTGTTTTCGGAATGTGGTCGGAATGAACAGGAATGTGAAAATACGCGCGCACAATGTCAAGTTTTGAAAAACAACTTTTACCGTGTAATGCATTTGAAAAGTCCTGAATGTGAGGAATGGGGTACCTATCTGGGACCGTGCAGGCATTGAGTTTGCGGTAGTCACCCACTGGACGAATACTGCCTGAACTTTTTGATACGACATGTAATGGTGATGACCAGGGCGATTTAGAAGGCCTACATATTCCTTGATTCATCATAAATTGGAATTCCTCCTTAACAGCATCATAGAGCTTGGGATTTAATCGCCTGGGTTTGCTATGTATAGGCGGGCCGGTGGTTTCGATGTAATGTACAGTGTTATGCTGAACAGGCTTCACTTTGTGCGACACTTTTGTCAGTTCAGGAAATTCTGCCAAGATTTTGTGATATTCCGAAGTTTCGGATATTACCTTAATGGAATAGTTTTCAGAGTTATATTCAATTTTTCCAATTTGCGAAAGTTTCGTGACACTGTCCATTAATCTGCGGTGTTTGAGATCAATTAAAAGTCCAAAGTTGAGAAGAAAATCCGCGCCTATGATCGGTATTGGTACGCTTGTAATGAGAAACTTCCACTCAAAACAACGTCTTAATCCAAAGTCAACATTGAGAACTTTGGTGCCGTAAGTGTGTATCTTAGAGTTATTGGCAGCAAACAATTCAAATGAATCAGGAACTATTTTTGTGTAATGTTTTGTGAGTGGAATGCAAGAGACGTCAGATCCTGAATCAATTAAAAATCTCAAATGGGATCTTTTATCAAATACATAAAGGCGACAAGTTTTCACGGCCATCGGTGTTGACGTCGCCGATATATTATAGTCGACGGCCGTGTTTAGTTTCCCTGTTCCTTGGTTTGAAAAGAGCACGGTTGTTGACATCTGAAGGCGTTGTTGCCGAATCTAGCATGGTAATAGCAATAGCCGGTTGTTTGTGATGAGGGAGTGAAACGACGATAAGGAGATCTGAACCTCCGTCTCGTATAGTTTGTTTCTCTCTCTCTAGACAAGCGGTCGAGTTTTTTGCTAAGAGAAGCTATCTCCGCTCTCATGGCACTCATTTCTGTCAGAGGGGAGGGATTATCGGGTTCAACGTTGTTGACATGTAGCTGCGGGGTCCCTGTGCGTTCCGCTCTCCCCATGGCATAGATGCTGTTGTTGTATGTGTCTTTACTAACTTCTATTATTTTGTCGGCCATTTTCGCTAATGTCTCTAAGCTCTCTGAGCTAACTGATAGGATGGCCTGTGTTTCTGACGGCATACGTTGGAACCATAGAGTTTTTAGAAAATCGTCGCTTACAGATTTGCCGGCTAAATCTCTCATTTCCCTTAATAGGTGTGAAGGTTTTTTGTCCCCCAACTGTAGTTCGAACAACAACTTGCGTACTTGACAAGTGTTAGAATCAGAGAATTCTTCGATTATCCGTTGTTTAAGAGTCTCATACTTGTTTGTTTCGGGTGGGTTCAATAAAATATCTGAAACGGAAGCGAGCGTTTCTGGATCTATAACCGCAATCACGTTATTGTATTTGGTAGCGTCGTTAGTTATGGCGGATATTGAAAAACAACTTTCCACTTGAATGAACCATAACTTTATATTTTGCCGCCATATGGGCGGGAGTTTCAAGGCAACGCGACAAATTTGTAAGTTTTCTGGTGATGGGTCAGGTGGCGAAGGGTTAGGAGAGTTATCGTTAGGCATTTTTGGATACAGACTTTTATGCGAATCTAGTTATATAATTGCGAAAATAAAAATAAGAACATTTGTTATCCTGACCAAACAAAATAGAGCGATCACAAAAAGGTCCTACCCTGATCTTAATGGCATCGGCGGTGCTGCACACATTGGGCTTCGGCTGAGTAGATTCGTCATCTTTATGTCATCAGAAGGTTGCTTCGGTCTAGGTCACCACTGTTACTGTCCACTTTTATTGTATCATCGAGAACATAACATGTTGAATCAGCGTTATCTTCAGGTCTGTCTAGTCACAAAAAATTCTCTCGCGCAGTCCCCGCACTTGGCGACCGTTGGCCACAGTCTTTGGTGAGCCGCCGCAAAGTAAATGATAAATGAAATCATACAGTTGCCTTCAACAATTCAGTGCTGGCTGAAGTCCTGGTGAGCAGCTGAAGAGCTAATAGAGATAACCACAGCCACCTTTTATAGACACATTAACTTATGGCAACAGTCACTGGCATAAAGTGCCATAAAAAGAAGCTCAAAGATTTAGTTTCCCACTGAAATCATGGGAAATTTAAATTAATTCTGGACAGCAGGAAGAAGGGTAAAAAGTCTCCCACCGGAATCAGGAGTTTCCAGGTTTGTACTTTAATTCTTGAATAATTATAGACGCAAATTTTGGAAAGAAAAATTTAGATTTTTTTAAATTCTGCTTTAATGTTTCTTTTTATAGCAGTAACATCTAGCCATTATTCAAAAAACATATTCCAGGCTTTAACATACTGTTCTATGTACTAGGGATGGGATGAATAGTGATTTCGCCAAATACAGAATATTCTGCTAATGTTTTGGCAGAATAAATTTATTATGTATACATAATAAATGCAGAATACATATTTATGAATATTTGGTGGCCGAATATGAATTTTCTCTTAAAATTCATCACAATTATAAATAAAATTGACGTTTTTGAAAATTAAATCATTGGTAATTTCAATTGATATTGAATTTTAATTATGCAATTTATTATTTAAATAAATATTAAATAACTGGTAACTGAAAGATTTTTATTGCCATGATACTGACAATAAAATTCAATGATTATATATTGTATATCAATATAACAGTAATACCTCGGCTAACAAAGATGATTAGTTCTGGAATCGCGTTCGTTAATAGTAGAAACATGATTTCGCATAGGTTCTATGGAAAATCATTTGATTCATTTCAGGTTCTGCTCACAATTTAAAGATAAGTTTTTGAAACACCAAGGAATGCTATAAAAAGACAAAAACTGATTAAAGACTAAAATGAATAGCTTCAAAATTGTAGAAATAAGAATATACAAAAAGATAAGAGATGCTGAAGATATTTTTTATTTCACATTATGTACACAACCAACACCAGCTTGTCTACTATAAAGCTCATGTCGACACAACCCAATCGAGTTCATAAGTGTCCCCATCCATTTGTGATTTGGTCAGCTCATTTCTGTGTTTGATACATGCAGATGGAAGATACATGGATGGACTTAGAAGAATTCTAAGTTCCTAGAATATCCAGACTCTAAAAGAATGCATGATTTGAAAACATAGGCTACTTTTTTTTAATGGATTTTCTATTTTGTGTGGCTGAATCTTTCATTTCATATGAAGTGGTTCAAAAAAATTTCAGAAAGAGAAGTGAAGGTACATCTGAAAAAAAAAGAAGATTCAGAGGTGGTTAATCAGGCCCTAGTGACAGTAATTCTGATGATTGGTGCGAAAATTCAGCTCATGACATGAATATTTTGTTAGTGCATGCATTCATATCATCGAAAATGTTCGTTAGCCAAAGCACAAAAATCACAAAAAAATTTCATCAGCTGAAAAACTCATAAGCCGAAGCATTAGTTAGCAGAGGTATCACTGTACTTACAGAATCAATTTTTTTTATAACACTTGTTATAATTTTACATCTAATTAAGAAAATGCCAACCATTCTTTACTCGCAAGTATTAATGCATCATAAAATTTAGACATATTTTTCCACTCTAGATTTTTTTTGGCCTTTTCAGTAGCTCAATACATTTCTTGTCTAGGTACATTTTTCAGTTAGTGAATTTGTGCAATTCATGCTCACTTCCACCTTATTGCAGTAGGATTCTATTTTCAGTTTCCTGTTTTACTTATCTCAGAAATTCACACTGACACTCTTGCACAGAAAAGGATATGCACCACACAATAAAATAAATAATCAGTAAATTGTTAATTCATGCGAAAAATTTCAGTTAATATGATTTTTTAAAATTAGTTTGCTGTGCTTAGATTTACACAGATATTTGGCCGAATATTCGGAAAATAGGCAGAATATTGAATAGCAGCAGAATATTTGCCCCATCTCTATTATGTACTGCAAAGTGGTTTCCAGTGTTGCTGCACCTTCACTATGCAGTACATTTTGATTGACAGAAAGAATATTTTCTCAGCCTTCTCATATATATTCTTCACACTTATCCATCATTTTGTTTGTTTATTACAAAACTATTTTGCTTATACAAAGTTTATTACAAACTTAATTCAAAATTTTCATCATTGGTTACCCGATATTCGATTTTTCAGATCTTGGTAAGTTCCGACAAAAGAAGGTTTTCCCTTGTCATCTTTATTATTCTTATGAATGGATTTCATTAAATTGGATGAAAACTTCTAATATAAAGCTCTATCAGCAATCATTGTCAATTTAATTTTTTTTCCAGGATTCGGCGTGCTATTCAGTATGCAACATTTCTGATACATCAACTTTGTTCAAAAAGTCACATCCTCATCAGATTGCACTTGATTTTGTAACAAACAGCATCAATATTGTTTTTTGAGCTTTATTAGTACCCCTTGATCTGTAGACTATATCAAACTCATATCATTTGGAGGGGAAAAATATGGCACAGATTTCCACACACTCCATCTCAACTTCACCTGAATAAAATAGAGCATCATCCAAAAACAAAATTCTTTTGCAGGGAAGGCTTTTGTATTGTAAAAGACTTTGTTTCTGGAAAAATCTATTGAAAAACCACTGTTTGAAAACGACCTGATTCATTCATGCACTTTTCTGATTCGTATAATTTATAGGCAGAGCTTCCATACAGATGTTCTTGAAAGCTATGGGATTGACAGACATCCCAATATTGGCGTGAAGCCTTTTAGTAGTGCTGAATGTTGAGCTTTACTATGGGGAGGAGCATCTCTCCTTCCCCAGACAACATTAATATTATCTCTCTTTGTGTGTGTATGAGGTCAGATGCTTCTAATCACAGAGATTCTACAGATGAATTCAAACTTTAGAATAAACTACACATCATTATATTATGTGCACATACACACTCACATTGATAATGAAGGGCTTTACAAATCCCAAGCACCAGGTCTCCCCGGTGACTAAAAAATCAGCATTGATGCCTAAAATTCTTTGTATGAGACATCTAAATTAAAGTATGAGGAAAAGTGAAAAATTGCTGTATCTGTAACACTTATTTAACAACATGGAAGGGGGTCACTATTTCCAGAAAAAGTTCAAAGAAACATTATTTCAGGCTATTTTTTCGGAAAAAGAAAATGTTTGACTCCTAAATGATTTTTTCTCATTTTCAAGCCCTGCATATAATTCAATATTATTTAATCTTTAAACTGCTTCCATTGGAAGGTAGATGATGAGCTTAATAGGCTACTAAGTCACTTATAGATGATTTCTGATATGGGGAGGGAGAGTATTTTTTTTTTCTCTTGTACACACAAAAGAATACATTTCCAACTATTTATGAGCAGGTTAAGGATCAAGACTCCACATCAACCCTCTGAATGCAACATGACCAGACTTGCCAACATGTGGATGGAGGCAATCACAGTAACAATGCATGTTGACTTGGAGGGGGGCTTAGTCTACATGACCCCCCCCCCCACAACTTTTTTTACTTGTATTATATTTTTTTGTGAATTTCATTATTTTTCCCAATTTAATTAATTAATATAAGAATTAATTAATTTAGTCATTCTAAAATATGTGTATTTGCTATTTTGTGTTGTTTTTCATTATTTAAAGTCAAGGGAACATCATACTGAAAAGCAACATTACTTATATGCTTTTTCAGTATGACACTTTTTTACTATAAGCGGGAAAGTTATTTTGATAAATATAACATTCAATTCATTAACTTAATCGGAATTGGGAAAAAAACAAGAACTTAAAAATTCACTTTTGCAACTTACTTGAAAAATAGTTGATCAAGATTCAGTTTATGTTATTGAATCCATATGAAATAAATAAAATAGGAGAAAAATTTGTACAAATTTTTAGTTGAATGGAAAAAATCTAAGTTTATCAGCACTGATGAAGCTCTTTATAGCAAGCACAAGTCTGCAATTCGAATTAACTGCAAGTTTTCTGATAACATGTTTTCATGTTCAGTTTTTCTATTAACACACTTCTAATGGGGGGGGGGGAACAGTGGCAAAGCATTGTTGGTGTCAGGAGAGATTCTAGAAGTCCCTTTTACTGCCTTTACCTCTTCAACACTATTGATGCTGATGCCCCATAGAACTGTATCCACCAACAATGTTCCCCTTCTCCCCCTTAGCTCCCAGTTGCTCTTGAGGGATTTTCTGAGCTCTCTTTTAATGCCAAGGGAATGATGAGTTATGATGATGTGGGAGAGAAGCCAAGGAATGACTTACAGAGCATCCCAAAGCATCAGCAAATCGGAGGGACTTGCATCCCTCCTCCTCTGGGATCTTATACATTCACTAAAGCAGCAACTTGTTGTTGTGTGGGTGGAGGATAAAAAAGAGCAAAAGTCAGACCTAAATATTTATTACCCCCCCCCCCCCCAAACCCATAGAACTGTTGGGCAGGGCTTCAGGATCTTGAACATTGGCTGCAGGCTGTAGCTGCATCTTGATAAATGGGTGGAGAAAAAAAGAAGCAAAGGCCCATGTATTTATTACGCCCCCTCTCCCGAAGAACCATAGACCATTATGGGGCAAATTGTTTGGGGAAAAACACCCTCCCCATTTAAAAGTTAAACGTTTCAAGTATCTGTTTTTTGGCAATAAATTAAGACACTCGCACCCACCCCACTTATTAGAAGACAACTTCAGACGCGCCCACTCTACACTGTTACAACCTCCCTTCCCTTCAAGCCATCCTACAAGAAAGGAAAAACAGTTGCATGCATGAATCAAAGTCACCTGGAAATCTTTTCTCCCTCTCCACTATCAACCCAAAACAGCTAGCAGGATTTATATCTCGTTCTGTATGGGGAAACCTTCAGGCATATTTTTTTTCTGGCCAAACAAAAAAAAAAGTCCCAACAGATTTACAATCTCCCTTTTCTCCTCCTCATTTATTTGCATTTATGGACTATAAAAACGGCTTCCGTAATATCCGGGTACTTCCTGTAACTATGTAGTTTAGTAAGTTCAACTGAAGAAACTACGGACAAACCGTAGCAATTGGCAACTCTTCATGACTGACCCTCTTATGAATGAAATATGATTGGCTTACCTCTATATGCTGCTCCTTTATGAAATCATTGACATTTAATATTTCTGGAAATGTCATCCTAAAAATATAAAAGAAAATTAAGCATCATACAGTATAAAATATCACATAGATGTTTGTAATCCAAAAGAAACATAGAAGTACATAAATAAAGTTCAAAATGTTTATTGAACAAATAACACAATAGCCAATATAAAGGCGTGTATACACTAGCACGCCAATCTTGTAGCGTACGACAACCAGCAGCGGTTCTAATCCGCTCGTGGGTACACAAACTTCCTTTGTTTCTTTTTTCCTTTCTGTTCGTTGAAAAAACTGATTCCAGCTGGGTCCAGTTGAAACAGCTCAAGAATCCTTCACAACAGCGTACAAATTACTGAACAACCGATTGTGAATGCTTTCATTGCATGATCTGCACGCTAATGTATGCACACATTAAAACACGACCAGTTTTCAACCCAAAAAAATAAAACACTTCCACGAGTCATACTCATGGATTTTTTTAAACAAATACCCTGGCAACATTAGTGACACAAAAGTAGAAGAAACCGGGAACAGTTGCCATAAGAAGCGAGTTGACACACAGCTTCTCTTTTTCACCGCAGTGAGCACCGAGTACTAGTAATGCTACAGTCAAACCACATGAGGGTGTTGCATGTTGGCATAGAACATCATCATATGCCTATTTAAAACACAATCTGGTATAACCGCAGCAAAATTGTGCAAAAATTACAACCACCAGTTGAACTTTCTTGGTGCACATGAAACTGTAAATGATGACTTCCTTGTTCTTTTTTGGTTTTTTGTAACTTTTCTTTTTACATTCATTTTCTACTTCAAAATATTTGGTACTTAATATGCACATCACATTTTTCTGCCAACTTACCCCAGAGGTTGTGTCAACTTGCCCCACATCTGAGATAAGTTGGCATAGTTTTTAACAGCTTTTTAAACATATTTGATGAAAGGAACATACAATTTTAAGTGCAATTTACATCATTAATTTGCAGCAAAGGAGTACTGCCATCCACAAAATCGGCCACATTCGCTGTAAGTATTACCAGGAAAAAATAGAAAAATCAAAAACTAAAACCTATGCCAACTATCCCCGGTCTCCCCTATATTATACAGTGAAACCTGTACAAAACAGAATGTTAATAGACTGAAATAATAATCTGTTTCAGATTGTCGTTTCATAAAGGTGCAAATAAAAGCACTAATAATTGAAAAGACTATATTTATATTCCGTTTAAGACAGGTTTCCAGCTCATATGGTGTCTGTCTCAGACAGGTTTCACTGTAAAACAAAAGCTGCAAATGTACCACACCCAATCACACACATTACTTTCATGTATCATACAAGACAATATCTCTTATTACAACAAACATATATAGAAATGCCAACATTGGCATGAAGCCTCTCAGTAGTGATGAATGTTGAGCTTTGTGTGTGTGTGCCATGGGGGTACCCCCAGAAGAACATAATCATAGTCCAATGGAAAAAATCACTGAAAATAAGTCCTGATGTTGGTCACATGAGCCCACCCCTTCTCAAGCAAATTAGCAACTTTGTGAGGTTGCAGAGTTACTTAGTAGTTCATGAAGATTTAATACAATCCCACCCTGCATACGCCTTTGTTGGTCATATATACAGATGTCTAGCAACCCGAGAGTCCCTGTTTTCATTGTATCGGAGCACCTATGATGAAACATTATCTTCGTAACAAGTTTCACTGGCTCAATCCAGCTTTATCATAGGGTAAAGACCCAGGAACAGCTTCGGTATAGGGGACAGGTTGGCGATTTTCAGCGACTTTTTTTTCGGCGCCAAATATGCCTGACGACCCCATCAGAAGTCGCCAAGGCCGTTAGACACATTACGAGCACCGAAAAAAAAAATCGCCAGCATAGAAAACAATATGAAGAATATCATGAAACACATGAGAAATGGAAACATAAATAAGAGCTGAATTGAGTGAACATAAAAATGCTAAAACCAACAAGCACAATTATAATAAAAAAATAATTATAAATGAAAACCAGGACTCTCTTTCCGGGAATTTGGGTTCATATAAATAAACAGTCCTGCATGTTGTATAAATAAATATATTCTATGTATTATAAATTAAAACCCAGACTCTCTTTATTCTATGTATTATAAATTAAAACCCGGACTCTCTTTATTCTATGTATTATAAATTAAAACCCGGACTCTCTTTATTCTATGTATTATAAATTAAAACCCGGACTCTCTTTTCGGGAATTCGGGTTCTTATAAATAAACAACGGTCCTGCATGTTGTATAAATAAATATATTCTATGTATTAGAAATTAAAACCTGGACTCTCTTTTTGGGAATCCGGGTTCTTATAAATAAACAACGGTAAAATAAATAAATAAAATAATAACGATGCAGGGGCATCCTGCATGTAGAAAAGAATAAATATTGGAAAATATTGAAGGTACAACCTGAGGGAAAAGATATCCAAAATAATTCCAATTAATCCGAGACACACACTACATCATATATACGGAAGGAAGAGAAAATATGAAGAACTATCCTAACGGTTTTTTAAAACGCCGCGGCTATAAGGTGACATCATTTGGAAAAAAAAAAGATAGAGAATAGAATGGGAAAAAGAGAAAACCAGTTTGAAAATTGCAGTAAAACCTGTTTGAAAGACGCGATAGGATGCTAGGAACACGGAAAAATAACAACCAGCGCCACTGCCTGGTAGAATTCTTCGAACATTTGGAACAACGGCAACCCAGCAGAACAACAACAAACCAGAGCGCGCCAACGATGGCAACTTATCGTCAGAAAAAAAAAGTCGCCAACTTGGCGTGTCCCCTATACCGAAGCTGTTCCAAGACCCATTGTGTTGAGCTGCTAAAAAAGCTATTTTTAGCCAACAGCACTGGGCGTGTGCGCACGCACACAATTTTGACTGTGAAAACAGTTATTTAAGCATTTGGGCATTAAGCAGCTTGGCAGGTGGATCCAAAACCACCTTTACCAGACGTGGGGATCAACCATACTCCCATCCAGAAGACAAGATTTCACATATTTTTCTTTTCAGATTTTTTGATGTCTGATATTAGATACTTGTTATTCACTTTATCATCATGCTCTGATATCAGCCTGAATCGCAAGCTCGTCATTGCATTTCTCTAACCTCCCTGTGAACACGGGTATGTAGGAGGAAAGGAAAGCACCTATCTCCTATATATGCGCACAAGCTGGAAGGCTGTATTTTATCATCGACTGTTTTAAAGTCAGAGTTTGCTCTCTTCTCTAATTCTCTCACATACGTATACAAATTTATCATTATGGTAAAGATTGTGATTTTAAAAAATAATGGAAATGAGTAAAATTACAGCAAGAAACAAGACCTGAATCTTTCGCTGTAGTCGGAGGAGAGGGGTGTTGCAATCCAATATGAAAATTAGATATTAGCGTTGTCAATCTGCTGTGCTGACATCAGAGACATCGTAATCTGCCATGTCAGTGATTGAAAATGAAAATTTGATTTTTGTAGAAGCAAAAATGTTGTTTTGTAGCAGTATTTATCAGTTTTGTAGCAATTTAAAATTTTGGCAGTAAATAAACTACAGTTTTTACATACATATATGCAGTAGCGTATACAGAATTACTTTTTACTTTAAAAAATAGTGTTATCTCAGCTCATAATAAGGGGTTGGTGCCCCCCCCCCCAAAGGCACAGAATACATATAGAATTCCTCTAGAAGAAATTATTTATTTTCTGTTTTTAAATCAAAATAATTTTTTTTAGAATTCTTGATATTTATATATACAGTAGAACCTCGTTAAGTCGTCACCCTGATAAGTCATAATTTTTCTTCAGACCCTTCCAGCTCTAATAGACCACAATGTTATTAAACCCTCGTTTACTTGTCGCTAATTTCGGTTAAGTCGTCACTATGAAAAAGTTTGAGAAAGAGGAACAGACTATTTTCATGGCTCCCATTAAAAGAAGAGCTTGTTAACAGCATTGCCATATGCTTAAAAGTCACCATAAAATCCTATAGAGTACAACCCAAACGGAACAGTTTAAGTAACGAAAGTTACGCTGGGGAAATTCATTTGCCGACTAAGGTTTTTGGAATGTTCGGGACTGTTCAAGCTAGATCTCATTTCTGCATGGGCTCCATTGGAGAAACTGGGCAAACACCCAAGCTCTGTCGCAAGAAGCAACGAACACACTTCGCCCATCCCACAAGGAGGAGCAGGGCATCTCCGGCAAAACCAAAATTTATTGATATGTCAAAGATTACATATACTGCAAGGAAATCAAAAATTATGTAAATCGAAGAATCAAATTATACAAGTTAAAGTGCAACGCGGCAAGGATAATAAATAATCATAGAAAGCATGGACTCTACTAACTTACGGCTTCAAATTTAAACAAAATATCTTTGTTGAAAAAAATAAGACATTCTTTCCCAAGTTGAGGTCTTCTGTTTACTTTTCCCGGCCCAGGGCCCCTCCACCAAGTTAAAAGTGTTCGAGATTACATTGTAGTTGCATCATGAACTACTGATGAAGAATTCAAACAATAAAATTAAATTTGATGTATATGTAAAATTAATGTGCAATAGAGAGTTTCTATTATGAAGAAAAGCTATTTATTCAAACAGTTGCTCTGTTAGTCTATAAATTAAAAATTACTAGTATAAATCAAAGTGTACAGTACATTTCACCACAATAATTTAAGTAATAAGAGATAAAAAATTGCTATTATTTTTAAAATTGCTATAAATTTTACTAATATTGTTATTTTGATTCATACTTTAATAAATGTCATATTACTTTAAATTTTTATACAATTTTCATAACATTGTACATTAAAACTGACAGAACTCCACTTAAGTTGTCACTTCGCTTAAGCCGTCATAATTTTTCGATAACTTGAGGTGACGACTTATCGAGGTTTTACTGTATTTTTATATTTTTGACAATATCAACAAATACAAATACTTATACAATGCCACAACAGGCAAAATGCCCAATGGGGTGGCTGAGATGCTTTTTACAGGCTGAGACAAATGAGAGGGTTTTTAAAATAGACACATTTTAGCATATGGTATTTCAGATTTCAAAAGTAATTTGAAAATGAGTGTTTTCAGATTTATCTTGTAGACTTGGTAATCATTAATTTAAAAAAAATCACAACAGGAGAGACTTGAAACACTCATTAGAAAGGTAATTATTTTTTCTTGTTTTGCTGCTGATACAAGTCTGAGTTGTGCTTTTGTACTCCAGTTTCAAGCATTCTTGAACGTTTTATTTATTTACTTATTCAATATTGATTGGCTGAGGCCTATACAAGAGGATGCGGAATTTATATATGGCAAAAGTGATGATTGATGGTTCAAGAGAATTTGGAAATCGTGGTGCAATCTACAATATTTGATGGTAGGTTGTTCCAGTCTATAATAGTTCTTGGGAAAAAGCTAAATTTGTGACAATCGGAAGAGACAAAGATGGGCTGTAATTTTTGGGAATGATTGAGTCTAACAGAGAAATGTGAAGGTTCGATTAGAATATTGGATGACACTTTGGGCAATTCCAAGTTCCTCGGATACTTCCATCTGAGTACGCCCACATTCCAGGCGGCCGATAATTCAACCACGTAAAAAATCATCCACATGCGTCCTCTGTGTCATAACTATTCGCTTATGGCACTGAGCGCCTTACAGAACTCTTGTGAACAATTTCACTTCTTTGCCACCATTCCTTATATACCCCCCTCTTACACTCTCGTCATTGTGACATACTATCGGCATCATCTGGTGGCTTCCTGAAATTTGCATATCATTCTTGCAGATGTGTGTGATAATTCTACAGGTGAAATTTTTACTTTAGATTTCGATTTCCGTGTGATTCTGAATTATCCTTAATTTATGGACATGAGTGTAGTTTATAGTATCTGAATTTGTTTCCCGGCAGGTCCGGAATCGAAAGCATTAATTTATCTTGATAGTCGAAATACTTCATTGCTGATGATAGACGGAAACTAACGTAGCAGCTGGCCTTGTCAAGGCTACGTGCACTAAGTAACAACTTGGAGATTCGGCTCTCAACCGAGAGGCCCCTGCTGGAATAGATCCGGCCCTCAACCGAGAGGCCCCCTGGAGCTGATCGAGGTGGTCCGCCCTCAACAGAGAGGCCCCCCTGGAGCTGATCGAAGCGATCCAGCTCTCAACTGAGAGACCTCCACTGATAGTTACGGGGATACGCTACGCCGAAGTGACTATCAACGTCGGATGTCAGATTGGCATAGAAGATTGACTATTGATGACCATAAACCGGTGAGACCGTATCTTTCTGTCAATGTCAAATAGAGGGTTCTATGTTGAATTAATCTACTGTTAAAATTGTCTAACTTATACATTCAAACCTAATAAATAATATTTTCATGCAAAAGTTTATTTGTAATAATTTTCCACTTGTCGTTTGCCACTAAAATTACTAGATATTTCGAACCGGGCAAGCAACTCCCATAAGGGACGTTGCAAGACCCTCGTAGAAGAGAGAATTCGACAAGAAGAAGCAGAAGAAAGAATTCGACGAGAAGAAACAGAAGAAAGAATTCAACGAGAAGAAACAGAGGAGAGGATTTGACGGGAAGATGCCGAAGAGAAAGAGAGAATTAGACAAGAAGAAGCCGAAGAGAGGAACCGGCGAGCAGAAATGCAGTTCGAACTCAAGAGACTGAGGATATAAGCGGAGAAGTGCCAAGCTTCCGTTCGACCAGCTGTGACAAATCGGGACTTTCAAGTGTCAATTCCGCGTTTTGAATCATCGGATGAGATTTCATTGTTTCTGGTCCTGTTCAAACGACACATGAGATTACACCAGATTCCGGAAGAATTGTGGATTACGTATCTCATCAATAGCTTACCGAAGGAGGTGACTAGGATCTGTGCCAGGGAGGCTGACGAGAAGTTCAAGGACTATCGGTATGTCAAGGAACTGCTGTTAAAGCGATTTAAGCTACATGCAGACAGATTTCGAAAACTTTTTATAGAGCATCGGAAGAACTCTGAGAGTTCATGGTGTGACTTTTATTTTGAGTTGAAAACGTATCTTGAAGGGTGGTTAACAGAAGTTAAGGTTACAACATTCGAGGACTTGATTAATCTAGTCATAGCTGATCAGATGAAGTGCCCTCCATAAGTGAAAAAACATTTCATCGATGTATGGACCATGTTGATCTCTCCATCAGAACTAGCTGAGAAACTCTGCACGTATGAAGATGCTAGGAGTACTTTCACAAAGAAATTCAACCAGCAGTACGATGTCGAGGGTCGTCGAAAGCAAACACCAAGGAAATATCCATGGACGTCATCAAAACCAGTGATTCGTGCAGGTGAACAGACACTTCCCATGATCAGCCTGGATGAACAGCAACCTGTAAGCTGCTATGGATGTGGATATTTGGGAGTAATTAGAGCGCAGTGTCCGACCTCTGTAATTCTGAAACGACAGCGACAACCGCTCAGTTTTGTCAGTTGGAACTGAATCTATGCTCTTCTGTAACAAAACCCGTAGCATTGTTAAAAATTCATGTAAATGGCAAAGTGGGAACTGCCTGTGTGCCGACAGCAGTGCTACGCACTGTATCGCAAAAGTGATACTCTGCATCGTGGAAACTATCGAGATGCATCTTGCAAACGGACAGCAATCAACGGTGAATGTGTTGACCACAATGATATTGGTCAACATCCAATAGAAGCGACTAAGGACGAAATTTATAGTTCTTCCTGGAATCGTCGTAACAGAACTCTTTTGGGAATCGTGTTGGATCTCAAGCGAAGGCAATAGTTCGTCGGGGAAAATACTCTGAAGTGATTCCACTTTGTGAATAAGTCTACGATTAAAATTTTTCAACATGTAGTAGAGCATGTTAACTTGAATACTTGCCAACTATGACTAGTTGAAGGAGAGCAACAGAAACAAATTCTGAACAGGTCGTGGAAAAAGAATGAAAAATTTTTCAGTCCAGGGGGAGGAGACACTCCCGAAAGCGAAGTTCACCATGGTGATATGGTATAGGAACCTCAGCGGTTGGATCGGTCTAGACGTCTCAGGAACCAAACAGGTCGCGTTCGTGACTATCCACGTCCTGCTGTCCATAGCGAAATCCACCGATCCGGAAGAAGCTTTCATCACCAACCGGTGCAAGGGCAACCACGAGTTACTCTGACAGGCAGGCAAGTACTAGACTTACGTTTCCGCAGGAACGAACGGGTCAAACTTTCCGGTGCCAGGCGACGCAGTCCAGGATCACCAGGATATTATCACATGTGGCATCGTTGTAAAATGCCAAGCCAAACAATAACCTCTAGTAATAGCTTCCATGAGTCAAGAACCCAAACAAGTATAAGCAGTGCTAGAGAGGGGAACGATAAATGCAGGGGGAGTGGCTATAAATATTCTCATCAAAACCCTAACGCCCTTCGATCAGAAGGTCGCAGCCATCCCCCTTTCGTGAGATTTAAGTTGTATCGAGAGACGAAGACATTCTCAAGGAGTTCGATTTTAACCTTCATGACGAAGGGTTGTGTGTTTCACAGGTTAATGCAAAATAAAGGAATGCTTCATGTTCGTCGCTTCGTATACACCTCACCAATCATCACAGAATGTTATTACAAAAGTACATATTTTTTTACTGGCACCAGTCTGAGCATTGTTACAAGCTTTCTTGTACCTACAAAATGACCATCTGGAAAGCAGAAACAGCGACAGAAAAAGTTTGGTGGCTTTAAATTGAATGAATGAGTTTTGTTACAATACGATTTTTTTCTCTTTTTCTGGGTTTAAATGTGAAGCTGGTCATTTTTAAAGCTTTTGGGAACATCCGTCTGCAATCTCTGGAAAATAAAGAAATTAGGGGTACAGAATGTGATTTAGGCGAGGTCACGTGATTTTGCTAACTATCCTATGAGGATTGCTCTCCTCATACTGGCATTTTTTCTGACAAAAAATGACAAATATGTGTGCATGTGTTTGTATAGTTTGTCGGTTGCACATATAATCTTTCACATATATAAAACGTAGGATCAAGATTCTCTACGAGGGTAAAGGCGGAAAAGTTTATCTCGTCTTATTTCACACTTTCCGGACAGAAAAAAAAGGTAAGCAATATTAAATGCAACCAATATTTTTTACAAATTACGAGCTTTTAAACTTTTATTTATATCTCATGAGCTTTCCTTAAATCGTTATATACCCTTTCAACAAGAAACCACGAAAAATTAAATTATTGTATGGTTCTTATAAATTCATAATTTTTTATTTTGAGTATTTTTTAAAAATGATAATTTACACAAAATCGTCACAAGCCAGCCTTCTTCCCCAGACGATAAAAAATTAAAAATATTTTAAAATATTCGGCAAAAAAATTAAAATTACGATTAAAAAAATACCTTTATTTGCTGTCTTAACCAATCTATTGATTTAGAATGGTTCTGGACGTTAGTAACTAAACATTTCTCTGAAAGAAAGTTCATGGGCATCCTTCAAAGGTCGAGTCAATGTACACCTCTGATTTCAAGGATGGTATTGTTGTTCTCGTTAATAAATAATAACCATTTACAATATAAATGGTTTGATTTATTAAAATTTGGAAGAGATTCTATGTATGAATAAATTTTCATAATAACCTGTATATCTCTCGGTTGTGTGTGTAAGTAGGATTATAAATTGAGATATTGTGATGGATTACAAATTTTTGTGGTTTATAAGTTTTCAATTATAATTTCATTACAAAGGCATTTCATAATTGTTTAGAGATTTTTTTTACTTTGCATTTATCTACTAACCCCCCCCCCCCAGGTAGGCTATTTTATTTAATTGTAAAACATAAGGTAGACCCTAGGGGCTCTGCCATAAAAATCGAGACTGAAAAGGGCTCTGCGAGTCGAAAAAGTTGAGAACCGCTGTGTGTGTTAAAGGATACATTAAATGTTTCGTGAATTACAGCCAGTGAAGGAAAATTGATGTAATTTAAAAAATAGTTAATGTAAGGAATGAATAAATCAAAAGAGTCAACTATTTTTCGTAAAAAAAATAGCTGGAAACTGAGATTGAAAGTTTTTTTTCATTGTTCTGTGGATAAGCGCTGATTTGCATAGTTTGACCCGATTTTATACATTGTTGGAAGCCTGGGTGCTGTATCCTGGGGAGGGAGCCCCAAGCTAATTCCATTTGTGGTCCAAGAAATAAAATTGCAGGAAGGAAAAATGATGTTATTGAAAAGTCTGCTTCCATTGTGATGCAACTTCAAAGTTTCTTAAAGGAAAATTTTGTTTTTGGCGCAAGATGGCACCGAATTAAAGAGTTTTGGCGTTTTTGTAGCAAAATGTAGCAAATGGCCAGAAATTTTTGCAATTGTAGCAGATTTTCTACCCCTGGCCATGTATATATAGGGAAGATCTTCCTCTGTTGACACACCTCAGTTCTGTTCAATACCATGGTGCTGGCTGCTCGCACGAGTGTGAAGAAATGTCTATTTAACTTTAATTGTTCTTAATGTTTTGTGTCATGCTATAATAAATTAATATTTAATCCACCACATTTTTGCCTCTTAAACATAATTAAGAGGCAGTCTATAAATTGTACAAAATACTAGTTATAAAAATTTATACATAAAAAGAGGGGAGGGCAAAGATTTTCATTATATAAAGAAATAAAAAAGGTTTTACCATCAACCTAATTCAGGATGTGATGGAGAGCCAAGCATTGCTCATGTTACAACAGTTTTTTTGTGTGTGTTTTTCTACATTTTTTTTTTCAAATAAAGGCAGTTTTTTTGGTTAAATATGCAATATATATGTTACCGGCAAAGTATGAAATCCGGCATTCTAATGCCTAGGTATTGCATAGAATGGCTAGGCATTGTATAGAATGCCTAAACACAACCAGGCAAAGTATGAAATTCTTCATCTATAAAACAAACATTGACAAAATTTTCATTATATAAGCAGCATGATGCCAAATAAAATAAGAGATTTTTGTTGAATTATAAATTTTAATAGATTTCTGATAAATGTGATACTTTTTTTCTAAAAAAAAATTTCTTTTTGCTTTCGTGAGAAGGGATCTGTAGAAAAGGGCGGTAGAAAATATTACAATTTCGTCAAATTTAACCATTAATTTTAACCATAATTAGCATTTTTTTCCAACATTTCACAACTTTTTATGAGTGAAAGAATAGGAATAAGTAAGTTGACCATACGTCCTGTATTTCCCGGGGCAGTCCCAGTTTTTCTGGCTGTCCCGACTTTTTTGCAAAACTGTCCCGGGTTTTCACTTATTTTCAATGAAACCAACTTGACTTTTTATTCTTCAAATTAACGATTAAAATTATCTTTCCATCTTAGAAATTACATCACGATAATGAGGCTTTTGGAATAGACGTCATAATCTTCATCAGCATCACTTCGAGGGACAAGCAGAGGATGTTCCCCAAAGAAATCAATGTTGAAATTGCCGATTTTTTACCATAGAAATACGGAAATTTAGTAAGGTTTTCCGCCACATCAATAATTTTAAAAATTGAATTCTCTATTTTCGAAGTATTGAGTTCTCTTAGAGATATGAAGCAAAGAAAATTAAATATAAAATAATTAGCTGGACCTACTTTTGAGTTTGATATTCATGCAATAACATCGATTTCAACTTTTTATTCACATCTTCTCAAGCACGAATATGAAAATTAATATATGTCTCCGTATGGTCTTAAAATACGCAATTGCATCAATCTATATAGTTTAGGATGTTTTGTAATTAATTATGGGCCCATAAATTACGTTGAAAAAATTCTACAGCAAGTATTTTTTGAAGCGAAAACGCAAAAATTGATAACTTGAACTTCAAAATAATTTTCGAAATATCTAGCGCCCATCAAAAAAAATAATAATAATTAATTTCTACGTTTCTTTAATTTTGATTTATGTCTTTCATGAGTTGCGCAGGAAGTCACCATATGGGTTACCTTGTCTACGGTTTGTATGTCCCTCACGAAAGAGGGAAATATCACGTGATCCAAAAAGCCTCCTTACGACTACAAACAAGAATATTCATCTTTAACATTTAACATGTTTTTTGTTTTTTTTTAATTCACTGCAATTTGAAGTGGCGCTTTATTTCCCGTGATTGGTGACTTTTCTGTGATTTTAGCACGAGTTGGCAACTTTGCTTATTTTCTTACTTTACTTTGCTTGGCATCATTTAGCGATAATTAGCATTGTCCCATATTTTGAATCCCAATTTCACGTATTTTTCTCGAGCAAATATGGTCAGCCTAGCAACAAGTAATTCTTTATGTAGAATCTCTATCTCCTGTATTTCTCCACCGGTAAAATATGGCCAACCTACGTATTCCAATTTGTTTTCCGTGACCGACACACCATGGTCACTTTCCCTTGAATAGATGAGTTGACGCACGCTTCATACATTATATTTCTTGTTCATAAATCTGTAGATAAAAATCTTGTTTACTTCAAGACAAAAGGATGTCGCATAATCTGCATGTGCAAGTTCCATTCATCAATGATGAAATATTAACAGTAGAAAGACGGACGGAGGTCTTTATGACCTTGCACACTGTTTAAGCTTACATATCTCTGCTAAGAATAAACCGAACCACCTGGAATTTCTGGACTTTTCCTGAATTAGCATGTTCTTATTGTATAGAAAAGCTTTTTCGTTATCTTTTTTAACAACAAAGATACGAGCAGATATACCTAGAAAGATGAAAGGGGGTCATGCTTATATCCTAGCACATTATACAGTAAATACTACTATCATCGTCACAATTGATTTCTAAGTAGGTTATAATCGTTCTGAAAGTCTTTTTTTACATTTGACCTTCCGCGTGACCTTTCTTTCCCCCTCATTCTTATCTGCAAGTGTCATCAGCAGGTGTGTCATTTTCGGTTTTTGCCAAGCATTCTTGCCATATTACCCTATAAATTGTTCATTCTGGGACGTAGAAAATCCCATTTTCATTTGAAAAAGTTACAGGAGTTTTGTTGACAAGATTTGGTAGGAAAAGTAGGACAAAACCTAGAAAGTAGGACATTTTACCAATAAGTAGGAAGAGTATGACAAATGGGAGCCCTGTTGTAGCAGTTTCAAAAAATATTGTTTTATAGAGAGGAGTTTTTAATATTACACCAGAGATTCCCAAACTTTTGAATCTAGGAGCACTTTTTGGGTACTAATTTAGTCATGGAACAGCAATTTTTTCTCCTGACACTTATCTGATCCATGTACACCAAAATGTATTAGAATTTTGGATAACCTTTGTCAGTGGTTCCTTACCTAGTACCTGTGGATGCCCATGTACCTGGAATCAATCTAGTTTCACTGGTTTTTTTTTGTGATTCTGTAGATGCAAAATGAAATGGTCTTCCTTTGAATAAGCTTCTCAGCATGAAGCAATTCCACTTGCACCATTTCAATTCCACCATGAGAGTATTCATTCATGAAAGTTTCTCACTAGACAGAGATGACAGCACCAGAACACATAACATACACTACTCTGTATATATAAATGCACTGTTAACCTAAACCTTAGCAAAATTCTGACAAAGCTTTTGAAAGTTAAAAAGTATTAAATTGCCTCTAGCTATTGTTACTAGAAAGTTCGTAGGTGCCAATTCACAGACTTAAAAATCTGTAGTTCATCCTGTGATGACATGTTCCACATCAAAGAAAACATGTCAAACAAATAAAATTGAAAAACCGGGGACTTTTTTGAAATTGCAACAGGTGACCATATATAAATCCGTGGTGCATTTTTAACTGTCCTGATTTTTATAGAATAATTACCCCCTTTGCTTGCTTTAATCAGCATATTTGGTGAAAATTACTGATTTTTCTTACTTGAAATCGTGATTCCCTATATTTTTCCTGAGAAAATGGGATCAGCCTGAAATTGCAAGGACTGTAAGAGTATTCTCTTTAGAGATTTTTCATTTGAGGACTTTTAGGGATTTTTCCATGAAATTACGGAAAATCGGAAGAATTAGATTTCAGACTGGAAGATTTTAATAAGGCTGAAAAGTTAGAAGCATTGGATCCTAAGAAAGTTTATATTGTTGAAAATTATAGTCAATGAAAAGAAAAAAGAAAGAAATAATTGAACATACTTATCATTCAATTTTATCCTATTTCTTGTAGTCGGATCAAAATCAAAACGTTTCAGCTGTAAAGTCAGCATATAAGGAAATTTCAAGAATTTTAATCCTTTGTGAGCATTGCATTTTTTGTTACACTGGTCACAGAAATATTGGTTACTTCCTTGTAATATTTCTGGTGTGACAAAAGCTTGAAGTGCTTCTTCCTGAAATTAGTAAGTTAAATCAAATTGTAAAGAATGAAATTGCAAGAAATTGATCTCAGCACTGAATGTTTTTATAAACACATAAAATATTAAGCACGTTTCATGGAAATGTAACTAAAAATGATGTATACGCGTACAACTGCACTTTGCTATTAAAGCACCTACTTATTTATTTTCAATAATCGGTATGTTCATTATACAATTTTAATACTGAATGAACTTCTCTTACATCCAATAATATGAACTCCAATCAGGGTAGTATTCAATTAGTGATGCATTTCATAATTATTTGATTTTTTTTCTGGATGCAAGAAAAGTTACGGTATACTTCTTTAAGGGATGCACTGCACCACCTTTGTAAATACACACCCACTTTCAAAAAATAAGCATGAAATCAAAAATTAGGCACAAATCAGAAGAGACTTCAGCAATTTATTCAAAATTTTACAATATCATAGAAGACGACTAGTAAAAGGAAGAACAATCAGACAAATGACCATTACAGCAACGGTCAATCCATGATTGTACGCTTTCTTCACATGCCACTTCTGAGTCAAAACCTGAACAAGAACAAGATACGGAACGTACTGAAGACCTTGGATAGGAATTAGTAGCTCTTGTTGTTCTCCCTTTCACCCTGTTAAGATGGACATGATAGTTTTCCCTTTTTACCCTGTGAAGATGAAAATGATTCAACCTTATACAAAGATAATGAAATTATGAATATTGTTTCGGAAAATTTCCACAAGACTTCGAGATTGCAAAACAAGAAGCGGTTCGATGGACTACCACAGATTTATTTACAGAACAGCAATTTACAAGCTAATCACAGAGTGGATAACTTTCTCGCAAAGTTCAATCACAACTACCTTTTCATAGTCTCTCTCTTATTCTCTAATTCTCCTCATGTCGTCTTAGTAACACTTTTTAAAGGCTCAGCAAAATTTCTTGAGAATTCTCATAGTTCCTGGAAAATGGTGCCACTGTCTGGAATGTTCTCCACCAATCGCAATTCTTTGTGATAAACAGAAACCAGTATCAACTGCTGTTGCCAACAGAAGATTGCAATATTTTTTTAAGAGCTCTACAAAAAAAAAGAGACCCCCCCCCCCCCCATCTATCATCTATAGGTTGTAACAATATTAACATGACCCACGAGAACGATGGTATGGTTCTTTAAAAACTACAGCTTGGAATGTTTGTCATAGTGAAGCTCTAGGAGCAAAAAAAGCTTCAAGTATTTTGTGTGGGCAAACTCAATTCTATGGAGATGAGAAGTTCAAGTTATAATATCCTCGTGCAACTGATGGAAGGAAAAGGTTTTACTTTTTTTCCAAACATGCCTGATGAAGATTTACTCAATATACAACACATTGTGTACATAATTGACTCTCCTTACTATGAAAAGCATGGTATATTTGCCTTTTCTGATGAAAATGTCAAAATTTGCTTTGAACCTCGAAGATTGTGAATTTTACTCCTTCCGATTTTAATGTTTTGAATATTTCTGTGTTTCTTTCTTTATGTTAAAGAGTAAATATCTATGTGTATGGTGTTTTCATAATTTAAAAAAAAATTATGTTTGTTTATTTTTTATTTATTTATTTATTTCGGTGATTTTCACTGGTTTCAAGTCTGCAAAGTTGCCTTGTTTCCAAGGTAACTTTACCCCAATGCTTTTTTTTTTTTAAATTTTTTCAATGTATAACTGTTTACTTAAGTTGTCATTTTTTAAACAGACTGTGAAACAAGATCAAGACCAATGGTTTTGATGCATTTCGTATATTATCAGTTGACAAAACAGTTTAAAGCAAAAAGCGAAAAAGCTGACCTGGTTGAAGATAAAAATTTAAAAAAAAAAAAATTGTTTTCTTCTTCACCAAACAAAATTCCATTCCTTCAGAAGTATTCATGCAAATTTTCCAGTCATTCTGACCAGTGATTATTATTTTACATCATTTTTGAATTAGAACTTTAGTTATAATTATCTTGTATATAGCTGATTATTTTTTATAAATCACTTACTATAGTACAGTAGAAACTTGGGAAACTTGATCAACTGGGGGGGGGAAGATGATTGTGAAGGAATAAAATAAACTGATATATATATTAAGCCTTTTTTTATTACAATACACAAAAATATATATTTTATTACAGTATGCAATACTCAAATAATTTTAACACAAGACTTTCAGAGTTTGCAATCATAACACACACCCAGATAAAGTGGGGGGTATGCCAGGGGGAATCAATTTTGGAGGATAAAAATGCACATATACAGTAAAACCCCTCTTAAAAGTCACCCATCTTTTTCGGCAAAATAATATTTTCCCTTATATAATAAAAGTATGCGTTTCAACTCCCTGATTAACTTTCACCCCTTTTTTACACACATATTTTTTGTTCCGCCAGTGTCTACCAGATAAGGGATTTACTATACTCCCCAAAACAAGATGTATGTAATGTTTTCAATAAAATCAGGTATGATTATAAAATATTAAAAAATTATCTCACCACACTTCCAAATGTCTGACTAGAACCAAATGGGCGGACGACTAAAGGGACATCCAAAAACGTATCTTGTCTGGCACTTTCATAACCGCACTAAGAACAGATAAAATATTTTTAAGAAACCTAGTATAATAACATTTTCAAGTACCATAATTTCTAGAGGAAGCTGTGCAGTATTAACATGTTTAAAAGTTCTATTTTTAAAACATGTGCAATTACTTCCAATGTACATTTTACCTTTTTTCAAATTCTTTTGTAATAAACATTAAATGTCAATACCAGTTGCTGATATCTCCTTTACTGTCAACATACAGTGAGATACCTCTTAATCAAGGGCTCAGGGAAGTGCTGCCATCTGTGTTTCTTGGTAATGAATGAATGAGTTATTTTCCTTCTCTAATTTTATGCATGTGGTTCCTGCCACCTTCTTGTCACTCGAATTTAACTCAAACAACAAAATTTTCTGCCAAATGGGGGGGGGGGGGGAAAGACAAATTATTGCAAAACAAAACTAAATGCAAGAAGTAAAAAACTGGAGAAAAAATAATGGTTTTTCGACTGTTAAATATATTTATTCTGGATCGCAACACAAAATTCATCGAAATAAGACTGGATCGCTCCGATTTCAAATCATTCAATTAGATACTGAAATGCGACACACCATCCCAGATTCCAATTATTATTTTTTGTTTATTGCTTCTACCATCTTTGTTGACCATGCAAAATTTCATGTACATATCTCAAAACACATCACTATCACTGTTCATCTCTTCACACAGTATTCAGTTTTTTCACCTAATTTATTGATGTGTTTATTCACTTTGTTCCTACAAGCATAGCATATTTTTTGCCCTGGAAATGATTTTGTACAACCATGCAGGGGTGAGAAGTGACAAAGTCCATTGCGGAGCAGCTTCGGAGCAGTTTTGGAGCAGTAAAATATAGGATTCGGAGCAGATATTTATAAATTGGAGCAGCGAAATTAACAATAACATTTTCGTTAACCTTCACCCCTTTTCAAAATGAAACAACTGCACTCTTTTGTTATCAACCATCTTTTTATCAGCTTGTTTTTTGTTTTTGGTGTTTCAGGCTTTTGACACCTTGTTTGAAAGAGCGGCTGTCATGAAATTTTTCACACCAGTCTATTTAAGATGATTTTTGCTTACTAAGGGCGCTATTTGCTGTCTTGAACAGCAGCACTTAAAATGAGCTAAAAATTTTCTATAAGTTTTCAAGTTTTTTATACTCAGAAAGAAATTGTTGGAAAATGGGGGAGAATTTTGGAAGAATCAACACGATGTTTGGCGATCTGACTCGTTCTTTGGCGAGATTGGTGATCTGATACTTGTTTTCTTGGCGATATTGGCGATTTAACGCTCGTTATTCGGCAACATTGGCAATTTAACACTCGTTCTTTGGCAACATTGGCGATTTAACGCTCGTTATTTGGCAACGCTGCCGAATAATGAGCATTAAATTGCCAAAGTTTTTAAATTAACATTCGTAATTCGGCGGACATGCGCTTTCTACTTTGTAATGTTACTACACTCATTGCCATAAAAATTTGCGCACCCAGAAGAAGTCGTCAAAATGAAATGAAATTTTACACATGTAAGTACTACATTGATATAAGTAAGTGATTAGAAAATCCAAGAAAAAAGATCATTTATTGCAGAAAAAAGTACAGATGAACAGAAGTTTTAGTACTCTGTTGGACCCCCTCTAGCGCGAATGCACGATGCGATACGAGCGGGCATTGAGGCATACAAGTTCCGTATGATGTCCTGAGACATCTCGTTCCACAGTTGCTGCAAATGCGCCTCTAGTTCGACCAACCTCATAGGGTGTCCAACTTGCCGTCCCAAATGATCCCAGATATGCTCGATTGGTGACAAATCTGGGGATAGAGCAGGCCAGGGAAGGGTGGTAATGTGGCGGAGGCAGTCTTGTGACATCCTTGCTGTGTGTGGCCTAGCATTGTCTTGTTGAAAAATGGCTCCTGGGAGCCCTGCCATGAGTGGCAACACATGTGGCTGAAGGATGTTATGGACGTACCGCTGGGCTGTCATTGTGCCATGGTTCAATATTAGGGGTGACCGTGTATCATAAGCAATGGCACCCCATACCATGACACCAGCTGTGGGAGCGGTGTGTCGCTGTAAAGCGAAGGCAGGATTGAAGCTTTCACCACGGGGCCTCCACACACGAACACAATTGTCATCACTGCTCAAGTTGAATCTCGATTCGTCGCTGAAGACGACCTGGTTCCATTCTGTTGCAGTCCAATCAAATTGTGCTCGACACCACTCCAAACGGAGGCGTTGGTGGGTGGGTGTCATTGGCAGCACACGTAATGGGCGCCGCGATACCAGATGTCCTTCAGCCAGGCGCCTTGTGATGGTTCGGGAAGACACAGGGGCCCGTAGTGAAGCTGCTGCCTGTGTCTGGATAGCGGCCAATGAGGCAGTTGGCTCTTCGCGTGCATTTCGGATGATGTGACTGTCTTCTCGACGACTGGTCTGTCGAGGGCGTCCTGAACCTGGTCGCCGTGTAAATGACGTCTCTTCTGTCCACTGGTCCCAACACCTCCTCACAGTAAAATCAGAACGGCCTAGTTGACGAGCTACTCACCGAGCTGACCATCCAGCTTCCATCATCCCGATGATTCTTCCCCTATCGAACTCTGACAACTGCTCATATGGTCTTCGACGGCGGCGTGACAGCATGTCTACCTCAGCATTTCCTTCGCAAACGATTAAATACACTCCAGCAAGCTCTGCTTACCTGTTTTATACTCCAAGGAGAACAAAGTTCAACGCCCTCTAGTGTCATTACGCAATGCGCAATCACGCTGCATTTCTAATCATTTGCATATCTGCCCGACATGTACCTTCAGGCCAACTTTCGTTTCGATCCCACAATTATTTCTTGGTGCGCAAATTTTTATGGCAATGAGTGTATTTAGACCCCGCCGGAAATGGTCCTTTTCTAGTCATTTTTATATTTTATTACCTTTAACATTGATTTTGGGATCGATCGGCGAGATCATGTCCCGCCGATCGGCCGCCATGTTACAATCTTTTGCGTTGCCAGATGCCGAATGTCATGCAATATTTTTAGTTCATGCGAATATGTAAATTTCTCAAATGTTACGTCGATTCTAGCGCCGCCGAGTCTCGATACGGGTTGGTTCCGGTAAGGCGAGATGGGGAAATTTTCCCTTATATGCCAGTAGTGTGCAACGAACAGTCACGTTGATCGTTGGACGTTAAGGGACCTACACACGTTCAGTTATGCCTGCACAGTTATACCTGTACAGGCATAACTGAACGGTTCGATGCATCCACACCATTCAGTTATACCTGTGCAGGCGAAGCTTCTGGAACCGGTTCTAGGCAATCTGTGGGGATATTTTCATTCTTCGATCTCTGTCTTCGCGGTCTTTTGATCAGTTCGGATTTTTTCATAGTCTATAAAGTTCGGAATTTTCTAGTATGATTTCCACAGATGATGCTTTCGGTGAAGTTGGATTGGTTATGGCACTGAAAGTTATTAACTCAAAAAGAAAGAAGAAAAAAACGGGTAAAGATTGGTTAAAAAAAAGGCAACAATATTCGCCCGTTAAATTATTACAGGAATTGAGATTTGCACCAAAAGATTGGCATAATTTTCTCAGAATGGATCAAGATACCTACTCAAAGCTTCTTTTTTTTTTTCAATTTCTTTCGGATATTGCTTCGCAAACTGTTTATTTTTTTAACAACACTGTCTCTGTTCTCTAGAGGATCTATTTCTCTCATTTTCCACACCAATCTCTCATAACTATCATCTTTCTTCATTTTGTTATGGTAATCTTTAGTTTTCACCTGCAACAAGCATTTCTTATTCCTATACATTTCAATGAATTCTTCCAAATGTTCGCCCTGCCCGTTTCAAAGATCACTCGTCATTATAAACCTCGAGTCGTGAAAACTAAACTGAACTCTGAACTAAACTCTGGTGGAGTGTTGAAATCTGTGTTTCCCAAAGTAGGACTATTCAGGCTATGAATGGACACAAGGGTGTGATGGGGGGACAAGAGGAAAACATCTGTTTTCGAAAACTCAGACCATTTTACCAAAGAAGCCTTTGTAAATATGGGCCTTGGGCAAAAAAAAAAAAGAAAATAAAATAAAACTAATATTGCACACAGAAATTCGTACTTGTTTCATCAGAGCTAAAGTGTTTTTTTCTCCCTTTGAATGTGCGCTGTACATTCCAGATGTATTGTAACTGTAAATTGATCGATAAAGCCTACTGTCACAGATCTCCACATCATCTGGGGTCCTGCATCCCCGGGGGCTGGTTTTACTAATGAATATTGTCATTATTCGAGCCATTTCTCCCCAACCCCCACAAAGGTGGGATTGTTATCAGGATTCTGGTTTCAGAGCCCGAGATGATTCCAATCATTCTTCTTTCCCACGTTAAAAAATTCACTATTTTAGGCGGCTCGGCAAAGAGAATAGCCTCTGTGCCCTGCGGCAGGATGTGGGTGGGAAGGGGTGGGGGGTGACGCCCAAGAGCCGCGACGCACACTTTGAGGAAGACTGCTGTAACAGAAGATGTTTGTTGAATCTACACCATAAGTACAATAATGTATTCTGATGTTACTAAAACCTCTCATAATGACCGATTTTCATGACTTAAGTAAAAGGCACTACTGCCTACTCATGCTTATCAAGAATGCTATCCATATCTACAGTGATTATGACAATACGTATAGGCAATAAAAGATAAATTTTGGTATTACAATCGACGCCCAACATAACGACCCCTTCGTCCCATCGAGAATGGACGTTATATTTGGAGCAAGGTCATAGCGAGGGGGAGACTTGGGGTTGTGGTCAGGCCTGATTGGGACGGTCGTTATATAAGTAAAACATAAAACATTTGGGACTTACCCTACCAGTCTTTGTCGCTATAACGTGAAGTTGTCATAACGAGCGTCGACTGTATCTTCGAAAACAAGCATCGTTTCTCCTCTGAATATACAGATAGGGGATACATGCTCCTTCAGCATCGTATGATAGCATTTTTTTGTCACGATAGCGTCGATTTAAAAAAAATAACTTTTTTGACTTCAACATTTTTATGGTAACTTACATAGTGTTTTTCCTTGAAATAAAACTGCATTTTCACGCGACGTCTTACGATTAATTCAACTCAATTAGAAATTGACTTATTATTAAGCATAGTATGTATATTAATAGTATTACTCAATGATATAATTATATTATCAATCGTATATCTTTCTCAAAGAATTTTTTGATTGTTTTCTTACGTTTAACTAGCGTAATTTCATCTGAATTTTTTTCTTTCAATGTTTGAGCTGAAAGTTGAAATTCGTTGCAATTTGACGAGATGTGCCCAAAAAACAAATTCAATGATATTCATTGAATGTAAAAGAAAATAATAAATTACAGTGATTTTTGTCCTATTGATGCTTGCTGGTTTTCGGTCAAGAAAGGAGTGGGAATCCTGCGTTTGAAATTGCAAACAATTGCAAATATTAACTAACTTGTATAAACACTGGCTTGATTTCTAGGAATCTTGATTTCTAAAGGAAGCACATGTGAAAGAATACTAAAATAATCTGATGTCACGGGGCCCTTAAAATCTCCAACATCCCTGGTTAGAGACCTCCTCTCTAAATAATCAATAAACAATTAATAGTCATAGCACATTATTTGAATATAGAGCTTGTGTGTTTCGGTGCATAATTTCTGGCAAATTTATTGAAAAGAGTGATTTCAGAAACAAAATTGCGAATTTCAACAATGGTCGAAATATTTCTAAAATGTTATTTCGATTTTTTTATTCGATATGAAATTGTAAGAAAATATCGTGAAAATTACGCCATTAGAAAAATTTCTTCTAATTAAATGGAGTCCCTCTCCAAAACAAGTTATTCAGTTGTTCTATTACATTATCAGTGAAAAAAGAAGAGGGAAGAAAGAGAGAGAGAGAAGGGCGAATATAAGAAAGCGGGAAAAAATAACTGCGCAGTTATACCTGATGGCCCATACACACGGTCAGTTATACCTGTGCAGGCATAACTGCACAGTTGTACCGAATCGAAAAACCATTCCCTTCAGGTCGCCTGTGCAAGTAACTGACGGCCCCTACACACGGTCAGTTGTAGTTATGCTGCACAGTTGGCCTGTACAGGCATATAACTGCTCAAGTATTACTGAGCGTGTGTAGGGCCCTTCACATTTCATTTCATCCCGCCTCGTTCCAGCCATGAGTTGATGATCTAGCAGGGTGCCTCGGCACCGTTCAATCCATTGATCGTCCTCTTCATCTAGTCAAAAATCGCTCATCCTGTGTTGAAGTGTCTACGAGATGTCGGATCTCATCCGTTAAGGGATATTCGTCGGGTTCACCTCTTCGGGTGCCTGATGCTGTTGCAATGGAGCCTCCCCCTCTCTAGGAGACCGCACGGATAACTCAAGAAGTGAACTGTTCGCGTTCTTGTGACAGTGACATCCAGAAGGCTGTAATCGATGGACCGATCGGGTGAGAACGTTTGAAATCCGTGATATGTTAACGCTAAAACTCTAAAGCAAATTCACTGTTGGCCTAAAATGTTGTAAAATATAAAGATTAACGCCAAATTAAAAGTCTTAAGAAAACGAAATAGTTGTTGAATCATTGTTGTCATCTCTGTAGCGAAAATATTTTGGAAGATAAAAATAGAATCCGGGAAGTAACCTTACATCGTTACAACTTGTAACATTATACCATTAGGCCCCCGCGGAAATCGTCTTTATCCTCTTTATCATTTTAATATATTTTAGTTTGTTTTACCTTTTTGTCTCCGAGATCAATCGGCATGATCGTGTCCGCCGATCGGCCGCTGTTATGTTTGGTTGCCAGAATCAGTATTATAATTTTTACAATATTTCCTTTTCTCTCATGAAATTATATAAATTAGATGCAAGTTCAATACCGCACCTTCGATCTTGTGATTGGTTCTATCATAAAGGAAATGCTCCTATACAAAAACCAGATACAGATGTGCTTCACTACGACTTACGCTCCGATTCTACTACTTCAGACTAACGTCTTGTCTTAGTCACTAAGGCGTCACACCCTGTTGAGGTATGAGCTAGATAGTCTCTCTGAAATAATAAGTTGAAATTGTAGAGGTATGCCCTTGGCACCTCCCCCGTCTCATCGCTGGACTTCATGTAAAAACCCAACGTTGTCGTGATCCTGTCACCTGTGGATTGGTTAGTGGCCAGACCAGCTACCCGTGGACGTTCGCCTCCAGTTCCCTACGTAGTGGCGGAGCTGTAACCTCAACGTGTGTTTGGAGATACCAAAACCCATCTGAAGCTGGTGTCTGGGAGTCTTCTGCGGTGAGGTAGACACCTGGGAGTGTCTATCGGACAATGTGAACTAATACGTGAAAACCTGGACATGGCGGTGAGACCGTTCAGTTTTATTGTTCTCTTATAATATTGAGAGAAAGGTTTAACTGTGATAATTGTTGTTAAAACGTTATATAACTAGTTAATATATAATTGAATACATGCTTATAGTTTAATCAAAATCTTGTCTCTTTCATTGTTGTCACCCATTCAATGGTTACTGGGGTAAAAATGTTAAAGAACAGGGAAATGCAAGCCTACATTGCATACTCCCGGAATGAAATTTTTTTTCACGAAACATTGGGATTTGACGCAATGACGATTGGCTACAGTAATTTCTGCTGCTTCCAGTGGCAACTTTTTTTTAAAAATGGAAACTCACTCTCATTTGCGCTTTAAAGCTGAAAGACATTGCAAACCATCTTCGGTTCCACGATCACGGATAATATTGAGGTTTCACGATGGAAAGCCCGATGAGGGGCCGATAATTTAAATAAAGCGATAATACAATAGTAATTTCACTGTACTTAAGTATAGGGAATAAAACACGCTCGGAAAGAATCGTTTCGTGGCTAGCAGGAACAAAAACATTTTGGGCGTCCTTTCCGAAATTCCGGGTATACTGAAGCAAAATTCGCTATTTGGCGCAGAAAACTACGAAAATACACTATTGGAGCAGGATGGCGCAAGATGTTAGTTTTGGCGCAGAGTTCCCACCCCTGAACCATGTATTTCATTTATACGTGAAAAATACAAGTTTACTATCCTTAAACCTTTCATTTTTTTCTAATGACATTTAAAAGCATGATTTCAGGTATATTTCATACTTCCTTGGGAAAAAAGCTCTATGATGCTTACACACAGTAGATTCAGAGAACTTGCTCCACTCTTGAAGATCAAAAGATTGATGTCTGATGGGTCCAATGATGTAATTTGGGTAACAGATTTTTCACTTTTGCATAACACTTTTTATGACAGTCAGATCCAGTTTTTTTCCAACACTATAAATTTCAAGTGTCTTTTCTGACATTTTACTTTGAATTCTAAAATGATATAAAATATTTAGGTCAAAAGGAAATTGTGTTATCATAAGAAAAATTTGCTAACCCTGGAGTAGGCTACTCTATGGAGCACATTTTCTGTCTTCAGCAAGATCATAATTGAGACTTGCATCATTTGTATGTGGGGGCAGTTTAATTCTAACACTTTTGTTTTAGTTTTCTCAAAGAAGCAGCCGCAGTGACTTTATCATCACCGGATGATACAAATACAAATACAAATACAACGCCACAACAGGCAAAATGCCCAACGAGGTGGCTGATAAAAAGATGCCCATAAAAATATGGATGTCATATGTTTCAAAAATACAGCAACCCCATTAAAAATGCAATTAACACAAATTATAAACAATATATACACATGATACAATATTATACAATGCCCATAAAGAATACTTATGGTTGTCTTATTCTAAGAATGGATAGCTTCTCGATTTACCCCAACATGTTTATCGTATTTCTTTTTAAACGTGTCAATTGTGTTACAATTTACTACCTCCGGGGGTAAGCTATTCCATTTATTAACAACCCTATTAGAGAAAAATTCCCTGCGACACCATAGCCTTGCATTGTCCCTCACCAATCGATACTGGTGTCCCCTTGTAAAAGCAGTTGATTGGCGGTGTACTAAAAGTTCATGGTCCATCCTATCCATCCCATTGAAAATTTTGAACACTTCGATCATATCTCCTCGACACCTGCGTTCATCCAATGTAAACATATTCAAAAAATGAAGTCTCTCTTCATAACTCAAGCCCTGTGTGCCAATAAGGACACGCGTAGCTCTTCTCTGCACCCCTTCAATCAAGTCTATGTCCCTCTGTAGGTATGGTCTCCAAAACCTTACAGCATACTCCAGTCCAGGACGAACTAAGCCTTGAAAAAGCGGAAGAATGACTTTAGGAGAACGCGAAGAGACCTTTTTGAAAATGAGACCAAGCATTCTATTCGCTTTTTTGACAACCGCTGAACAATGTTCAGAAAACTTAAGTCGCTCGTCAATGAGAATTCCCAAATCGGTGACTCTAGTTGCATCCGGGATAGTGACACCATTCAACTCGTAAGAGAACCGTGGGTTGTTCGAACCAAAATGAGCGACCATGCACTTATCTACGCTAAACATCATGCTCCATTCATTTGCCCATGCTGCAATCTTGTTTAAGTTGGTCTGGAGCAACTCCCTATCGCTTTCCTTCCCGATTACCCCCATTAGCTTCACATCATCTGCGAATTTGCTAGTAATTCCATCGATACCCTGATCGAGTTTGTCGATAAAAAGTGAAAAAAGTATGGGGCCAAGGACACTTCCTTGAGGAACTCCACTTGTGACGTCTGTCCAACCAGAGAATTCCCCGTTCACCATAACTCGTTGTGACCTATCTCTTAACCACGATTCTATCCAATTCAGAAAGTTGCCCCCTATTCCAATCTCGTGTAAACGCTTCAAGAGTTTGCCATGTTGGACCCGATCGAATGCCTTCTGGAAATCAAGGTAAACAACGTCGACATTTTTGCTCTTACCCAAAGCCTTAGTCACGTAATCATAGAAGCAAAGGAGGTTAGTTACACATGACTTCCCCTTCCTGAACCCATGCTGATTATCCGACAATACATTATTCTCGTCTATCCACTTCACAAACTGCCTTTTGATGATAATTTCCAAAATTTTCGAGAGGGAGCTCGTCAAACTCACTGGACGACAATTTGACTCCGCTTCTCTACTACCCTTCTTAAATATCGGAACAACATTAGCAAGTTTCCAATCTCTTGGGACGATACCCTCAGCAACACTACTCCTGTATATCTGTGCCACTGGCCCCAACAATTCATTAGCACATTGCCTGAGGACCCTGGGATAGATATCATCTGGTCCTGGTGCTTTGCTTGCACATACATTTCTTAGAAGATTTAGGACCTCCACGTCTTCTACTTGAATATCGTTGAGGGTTTTATTACCCCATGCAACACCCATATATCGAATATCATTATCTCCATTAAAAACCGACGCAAAAAAGTCATTGAAAGCACTACACATGCCTACATTGCTCTCTACTTTTGAGCCTCCTATCGAGAGGGGGCCAACTGTCCCCTTACATCCATTATTGACGAATCGAAAAAATGATTTTGGGTCAGAGCCAATGTTATCAGCCAACCTAGATTCAACTTCCTTTTTACTATCCCTTATCGCTTTCTTCAACAGTCTTCTTTTATCAGTAAACAATGATGGGTCACCTCGTCCACTTTTATACTCTCTGAATGCCCTTTTCTTTTCAAGATAAACGTTCCGCACGCTATCCGTGAACCATAGAGGGTGCGATGTACAAACACGCTTTTTTCAAACAAAGGGTATGACATCGTGCAAAACAGTTATTATGATAAAGTCTTTATAAACAAATAAGACACCAGCCCTCGAAAGGACAAAGACAAGTGTGCCATAGTTTATATAAGGGTGATCAAATGAAAAGGTACGAAATGACACGGTGGGTACAAATGTAGACTTTATTCAAAATATACACCATAGGCCTGAGTACAACGATCCCACTGATGAACAAGCTGCAGGATTCCTTGTTCCCAGAATTCCTGTGGCCGTGACGAGACCCAGTCCTTCACAGCGTCCTTGAATACGTCGTCCGAGTTGAAGCACTTCCCTTTCAGGCGTTTCTTCAGTGGACCAAACACATGGAAATCGCAGGGCGACATGTCCGGACTGTGGGGCGGATGGTCCAACGGCTCCCACTTGAACTTGGCCAGTTCCATGTGTGTGACTTTGGAGACGTGTGGACGCGCGTTATCATGGAGCAGAACCACACCCTTCGTGAGCAGCCCCGGTCTTTTGTTTTTGATGGACCTGCGTAGGCGTCGCAGTGTCTCACAGTACACATCAGAGTTAATGGTTTTTCTGTGCTTGAGGAATTCCACAAGTAGCGGACCTTGAACGTCGAAAAAGACGGTAAGCAACACCTTGCCTGCTGACGGCACGGCTTTGAACTTTTTAGGGGGAGGTGACGACCCATGCTTCCACTGCATGCTGTCCCTCTTTGTCTCTGGCTCGTAGTGATGGCACCGGTTTCTCACCTTCCGCTGTCAGAAATCGGATACACCTCGCTGCTCCTCAATCGTCGAATTTTGCAACACGAACGCCATCTTGTCCTCATACGGTCTGCCGCATCATTTGGACGCCGCTTTTGATCAGAGCCTCTGCTCTCTCCTGCGCATGCGGGCGCCCGAGCATGCTCTGATCCCAGTCAGAGACTCCAATCGCATCCCGAGATGTCTCACTACGTTCTCCCATGGCGGAATATGCAATATTTAACTGTTACGTTTTTACGTCGTTTTGTACCTTTTCATTTGATCACCCCTTGTATCTTCACAGAAGCTATTATTTTTTACAATCATCATCACAACAAGAAACATCACATCTAATGTATCACCACCAGGCATTATATACATTAGGTTTTAATTCTACTCTCTTCCATCTACCTCAGCCACAATCAGGTTGTATACGATAATTATTTAATTCTTTGTGATTTGATGCCTCATATTCTGGCTTTTTATCAGCAATTTTAAATTATTTCTTGGGAAAAATCTATAGGCCTGCATTAAATATTATAATGTAGAATTTTTTCACAGAAGTATAACTATTTCATATTTATAATATATATTACAAGTAAATATATGTTCATTGAAATATATGCTGTAAAACTCAAAGTAATTAAAAAAAAATTTAAAACTGTTTTGGTAAAATACCTTCATAATTAAGCATGTTAAAAAACTTCAAAATACATCTATATATATATGGTTAATAATATTATCTGGATTTATCAAATACAAAATTCTTTACGCAAAAATATAATATCAGATTGCAAAAGTTTGCCTTTGTTGCATAATAAGAAATATTTATAGATCAATAATCGGGGGGGGGGGCACAGTCATTATTGCTGGAAGGGGGGCATGATGATGATGATGTCAATTCATATATACATTAGATCAGTCGACTCTACCTTTGACGCTGGGGGGGGGGGGGGGGGCACTCACACAACAGCAATAACACGCACTAAACATAGGCTCCGCACTAAATCTAAAATACCTTGATTTTTTTTATTTGATTATTGTTTATCTATTTATTTGGTTGTTTTTACTTGATTTTATTTTGCCCTCGAATTCTGAAGAATGGCTAAAATTATATACGGAGTTGAAGGATAGTATAAAATATATCTCATGCTGGTCATCTTCCCACAATACTTGTGCTGGTCCTGTCCAGACTGCTTCTATGCCTTCAAAAATCAAGACGGAAATGTGCTAGTTGTCTGGTGTTGCATCGGCCGCAGGATATGTCTGAGCGTCTATCGAATGTATCTCTACAGACAATAAATCCGGATCAAGTGACTCCATGTTTGAGCACCGGCGTAAAATGAAAGGATCGTTCCCCATGGCAACTTGTGGTCTCTAATTTGAAAAAAAGCACTCGTTACATATGGAAGAGATGAAAAACTTGCAAGAGCAATCAGATGAGGGTTTTGATATGAATAAGGGCATAAGGCTGCTGTTATCATTACATATGGACTTGGTCGAAAACCTGATGAGAATCGAGGAGAATACCGGAAATATACAGTCAAGACTGGAGGAGGTTGAATCTACAATCAGGTGCATGGATGAAAGAATAAAGGCATTAGAAAATTCCCATGTTGATCCAGCAATTTCTGCTGTCGAACCATCGACGAATTACGATAATCCGATGTCTAAGATAGATGATTTGGAGGATCGTTCGAGACAAGATAATCTGGTGTTTTTTGGTATCGCCGAGGAGGAAAATGATTTGGAACTCAAAATTAAGGAGATCTGCGTCGACCGTCTAGGAATAAGTGATATCGTGATGGACAGAGTGCATCGTGTGGAAGATAAAGAAAAAGTGGCCAACGTTTGATCATTAGTAAGTTTACCTTCCACGCTCAAAAAAATTTGATGCTCCAAAACCGATCAAAACTAGAGGGAACAAATATCTACATCAATAAAGATTTTTGTCATTGTACAAGAACTATTCAATATAAACTGCGCCAATTTGCACAATCATTAGGATCTAATTTCGTGATCAAGTATAAAACTCTTTTCTGTGGTGATCTGATTTATCGATATGATTGTGACAGTGACACTGTCACTCGAATTGAACGGCAGGGCAGTGGATCTTCTGAATCCAATACCACAGTTAATGTTCAGCTAGTTTAACATTAATGAATCCCTGGTAACCAGAAAAGAGGTCGATAATGAAAAATCTAATACAGTAAGTAATTTTGATGTGAAATCATTGATTTTTTTACAATGTCGAGGGTCTAAATAACAAAGGTATATTTCCTAATTTTGGAACGATTTTTTCTCTCATCATTTTGTTTGGTTGAAAAACATGGCATTTAAATACAGCTAATATTCCTAAACCAAGTAGCAATTTTGATTTTATTGATCAATTCACAGTCAAACAGTCAACTTTTGGTCGTACTAGTGGTGGCATTCTGTTTGCGTATAATAGAAAATCATTTATGAATGTGCATGTTGTTCAGAAAAATATATTTTTTATAATTACTGAATGTAATTTTATTGATATAGAAAAATGCCTCTTTATTTTTTCATATTTCCCTCCTGATAAAGAGTATGATGTAGACTTTATTGAATTTTCAACATATTTAAATGATCTGTGCGAAGATTATGTCTATACCATCATAGCTACTGATTCAAATGCCAGAATGGGTGAAAAATTATATTTTCCGTTTGTGTTTGAACCCTTAGGTGGCGCCACTGGAATTTTTGTATGTATATATATCCTGTGTAACCGTGTTGCGGGGCTTACTAACTCGCAAACTGTTTAGCTTGTTCTTCATCATGTCTTCCGCGGTGATGCTTATGTGTGTTCGCGTGCTGTACGTTTTAACTGCACTGTGATTAGTTTCTAATGTATTAATAAGTTCACATTAATGAATTAAACCTCTGATGTGTTTTCTTGCATACACTGTTGTCGAGTGCTGCCTTACCACCCGGTCACTACACTGGCGAGAAGGATTATTTAAATCGACGACCGTAAATTATGAAGTAAGATTTTCAATTCATTATTTTTTGTGAACATGACATTGGGAAGCGTTCAAGCTTTTAATCCGTTCATCGAACAGTGGTCATAATGTTGCGCGTTTGAAGCAATATTTAATTGCGAATGAGATTGTTGATCCACTTCCTGAGAAAGCCATATTTTTGACAGTAGTAGGCTCAGAAACCTAAAGTAGGCTATGCGATTTGCTCTCTCCTGCGTTACCCACTGACAAAACTTTCGAGCAGTTGGTTCAGCTTTTAACAGCACATTTTGAACCGACCCCTTCAGAGACTGTTGAGACTCTAAAATTTTTCAGGAGAAATCGTTTGCTGGGGGAATCGGTACAAACTTTCATCGCAGAATTGCATCACATGTCGAAATATTGCAATTTTGGCAATTTCTTGGATCGTATGTTATGCGATCGGATGGTTTGTGGAATTGAATGTGAAGAAATAACTCAAGATTTGGTTCAGCGACCAACTTCAAACTTTACAACGTGCCGTCGAAATAGCTGTTGCCGTGGATTCAGCTACGCGCAATGTTGGTGACATTAAAAATTCTACTGCATCTCCAGGCGTTCACTTAGTGCAATCAAGAGATCGAGAATTACGGGAATGACAGCCGGTTAATTCTAGTAAATGTTCAACTAAAAATAACTTTCGTGAAAATTGCTGTATGCGGTGAGGATCCAACAAACATTTTTCATCTTCTTGTCCGCATATAAAAACCATTTGTCATGCGTGTTAAAAATTTGGACATCTTGCCTGAATATGTCAATCGTCACAAAAATCAAATGCCAAGTTGAGAGTTAAAAGGGTTGATCCGAAAAACAAAAATTCCAGTGGCGCCACCTAAGGATTTAAACACAAATATGCAACAGTTTGAAAATGATGAGCGCACAGAGGTTGATTTTTATCGTTCCTCTAAAGATAAGGCGACTAATTTTAGGGGTCATCGATTTTATGATTTTGCTATTGAAAACAATTTTGTTTTACTAAATGACATGAGCAAATCGGATAGTGAGGGTGAATACTCCTATTTATCATACAATGGTACTAGCACGATTGATTTGTCTCTTACCCTGTTTATAAGAACTTTTTATGGATTTTGAAGTAGGAAAAAACCCAGCATCAAAACATATGCTGATAATAACGAAATTCATATTTCATACAGTAAATATATATAGTAAATCTATTAAACCAAGTACCCCCTTTAAAAAATGTTTGTGGAAAGAATCAGTTAAAGAAATTTTCTAGTCCGAGTTGAATTTTTTGATTGAATCACACAGGATTCTGATATTGATGCAAACTGTTTTGGAGACCTCTTAATTACAGCAGCAGAAAAAGCTGAGATGATTATAAGTTTGGGGAATGGTAATCGTAAATCTAACTCTAGATCTTCCTCTCATTATTGGTTTGACAAGGAGTGTTCAACACTCAGATCTGAATTCTTTGTATACTTAAAAAAAAACTAAGAACAAATTTCAATGAAATCAACTTCGAAAATTTCAGAAGGCACAGAAATAGATATAAAAAAATATGTATGAAGAAAAAACGAATATTTGAGCAGTGTGAGCTCCACTATTTGCCACACAACAAACACTGTTGTTTACTAGGAGATTGTCAATAGATTTAGAAACAAAAAAAGTATTTTCACTCTAAATAGTGTCTCATTAGAAAATTGGCAATTGCACTACGAATGTTTATTCTCGCAAAATGCTAATGATGAACAGGATATAAACCTTGACATTTCATCTCATTTAAATCCTGAATTTGATAATATCCTGGATAACGATATCTTGTATATTGAATTATGTAATGCAATAGATAAAATGGGAAAGCTCATGGGAATGACCTAGTATTGAATGAATTTTTGTGGCACGGATACATAGGGAGATCTTGCTGAAAATCTTCAATGATATTTTTCATTGTGGTGATGTTCCCGAAAAATGGATGGAAGTGATTGTATGACCTATATACAAGAAGGATGATCCTGCAAAGCCAGAGAATTTTCATCCTATCTCTTTGGCTTCTACAGTCATTAAACTTTTTATGTCCATTTTAAATACTAGAGTAAATACTTGGCTGATTGACCGAACTGCAATTTCTGAGGAACAGGCAGGATTTCGAATGGGACGCAGTTGTAACGATCATAGTTTTACTCTCAATTATTTAATTCAGAGAAAACTATCTAAACCCAAGGGTCGCTTATATACACTTTTCGTTGACTTCAGGACGGCCTTTGACTCAATGGATCACACAATTCTTTGGTCTGTTCTCAGAAGAGTAGGCATCAGTGAACACTTCTTCAGGATTATTAAGAATATGTATACTAAAGCTACAGTGCAAGTAAGAACAAGTTTTGGCCTAACTAATAAAATACCAGTAACCCTTGGAATTATACAGGGTGAAATTCTTTCTCCTAACTTAAGTCATTCAAATATAAACTGAATGAGTCTTTGAATAAATCCGATACCCAACCCCTATGGATCGGACAAGAAACAGCAGTCCACTGTCTCTTTTATGCAGATGATACTGTTATCACATCCGAAAGTGTGATAGACCTACAAAAGAAAATTAAAATACTTGAACAATTTTGTTCAAAATATAGGTTAAAAGTAAATATTAATAAAACGAAGGTTATGGTGTTTCGAACGGGTGGAAAGCTTAAGAAAACCGAAAAATGGAGCACCCATCCAAGTGGTGTCATCCTATACTTATTTGGGAATACTGTTTTCTTCCTTCGGAAAATTCTCATTGGCCAAACAAATATTTATTTCAAAGGCTAAAAATGCTATTTCTGCGATTTGGCCAGTTCTCACTCAAACTAAATGTACATCAATTAATGTAGCTCTCAAGTTATTTTCATCTCTTGTGACTTCTGCTCTTTGATATGGCACTCCGATTTGGGTCACTGAATATATAAACGACTTTGACGTAATTTTAAATATCTTTGCAAGAAAACTATTACACCTCCCGAGGGAAACACCAGGGACCATTCTCAGATCAGAACTTGGTTTACCAAGAATGTCAGTCCTTTTTAAAAAACTTTTACTTTGTTTCCTAATACAAATTTTGAAAATGCCATCAGGCAGATGTAAGGAAATGTACTATGTAGTTGTAATTGTGTTAAGGTGTGGGTGGCTGCAGACACACCCATACTTTTGCAGTGTTTTGTTCTTGAGAAATAATTCTGTTATTCGTAAGCTATTTAATTGTTAAAGAATTAATAAATTTACTTCTGTTAAAAACTAGAAATTTCTTTGAAATCATTTGTCTCTCTCCTTTGTGTATCGATTGCACCGATTTCGCCAGACCAGAATCCTGGGTAGTTATGCTGGGTTGTCGCACTTGAAGATGGCATAATTGAACGTGCAAATACGTGCTGGAGCTCGGCTTGCTTCCTTGTTAAAAAGAAAACTGGTGATTGACGTTTCGTAATTGACTATAGTATAGTGAATAAAATAACCGTTCCTGATCGTTATCCACTTCCCCGAATGGATGATATTTTACAACGTATCAGAAGTGCAGAGTTCGTTATGACGTTAGATCTTTCCGCGGGTTATTGGCAAGTGAATATACGATTAGAAGATCGAGATAAAACAGCGTTTTTGACTGACAACGGCATGTATAGGTTCCGGGTCATGCCTTTCGGATTAAATAACGCCCCCCGCTACCTTCCAGAGGATGATGACACTAGTATTGGGGCATCTGGTTGGCAAGTGTTGCGAATTCTATCTCAATGATATCGTCATTTATAGTGCCAATTTTCGGGACCATTTACTTAATTTGGAGGAAGTTTTTTCGTGTCTTAATAGAGCGGGGCTCACTATAAACCGGAAAAAATTTTTGTCTGCAGAAGAAAGAACTTGAATATTTAGGACTACTCTTGACTAAAGAGGGGTGGTGCGTTAGATCAGGAAAAGTTGAGGCAGTAAAAGATTTTCCGATTCCTGTTAATACCAAGAGTTTACAAAGATTTTTGGGACTATGCAGCTGGTTTCGCCAGTTTGTTCCAAGATTCAGTGAGATTCATTGCTGAGCCTCTTCACCAACTTACAAAAAAGGGTGTAAAATTTATATGGACGGACGTCCACCAAAAGGCATTTGAGAAGTTAAAGATGCAGCTGTTGGGTGCTCCTGTACTAAGTACAAGAAAACCAGAATGTCGAATGAAAATCTATTGTGACGCTTCAGGAATTGGTCTTGGTGCTGTCTTGATACAATGGGAAAAAGATGGAGAAAGACCTTTAGCGTTTGCTAGTCGAGCTTTAAATAAAGCTGAACGAAATTATAGTGTCACTGAACAAGAGGGACTGGCGGTCGTGTGGTCTTGTCAGAGGTTTAGAGGTTATTTTTCAGGAGATGAGATAACTGTAGTGACTGATCATAAAGCCATTTCATGGTATTTAGATGTAAAACAACTGAAAGGACGGATTAGCCGTTGGGCTCTTATTCTTAACGAGTATCCTATTCACATTGAATATAAAAAAGGGATTGAAATGGCAGTGCCAGATACATTGTCTCGTCATCCTTTTATGGGAGATGTAAGTGAAGTGATGACTTTGAAGAGCAAATTGATAGTCGGTTATTTCTATTTTCTGTTCTGAACTGAATAGAAATAATACATAATCAAAAAAAAGAATATGAGGACATTATAAGTTATTTATTATAAGTTATTTATAAGTTATAAGCAGAAATTGCATAAAGGAGAAATCGAACCCGATGAAAGATTGAACAAATTCTATGTTCTGGAAGAGGAAAAGTTGTATTATATTGCTTGTGGACAGAAAAGGTTGGTGATTTGAAAGGTTGGCCATTTTGGAGTTGAAAAAACTTATAACAGATGTAGACAACGTGGTTATTGGCCAAAACTACGGAAAGATGTCAAGAAATTTGTCCTTAGTTGTCCCATATGTCAGACCTGCAAGTTCGACAATGTTCGTAAGTGGGATCATATGCAATCTACTGTGGCTAGTTTTCCTGAACAACTCATTGGAATTGATACCATGGGTCCGTTCCCTGTGTCATCTTTAGGAAATGTCCATTTAATAGTAATTGTCGATTATTTTTCTCAATGGGTGGAAATGTTCCCTATTATAAGAATAACAACCAAAGTGGTGAGTAAAAAGTTTATCGAAGAATATTGTTGTCGCTTTGGGTTTCCACAATATTTGGTTTCTGATAATGGGAGTAGCTTCATATCTGGTTTAATGAAAGATATTTGTAGAACCTTACAGATAGGACAGAGGTTTACAACTCTGTATCATCCGCAATCAAATCTCACGGAAAGGATGAATAAAACTACAAAACAGATGATATCGTGTTATGTGAAGAAGAATCATAGGGACTGGGATAAAAATTTACAATTTTTCGGTTTAGCTATTCGTACTGCTACGTCTGTTACGACTGGTAAAACTCCAGCAAAGCTGTTCTTGGGACGAGAGTTAGCTTTGCCGTTTGATTGGGCAATGAGCACTCACGTTTGGAATAAGGCTCAAGTACCAGCTGAAATGCTTGAACAAGTACGACGACAAGTAAATAAACAACAGCAACGCCAACGACATTATTATGATAGGACAAGAAAACAACAACAAATTTATGTAGAACAGAAAGTTCTAGTACTAAGCAATTATCGGTCAAAGGCTGGTGATAAAATAATGGGAAAATTGATGCCACGATGGGAAGGTCCTTACATGGTATTCCGTCAAATAACTCCTATTGTTTATCTCATTGTGGATGATTCAGGAAATGAAATTGGAAAATATAATGTCTGCAACATCAAAAGGTACATTGGTCATGAAGATAAACAATTCCATACATCTTATAATGAAATTTCTAATTTTGACTTGCATAATTTTTCTAATCAAACTTTCCAAGGTTCTAACTTAGTTGCACAGAGTGGAACACCCAGAGGGGTTGATTTAGAGGATGTAGGGTCTCCAGCTATTCATGACACTTCAGATATCAGAGTATCAGATATAGTGCTGTCTCACCGGTGCCTTCGGCCAAAGGTGATTTCTATACGTGATGCTTCAGTTCTACCTAATTCTCCGTTGACTGTTTTGTCTCGCTTCAATGTTCCTTTCACTCTGGGGTGGCAAAGAGAGAGAGTAAATCGAAAACAAGGAAATCGCTGTGATGTTTACTACTATTCACCTAATGGAGAAAAATTTGAAGTGGAAAGGAGGTAATGAAGTACATTGAATGCCATTGCCCAAGTCTGTCATTGGAGAATTTCTGTTTCAATGGATGTGTCTGCTTGCCTGGTGATGTGGGCCGAATGGCTGGTGTTGGTAAAAAGAAATGTTAAAATGAAAATGTGTCTACAAATGTATGTACATAGATTTTTTAAATTGTTGACGTTTAAAGTTTTTTATATTTATATTAAGGCGCCTTAATAACATTAATATTTAGTTTGTTTCATGTTTGTTGAAAATTGCATGTTGATTTTTTTCTTTTTGCTGACCTTTTTTTCAGGTTGAAAATTGGTGGGATAATTTATTATGATTGCAAGTATGTAAATGTGTAATATTTTTTGATCATTTATTTTTTAGTTTAATGAGAAAATTCTACCAATTTTTCTTTTGTGGGGGAGGAAAATGTAAGGAAATGTACTATGTAGTTGTAATTGTGTTAAGGTGTGGGTGGCTGCAGACACCCATACTTTTGCAGTGTTTTGTTCTTGTTTTCAGTTAACAACTCTATTGATAATGGAGTTGGTTGAGCCTAACGGCAGGATCATTTACTATTCTTGTGTGACGTCCTGACGACCTTGACCACGACGCCAGGGGTCATTCCCTCCGTTTTTCTATGACATCACCTGAAACCAAAGCCTGGGATTGGTTGGCTCCTTTGGCTGCTGGACATGTTGTGCCGCGGGTTTTCCGCTATATAAGAGAGATGTGCCACTGCATCGATGGTTCTCAGTTCATGCGCTGTTGCTGGTTACCTCCCCGTTACAAACTAAGACCTTTTTTTAAGGTGAGTGAAGCCTATTTCTAAACCTAGAAGTTTTTTGTAAGATGACTGACGAAACAAGGACGTGGCCCAGTGTGTCACAAAGACTACCAAAAATATGTCTAGTAGATTTGCTTAAACGGGCAAAAATATCCAATGCTAACAAACGTAATTGGGCAATATCAATCTGGAACGTTTTTGATGACTGCGGAATGAATTTTATAAAGATCCAGGACCCCTCTATACTTGACAAATATATCCCACAAATAATTCAGATATCTTGCGATCAATGTACACAACATGATTATTCATATATTTTGAACCAAACTAGTTTTCCCCCGTACAAATCCCATAAAAGAGATTTCTGTGTTGATAAATATTTATTATCCAATAAAAACTTAAAATATAAGAGAATTCATGTTTAGTTATGGCTAGGATTGGACAGGATCTATATTGGCGGTAATACACTGGTTATTTTTCCATCAATGCCTTGTACATTTTGCAATGAAAATGCTCTAGAAACTTGGGAACATGTCTTCCTTCATTGTCGATCTTATAACTATTACAGATTAAAATATTTTGACTTAACTGCCCTATCACTAACAATGACAGAATTTCTTAAAAAACACAAAACTAATTAGGAAAAATATTTTTTCTTCCTGTCAGATGTAGTAAAATTTAGAAATTTATTTGAACTCTGAGGGATTTGATTTGTGTAATGTAAGTCGCTGGTCCATGGTAGAATCTGAGTATGTGTGAATATATACAGAGTGGTAACTATCGACCGCCCAATTATTACGCACGTGATTTCTTGTAAAAAAACTGATATGTGTTAAATATGTGATAAAGTGTTTTTTATTTGACCCATAATTAATGAATTACAACGCTTTAAAAATCGATGACATCACTTCAAAATCCTGCCAAATTCACCGAACGAACTCCAAACGTTCAACTTGACGTTTTTTAAAACTGAACAATGATACAACTCTTAGAAATCGAAAAAGTAAACCAGTTTTTTTCCTCTTTTGTTGTATGTGTGTGTGCACTTTCCAAATTTTTACGTGGTTGTTAATTTTTACGATTTTCCAAGATTGCAGAGTTTTTGAATTCATCCGTAAGATTTAAAAAAAATACTGCTGCCCTAAAAATTCTGAAATTTTTCTCAAATGTGTTACTCGCCACGTGTTAGTAAAATTAACCTCAGCTTTAGAAAAATTAATTTAAGTATTTTTAAAACAAATATTGAATTCTCCAATTTTTGAAATTTATACAGTTTTGCAAACTTTATAAAATTCTAACCGGATGATCAGACATCGAAGTTTGAGGTTTATCATCATCATGCCGTATAAATATTTTTACAAAATTTCAGAATTTTTGGTGTAGTAGGTTTTTTCATATCTTAAGCGGATGAGCTCAAAAACTGCAATTTGTGACAATTGCGTTCAAAGCGTTTTTTCTTGTTTATGTTTAAACTGTAATTAATTAATTTTATATTCAAAAAATAGAACAAATTAACCCGATTCACACGAAGTTTTTGGCATTTGATTTTCACAATTGAATGAAATATTTTTTAAAGTCATGTTTGAAAAATCGACTTCAGGGGTCATGAAACCTCTTAAATGAATAAAGTGTCTCCAACAATTTTAAGATGAAATTTTTGTTTCCAGTTCCAATTAAGAACTTTTGGAAGATTTACATGTTGCATCACAGTTTTTGATTGTAATTCTGAAACAGAATTAACTTGAGTAACACAACAAGCATAATGAATGAAATCGATCACAGTTACAAATTGTCTCGACGACATCTAACAATTTTTACGGCATCTCATTAATGTTATGAATGTGTGTATGAAACAGTAGGCCCTACTCAAAACAATATTTGGAATAACAGACAGTAAAGACATGGCTTTCATTTCGAAAACTGAGAGCTGGAGGGAGGGGGGTGTAAGCATGATTTTTTGGAAAAAAAAATTAAGAAACAAAATACACACATATAAGAGCAAATGTAACGTATCCATGGGCCCCCGACGTAAAAGTCAGGACTACGTCTCTGCCGGACCGGCAAGCGAGAGACGTAGTGCTGACTTCACGAGAGCGAAGTTAACCTTTTTCACGAGAGCGAAAGGGAAACGTTTCTGGGAAAAAATTACGAAAATTCTGCGAAATTTTAATTCGACGAAATTGTAATATTTTATACCGCCCCTCAACAGATTCACGAGAGCCAAAAGGAAACGTTTCCGGAAAAAAAAGAAAGTTCTGTGAAATTTTAATTTTATGTAATATTTTATACCGCCCCTAGAGAGATTTGTTGGAAGAAGATATTTCATACTTTGCCTGGATTGTGTTTAGGCATTCCTAGGCAAAGTATAGAATAAAACCGGTATTTCATACTTTGCCGGTAACATATACACTCCAAGGTTGAAATATTCTATCTGCTTCCATAGCTTAGGTGGTAGAGCACTCATCCGGCAAGCGAGAGACCAGGGTTTGAGTCCCCGTGGGGGCAGTGATGAATTTTCTTCCTTGTAATCTTCATCTCCACAAATAACCAGTCTTTCGATGAATCTTGTATTGACAAATGGAGAGGACGTTTCTATATAGCTAACTCTTGTTATTCTCGGCTTCGGTCGTGAAACTTCAAAAAAATGTTGTGATTTGAATAACTACCTTTCTTGTTCCCGGCGGGTCCGGTGAAGATATTGTTTTTATGAAAACTAAATAATTACTCAACGAGTCTTGCAGTTCAACCGGTGACTGGTTGCCCTCTCTAGTAGATGAAACCTCGATTGGTTCGATTCCTGATGAAACTTCTAGTCGAATGCTACAGAAGCGTCCAGTACCTCCACTATCTTCGACGTTCAACTGGTTGGACTCCGGTGGATTTTCATCGATGATTGCTGGGAGATCTACCTGAAAACTGGTTGCTGGCGACTTGCTTTGAATCTTGGGACTTCATTCTTTGGTTGATTTCAACGATGTGAATGGATCTACATCGCTATCGTATCTAATGCATTTGCATCTCTTGGTCTGTGAGAAGAAAGGTGATGTCCGGCTAAATGGACATAGATTTCTGTGGTGAGATCCCCGCTTTTTTATAACTAACATTGATGTTTGAATAATTGACTTTAATGCAAAAAAATTTGTTTTAATGAACGAGTCTAACTTAATGTAAAATAACTATTAATGTAATAAAGCCTCTTGAAGTGATACAAAACAACTTGTTTGTTTGTTTCCTGCATTTAACTGGATAATTCAAACTGGGCATGTAACCCCTTTAAGGGATGTTACAAAGGGACAGCAAAATTAGCAGGGCCTAGGGTGGCGACATCCTGAAGTCCGTCTGTGTGAAGAGGCGGGCCGGAGCAACTGCCCTCTTATAAACACGCGCCTCCTTTCCTGAAATGACAAGCAGTTATTTTTAATTGGTCATTTGTTTTGGTGCTGTTTGACCTAATTGGTCCTTGCGCCACAAAATACATAATCCAATTCAATAAATACACCCCAGAATAAACTTTCATCTGAAAAAAATGACCTAGTTTTGCGCAAATCATGCAGGCTGGAAAAAATTTCAAAGTAGTCCAAATCTTGTGAAAGGTAAAGTAAAAATTTATTAATATTTCAGCGTGACAAAAATCAATTGCAGTCAAAAAATAAATGAAAAATCTTCATTGCACATGCAGAAATCGTATGAAAATGTGACTTGATGAATAATTGATAGAAAATATCCAAAACTACTAATTATTTTGAATATGCCAATTCATAAAATGCCTTGAATGTTATTATTTTACGGTTTTTATAAGTCACCTTCGTCAAGCTACCATTTTTGTAATCTTCGTTATAGTATTTTACACGTGACTGTTTCAATGAAGTTTTAAAATAACCCAATTTATAATTTAATTACATCAATTTGCAATATTTTTGATTTATTTTAAAATGAATCAAATTATAGTTTCATTGATCAACATGTAATCTGATTAAAACGACAGCATATAAAAAGGATCACGTAGTAAACACAACTCACTGTATGCACATTCCCTCAGAAAATTTGACTTGATAGTGAAAGAGAACAAATTACCACATTTTGGCAAAAAAGTATTGATTTGGTTAAAAAAATTTTCTAGTAAATCTCATTTAGCTAACACTTCACAAATCTGGTGATAAATTCGCCAATATAGTGGATGAAACTAACACGTAATTACACGTAAGCTAAACGTAACAACAAGGTTATACTATCAAACTACATTGAGAGAAAAGCGCCAATCATGAAAGAAGGCCGAACTTGGCTTATATAATGGGATTGAAGATTTCAGTTCATTTTCAAGAAGTGATAATCCGCTGCTGGCAGAAAAATTTACTTTCGCTGGGTGTTTGGCACATAACTGACACGTCACAAAAATTCAAAGCATCATAACTCATTAAATATTCGTCAGATCCTAAAAGAGAAAACACTTTTCCATATTAGTTTTTCACAAGGAATCACATGTGTAATTATTGGGCAGTCAATAGTTACCACCCTGTATAATGGCCTATATGTGCATGTACCGATGTGTCTATGATTTGTATATTTTTTATAAATTAATGTAAATACAAATACAACGCCACAACAGGCAAAATGCCCAACGAGGTGGCTGATAAAAAGATGCCCATAAAAATATGGATGTCATATATTTCAAAAATACAGCAACCCAATTAAAAATGCAATTAACACAAATTATAAACAATTATATGAATTAACAAATTTAAAAAAAAAATTATACAACGCCCATAAAGAATACTTATTGTTGTCTTATTCTAAGAATGGATAGCTTCTCGACTTACCCTAACATGTTCGTTTTAAATGTGTCAATTGTGTCACAATTTACAACCTCTGGGGGTAAGCTATTCCATTTATTAACAACCCTATTAGAGAAAAATTCCCTGCGACACCATAACCTTGCATTGTCCCTCACCAATCTATACTGGTGTCCCCTTGTAAAAGCAGTCAATTGGCGGTGTACTAAAAGTTCATGGTCCATCCTATCCATCCCATTGAAAATTTTGAACACTTCGATCATATCTCCTTGACACCTGCGTAAATCCAATGTGAATATATTCAAAAAATGAAGTCTCTCTTCATAAATCAAGCCCCGTGTGCGAATAAGGACACGCAGAGCTCTTCTCTGCATCTCTTCAACCAAGTCTATGTCCCTCTGTAGGTATGGTCTCCAAAACCTTACAGCATACTCCAGTCCAGGACGAACTAAGCCTCGAAAAAGCGGAAGAATGACTTTAGGAGAACGTGAAGAGACCTTTTTGAAAATGAGACCAAGCATTCTATTCGCTTTTTTTGACCACCGCTGAACAATGTTCAGAAAACCTAAGTCACTCGTCAATGAGAATTCCCAAATCGGTGACCCTAGTTGCCTCCGGGATAGTGACACCATTCAACTCGTAAGAGAACCATGGGTTGTTCGAACCAAAATGAGCAACCATGCACTTATCAACGCTAAACTTAGTGTTTGACGTCACTACTGCCAAGGCGGCTACTGCCAAGTTTGCCATGTTGGACCCGATCGAATACCTTCTGGAAATCAAGGTAAACAACGTCGAAATTTTTGCTCTTACCCAAAGCCTTAGTCACGCAATCATAGAAGCAAAGGAGGTTAGTTACACATGACTTCCCCTTCCTGAACCCATGCTGATTATCCGACAATACATTATTCTCGTCTATCCACTTCACAAACTACCTTTTGATGATAATTTCCAAAATTTTCGAGAGGGAGCTCGTCAAACTCGCAGGACGATAATCTGACACCTCTTCTCTACTACCCTTCTTAAATATCAGAACAACGTTAGCAAGTTTCCAATCTCTTGGGACGATACCCTCAGCAACACTACTCCTGTATATCTGTGCGACTGGCCCCACAGAGACCTTTTTAAAAATAAGACTAAGCATTCTATTCGCTTTTTTTTTGACCACCTCTGAACAATGTTCAGAAAACCTAAGTCGCTCGTCAATGAGAATTCCCAAATCGATGACCCTAGTTGCATCCGGGATAGTGACAATAGTGACATCCGGGATAGTGAGTGTATATCGAATATCATTATCTCCATTAAAAACCGACGCGAAAAAGTCATTGAAAGCACTGCACATGCCTACATTGCTCTCTACCCTAGAGCCTCCTATCGAGAGGAGGCCAACTGTCCCCTTACATCCATTATTGATATATCGAAAAAATGATTTTGGGTCAGAGCCAATGTTATCTGCCAACCTAGATTCAACTTCCTTTTTACTATCCCTTATCACTTTCTTCAACAGTCTTCTTTTATCAGTAAACAATGATAAATCACCTCGTCCACTTTTATACTCTCTGAATGCTCTTTTCTTTTCAAGACAAAGGTTGCGCGCGCTATCCGTGAACCATAGAGGGTGCGATGTACAAACACGATTTTTTCGAACAAAGGGTATGACGTTGTGCAAAACAGAGGACAGCTTCGTACTAAATTCCTCCCATTGACTTACCACTCCTACTGACTCCAACCGATCTTTGAAAACTTTCGCTAACCTTTCTCTCAAAACATCAAAGTTAGTTCTCTGAAAACAAGGAACCAGTCTTTTGTTATCAACCTTACCCGAGGAAAAGTTAGTGAAATCTGACGATACGATGATCACTGGAAGAAAACTCTTCCCCCACCGAAACATGTTCAACTAGATCCTCAGAACTAGTAAGAACTAAATCCAAAATAGCAGCACCCCTAGTGGCTTCTGATACATGCTGATACAAAAAATTTTCGAGCACCAACTTAAGAAAGTCTCTTTCATACTCATTTCCAGATGAAAGGTTCTCCCAATCAATACCTGGGTAATTGAAATCCCCTAGTATGAGAACCCTCTTTCGCTTACACATGTAGGAAATTTCATCATGCAATTTGGCGATGTAGTTTTGATCCCTATTCGGTGGATTGTAACAAACCCCAACAATAAGTTTACACTCTCTAGCCTTCAAACAGGATTTCACGTATATCAACACTCCACCTCCTTTCCTATCAGATCTGAAGGAATGATAGAACTTCAGAAATATCAGTAGACTCCATAATCAACATAACTGTTATTTATTACATTTATCAGAAGGTTAAATATTCAGAACGAATAACATGATTAATTAACGTGAACTATTAAATGGTGGTTATACAGATGAACGAATATAATGCAATGCGAATGTACAATAGAATTCGGCAGTATTTATAGATCCACGATGTGACGTATATTTCACGGTTATGGTTAAAGTCAAAAAGTTCAGTTCGCCACAAATACTCCCCGTTGAGTCGTGAAGATAATCAAGAAGTAAAACGGACAACCGGACGAGAACGACGACCAGAGCGTGTAATCACTGCGCCGTCCCGAACTTCATTACTTGAACCAAGGAATCACTAAGTACGTAGGCGGGTTTTAGCCTGTCGATGGAAATTGTTGCTTTCTTGCCGTTGATGTCCAAAGTGTAGAACTTTTCCGTTCTCTGCAAGACACGATGTGGACCTTGATACGGCTGTTGCAGTGGGCGACGAACGGCATCATTCCTGACGAAAACGTACTTGACCATCGGTAGATCTTTGTGAACAAAGCATGCTTTAGAGGTGTGGCTTGAAGTAGGAGTTGGACGTAATCGCTGCACATAAGCTTTCAGACTGTCCACGAAATCTTGCCTTGAAGAGATGTCTTTGGAAGAGTTTCGGAAGAACTCGCCGGGCAAACGAAGGGAGCATCCATACACCAAATCAGCAGGCGTAGCTTCCATATCCTCTTTCAAACTTGCACGTATCCCAAGCAGCACGCTTGGAAGAACTTCTGTCCATCGGATGTCAGTATGACACATGATGGCGCTTTTCAACTGGCGATGAAAGAGCTCTACGCAGCCATTAGACTGCGGATGGTAAGCAGTAGTTCTGGTTTTTTCAGCTCCAAGGAATCTGCAAAAATATTTGAAAAGATCACTTTCAAAATTTTTTCCTCTGTCAGTTGTCACGGTCTCAGGTACTCCGAAACGAGCTACCCAGCCAGAATAAAATGTTTCAGCTATTGTTTCTGCAGTTTGATTTGGAATCGGAAATGCCTCGGGCCAACGTGTAAAACGGTCGATGCACGTTAATATATAACGGTTATCTCGAGACGATGGGAGAGGACCTACCACATCCAAATGTACATGTGCAAATCTGGCTGTAGGTAATGGATAAGTACCGAGAGGAGATTTCACGTGCCGTTGTATTTTGGATTTTTGACACTCCATGCAAGTTCGACACCATTCTTTACAGTCTTTATTCAAGGATTGCCACACAAAACGCTTTTTCACCATGTCTATCGTACCTTTAATTCCAGGATGCGATAGCCCATGAATCATGTTAAATACCTTACGTCGGAATTCTTCGGGAACATATGGTCTAATCACTCCCGTAGAAACGTCACAATACAGGGACTGTTCTACGTTCGGTATCATGAGATCCTTTAATTCGAGACCACTGTCGGAATCGAGTAAAGAACGCAATCCCGGGTCCGACCGCTGGGCGCAGGCCATTTGCTCATAATCCAAGCCACTCAGTGAAATTTCTTCCACACGCGAAAGAGCATCTGCAACCACTTTCTGGTTGCCAGGCAAATAACGCAAATCAGTTGTAAATTGGCTTATATATTCCAAATGTCTGATTTGGCGAGGGGAATGTTTATCACCTTTCTGTTGTAGTGCATACATGAGAGGACGATGGTCACTAAAAACGGTAAAGTTATTGCCCTCTAACATGTGTCTAAAATGGCGTATCGCCGAATAGACAGCTAGTAATTCTCGATCGAAAGTACTATACTTTTTTTCTGGTTGAGAAAGTTTGCGAGAAAAAAATGCTAGGGGTTCTACAATTTTATTACCAGTTTCTTGCTGCAAAACTGCACCTATCGCTACCTCAGAAGCGTCTACACATAGTGAAAGTTTGGCATCAGGTTGGGGGTAAGTCAAAAGCGATGCCTCTGAAATAGCCTTTTTGCAGGCTTCAAAAGCTTTTTTACTAGAGTCACACCAAATAATTAATGACTTATCTCGTTTAGGCTTACCTTTGACTAACTCATGCAAACCTGTTTGAACTTCAGCTGCATTTTTTAGAAACCTGTGATAAAAATTTATCATAGCCAAAAATCGACGCAAATCGTCAACATTTTTTGGCAATGGATATTCAAGTAATGCCTTGACCTTTTCAGGCATGGGCAAAAGGCCTTTTTGTGTTATCAAATAAACTAAAAATGGCAATTCATGATAACCAAATGAACATTTTTCAAGATTTATTAAAATACCAAAATCGGAAAGTCTTTTGAATACTTGTTCCAAATCATTTTTATGAGATTCGGCATCGACCGAAGCGACTAATAAATCGTCTAAATAGCAAAAACAGCATCCTAAAGCAGATAAAACTCTATCCATGAACCGCTGGAAACTTTGAGCAGCATTACGCAAACCAAATGTCATGTATACATACTCGTAAAGTCCAATTGGCGTAATGACTGCGGTCTTGGGGATATCTTCAGGTTCCACTGGAATTTGATGGTATGCCTTTACTAAATCTATTTTCGAAAAAATGGTCTTGCCAGAAAGAGAATTTGTAAAATCGTGAACATGTGGGATAGGATAACGATCAGGGATCGTAATTGCATTTAGACGCCTAAAATCACCACATATTCTCCATTCTCCATTTTTCTTGGGAACAAGGTGTATAGGACTTGCCCATTGACTTTTAGAGGGTCGTATGATGCCCTGTTGGATGAGAGACTGAAATTCGCATTTAACTGCTTGCAACTTTTCAGGTGAAAGTCTCCTAGGCTTGGAAAACACTGGTGCACCTTTTGTTTCGATGCAATGAGTGACGTCATGAGGTTTAGGATTAGAATTTAAATTAGAATTAAATAATTCAGGGTATTTTTTTAAAATGTTATGGTACGGTAATTCTCCAGAAATCGGAGTTCATCCGCACGAGGGACCTGAACAACCCAATCCCTTCGATTGAAGAGTTGTTTTGCTATCAATAAGTAACCTATTTTTGACGTCAATCAATAACTCATATTTTTCCAAAAAATCTACTCCCAAAATCGGCTGAGATGTATCAGCAATGACAAAAGTCCAAGGAAATGATCGTCGCAGTCCAAGATTTAATTCGAGTTTTTTTGTGCCATAGGTAAAAATTTTTGAACTATTGGCCGCGTACAGGGTGAAATCCTGCTTTTTTGAAGCCGTAGTTAATGATCTCGGGAAACAGCTGATAGCAGCTCCACTATCCACAAGGAAACGAAATCCTGATTTGAGATCAAGAACATATAGACGGCTGTGTAAGTGGCCATCGTCTGCCGCCGTTAAAGCAGGCGAGGCTAGCAGTTTTCCGACCACTGACACGGCTGGACACACTTGGCGGCTTTGGTGCCAAAACGGCTATGATACCAACATAATTTTCCTGAATGCAACTGATCTGAAAAATTTCGATCGCGGGATCGAGATCGTTTTTTGTTGCGAAAATTTTTTTTATGTTTACAACGAGACATTCTTTGGACTTCGTCCCTCAAAGCTGACAAATCTGACCGCAGCTGATCTAATTCGGAATTTGATTTTTGAACGCCGGATACTATAGGGATATTTGAGACTTCATTTATTTTGTCGGCAATAACTGCCAAATCTGTAAGTGAATCTTTACATGTTGACAATATCTGTTGCATATGAACTGGCAACCTTTGTGACCAGAGTGTACGTAACACCTCTTGACTGATTGAATTAGCGGCTAATGTTCGCATTTCATTCAATAATTGTGAAGGTCGTTTGTCACCTAAACTCAAATCTTGCAACAATAATCTGAGTCGCGAATTTTCAGATTGTGCGAAATGTTCAAGCACTCTAATTTTAATTTGTTCGTATGCCCTTTCTCTAGGCGGATCGCGAACAAGATCTCTACAACAACTTAAGATTTTTACATCTAAATTAGCGACTATTATATGAAATTTAGAAGTGTCAACAGTGATACCTGCAATGTGAAATTGCGATTCCATTTGCTGAAACCACAATTCCGCGTCATTTTCCCAAAAAGGTGGTGCTTTGACGGCTATTCTGGAAATCCCAGGGACCGAATTATCGTTTGGATCCGTCATGACAATATGAGCGATTTTTTTTTTTATTGGCCAGCGCCAAGGGACCGGACAGCAGAATCCCGAACTCCACTCAAAACGACAATAGTTCAAAAAAATTGGTTTTATCTCACCTCGAAACTGTCCGACGAAAAGGCTCAACAAAATTCAGGCATCACCGGCGACAACTCGGTCAGGATACTCAGCATCAGCACGCATCGATGTCAACTAACTTCACAACATCACGCCACGGGTCACCAATGAAGGAATGATAGAACTTCAGAAATATCAGTAGACTCCATAATCAACATAACTGTTATTTATTACATTTATCAGAAGGTTAAATATTCAGAACGAATAACATGATTAATTAACGTGAACTATTAAATGGTGGTTATACAGATGAACGAATATAATGCAATGCGAATGTACAATAGAATTCGGCAGTATTTATAGATCCACGATGTGACGTATATTTCACGGTTATGGTTAAAGTCAAAAAGTTCAGTTCGCCACAGATCCATTTCTCAAAAAAGTATCGTATCCTGAGATGTGTAAGAAAGATTCATCCCCATTGTTTGCCCAAGATTCTGTAATGGCTATAAGATCCAAGCCCTCCACAACTACCATAGTTTCTAAAAATTCTTTCTTATTACCCAAGCTCCTGACATTAATTAGCACACATTTTAATTTACCCGGTGATTTATTGTCAATCGAGAAGCCATCCAAGTCAGAGGTGGGTAATTCCCCGTCAGTACTGTTATGATTAACTAACCCGCATTCCCGACTACGTGGTCTGGGAGTAAAAAACCTAACCTAAGACTATCGTAAACCTCCCTGACCCCCCTTTTATTTAGATGGATCCCATCTGAACGAAGCCACCTATCAGTAAATGCGGGAAGCTCCAAAAACATGACCCCAAGTGAGGAGCAAATGTCCTTCAGGCCTATATTGAATTGTTGGATCCTACTCCTATACCCTCTACTACCCCTTGGCAGCACTGGAATCACTGCCACATCTGAACCCCCCTCCTCCCTAGTGGATAATAGTAAATCCTGGTACTCTGACAGAGACTCACTAATATTCGCTCCCATCATTTGCTAAATCATTGTATCTATTGCATATGTAAATGAATCTAATATGTGAATGTGCGATGTAAATGGTTCTGAATTTTTTTTTGTCACATGGCGGCTTTGCGAATGGTTTCTAACCATGAAATAAATATTCTATTCTATTCTATAACTACGACATGAAATCTGGCAATACTGATACTGAAATGTAAACAATGCCGGTCGATCGGCGGAAATATACAGCGGACCGGTTCTCGGAGGTAAATTAAAGGTCATACAATAAATAAAAATTTCAAAATGACTAGATCTAGGACTACTATGAGGGCGATCTGGGCTAAATCTGGCAACCCTAGATTCCCCCCGGTTTTGTCATATCAGTTCCTTCAGCACCTATAGAACAAAACGATCAAAAACAAGCTCCACGGGTGCATCCACGCAAGTTGAAAACGCATACTGTGAATTCTCAAAACTACAGAACACACTATTATTGATATTAAGATTAAGCAGTGTGCACAACAGCTGCGTTGTGTTGAGAAGCGCTGCAACGCATAGTGATAGTGGGCTGAAAACAGAGCAAAAGAGCCGGACAACATTGAATGAAGTGAGATACAAGTGATCAAGCAGTTTGTTCGATTGGTTCAACGATCAACGGCGCGTGTCAAAATTGGCAGTTCGCTGTCAGTATCGACACACATCTCCAGACAGGGATGTGCATCAGAAGAAATTTCCGTCTAAATAGTATGTGCACGAATTAGCCCATTTCTTCACTGATTGCAATATCGTGAGCAGACAATACATATCAGTGCAGGTAAAATAAAAAAATTAAAGGAAACATTTTTTATATACGACACCCGAAACCATCGTGTAATGGTACAAACATAGCCCCGGCCGATTTTTTTAATTCTGAGTCAATGTCCCATTCACCTGCACAGGGAAGCACAGTAGGGGGCTGACAGGGTTCCAGCCCGGGGACCCAAGGTAATTCTGTTTTTTTTTTTCACACTATCAATTCACTCAGGCCTAGAAGTGAAATTTTGAAAAAAAAAATTGGAAAAATAGGAACACCATTGACAAAAAATAGGAAAAAATAGGAGGGAAATAACTGAATTCCCAAATTATCATGGCATTTAAAAATGTTCTGCCATTGAGATTCACACATTATATATTTTAATTATAGTATTATCTACTGATATTTTAAGGAACTCAAGTTCTAACGAATTTAAAAATCTTTCATTTCCACAGAATGTGGGATCAAAAACAATGTAAATAGAGCAAAACTAAACAGAAATTAATCAAATTTCTACTGTTACTTTAAAAGTCCAATTAATGATCGTGATCTATTTTCCGCCGTGCTTTTCAGAGAAGGAAAAAAACCTGTCTAGGTGCCAGAGAAATGTAGCACATGCATGCATACCCCATTGCCCACGGTACGAATGTGGCCCCGGAGTCATCTGTTGAGGCCCACAGCTTCAAACCTCATTTTGTAAAAAATTAACTAAGCGACGCATTTCCAGATCGTTCAAGAGAACCTGCAGCACAGTTTCAGGTCATTCAGGTCATTAATTGTGTTGCGTCGCAACACAATTAATGGTGAATGAGTCAGATGTTTGTCTTCTATGGACTCTCTCGTTCTGTCACATGAGTATACTGTACGATTTGGTGTTTGCTATAGATAGTCCCTGGTTCGTAAAGATTGACACAATTAAAAAAAATAAATGGATGATATTTAACAAAAAAAAACTTTCTTCTTTCGCAGGGGGAAGAAATTGGTGCCTTTTCACCCGGCCCTTCCACCAAGGATGGGGCTGACACGGCTGCAGCCATGAGGCCTGGGAAAATCACCATCATTGCTTGTTTTTTTATGCTATAAATTCACTACAGAGCTCCCCAACCTGTGAAAACTCTGGCTTGAGGACCCGCCAAAGAACCAATAGCCCTGCTTCATGATGTGGGGGGAAGGCAGTGTTCTTCCTACGGAAAACCAATATTGTTCCCAAGAGGACTCCCAACTACTGTGCCAGTCAACTCCCCCAGTAATTACCACACGATCCTGAGAACACTGCTAGGGGAATATGTTAAGAGTTCCCAACAAGCAAAGAAAGAAAAGTTCTTTTTTGTTCATCCAAGATAAATAGCTTTTTTGCCCCACCCATATGTCTGTCCTGATATAGGGTAACTACACATTGACATTGTTCTTTTCTGTTGCTACTTACCCATCCATTCCTCCCTCTAGGGCAAAAAAAAAGAGAAAAGAAACCTAAGAGAGAAGAAAATATTGAATGCCACAGCGTTTCCAAAGTCTAGATTTTAGGGAAAAAAAGATCTCTGAAGAATCAAAAAAAATCTGTGACCTTTACTCAAATTTTGTGACTTTTATGGGACTTCCGTGACCTTTTTCTCATTCGGTGATGGCAGACACCCTGGTAACATGTCTCATGCCCAACCTTTGGATCGATCATAGATAATACGGCAGACCATGACCAAACCAAGACAGACTCTCGAATGGTAATAAAATGCCAATCATAACAGCCCAAAAACACATTCAAAACTGCAGTGAAACTCTCTTAAAAATAGGCATTCTGCCATAATTTGCCGCTCTGTTGATGACATCCTCCACAGGTTTCAAAGCTAAAAACATGTGGGTAGTTTGAAATCTTATAATAAAACAGTTTTGCTCACTAAATATTGAAAAATAATTCATTTCATTTATCACTGATTACGGAAATTAAAGCACATTCACATTAACAAAAAATCAAGGATTTTCCAAAAATGGGACATATGGTCACTATGTGGAAGGGGAGGGATCGCTGATAAAATTCTTGTTAAAAGGGGATCACACTTCTAAAATTTTGGGAACCACTGTAATACAGACTACAAATTTGCCACAAACATAAAAGTTTTGATTATCTGTGTACTTGCAAGGTTCAACATTTGCTAAACCTACAAGTTATTGCCAATTTTGAATGGCGGATTTTGACATTTCTTTCATCTCTTGCCAAGAGCTTTGTATCAGATCTCATTATCATGGAATTTGGCTCCTGCAATAAAATTACCCTTGAGGCAGCGCAACACAAATTTGAGAGAACATTGTTAAATTCACAAACTTTTCTTATAAAAGAAATCAAATGAGGAAAAAACTGATATTTACATAACTCAACATGGAATGATGAACTTAGTAATGATAAGTCAAGAAGGATGCTCTTTTACATTGCCATCAACTGAATTTTTGCACTTTTATAGACCAAATTTTACTCAATTAAAACAAAGACTGGGTTATAAATCACCATTAAATTAACGCATAAGTACCCCCTTCCCGACTTCTCCATGTTGGTAGGCATCCAGTCTGATGAAAGAAAACAATGCCACTCTTGTGTACATAAACAAGCAAAACCCAATATTTAAGTCCAAGAAGGAAAACCTAAGCAACTGCCATAACTTAAAAAAACTGGCTTGATGTTAACAGTAAACAGTTGATCCCCCCACACACACGAAGAATTTCATGTTCATCACTGGCATGAAAAATTTCAAAAAGACGAGTGGTTTTATCTGAATAAAGAAAAAAAACCACCTTTTCGTAGAAAAAATCATTACTCACTCTTTATAGCACTCTTAAGGCTCTTTATTAAAATCTGCTTTACCATTTCACTAACCAAAAGGCTGATCCAAGGGATTGTGATTTTAAAAATAAAATTGAGTGCAAAAATTTGGCAGGAAAAGCTGAAATTCTTAAATTACAAGAAAAACCCATAACCTTCTCTTTATTTCTTTTTTTCCTGCTTTCAATGACTATTTTCTAATTTCCCAATCTTTTTATGATGGTAAACACCTTGTTCTCAGTTCATTGCTTCTAACTACATCCCATTATAATAAAAAAAATCCACTTGAATACATTTCTTTCAACTAGATCAGGAAGGGTTAACTAAGTAATTCTCAAACTTCTGCCAACCACTGCTTCCCCTGCCACTTACCCTTACCATCAATTATCTAGGACTCCTTGGATAAACTGAGAATTGTCTAGAAAACAACTATGTCAAAGCACTGAATAGGTATACTTTGATATCTACAAATCACTATGTTGCCAACGACAGATGTTGGGGATGGCCTCTAGAACCATGATGCACACTTTGAAAAACACCAAATTATCTTGTTCATATCAGGAAAGTGGCTAACATAGGTTTAAGAGTTGGCCTTTTACATTTGAATAAATATGTTTTGATAAAGCTGAAAGAGAGAATAATTAAGTTCTAACCTCTAAACATTTTACATAGTCTTTCAGTTTTCCTTCATACAATGTGCTTATGAGATCAGCCTGCTCTGTGTACTTAAATTTCTGCTCCAGAGCATCAAACATCACTCGACATAGCTCTTGCACATCATGTTGTTGCCAAGCTATAAAAACCATAATGAATTTTAACTAGGTATCAGCAATACAGTATTATTTGGATATATATAAAATAACTGAAAATACTAGCCACTTCCAGACTTACAATCAGGTCCCGTTTCAAGCATGGGTCCATAAGTTCAATTATTTTTAAGCTGAAATCGTAGCAAGCAAGAAGTATTAATTTGCTATCAGAAACAAGGCAATCCTACCTCGAAAAGAAACCAAAGAGGACTAACCAAACCAGGTTGAGGAAAAATCTTAAAATGTTCAGTCACTTCTAGTATTATGATTTTAGAGTTGGCCTTCAAGTTACAAACTTGAATATTTGTGTGTTCTTGGTGAAATCATAGATTGACTTTACCTACATTTGGCTAAAATATTTTCAACAGACTAGCATCTCTTCTTCTTTCTATTTGTGGGTGGGTCATTCCATGTCAAATCACCCAGCCATGACACCCATAGTCTCAGATTTCAATGATTTTTTTTTTATTTGTTGCATTTACCATCCTTATTAACCATGTGAAATATTATTTGCATATCTCTAAAACTTTTTGAGAAAACAAATGTTGAAATTAATCAAAAACTGATGCAGATGACTTTTCCGAGGCTCGATTTTTAAGCGGCATTGTTTGAGAAAATAAATCATAACTTTTTCAATTTTCAATATATTCAAGTGAAAGTTTCACTAAAGTGTTCACAAAAACATACAGAATATGAATAAAAATAATTCATATGCTTACATTTGAAATTTACATGCAAAAAAAGTATGTAAACTTTGTTTTTGTGGAATTTTTCGTTAGAAAAAATACAATTTTTCTAACATATTTTTAGACCAGAGGCACAGCAGTTACCAAAACAACTTTTATTTTAAATTTCTCCTAAATATATGAAGTAAAATACTGGAGAAAAAAAATAATGTTTTTTTGACCGTTAATATGTTTATTCTGGCTCGCAACACAAAATTCATCGAAATAAGACTGGATCGTTCTGATTTCAAATCATTCAACTAGATACTGAAATGCAACCCATCATCCCGGATTCCAATTATTATTTTTTATTTATTGCTTCCACCATGCAAAGTTTCATGTACACATCTCAAAAACTTTTTGAGAAATAAAATGTTTTCTAACCTCATGAATGACGTCTCTTAGGCTAACCCCGTCCAAGCAATATTATTTGTGAAAATATATCATAACCAGGGGCGCAGCCAGAAATTTTGTTCGAGGGGGGGGGGGGGGGGTAACCAAGTCGCCCTCCCTCGCTACGCCCTTGATCATAACTTTGCAGATTTTCAATATATTTAAATGAAATTTCCACTAAGATGCTCACAAAAAAAAGCAGATTATGAATAGAAAAAATGTAAACCTTAGAGGGAAAAAGTCATTTAAATTTAATTTCTTAATTTTTAACACAATTTTTAAACTTTTTTTTGGATGCACAGCATGAATTTCCAATTTTTTTTAAAATTTAATCCTATTAATATATTAAGAAGAAGACTGTAGAAAAGTAAACATTATTTTGACAGTTAATACATTTGAGTAACAAAACAACTGTACTTATATGACTACATTAATTAAATTTGTACATTTTGACTTAATATAATGATTCATGCTTAGTAAAAATAAATTTATATTTTATTTTTCACGTACGCTTATACATTTATTATAGTATTCACTAAATTAAGTTTCACGAGTAGTTAATGCAATAATTCAAAACAATAAATTTTATAATTCTAGGATTAAATGAATTCATGAAATAATTAGAAATGTTAATGTAATGTGTCAAATGGGAGTTCGTGAAAAAAAAGGTTTTGGGTGAATAAAATAATTTTTCAAATTAAACCTTCATGTTCAGATTCTCAGAAGTGTTCAAATTCCAAATAATTAATTTCACTTTTAATTGATCTATAAATATTTCTTATGATGCAACAAAGACAAACTTTTGCAATCTGATATACTTTTGCATAAAGAATTATTTTGTATTTGATAAATCCAGATAATATTAATCATATATATAGATTAATTTTTGAAGTTATTTAACATGCTTAATTATAAAGTTATTTTACCACATCAGTGTTAATTTTTTTTTAATTTGATTTTTACAGCATATATATTAATAAACATATATTTAATGTATATGATAAATATGAAATGGTTATACTTGTGTGAAAAAAAAATCTACATTATAATATTTAACACAAGCCTTTATATATTTTTCCCAAGAAATAATTTAAAACTGCTGATAAAAAGCCAGGATAGGAAGCATTAAATCACAAAGAATGAAATAATTATCAGCTACAACCTAATTGTTGTAGCTGAGGCAGATGGAAGAGAGTAGAATTGAAAATCTAATGTATATAATGCCTGGGGGTGATATATAAGATGTGATGTTTCTTGTTGTGATGATGATTGTAAAAAATAATAGCTTCTGTGAAGATATAAGCACACTGGTCTTTGTCCTTCAGAGGGCAGCTGGTGTCTTATTTAATTATAAGACTTTATCATCCCAGCAGGTGATGATAAAGTCACTGCTGCTGCTTCATTGCGAAAACTAAAACAAAAGTGTTAGAACTAAACTGCCCCCCCCCCAATCAAATGATGCAAGTCTCAATTATGATCTTGCTGAAGACAGAATGTGCTCCATAAAGTAGCCTACTCCAGGGTTAGCAACTTTTTCTTATGATAACACAATTTCCATTTGAGCTAAATATTTTATATCATCATTTTGGAATTCAAAGTAAAATGTCAGAAAAGACACTTTATAGTGTTGGAAAAAAAACTGGATCTGACTGTCATAAAAAGTGTTATGCAAATGTGTAAAATCTGTTACCCATTACATCATTGGACCCATCGGACGTCAATATTGAGGAGTGGAGCAAGTTCTGAACATTTATCTACTGTGTGTTTAAGCATCATAGAGCTTTTTTCTCAAAGTATGAAATATATCCGAAAGCATGCTTTAATCCTTTAAAATGCCATAAGAAAAAATAACAAAAGGTTTAAGGATAGTAAACTTGTATTTTTCATGTATAAATGAAATAAATGGGTGTACAAAATCAATTCTAGGGCAAAAAATATGCCATGCCTGTAGGGACAGTGAATATAAACAACAATAAATTAGGTGAAGAAACTGAATACTGTGAAGAGATGAACAGTAATAGCAATGTAGAGAAGTACTTTGGAAAAACGTCAATTATTAAACAAGAAGCACTTGAAGGAATAAATTCATCTTTACAGAACATAGAAGAGTCACCAATTAAACTTCATAGGGTAGCTCCACAGTGCAAGTCAAACAATGCCAAAAGAAAAGTTGAATCTGCTAGCAACACTTTAAAATCAAATGTTTGTCAAGTTTTTGAAGAATTACCAGAAAATGAATCTCAAAGCACACTTAATGAAGATATTAAACTGAAAGCAAATATGAATATTTTGATAAAGTTAATTAGAAATAAGACTCAATTTAACCATCACAACAAGGGGAAAACTGCAAATTTTAACTCTGGCCCCTGCTTTAAGAAAGGGGAACAAGGAAAAAAATCTGAAGAGTTCAATGTCACTGAATATGCTGTGCGAAAAGCAGGAGAGCTTTTGTAAATGAAAAAGCAAAGGTGAGCCATTGTGTTTTTATTATAAAAAGAATCAAAAATTAAATTTCAATGATTTTTTTGCAATCTAATTTTTTAATGCAAAGGTTTAAATTTTCTTTCCTAGTCATAATCTACATTTTTTTTGTGAGCATCTTAGTGGAAATTTCATTTGAATATATTGAAAATCTGCAAAGTTATGATATATTTTCACAAATAATATTGCTTGAATGGGGTTAGCCTAAGAGACGTCATTCGTGAGGTTAGAAAACATTTTATTTCTCAAAAAGTTTTTGAGATGTGTACATGAAACTTTGCATGGTCAACAAGCATGGAAGAAGCAATAAATAAAAAATAATAATTGGAATCCGGGATGATGGGTTGCATTTCAGTATCTAGTTGAATGATTTGAAATCAGAACGATCCAGTCTTATTTCGATGAATTTTGTGTTGCGAGCCAGAATAAACATATTAACGGTCAAAAAACCATTATTTTTTTTCTCCAGTATTTTACTTCATATATTTAGGAGAAATTTAAAATAAAAGTTGTTTTGGTAACTGCTGTGCCTCTGGTCTAAAAATATGTTAGAAAAATTGTATTTTTTCTAACGAAAAATTCCACAAAAACAAAGTTTACATACTTTTTTTGCATGTAAATTTCAAATGTAAGCGTATGAATTATTTTTATTCATATTCTGTATGTTTTTGTGAACACTTTAGTGAAAATTTCACTTGAATATATTGAAAATTGAAAAAGTTATGATTTATTTTCTCAAACAATGCCGCTTAAAAATCGAGCCTCGGAAAAGTCATCTGCATCAGTTTTTGATAAATTTCAACATTTTTTTTCTCAAAAAGTTTTAGAGATATGCAAATAATATTTGACACGGTTAATAAGGAAGGTAAATGCAACAAATAAAAAAAAATAATTGAAATCTGAGACAATGGGTGGCATTTTGCCGGGTGATTTGAAATGGAATGACCCAGCTCTTATTATAGGAAAGAGATGATAAATACATTTATACAATTACAAATACAAAGGCCCCAACAAGGTGGCTGCAAAAAGATGCCCATAAAAAATATAGATGTCGAATATATATATCTTAAACTATATCAAAAATACAGCAACCCAATAAGAGCAATAAAAAAACCCAATAATTATAATGAAATATGAATATACTGCCCATAAAAACTTATGGTTGTCTCATCTAAGTATGGATAGCTTCTGGATTTATCCCAATATGTTTATCATACTTCTTTTTAGCTGTATCAATTGTGTTAGAATTCATGAACCCCGGAGGTAAGCTATTCCATTTACTACCAACCCTATTAGAGGAAAAACTCTCTGCGACACCACAACCTAGAATTTCCTTTACCAATCGATACTGGTGTCCCCTTGCTAAAGCAGTTGATTAACAATGCATTAATAACTCGTGGTCCATTTCATCCATCCCGTTAAAAATTTTAAGCTCTTTGATCACATTCCCCACCGACATCTGCGCTCTTTCAATGTAAACATTTTCAAAAGATCAAGTCTCTCTTCATAGTTTAAGCCCTGTGTATCTATGCATCATCTACGCAATTTTCATTATATGAATTATTTATATTTAATGCTGAACTTCTAGGGCAGTTTACTGCTGTTTCATTTCCAGAGAGGAGTGGTTAGAATAATCAAAATGTTCATTTTGTCATTCACGAATTTTTTTCTTATAACACACAACAATTTTTTCAATTAACAACATTAAATACATTAGGGACCCTGAGATTAATGACATTGTCCCTGCCTTTACACCCCAACAAGTTTCAAACTCTACTCTATCCACCAGTCCCCCCCCCCATACCCCTAATATTCCCCCTTTAGTACCTCACCCACCTTCACCCCTCCCGCCCCCAAACTAAATACTTTTAAATTAGGTACCATCAACGTTAGAAGTTTAAATAATAAAATCCCCTCTTTCAAATCCATTTTGCTTGCTCACAATCCCCGCTTTCTTGGAGTCACCGAATCTTGGTTAAATAACCCAGTGTCGAATTCTGAATTTCTTCCCCCTAATTACAGTGCTTTCCGTAAAGATAGAAACTCTCGTGGGGGAGTTGTCGCCCTGGTTTTCAATAATTCCATTCCTCTCACTGAAATACCCTTGCACACTGACCTTGAAATGGTTGCAGCAGAATGGTGTCACCGAAATTGTTTTCCCCTAGCCATTTTTTCCCTCTATGTACCTCCCTCCCCAGATCTACATCTTTTTGACCAACTTGAACTTATTCTTGAAAAATTCTCCCCTACACATTCCCTACTTCTCACTGGAGATTGGAATCTTCCAGGCATTGACTGGATAAATATCCATTCTAACTTTGGCAACCACCGAATTAATAATAAAGTTCTCTGCATTTTCCTTAAATTTAATCTTGTCCGATCTATCTTAGAACCAACTCGAATTACATCTCACTCCAGTTCAATTCTGGATATCATTGTAATTTCCAATCGAATTACAATTCTTGACACCTCCATGTTTGAGGGTTGCTTGGACCATAAAATCCCCTTCATTGATTTTTCCCTTCAGCAATCAATTACCTCCTACAAACTTAATACCAAACCAAATTTTAATAAGGCCAACTACCCCCTCATGCGAAATATTCTTTGTTCCCACTTTTCAGATTTCTTATCGCTTTCCTCCTCCAATAACATTGTGTGTGTGTGTGTGTGTGTGCCACCTCTTCTCAATTGGCCCTTTTCATCCATGACCTATTGGGAGCCATAGATAAAAACTTACAAACTGACGTCATTTTCTTAGATTTCTCAAAAGCATATAACAAAGTCCCCCACGATAAATTACTTTTTAAACTTTCCACCCTCAGCTTAAACGTTCAACTACTTAATTGGTTAGAAGCCTTCTTAAAATATCGCAAACAATTTGTCCATTTCAAAGACCACAACTCTCCACTGGCCACCATAAATTCTGGAACCCCACAAGGATCAGTAATCTCCCCAATTCTATTTTTAATATACATTAACGACCTCCCTGAAACCCTCAACTGTACCACAAGACTTTTTGCTGATGATTGCGTAATCTACTGCACCATAACTCACGAGTCAGACCAAGAACTTCTCCAACACAATCTCAATTCCATCTCCCAATGGTGCTCCACATGGAAAATGACTCTTAACATCTCTAAAACGGTTCTCATGAGGATTTCACATAAGACCTCACCTTTCAAATTTTCATACTCCTTCAATAACTCGTCCATATCCCAGGTTTCTCATTACAAATACCTCGGTGTTATCATTTCAGCAGATCTGCGCTGGAATAAACACATTGATTATATCTATCAAAAATGCCTCAATAAACCCATTTTCCTTCGTCGAAATCTAAAACACTCTACTCGTGACGTTAGACTTCAGTGTTATCAAACCTAATTTTTCCAGTCCTCTCCTATGCCTCCGAAATTTGGGATCCCTACACTGCTAGCAATATCGAGAAGCTGGAATCAATACAAAATAAATCCACCCGTTTTATCTATGACAGTTGGTCCTCCTATGGGTCTGTCTCTGAACTTAAACGTGAACTTAATCTTCTCCCTCTAAATACTCACTGCCTTCTTTCTCGATTAACCATGCTTTTTAAAATTCTCCATGGCCTTCTTAATTTTGATACCACCAGTATTCTTTCCAAACCAACATATCTCTCCAGTAGACTTGATCATCCCACTTAAGATTAACTCTATCTCCGCTACCACCGACATACTCTCCCCTCCACTGTCGTTGATTCCCCCACGCCATTTTTATTTTCGAAAAATATAAAACTTTTTTCTGCCACCATCAACCGCATTCTCATGTTTAGGCCTCGGCCAACATTATTGTATAAATAACCAAGAACTACACCCCACATTTCTATCATATCAATTTTAATTTTAAAAACAAACACAAACCTTCACTGCTATCCCATCCAAAACTAGTTGTTAACTGTGTAGTTCCTACAGCAGCTTTCTTGCTTGTCTATATAAATAATCAAAATAACATAATTGTAATAAATTAGTATTGCAAAATGATACAATTGGTATAATAAACTTAATGAATAAATATTAAAGCAACAACAATTAATATGTTACCTGCAGTTGTAAGAAAAGTTTCTGCAACTGATATGGAATACTTTTAATTCCATCTTCTTCTGTTCCATCAAACTCCCATCTACAAAAAAAAACAAAAAAAACTTGATTTATAAAAACATTAAAACTAAGCTTTTAGCTTTTTCAATTATTGAGGGGGGGGGGGGGAGGGAGCTGAAGCTTTTTTTTCTCTTCCGATTTTCACCATATACTGATTGAATATGAATCATGATTTCTAGCATAGCAATGATTGTCTGATTTTCAATCATTTTTAATGTTCTCATCAGCGGGAGAATATACCGTTGAGATTTTTCGAACAAAGTAAGAACATGAAAAGAAAGTGGGTAGTAGCTCAGGAGTGAGGATAAATGTATTACCTGTTTGCTCAATTAAAAGCATGATATGTGGTAAAATCATGGTTTTCAGCATTCTCCAGCCGGGGCTTAGGGAGATCTTTGGCGGGCTTTGGAGCCTTTTCTAGAGGGAATTTATAGCATGAAGAAACAAAAATTAATAAGGATCGTCTCTGCCCCCAGGCTGGGGGTCCTGCCCCGTGGACAGGACAGCCATAAAACTATTTGCCCATTGACACAACCTGTTCATGGGTAAAATCACTAAGAATGAAGAATTTTTTCATCATGCGAAATTGTACCAGTGAATGCAATTCAGTAAAAGCATCACAATCTATAGAAACACTAAATGTATTGAATAATGTATGATGAGTTTCTTCAAAAGTTCACTTTTGAATGGTACAAAATGCATGTCAGTATCAAGACATATAGCAAGTCGATGGAGGAAAAGCAAACAACATAACAGAATATCTGTTCTGTAGTTACTAATGTTTGCACATATGATGTCAGTCTATTTCAGCAAATTTTGCAATCACACTAGCGCAATATGTGGCTGTTATAAAATGACTGCTACCACTGTTTTAGGTAGAACTTCATTTTACCACTCAACTAAGAAACCTAGGGCATTTTTATTTTAGGAATTCCAAACCCCCAAGAAGGGAAGATATAAGTCATGAAATTTCAACAATCGGAGATGAACCGTTTGGGTGTGATTGCATGTCAAAATAACTTTGCGATCAATATGGAAGCATCCATTGTTCTAATGTTAATCAACAGTTTATCAAGGATAGATCATGTTCAATGTAATGTTCCAATACCAAACGATTGTTTTCAGATAACACAATGACATCGGTGTAGCTGGTATCATACATATAGCCATGCAATTCATTTTATATTGTTTACATGGTTTAAAAATATAATTAGGCCTATCACAGATTCCTGTGAAACATGTTTCTTATTAACACTAATTTACCAACATCTAAATCAATTTTTGTAGCCTGCATTCGATTCGACGAGAAAAGCTTTTACACCAACAATAAATAAAATCTTTTTTTGATTTTTTTTGAAACCCCCTCTCCATTTTCGTAAAACTATGTGTATGTTTCTATTATTTTGTTTTTCTGTTTTAGTTTGTTGATGCTGTTTACTAATAAGCAACTGTGTTTTTTATTATTCATTATAAACTTGCAATGTATCATCCAGTATCGGTCTCTAGACCCCTTGGCTGATCTTTTTGTTTCATCTTGTATTTATGTACAAATATAAAACAATAAAAAAAAATCAAGTTGAACAGAATTTTTAAGCCCTGCCAAATGCGTTTCTCAGGTACAAGAAAAAAAAGCAAAAGATTGGTTCTGTGAGCTTTTTCTCACTTTTCTAGGACTTCATAACTCTATACTAGTAGACACATTTAAATATAACCTAATGTTTTTTCTGAAACAGCAGCAGGCACCTATGGAAACTAAACAGATCAGTAACTTGATGCCAATATTACCATCCTTTTATTCAATGCCAGAATACAAATACAACACCACAACAGGCAAAATGCCCAGCGAGGTGGCTGAGAAAAAGATGCCCATAACAAATATGGATGTCATATATTTCAAAAATAAAGCAACCCAATTAAAAATGTAATTAGAAACATTATAAACAATATATACACATGATAAAATATTATACAATGCCCATAAAGAATACTTATGGTCGTCTTATTCTAAGTATGGATAGCTTCTCGATTTACCCCAACATGTTTATCATATTTCTATTTAAATGTGCCAATTGTGTTACAATTTACTACCTCTGGGAGTAAGCTATTTCACTTATTAACAACCTTATTAGAGAAAAATTCCCCGCAACACCATAGCCTTGCATTGTCCCTCACCAAATCGATACTGGTATCACCTTGTAAAAGCAGTCGATTGGCGGTGTACTAGAAGTCCATGGTCCATCCTATCCATCCCATTGAAAATTTTGAACACTTCGATCACATCTCCTCGACACCTGCGTTCATCCAATGTAAACATATTCAAAAAATGTAGTCTCTCTACATAACTCAAGCCCCGTGTGCCAATAAGGACACATGTAGCTCTTCTCTGCACCCCTTCAACCAAGTCTATGTCTCTCCGTAGGTATGGTCTCCAAAACCTTACAGCATACTCCAGTCCAGAACGAACTAAGCCTCGAAAAAGCGAAAGAATGACTTTAGGAGAACGCGAAGAGATCTTCTTGAAAATGAGACCAATCATTCTATTTGCTTTTTTGACCACCGCTGAACAATGTTCAGAAAACCTAAGCCACTCGTCAATGAGAATTCCCAAATCGGTGACCCTAGTTGCATCCGGGATAGTGACACCATTCAACTCGTAAGAGAACCATGGGTTCCTCGAACCAAAATGAGCTACCATGCACTTATCAACGCTAAACGTCATGCTCCATTCATTTGCCCATGCTGCAATCCTGTTTAAGTTGGTCTGGAGCAACTCCCTATCGCTTTGATTCACCATTACCCCCATTAGCTTCACATCATCTGCGAATTTGCTAATTATCCCATCGATACCCTGATCGAGTTTATCAATAAAAAGTGAAAAAAGTATGGGGCCAAGGACACTTCCTTGAGGAACTCTACTTGTGACAATGTAAAAACACGCCTTTTTCGAACAAAAGGGTATGACATCGTGCAAAACAGAGGACAGTTTCGTACTAAATTCCTCCCATTGACTTACCACCCCTTCTGATTCCAACCTGTCTTTGAAAACTTCCGCTAACCTTCCTCTCAGAACATCAAAGTTAGTTCTTCGAAAGCAAGGAACCAGTCTTTTGTTATCAACCTTACCCGAGGAAAAGTTACCGTGAAATCTGACGATACGATGATCACTGGAAGAAAACTCTTCCCCTACCGAAACATGCTTAACAAGATGCTCAGAACTAGTGAGAACTAAATCCAAAATAGCAGTACCTCTAGTGGCTTCTGATACATGCTGATACAAAAAATTTTCGAGCACCAACTCAAGAAACTCTCTTTCATACTGATCTCTCGATGAAAGATTCTCCCATTGAATACCTGGGTAATTGAAATCCCCTAGTATGAGGATCCTCTTTCGCTTACACATGTAGGAAATTTCATCATGCAATTTGGCGATGTAGTTTGGATCCCTATTTGGTGGATTGTAACAAACCCCAACAATAAGTTTATAATGTCTTTTGTTCTCAAGCTCAACCCATACAGTTTCAATATCACATTTCTTCACGTTACACTCTCTAGCCTTCAAACATGATTTCACGTATATCAACACTCCACCTTCTTTCCTATCCGATCTATTTCTGAAAAAAGTATCGCATCCTGAGATGTGTAAAAAAGATTCATCCCCATCCTTTGCCCAAGATTCAGTAATGGCTATAAGATCCAGGCCCTCCACAACCATCATAGTTTCTAAAAAATCTTTCTTACTACCCAAGCTCCTGGCATTAATTAGCACACATTTTAATTTACCCGGTGATTTATTGTCAATCGAGAAGCCATTCAAGTCAGTGGTGGGTAATTCCCCGTCAGTACTGTTATGATTAACTAACCCGCATTCCCGACTATGTGGTCTGGGAGTAAAAAACCTAACCTAAGACTATCGTAAACCTCCCTGACCCCCCTTTTATTTAGATGGATCCCATCTGAACGAAGCCACCTATCAGTAAATGCGGGAAGCTCCAAAAACGTGACCCCAAGTGAGGAGCAAATGTCCTTCAGTCCTATATTGAATTGTTGGATCCTACTCCTATACCGTCTACTACCCCTTGGCAGCACTGGAATCACTGCCACATCTGAACCCCCCTCCTCCCTAGCGGATAATAGTAAATCCCGGTACTCTGACAGAGACTCACTAATATTCGCTCCTACCTGATTCGTTCCCACCCACAGAATCACATGCAAGGGTAACTTTCGGCGATGAAAAACGTCTCGAACATTGAAAATCTTCCCCCCAGGAAGACAACAGCGCTCGAAACCCAGAAAATCCCTACACACTCTGTTCCCAAGTTCCCTAACCATAGAATTGCCGATGATTAAACCCCTATCACTATCCCCCTCTACCTCATCCACTACCACCCATTTGCCCTCTAAACTGTCGTTTTTCATGGAGATTGCTTCTTCATCAACAGGTGGCTCGACGACAAGAGGCTCTGGCTTCGTTATAACTGGGCCCTCTAGAACCCTAACTTTTCCCTGTAAGGCTTCGACCTCGAGTTCCAACCTTTCCCTATCCAAGCACCCTTTACAATTGAAACTATCAGCTACTATACCCCTAGACCAGGGAAATCTCCCGTCGCAAGCTCTACACAACACTAGTCAAGGTCCAGGCATACTAACACTATTGCTAAACTAGATAATAATTAAAAATAGGAAAATGAGAAACGTTAACAAGAAATTAAAAAAAATTACAATGCGAAATATATGTAGGGGATTGTACGAAAAAATAGAATGTAAAATAGAAGGCTCAACACTAAATCACGAAGAAAAAATATATAATAAAAGAATACAACACACTCAAAAAAAGTATTAAGCTACAAAGTGCAATTTATACTTAATAAAATTAGCCAACTATATATATATATCTGTTCACTAACCTAAAACAATAGGACCCAAAATGACAAAAAGACAGAAATAGCTGGAGCTTTTTTTGTTCTCATTTAATGCATCACAAAAAGTGAAAGATTTTTTGAGATTCCTGGAATTTTTTTTTTATTTTTTTTTTTAAATGCTTATGCGTCTCTATCGCCTTATGGTTATGGCATGAGAAAGAAAGGATTCACTTTAGAAAGGACTACTGTATCTCCGAAATAAATGTTGTGAATCTTTTTTTAAAAACATGCTTTGTCAGTAAATCTTGTGCAGGAACCAAAATGAAAACTTGTTTTTCTCTTGTCATATGTGAGTTTCTCTCTCTCTCCATCATCTACATTTATTTTCAACTTATTGAATAGAAATTTATAACAAGAATTGGTTTTAATGAATTACGAAGAAAAATATGTGAAGCGTAATAACCAAGGCCCAGATGTTGTTGACCTAAAAACACCTGAAAAATGAACATCAAAAACGTTCCAAAAAACTTGAAAAAATGCCTTAAAAATTTAAAACACAAGATTTAAAAACTAAAAGATAAAATTCCCCAAAAATGAAAAAAAATGCTATTAAAATACACTGCTGGCCACCGTAAATGCAACACCCTGAAGAAAGCATGCAAATAATATGAAATTTACAACATGCATTAGCGGAGGTGAGATATGCAAATGATTAGAATTTCAGCGCAGATGCACATCACGCGCGCCTGTGGCGCCATTTCAAAGTGCTATTTAAGGCTTGGAGATTTCGACGATTTGAAGTATGGCAATTGTGTTTTTCTTGTGGTTTTTTCAAAAAAACGATCAATTAGGCCTCGTAGAAAACAGCGATCATCTTTTGATCAAGTATCCGAGTTCGACAGAGGAAGGATCGTGGCCTACCGAGATTGTGGATTATCTTTCAGGGAAATCGGTAGTCGTGTTGGACGAAACCAAACAACTGTATTGATGTTTACTAATAAGTAACTGTGTTCCTTATTATTCATTATAAATTTGCAATGTATCGTCCAGTATGGGTCTGTAGACCCCTTGGCTGATTTTTTTTTTGTTTCATCTTGTATTTATGTAGAAAATTAAAACAATAACAATAACTTCTGCGACAGATCATAGACTCTTGTTAATGCTCTGGTGTCAGCCATGATGAAAAGCTTGATACCATATTCATTGAAATTTGACAATTCCTTGATAATTTGGAGGAATTCTGTTCGTTATTTGCATATCTTTTCTGTGACTTGGGTATGTCAGTGTCACCTATAGACTGTATTTTAGTTGTTTTTTTTTCTTGTCATAAAAAATGTCCAGTGACCTAGCAATGCTAACCCTGCGAACCATTTTGTATTTTGGTTATTTTTCTGGTTTTTATAAATTTTTAAAGTTTCTATGGACTTTTTGCCCATCCTGTACAAGAAACTCATGTTGCTTTTTTGAGATCAACATTGCTAAATAAAGGGATAATTTGTTTGAGGTTGAATCCATAATTTCTGCTTTACCATTGAGTTGGTGTTTGCATAGTAATGGTATTGATCCTTTCATTAACACAAACATATCAAATTACACTGCTGGCCACCGTAAATGCAACACCCTGAAGGAAGTATGCAAATAATATGAAATTTACAACATGCATTAGCGGAGGTGAGATATGCAAATGATTAGAATTTCAGCGCAGACGCACATCACGCGCGCCTGTGGCGCTATTTAAGGCTTGGAGATTTCGACGATTTGAAGCACGGCAATTGTGTTTTTCTTGTGGTTTTTTCAAAAAAACGATCAATTATGCCTCGTAGAAAACAGCGATCATCTTTGGATCAAGTATCCGAGTTCGACAGAGAAAGGATAGTGGCCTACCGAGATTGTGGATTATCTTTCAGGGAAATCGGTAGTAGTGTTGGACGAAACCAAACAACTGTAATGCGGATATGTGATCGTTGGATGCAGGAGGGTACGACGGACCGACGTGTTCGATCGCATCCACCTTAGTGCACCACTTCACGTGATGACAGGCGTATTGTGCGTATGGCAGTGACGGATAGCTCAGCCCCATCACGAACCATAGCACAGCACATTCAGTCTGTACCGCATCATCCAGTGTCTGCGCGTACCATTCGACGCCGTTTACAGCAGAGTGGTCTGTCCGCAAGACGTCCATTGCTTCGTCTACCCTTGACGCAGAACCACAGAGACGTCTCCGCCGCCAATGGTGCGATGAAAGAAGGATGTGGACGGCACAATGGAATGAAATTGTCTTTACTGACGAGTCACGCTTCTGTCTGCAACACCACGATGGTCGGATTCGAGTCTGGAGACACCGTGGAGAGAGGATGCTGAACAGCTGCGTTATGCACCGCCACACTGGTCCTGCACCGGGTATTATGGTATAGGGCGGTATTCGATATCACTCTCGCACTCCTCTAGTACGCATTGTCGGTACTTTAAAAAGCCAGCGCTACATCTCCGAGGTGTTGGAGCCAGTTGTCCTTCCTTACCTTCAGGGCTTGCCCACAGCCATATTTCAACAGGATAATGCGCGACCACACGTGGCACGCATTGTCCAAAGGTTCTTCGTCAATCGCCAGATTGAATTGCTTCCCTGGCCAGCTCGCTCTCCGGATCTTTCGCCGATAGAAAACATGTGGTCCATGGTTGCTCAACGATTGACCCAGATTACATCCCCAGCTGCCACACCAGATCAACGTTGGCAACGCGTGGAAGCTGCTTGATCTGCTGTACCCCAAGAACACATCCAAAGTCTCTTTGAATCAATGCCGAGGCGTGTGGCAGCGGTGATCTCCAACAATGGCGGCTACTCTGGCTACTGATTTTGGCAGGAACCACACTTCACAGAAGTCTATAAATTTAATCATTTGATGCTTGGTCAACATGTTATCTACAAAATAAATATTGTTGCGATATCTCTTGTCTTTCTTGGTGTTGTAATTTGGGTGGCCAGCAGTGTAATAATTATTTTTTTATTTCTTTAGAAACTAAACCAGTCAAATTATATTGTGTATATATGTATATATATAACTGGAGGTAAAAGAAAAAAAAATTCTCATAGTATCTATTGAAAATCACATTCATTCTCAACATTAGACTTCATCGAATTTCCGAAAAGACAGGATAAACTTCTCTCAACATCAACAGATATTGTTGGCGATATTTTGAAGGGGAAGATCTGATCTACTCACAGTGTTAATTTCTCTTCAATTTCAGACATTTCTGTAAAGACATCAAGACATCAAAAATTTTCCTACAGGCTCCAAGTCCTCTTTTCTCCCCATTATTTTTTTAAATTTCATGATAAAAAATTGGCATACCCCACTTTTAGCATGCTGACTTTATCATTAGCATCAATAAGCTACATACCTTTCTACAAGGACTGAAGGATGGAAACCAGAATACTGAAAATTGATCTTATGTACACCATCAGTTCTTCAATATTTCCAAGGCAACACAAAACTTAAGAAATCTTACTCCATGCAGCATTCTTACGGATCAAAATCATTCAACATGAATTTGCAAGTTTCGAAATTCTCCTTGCAGTACATGCAAATACTATACCATGTTCCCTTTTATATTATTGTTCAAAAGCAGGCGTATTATTGTACAAAAGCGGATTTCGGCCCAGAGAGCTGAATGGCCATTTATAATAGATGAGAGTCTTCTTACCGAGCCATGTGGCTAACACACTAGAGGCAGCTCGCTTGTAACGATGTATCACTACCTTTTTGTCTGGGTCGTAGTAATTGTTCAAACGAAAATTTTATTATGTTCCTGGAGTCATATAAGCCTGAATCAGGGTTGGTAAAAAAAACGTTTTTTTTGAAAAAAACCAAAAAACCGGGTTTTTTTGGTTTAAACCAGTTTTTTTGTTTTAAATAGTATTAACATTAAAAACAATGAAATTTCTGAAAAATTATTCAAACTTCCAATAATTAACGAAAATAAAATGTTTATTAATGTAATTAACACTATTCCCATGCTAATTAATCAATAAATATTTATTAAACTGTAACAAAAACCAACTTTTGCCATTTAATTATTTTTTGCTTAAATCAATGGATTACTGTGTAATTGAAAATTCTTTTAATGTTATTATTATTCATATAATATATAAAGGTTTTTCTCCAGTTACTTTCAGTATACTTAATTACGAAGCTATTTTGCAAAAAGTAATAAAAATTAGGTGAATATAATGCATTTAATGATGCATAAATAATGCAGATTAATTAACAATGATTTACGATATACAGGGTGATTATAACTAAGGTTCTGATTTCAAAACACTAAAAAAAGAGCGATTGTCAGAATGACTTGAAAATTGACATGAATATTCCTGAAAAAATGCAATTTTATTTGATAAAGGGGAAAAAATACTTAAAAATGTAAAATTAATGACATCATCCAACATGTGGGAAATTTGCTCGCAGAATGGAAACGATAGCCAGTCAAGGCAAAATTATAACTTAATTATAGCATTGCATGAGTCCATAATTCACGGAAACATCACAAAAAAAAGGAAGTAATTGAACAAATAACTACAACTTACTCAAAAAATGTTAAATATGTTGTCCACCGCGTGTTCTGGCTATGAGGTTGAAAGCACAAAAATTCTTGTTCAACAGCAGAATCGGAATATGCCATGGTCATAATGTGGATGTGCTTGCAATTCAGCTTTATTAAACCAAGCGTGCCCCCTTTCCCCCGTTCATATTCCTGAGGAATGAGGAACTTCTAACATATAGGGAATGTGCTGGAGATTACAATTCATCAAAGTTTGCAATCTGACCACTGTTTATAACATTTTGAGGTACCCCCACAGCCAGTAGTTGCAAGGGTTAAGGTGCGTCCTGTCAAAATGGGTCTTCAGCAGCTGCTTTGCTGGTATTGCAATGTGCATCTTCATAGAAGTTCTATCCACACACTGATGCTGTGGAAGTCCCGAAATGATGAGGTAAAATAGATTATACTGCTGGCCAAGTACAGCATCATTTACTTGCACATTTTGCACTTTTTTCTTTTGCGAAAGAAACGTCCATTGCTTCAGGAGTATCCATGCAAATTTTCAGGTCATTCCGATCAGTACTTATTGTATAGTTTTGGAATCAAAACTTAAATTATAATCACCCTGTATATAGCTGATTATTTTTCATAAATCTGTTACTACTATACAGTAGAACCTTGATTAACTGGGCTTAACAGTGTGTGTGTGTGTGTGTGTGAAAGTATAAAAAAACAACTATTGAATATTAAGACTGGGAGATATACAGTAGGAGATGTGCTACTTCTTATGGGAATGAAAATGTATGTGAGGTAATGTAACAACTAGTACACTGGTCTTTGTCCTTTAAGGACAGCTGGTGTCTTTATTGGATTATAGGACCACCTGCCCCTACCATGATGGTGTCACTACTGTAGCTGCTTCTTTGTGAAGGGAAAAAGAAAGCCTGTGAGATATGTAATACACCACTACATTTAGATGTGTGATGCAATCCTTATTCATGAATTTGCTAAAGATAGAGCATCATAATGTAGCCAAAGGTTAGAAAATGTTGTAAGAATGAGAAGTTTTGGCTTTTATATATAACTTTAAATGACTAAGATACTTCATACGAAAAATATATATATATTCTGGCCACTTTTATGAGACTTTTTGAAAAAAACCACTTATAAAATCTTATGTCATTTAAAGATATACCGTCAGAATGTACCCCAAGGATATAAAATGAGGTAAAAATGAAACATTTTGGCTAATAATGAACAAATATGATATTTTTCAGGGAAAAAAATGATATTTAGGCCACTTTTATCTGATTTTTTGAAAAAACCAGTTGGTTAAAACCAAGGTTTAAACCAAACAACCCTGGCCTGAATCCCATGATTCGCCATTCGCGAGGCAGGGTAAGATAATTAAAGTAAAAGATTTGAAAGTAAAGTCTTTGTCAGGATTCGAGGTGCTCTTGGACCTGGGGAAGCAATTATTTTTATGGCTTTCAATACAAAGGCCACGGAACGGGAGGAACATCTAGCCAACAACAGGGAATGTTCAGACATTTCGAAATGGATAGAGAAGGAAGACTGCTCATTTGCGCTGCTGTGTATCATGTGGCGAAAAATTAGAATGTGTGCGAAGAAGAAAAGTGCAGGCGCAAAAGGCAATGGTGGATGATGCCAGTCAATAAGAGCCGCAACAGGTGATTAAAATTGAAAATTAAACATAACTTTTTATACAAGATATACAGAAGACTGGATGTTGTGAAGATATTTATTATTTTAGATGTTAATTTTTTTTTTTTTTTTTTAAGGAAGGGAAAAAAAAAAAAACTCATCTCTGCCTCTACCGGGAGTCGAACCCGGGTCCCTCGAGTTAAAAAAAAAAAAATTAACATCTAAAATAATAAATATCTTCACAACATCCAGTCTTCTGTATATCTTGTATTAACAAGTGGAGAGCAACATTCATGTCATATAACTTTTTATGTAAAGAATTCAATTTAAAGTAGGTTTAACAACTGTAATTTAACAAAGAAATGACTTTGAGTAAAATTATTTCATCAAATTGTTATTTTATTAGTTGAATGCTTTAATCATTGAATTATTGCTCCACTGCATGTTTTATACATGACAATCAGGGTTGGGTTTTTGTCAAAAAAACTGGTTTCAACTGTCAAAAACCTAAATGAATGTTTTTGAATAATATTTTCAACACAACAGGTTGATAACATGATGAGAAACTTACTTTATATATTAAGTTTTATTTTTAAACAATTTACTATAATTAAAACAAAATAGATTATAATTTGAAATTTTGAATTTTTTGACATGCAAAAGAGTCTAGAACAGATTATATGTAATTTTGTGGTCTATTTTATCTGAACTACTGATTACCAGTGTTCAATTTATCAAGTGAAATAGAGCTGTTTATTCAAAATATGTGTGATAGGGCATCAGCATTAGGTTTTTGGCTTCAGAAACCAACAAAAACTTATTTACTTACGTATTAAAACAGTCAAAAATTTATTGTCAATGTTATACAAATACAACGCCACAACAGGCAAAATGCCCAACGAGGTGGCTGAGAAAAGATGCCCTTAATAAATATGGATGTCATATATTTAAAAAATTCAGCAAACCTCCAATTAGAAATGCAATTAAAAACAATATATATATATATATATATACATGATAAAATATTATACAATGCCCATAAAGAATACTTATGGTTGTCTTATTCTAAGTATGGATAGCTTCCGATTTACCCCAACATGTTTATCGTATTTCTTTTTTAATGTGTCAATTGTGTTACAATTTACTACCTCCGGGGGTAAGCTATTCCATTTATTAACAACCCTATTAGAGAAAAATTCCCTGCGACACCATAACCTTGCATTGTCCCTCACCAATCGATACTGGTGTCCCCTTGTAAAAGCAGTCGATTGGCGGTGTACTAAAAGTTCATGGTCCATCCTATCCATCCCATTGAAAGTTTTGAACACTTCGATCATATCTCCTCGACACCTGCGTTCATCCAATGTAAACATAATCAAAAAATGAAGTCTCTCTTCATAACTCAAGCCCAGTGTGGCAATAAGGACACCCATAGCTCTTCTCTGCACCCCTTCAAATCAAGTCTATGTCTCTGAGTAGGTATGGTCTCCAAAACCTTACTGTATACTCCAGTCCCGGACGAACCAAGCCTCAAAGAAGCGGAGGAATAACTTTAGGAGAACGTGAAGAGACCTTTTTGAAAATGAGACCGAGCATTCTATTCGATTTTTTGACCACCGATGAACAATGTTTAGAAAACCTAAGCCGCTCGTCAATGAGAATTCTCAAATCGGTGACCCTAGTTGCATCCGGGATAGTGACACCATTCAACTCGTAAGAGAACCGTGGGTTCCTCGAACCAAAATGAGCAACCATGCACTTATCAACGCTAAACATCATGCTCCATTCATTTGCCCATGCTGCAATCCTGTTCAAGTTGGTCTGCATCAACTCCCTATCGCTTTGATTAGCGAATAACCCCATTAGCTTCACGTCATCTGCGAATTTGCTAACAATCCCAACGATACCCTGAAAAAGAAATAAAATGAAAGAATACAAATTTTTTTAATGCGATTTGCCATAAAAGACTCTATGGAAAATCGTTCAATTTGTTGTTTTGCAACCTTTTTTGGCCATGCCCCCCCCACAAAAGTATAACCCCTTCCCCACTAAAAAGGCTGTAACAAGGGTATATGTAAGGATGGCACCCCCTCCCGTAAAACTTTGAAGAAAACCATAATTTCTCTAAAATGTTTTGAAGTAAAAATCTTTTTTTTGCTTCGTATCCCTTAAATTCCGCTGTCCTGGGTCAGAAGCATATTAACAGTGGGGCTTAGTGGTCTATAGCCCAGGGTACACCAATGTTGTCAAATAGTTCTTTTATAACCTGATAGATATGTTAAATAACAAAAAATAACTTACTTTTATGCAGATTAGTGTTATATATTTTTAATTACCGTATAATTACTGAATAATAAAATATCTATTTTGATATTTTAAATTTTCTTATCCGCACAAAATTTTATTCCATATCGAAAGTTCTCGGGCAGCAACTGTTAATGTACTAATTACCACCTAAAAATTTTATTGGCTTTTTTATTTTAATACAGAGTTTTAAAGAGTATTTTTAATCAAAGCAGAGCTGGCTGCACTTGATATTCAAAGCATTGTTTAGCACGTTTAGATACATCTTCAACTGGAAAATCATTGCATTGTAAATGATAGTAAATATACCATATAATAGTCAAACTTAGTCATTCTTACTATTGTGCTTAGAGTAAGTTATAGGAGTTTCCTAAACATTATATGGTCCAACAATTTAGTATTTTGATTGTGTGGGTAATGCTTCAAGTGGTAGTGCTATTGTAGGTATTGCTTCAAGTATCAGTGATTCTAGATAATTTAATAATAACAAAAATCAACGTTACATTTTTAGCATAAAAGAACTATTAAACACCTATATGTTACGAAAAAAGTAAAGCAGATAGTTTATATCAATACACATATATAAGCAGTTGAAGAAATTTTGGACGGTTGAGAATTTTATCTTGAATTGGAGAATATCAAATAATTTCAGTTTTTACCTTCAGCATTTATGCAATGCTCTATTCAGATTGTATAGTCCACAAGGAAAAATGCACATATCTTGTCCAAAATAATTCTGTAGACAGCAGAATATTATTTTACAATCATGTTAAGTATTTATTATATGTATAACGTAGTCACTTTAAACATTACATGCAATCGATGTATGTATTTTCAACGGGAATTTTAAAATTGAAAAGCAATATTTGAGGTTTTTGACGTGACAGTTTAAACCATCAAAAGCTACCATGCCAAAAACCTGCCAACCTTGACGACAATAAATATGTACTGACCGGCAGCAAACTGGTCTGCACGGTTGCCTGACGAAAGTATAAGTGCAACTAAAAATATGGGTAAAAATTTCCAAACAAGAAATAAGGTGTCAAAAAAAAAGAAAAAAAAAGATAGAGGGCGAAGATGAAAGAGAGATTGTCCTACAGCTAAGATACTAAACCCCTATATATATATTCACACTCCCCGAATTTTTTCTCCCCACCAAGCGTCTTCCTTTGAAATTTCCGACAAGTACAGGATTTTCTTCACACAGGCTGTGGTTTTTGCAGTTTATGTCCAACAAAGACATATTATCTTCACCTTAATTATCTTACCCTGCATCGCGAACCAAGTAATCGTGGGATCCTTGCTATATTTATTCAATAACATCGACCCTCCCCCTCCTTCTGCAACAATATGATGAAAATTCCTCTCTCTCAATACCCCATATAGGATCAGAATTTCTTTAAAATTCACTTTCATTTATTGATTGGTTAAGTGTGACAAGCTCTTGGAATTTCCAATGAATAGTAAATTTACTTGGAATTGATTCTATATAAACTTTGTTTGTCATGTATAAAGGAAGATAAAAGTCAAGTGATGAAGGTATTTAACTTTTTTTTTATTTAAGAAAATTTTTATAGCCAATTTTTTTTTTTTTTTGAAAAAAACTTCCAAAGTAAAAAAGTAACCTAAAAGTGCCAAAAAAGCACTAAAATCTGAAAAAAATTTCTTAATAGTGAAAAAGTATTTAAAATGAAAAAAAAAAAAAAAAATTTTATCAACATCTGGGCCCTGGTGATAACTATACAAGAAAAATCTTTGTGCATGTTTGCAATATCAGTTTTCAAATTAAATGATTTGAGTTATTGAGACCAACTAACATCATTTTATTTAAGAAATGAAATCTTTAAGTGGCATTGACAAGATATCTTTCCTCCTTAAAGCCTTTTATTTTCGCATTGACAAGCCTAGACATTTTGCAAAGTTGATTTCTCAATAAAAAAAAATTTTGTACACCCCTTTCCTTGCATTGGCTGAAAACCAGAAGAATGGCTACTTCATTAAAAAAGATATGGCAGTTTGAAGAGTGTTTAGATATTTCTGCTGTGCCATTGAAAGGGTTAAACAAAAGTCATTAATTTTCATTACACGTCATACAAAAAAATAAAAAATCAAGCTGATGACATCATGTGAATCATATTCAAATTTTCTTTTCTAAAACAATGAAAGAAGCTTACACTTAGCTTACATTTATATCGAAAAAAATGAAGAACAAAAGAATACAAGAACAACATACTTGTACAAAGCATTTCTAAACTCAGGCGTCATATACAGTGTTTGTAGGAGACTGTTAAGGTAGCAAGTCATGGCTTGATTAACTAGTCCAACAAAACCTGCAGCAAATAAAAACATTTGTTCATGTGAAAACAAATTTAGGTGTCATTATTACAAATTTCGGATAAAAGGAAACGAACAAAATGAGATAAATTTGGTTAATAAAAAAAAAAAACAATGAATGAATGGTGAATTTCACTACATTTACACAAAAGAGATTATAAAAGTGTTTGGGACTACTATTACCACTTTATTGCACACCAACTACGGTTAAATTGCCATACAGCAATGTATTACCAATCAAATCGGGTCAGAAATCTCTCTCTAGAGAAAGTCATGATCCTTCTAAAATCATCTTGAGCATGGAGTGGACTTTGTGAGGGCATAATGATAAGGCGCCATCTATCAATGGTTGCCCCAGGTCTGGTAGGGAAAGAACTTATCGATGTCCTTTTACAGGATCAAACCTGCAGACCTGACCATAGCCTTCGTAGTGGTAGACGAGCATCTTCCCATTGCATCACTCGCACCGCAGTATTTGGAACTAGTTCTTCATAAAAAAAACCCTACATCACTTTTCAATCATCTATAAACAATCAGCCCACCACTCTAAACATTAAATTTTTAATGAAACAAGTTTCACTTGTTTCATTAAAAATTTAATGGTTTCTTGTGATGTTAAAAGATTTCTTCTTTCAATGTGACTTCTTAAATAAGGTATATAATGCAATATTAGACACCTTATTGAAGGTAATAAGGAATAAGGTATATTCACTAATGCAGTTTTTCCCAAAGTGAGCAATATCGCCCCGATGGAAAAGTCCAGGGGAGTGATAGAAGCTATGTGTATAAGATAGGATACTGTGGGTTCACTTGAGTCAGGGGGCAATGAGAGAAAAAATTTCTGAAAGCAGTGATGGAACAAAAAATTTGGGAAACTATGCAATAATATATACAGGGTGGATACCATAGAGCAGTGTTTCTCAACCTTTTTCAGTCCCCTCTTTGGACAATATTTTTTCTCATGGCTCCAGGGTACCCTACCCAGGCCTCGAAGTGAAAATTTGAAAAAAAAGTAGGAAAAATAGGAACACCATTGAGAAAAAATAGGAGGGAAAAAATGGAATTCCCGAATTATAGTGGCAATTAAAAATGTTGTGCCATTAAGATTCACACCTTATATACTTTAATTATAGTATTATCTATAGATATTTTAGGAAACTCAAGTTCTAATGAATTTAAAAATCTTTCATTTCCACAGAATTTGGTATCGAAAACAATGTAAACAGCAAAACTAAAAAGAAATTAATCAAATTGCTACTGTTACTTGAAAAGTCCAACTATTGATCGTGATCCATACCCCCCCCCCCATTCTTTTCGAAGAAAGAAAAAAAACCTGTCTAGGTGCCATAAAAATGTAACCCATGCATGCTTAACCCATTGTTCACGGGCCGAATGTGGCCCGGAGTCATCTGTTGTGGCTCACAACTTCAAATCTTATTTTGTAAAAATAAACCAAGCGACACTTCCATATCGTTCAAGAGACCCTGCGGCACAGATTTATGTCATTCAAGTGGCTTGCGTCACATTCGCAGGCACAGTTCCAGATCACCCAAGTTACCCCAGCTGCTGTTCCACTTCACTTAAATAACCTGTGGCACATTCCTAGATCACTTAAGTGACTCGCAGCAGAGCTCCAGACCACTCAAGTACCCGTGGCACATTCCTTGATCAGTAAATATGTCACAGGATATTTACAGATCGCCGCAGCACAATTCCAGAGCACTCAATTGACCCATGGAACTTGTAAAAGATCACTCAAGTAACCTGCATCACGGTTTCACATTCTCTAAGGGCCATATTCACCGACATGGTTTAAACTGTAGTCACAATTTTTTGATAAGAGATCGACAGGGATTGGTTAAATTCAGGTTTTTAACCAATCTATATTGATCTCTTATCAAAAAATTGTGACTACAGTTTAAACCATGTCTGTGAATACGGCCCTAAGTATACTACTATTACTAAACCAGACATGTAAATCGTCCATATTCCTCTGCGAAACCTCTAACGAATTGGTACATGTTGGAGTGTACGTGTAGTGAAACCTGGCGTGAAGTTTCGTTTCTGTGTAATGCTTGTTATATGTGTAGTGCTGTCATCTGCCACCAGCTCTTTAAGTATACTGCGGCACATTCCCAGATCATTTAGGTGACCCACAGAAAATTGACAGATCACTGCGGCACAGTTCCAGAGTACTCAATTGACCCAGACATATTTACAGGTCAGCTAAAGTGACCCGCGACACATTTCGAAATCAATGAAATGGCCAACACTTTACTGAATGTTGAACACCGCTGATGTAACACCTCCTGGAGTTACATTACACCCGAAGGATACAACGATTAGAATGGCCTGCATATTATGTTCATGAATTTTTTTTCATAGACAACAGTAGTCGTCAATAGTATACACATGAACCTAGTTATGCCTTAAAACAGACATGCTAACCAATGGCACCTCTGAGTTATCTTATGTGGCCCATTACGAATAACAAAACCACACAAGTGGCTCACGAACGACCATCAAATCATTTAAGTAGGACTCATTTCCAGATTACTTCAGTGGCCAGCGGCACATTTCCAGATCATTTACGCTGCCAACGGCATATATACAGATCACCTAAGTGACCCCAAGCACATTTCCAAAACAGTTGAGCGACACGGGGCAAACCCCCAGTTCACTTAAGTGGCTCGTAGTTCAGTTGCAGATTACTGTAAATGTCTGGAGGCACATTTACATATCATTTGAGTGGCCCGCGGCACACTTCGAGATCATTTGAGTGGCTCGCAGCACACATATCACCTAATGGTCTGCAATACATTAACACTTTACATTAACACACTCGATGAATTTTTTATAGATTATTTTAAAAACACTCTTGACACATTATTAGACTACTCAAGTGGCCCGCTGCACACTTTCAGATTATCCAAGTGACTTCCCCAGTAGCACAACGATATAGTACAACATTTGGACCATATCGTTATATATCGAAATGTCCGCGGAATATCAGATGTCATAACTATGATATAGAACGATCTCGTCTTATATGGTGCAAATTATTTATGATGTTAATCGATCAAGTCTTTAATTTTTCAGCCGAATATGTATTTGATTCCATGTGAATAATCTCTACTTTGAAGGACAACAACTTGGGACAATAAATTATTTTAATATACACTGCTGGCCAACGTAAATGCAACACCCTGAAGGAAGCATGCAAATAATATGAAATTTACAACATGCATTAGCGGAGGTGAGATATGCAAATGATTAGAATTTCAGCGCAGACGCACATCACGCGCGCCTGTGGCGCCACTTCAAAGCGCTATTTAAGGCTTGGAGATTTGGACGATTTGAAGTACGGCAATTGTGTTTTTCTTGTGGTTTTTTCAAAAAAACGATCAATTATGCCTCGTAGAAAACAGCGATCATCTTTTGATCAAGTATCCGAGTTTGACAGAGGAAGGATAGTGGCCTACCGAGATTGTGGATTATCTTTCAGGGAAATCGGTAGTCGTGTTGGACGAAACGAAACAACTGTAATGCGGATATGTGATCGTTGGATGCAGGAGGGTACGACGGACCGACGTGTTCGATCGCATCCACCTTAGTGCACCACTTCACGTGATGACAGGCGTATTGTGCGTATGGCAGTGACGGATAGCTCAGCCCCATCACGAACCATAGCACAGCACATTCAGTCTGTACCGCATCATCCAGTGTCTGCGCGTACCATTCGACGCCGTTTACAGCAGAGTGGTCTGTCCGCAAGACGTCCATTGCTTCGTCTACCCTTGACGCAGAACCACAGACGTCTCCGCCGCCAATGGTGCAATGAAAGAAGGATGTGGACGGCACATTGGAATGAAATTGTCTTTACTGACGAGTCACGCTTCTGTCTGCAACACCACGATGGTCGGATTCGAGTCTGGAGACACCGTGGAGAGAGGATGCTGAACAGCTGCGTTATGCACCGCCACACTGGTCCTGCACCGGGTATTATGGTATGGGGCGGTATTGGATATCACTCTCGCACTCCTCTAGTACGCATTGCCGGTACTTTAAAAAGCCAGCGCTACAACTCCGAGGTGTTGGAGCCAGTTGTCCTTCCTTACCTTCAGGGCTTGCCCACAGCCATATTTCAACAGGATAATGTGCGACCACACGTGGCACGCATTGTCCAAAGGTTCTTCGTCAATCGCCAGATTGAATTGCTTCCCTGGCCAGCTCGCTCTCCGGATCTTTCGCCGATAGAAAACATGTGGTCCATGGTTGCTCAACGATTGACCCAGATTACATCCCCAGCTGCCACACCAGATCAACTTTGGCAACGCGTGGAAGCTGCTTGGTCTGCTGTACCCCAAGAACACATCCAAAGTCTCTTTGAATCAATGCCGAGGCGTGTGGCAGCGGTGATCTCCAACAATGGCGGCTACTCTGGCTACTGATTTTGGCAGGAACCACACTTCACAGAAGTCTATAAATTTAATCATTTGATACTTGGTTAACATGTTATCTACAAAATAAATATTGTTGCGATATCTCTTGTCTTTCTTGGTGTTGCAATTTGGGTGGCCAGCAGTGTAGTTTGACTAATAAATAATTTTTTTATAATATAAACATAGATCTATATCGTGCACCTGACAAAGATCTATATCAGATTCTCGATATAGACCTGATATAGATCTATCAAAGAAGACATAGCTCTATATCGTGAACCTGACAAAGATATATATCAGATACACAATATGCTGATATATCACCATATTGTGTGCCTTTAAATGAAAATATTGCCTTCAAATGAAAATTTGGGGAAAATTTAAAGTCGAGCGTAAAATTTTTTGTTTGAATGGAAATTAAAAACATTTGAATGAATAATTTTTCATATGAAATTTTGATTTTAATAGGATTAATTATGTTGATATATCAAAATCATTTCGTCAGTTATAATTGAATCCTTACTGTGTATGTTTTACATCGTAGATGTTGGTATTTTAGGAGGAGCGAGAACTTATCCACATTACAACTTAACTCAACCTTTTGTGAACAGTGTGGGGCCACTTCATTGATTTGAAAACGTGTCGCGGGCCACTTAAGTGATCTAGAACAACGCCGCAGATTATTTGCGATCTGTAAATGCGCCGCGGGTCACTCAAGTAATCTGGAAATGTGCCACGGTCCACTTGAGTGATCTGGAAATATGCCGCGGGTCATTTAAATGAGGTAGGAATGCACCGTGAACCACTTAATTTATCTGCAAGTGTACAGAGGCTACTTGAGGCATGCCATATTTAGGCCACGGGTTAAAAAATGCTTAAAAAAAGGGGCCGTTCAAGCATTACATCAGCAAATTTTTAGCGATTTTTGACCCCTTCTCCCCTTGTTAGAAAAAGTCAGCAAAACTCTGATCCTCCCCCTTTCAGCAAAATTTCGTCAGCGCTCTGCCCCCACCTCCTAACACATAGTGGGTGGATCAGAGATGTACGTGGGGCTCGTGGTCTTCCCCTCCCCCCCCCTCAGACAATCAAAAAATATTTTTTTTTAATAATTAAAATTTCGAAAGAAAATATCTTATTACAATGAATTTCAGTTAATTTCAATGTTATTTGAAGGCCAGCAACTCAAATTTTTTAAGAAATTCATTGCAACCCTACCTATAAGCCCATAGGTAACCCTTGACCCGCGGTAAACACTTGGCCTGTACGGCCCAAATGTGGTCTGTCCCTTTCAAACCTAATTTTGTAAAAATGAACCAAGCGGCACATTCACAGATCGCTTAAGTGACCCGTGACATAATTCCAGACCATTTAAGCGATCCGTGGCACATTTATAGATCCCTTGAGTGACATGTGGCACAGTTTTAGAGCATTGGCGTGGTCACAAGTGCTGTTCTATAACACTCAAGTTATCCGCTGCCCATTCCAAAATTACTTAAGTGATGCGCAGCATAATCATGGATCACTTGTATGACGCGCGGCACAGGACCAGAGCACTTGGATCCGCGAAGTATTTAGAGATCACTAAAGTGGCTCTGTAGAAGACTCAATAGGGAGGATGTTAGTTCAGGTACCCATAAACTAGCGAAAAGTTTTATTCGTTTTTGGCGCACCGAGTAAGATGCCATTAAGAATATTTCATATTTGTATAAAGGGTGGGTGCTGAAGTAAACATCATCCTAACACCCCTCTCCGTCATCAGTCAGCAAACGCCTCCCCCACCATCGATGCTGACGTAATACTTACTCCGAAGATAAAGAAACCTGAAAGTTATTTCTGAAGGTAAAAAAAAACTGGGTTTAGCGCGCGGCTAATCGGATCCAACCCCCCCCCCCCCCGTAAAACTGCTAGACGGGGCTCGGGCTCTGTCCCGTAAAGCCGGGTTTTCTTAGGAGCAGGTTTTCTATGCCGCGCGCAACGTGAATCACCCATCGCGACACGCCGTCCACTCACCAATAAGAAAAGCACTGTTTCCTACAGAGAGCAATACGGCTCACAATAACGCTTTACGTCAGGCGTGATTGGCCAACCTATATGTACGGCAACCGATCTCCCAAACAGATTCGCTTTCCCTACTAGACTTCAGTTTTTAGCACTTTGACTATACGGCGTGGGGCGAAAAGATACAGTTATCGTCATCCCCTGCTCCCGTGGAACTGAAAAAAAAATTATTTTTTCCCTCTCTTTTTCAGTAGCAAGATGTGAATAAAGCATGTCAAAAAAGAACGGAAAACAGTGACATTTTGCGGTTTCTCGGAATTTTCATAGTGAGATATTGGCCGTAAATAAAAGGAAGGAAGGGATAAAATAGGAATAGTAGGAGAGAATTAGAATAAAATAGGGCAACTGCAACGAAAGTAGGAAAATAGGAGGACATTTCTAAAGAATAGGAAAAGTAGGAAAAATAGGAGCGCTGCGAGGTCTGCCTACCCTCATCCTGGATCAAGATGCTTTCTACCTATCAAATTGAATTTAATAAAACTAAATTTATAATAAAAATTTTATAAATAAGATCTATTTTTGGAACCCTGGGCCAGATGCTGATCGAGAAGGTGGATGATCATCTCTCCCAAGACCTGAATTAAATGTGAAAAATATGTCTGTGTGTGTGTAAAATATTGAGCGATCCATCAAACCTACAATCGATCCTCCAGACACATCAACCCTAGGGTCCGCACCTACACTGAGCTAGACATGCCTACATAAGCCCCCTGGGTTTAGATGACCTTAGATCTATGGAAATACTCTGCTGGATTTCTGAAAGTAGTAACATTTTCTCTCACCATTATTTGACTTGAAAGCTCTAATTTTTCACAGGTCTCTGTGTCTTCCTTCACCACTTGTTGTGACTCCCCTTCCATATGATTTTCACCCATGGTCTCCTTAGAATACCCCAGGTTGAGAACCACTGCTACAGAGCACCCAATAATTAAACACGTGATTCAATATGTAAAAAATGTCTTCAGTTTTTTGATTTGACTAATAAATATAGAGTTAAACCACTTTAAAAATTGATTGTCCCTTCATTTTATAATCCAGGTAAATTCACCATTCCTACACCAAACGTGTAGGAATTTTGAGGCTAATAAAAATGCTATTACCCTAACAGAAATCAAGAAAGCTTAAGATATGCAAACCAGTTTTTTCTTGAACTTTCCAAACATTTAAGGGGTTGTCATACACCAAAAAAAAAAAAAAAATTTTTTTAAATCAAAGTTTCACAACATGTGTTCATTTTCAGGGGCCTGTCCAGACTTTTTGCACAGGGTCCTGTTTTTGTGAAAATGTACCTTATTTTTGTGAAAATGTACCTTATTTTTGTGAAAACGTTCAAAATAGCAGTGAAAGTAATACTAATTAAACAGCAACCTCATTTTCCTATTTATTACTTTATACAAAAAAAAAAAAAAAAAAAAAAAAAAAAAACAATCTGTGTTTCGTAGTCTTTGCATTACTTTATTTTACGTTAATTTGAAATCAGATTGAGTTTCAAGTTAAAAAGTGAGAATTGCTAAATCTTCAGAAAAATATAAAAACGTACCAACAATCATATTCTTATACGTCTATTTCCAGTCGATTTGAAAATATCAATGATTGAAAGGCATTCAATATCTGTAAGCTTGTCGGGTCCATTGAGTATGATCCGAAGATGTCTGTCGAGAGTGGTTAGTGACAATTTTGATCTTAAATCGGTGCACACAAGGTTCATTTGAGAAAAAAGTCTCTCGACAGATGCTGTTGATGAAGGTATGATAGTGCATAATGATAATAACCTCATTAAATTAGGATAAGCAGTCCAGATGCTAGCATCATTCTCCAGAATTGTCAAAACATAATTTGGAGAAATTTTTTTTTCCAGAGTTTTTTTGGCCTCACATTTCTTGTCTTCTCTGAGAAACGCACTTGCTTCATTATTCTTTTGTGTCTTAAAATACAATTTTGCAAGAGATATCTCTTTATCAAACCCATTCTTTTCCATCATACCTTGAGATGCATTAAGTATGGGTTCCGATATTTTCACAGTCCCCTGAAATTCATTTTGCTGCTCTCCACCATAAAATGACAATAATATATCCAGGCATTCTTCAGTAGTCTCCACTGTCTTTAAATCTAAATTCATTGTGTGAAATATATCAAAGGAATTTAATATTTTGTTTTTCACACCAAATGCAGCCGACATTTCTTCCTGAAAATCACAAATAAAATTTTGAACAAAGTTTTCATTAAATTCCTGGAGTGCTGTCTGCACTCATTCCATACTTTTTCTTGCTTTGTTTTTTCCTACTAAGTTCAGTGCATTCTTGGGAGAAGCACAACAGATCTTTACACTTTCCTAAGTTTTCCCCTGTATGTAAATCATTTGCAAGCACTTCAATTTCCTGACAAACAACTAGAACCTTTGCATTAATAGAGCTAAACATGATTGTAGAGCCCTGAAGCCACAAGCTAAATCTGTTTATAACTTTGAGGAAGTCAGCCAAGAACAGAATACATAGGAGAACATCTGTATTCAGAAGTTGCTCTCTAATCCCCTTCAATTCAGGCTCCTGAGTCTTTGAGAAAAGATTATCGAGCGTTTCAATCAACTGTTGGAACCTATCAATCACTCGTTGGCATGCAAGTCCATGAGATAACCACCGCGTAACCGAAACACTCAACATTTTCAAAACATCTACACCATACACATTTTGCTGAATATCTAAAAACACTTGCTGTTTCTTTGGGCTGTAGTGAAAAAGCTTCCATAAGCTTATGAGCATCCACAGCCTGTAGAATGGGATATTTTTTTATCAAATGTACAAAAACTAAAGCTAGTCGATGATTTCTGCAGTTGACATAAATAGAATGAGGTGCCAAGTGTCGTATACGTCTTTGTACACCTGATATTTCTCCACTCATCACATTAGTTCCATCCAAAGCTAAAAACAACAAGTTAGTGATTGGAATTGCTTTTGCTATAAACAACTTCTCAATGGCAGATGTAACAGATTCTGCATTTGTCGCAGTTAGGTTCACAAGACTGAGGAACTCTTCTCTGAGCGGACTTCCAGCTATCTTGTAACGCACTATTAAACCCAACTGTGTTCTTTGTGCTTCGTCAGTTGCCTCATCAGCTATCAATGTAAAGGAAGTGGCTACTTGCAAAGCCGTCAAAGTTTTCCTCTCTAAATACAAAGATATTGCCTCTGTAAGATTGTCTACTGACACATTTGATAGATAGGTGGCATTCTTGCCGCATGCAGCAAGATAGCATTCTATTTCTTTGTCACCAAGATCCTCACCAATGAACTTAACTACAGAAGAAAAATTATCGGAGACTGCCCATTTTTTTTTTATCATGAAGTACAAAATCTTTATATATTTTGTTAAAACCTTCACATTTTTTTCCTTAGTCTTCTGCACAGCAATTTCAGTTTTTTCTGTAAACAAATACAAGGGGTTTTTGGATGCAGTTTTTGATGCACTCACAGCTTGTTTGTGTTTCTGGCTATATATATGCTTGTTGACACATCGTGTTGGGTGATCACCAAATTGCACCCCTTGGTCAATCCAGGGTCCCTTATCAAAAAATGTAGAACATATTTTGCAAAGAAAGCCAGATGCAGAAATGCTGTAACATAGCCAACTGTGAAGCTTCTCAAAACGTGCGATGTTCAACAAATTCGGTACTTTTGGACCCATTTTTCTAGCTTCTGTAGATGAAATTTTCTTAAAATCCGGCTCTACCGACGAATTCGTAGCATCTTTCAGCGCTTCCGATAAATCAGCAATGTCTTCCACCGCTTTCGACGAATCGGTAATGTCTTTCGAAGAAACGGTAATGTCTTTCGAAGAAACGGAATTGTCTTTCGACGAATCGGTAATGTCTTTCGAAGAAACGGAATTGTCTTTCGACGAATCGGTAATGTCTTTCGAAGAAACGGAATTGTCTTTCGACGAATCGGTAATGTCTTTCGAAGAAACGGAATTGTCTTCCGCCACTTCCGATAAATCGGTCATCTCTTCCGCCGCTTCCGGCGAATCGGCAATGTCTTTCGAAGAATCCGAAATGTCTTTCAGCGCTTCTGATAAATCGGTAATGTCTTTAGGCGCCTCCGATAAATCGGTAATGTATCGCGCCGTTTCCAAGGTTTCGCCAGCGTGGTTCGAAACCGATGAAGGAAGCAATGTTTCAGTAATTTTTTCCGGGTTAGCACAATTGGAATTATCTGTATCTGACGTCTTTTTGGTGACGTTTTCAGATCCTCGTTTAAAAAACGATGTTATGGAGCTGCATCCCCGAACGTCAGTTGGCCGTATTTTTTTAATGTAGTAATCACTATTCCTTGAATTTCCACCTGTTGGTGGTCGACCACGCTTCATATTAAATTTTCAAAAATGAAAGCGCAATACAGGAAAAAAAACGTGCACAAAAAATCCAATTCTACAATAAGCATCAACTACGCCGATTTTACGACTAACAAGAGGTTGTGATTCAAAGACCATTTGAGGAGAAGTGCGGGGCTAAAGCGTTTGTATAATGGCATAGGTTGTGCGATAAAATATCGGACGCGGTCAATCCGTGGTCAACCAGCGGGATGTCCTAACAAGAAGCCTAGAAACAAGGAAGGCCCTCTCAAGGTCACGCTCTTTCTCCGATCGCCTTTTCAAGGTCATGTTTTCCGGTATCCAACCAACAACTTCTATAGATAAGATTACTCATCTATGGGGGAGGGGGTGGTGGTGTTGGGCCAACAACGCATGCTTAAAAAAAAAGATCAATGGCTTTCTATGATGACTAGGGTCATAACTGATAAGAATTTTGTCGCACAGCAGTCGCAAAAGTTCGTTTTTTACGACGTAATTTTCATGAAGGGTTCGTTTTCTGGAATTTTGTGATGGATCCGTTTATTATCCTCCAAATTTTGTGAAACATCCTTTTTTTAGCCCCGGAATTTTGTGAAGGGTCCGTTTTCCGGACCCAAATTCCGGCTGGACAGACCCCTGATTTTATATCCGTCTTTTTTAAAACTAGAACTACCAGAATTTCCATAACCCCTAGAACTACTAGGGTCCGCACCTACCCTGGGCTAGACATGCCTACATAAGCCCCCTGGGTTTAGATGACCTTATAGCTATGGAAATACTCTGCTGGATTTCTGAATTTTTTTCCTCATCATTATTTGACTTGAAAGCTCCAATTTTTCACAGGTCTCTGTGGCCCCCTTCACCACTTGTGACTCCCCTTGCTGTGGTCAAAAAGACTGCTATTGCAAAAACACATCATTGCAAATATGGATTTGTTTTGGATTAAAACAAGTGTTATAGGAACTCGGGTTGCCTGTCTTGATGTATCATCATATGGGACACAGGAGCTCGAAACCCAGTGAAAATGATTTCAAAATTTCTGTATGTAAATTGCTCCATGACTCCATGATGACCGAGTGACACTCCCCTCTTACTCAGGTTAAAATGAGGGATTACTACGGATGTCAGACATCTAGCATATAAGGGATTCAATTAACCACACAGAGAAGAATATTGCTTTGTATGTTAACTTTATTGGGGGTATTCTTCATAGAAATTCTTGGGGGGGGGGCCAAGTGACCTGAATCCTTAGGATTGTGTGACCTATGATGCCATCCCTGTCCACCCCCATCCCAGCTGGAGCAGTAAAGAAAATTTTACATTTGAAGCTAATACTCAATTTACCAGCAGAGAGAACATGAGGTATTGTAGTTGCAATTTTGTCACTTTTGCTCTCAAGTGGTTTCAACAGACAAACCATTTTGTCATTTGTCATATAATTACATAATGAGCCCAAATAATATAGAGAAAGGGGTTCTGTCTGATAAAATACAGGATCTAAGGACACTATAACTTTTACTCCCATATAGTCCACCCCATGACCCATCAACCTGTGCCAGTGACTGCAAAATGAATGGTCGAAATTAAAATATGATCCACCTTCTTGGTTTTACCCTCAAGGGAAGTCTGACACCTCTGTGCTCTATTTTTCATTAAATATTTGTCAGACAAAAAATATATTATTTCAATGCATTCTTACAGCTTTTAGAAATTGGCAGTCTTCTTTTGAAACACCCTGTATGTTTGCTTACACCTGAAATGTAATGAAACATGAACGATTTTGTATCCTAGTTTTAAAAGGGAGAAGATAAGTGATTTTATTTACTGAAAAATTAATTCTTAGTATATTTAAAATTTGGTTGAGCAAAGCCATTTCCAACAACTGTCAAAATGACTGCTGGGTAGTTCAAGCTAAAAATAGTTTTTTAAAACCAACAGATTCATCTAAAATTTATGTTTTTGTTCCAAATTCCTTTGAACAAATTAGAAAAAGTCACAGAGGAAAATTTTTCAATTTTGAAAAATAGAGTTAAATATGTGTGTGTGAAAATAAAGTTTCACTAATTATTTTGAAAGGATATTTTTTTCCAGTTACAATTTAGAAGTTTTGGAAGATTTACATTTTGAATCACGACTTTTGATTGTGATTCTGCAACACAATTAACTTGATTAACACAATAAGCTTGTTGAATGAAATTGATTAGTTACAAATTTTCATGATGTAGTCTAACAAATACAGTTCAAAATTTTTACAGCATCTCATTTATGTTATGTGTGTGTGTGTATATGAAACAATAATCAAAACTATATTTAGAATAGCAAACACAGTAAAGAGATACAGAGATGCTGCTGACGCACTATAGTGCATCAAATACCTGGAATTTCGGTAAAGAACACATAAAAATTTAGTTCACACGCTCCTACTGGATGCATTCTTTCCTAGTTCTAAGAAGAAAAAAATTAGAGAAAACCCTAGAACTTTTTTGTCCCCCCGTCTATTAAGAAGGAAGTAGGGACCAGGACAGAATGCTTAAAGCACATGCACGATCTGCTGTCGCTCCTCCATGTGTTGTATGATGTGCTGACTAGCGGACGTTTATGAATAGATATATCTAGTTAAGGTTATATAAGGCCTGCGGTTATAGTGGAGTGAAGAGATAAACAGCACGAGAATTGCGACTAGGAAGAAACAAATACATATTGGTAGAGGAGGAGAATTTACTACCCATTAGTAAAAGAGGAGGATAGAGAAAATGTGCCGGAGAGGTTCTGAAATGTAAGGGTGTGACAATGATGCCTCCTCAGAAGTGGGAGAGAAAAAACTTTGGAAACAGACCAATCAGCAGATAGCGAAAATCCTCACCTCAAGGTGTGTTCGACCTAAGATTGCTATCCGTAGTTGGTGCAGACAGTAGAGTGTGCATCTACTGTACCAAGGGTTGGAGGTTCAAATCTGGCTTGCAGTTTGCCTATTTTTTTCTTCGCACGTCTCCAATTTTTCAAGATCAATATTTATTTATTATTATTATGTGTTTTTTTAGCATTTGTCATTATTAATAAATTTGTTTCATCGACCCATCGTGAGGCGCACTGGGTTAGAGTGCAACGTATGCCTCTATCTGCCAATGAACAAAACAGTTTCAAACAACTATTTATTTTTATTATTACAAATTAAAGCACACATTAGTCAAGACATCAATTTAAGGGCAAACCCTTCACTAGTTGGAAAATCGCAAAGTATACTTATGGTGAAGAGACTAGGGCGGAAGTAATGTAACAATAGTTGGGAACCTTTGGGGAATTTGCCAAACCTGCCTCTATCTCTTATTTTTGAAACATGTTTATATAGTTGTAATTGTATAATCTTTAATAGAATTTATGTTATCTTACCTTTTATAACCGTGCACGGTTAATTCAATTAGTCTGTGATATTTTCATTGTTCATATTCCGGTAAAATGTGCGATCTTGATCACATCGCCATTTTAATTTATTGTTGCCATTCTTATTTTTGTAAAGTTCCTATTAAAAATCTATCGTCATTTATTTATGTAAATTAGATGTTGTATTTTCCTATTGGCTGTGCTTTGATGTATATTTTTCAGAGATGGTCGGTCCCAGGAGTTGGATCGTTCCGTATTTCTTTTTTATAGGTATAAATTCCCGGAGCCACTTCGCATTAGCTCGCATTCGTTCTCGCCTTTCAACTCAAAATAAGTAAAAGAGGACTCAATCAGATAACTCCACATCTCTCCGCCAATCAGGTTCTACCAGCATAACAACTGTTTACAATACGCTGCCAGCCATAGAATCAACTGACGAATCGCAAAACATTAGTGCAGTTCAAGCCACTTATGTGCATAAATACAACCTGAGACTCCGGAAAACTTGACTTTGATCCAGTTTATCAATTCTCCTGATGATGCCAACCACTAGTGTTGGGGAAACGTTGAGAACTAATTCAAACGGACGACGGTCTTCGAACCCGAAAAAACAATTTTTATCAAATGATGGCCGCGAAAACCTTATCAACTTTTTTTTCAAAATACATCACTTTAGGTGAAGGTGGTCACCTTTGGGCGAGTCATCTGAAGAATGAAATAGTTCGTCTCTCTGGTGCTATTACATCGCCGGCTGGTTCCGGACCCATCATGCCACATCTCTAGTCAATCGCTGTCGTCCGGGTTCCTGTCATCGTTCATCCGTCCGTCTTATGGTTCCTCATCGCTTCCGATTGTCATCTCGGCCGTTCAGTTGGCAGCTCTTCCCGCCACATGAGCCTTCGCCTCGGGTCGTGACCTTCAGACAAGGTCGATGAATGGTTCCGCATCGATCATTGCTTCTGATCGTCATCTTGGCCGTTGTGTTTGCAGCTCTTCCCGCCACGTGAGCCTTCGCTTCAGATCGTGACCTTCCTCGATGACGTCACGGCACGTGTGATCCGATAAAGATCGCCTAACTCCTGCAGTCGGACTAGATTGATGAGACAACGGACTTGCATTGGTGTACGGTATGAAAATTGAGAAATAATTCTGTTATTCCTAACCTATTTAATTGTTAAAGAATTAATAAATTTACTTTTGTTAAAAACTAGAAATTTCTTTGAAATCATTTGTCTCTCCTTTGTGTATCGATTGCACCGATTTCACCAGACCAGAATCATGCGACAACCCAGCATAACTACCCAGGATTCTGGTCTGGCGAAATCGGTGCAATCGATACACAAAGGAGTCTCATCAATCTAGTCCGACTGCAGGGGTTAGGCGATCTTTATCGGATCACACGTGCCGTGACGTCATCGACCTTGGAGGAAGGTCACGATCCGAGACGAAACCTCACGTGGCGGGCAGAGCTGCAAACAACGGCCGAGATGACGATCGGAAGCAATAATCGATGCGGAACCATTCATCGACCTCGTCGGAAGGTCACGACCCGAAGCGGGAAGAGCTGCAAACTCGACGATCGGAAGCGATGCGGAATCATAAGACGGACGGATGAACGATGACAGGAACGACAACGATTGACTAGAGATGTGGCATGATGGGTCCGGAACCAGCCGGCGATGTAATAGCAACAGAGAGACGAATTATTTCATACTTCAGATGACTCACCCAAAGGCGACCACCTTCACCTAAAGTGATGTATCTCGAGTTGAAAGGCGAGAACGAATGCGGCTTAATGCGAAGTGGCGGCGGGAATTTATATCTATAAAAGGAAATACGGAACGATCCAACTCCTGGGACCGACCATCTCAGAAAAATACACATCAGAGCACAGCCAATAGGAAAATACAACATCTAATTTACATAAATAACAATAGATTTTTTATAGGAACTTTACAAAAATAAGAATGGCAACAATAAATTAAAATGGCGATGTGATCAAGATCGCACATTTTACCGGAATATGAGCAATGAAAATATCAGACTAATTGAATTAACCGTGCACGGTTATAAAAGGTAAGATAACATAAATTCTATTAAAGATTATACAATTACAACTATATAAACATGTTTCAAAAATAAGAGATAGAGGCAGGTTTGGCAAATTCCCCAAAGGTTCCCAACTATTGTTACATTCTCCCTCTGACCAAGAAAAGAAAAATTCAAAAACATTTGAATTTTTCGTACAATGGGAGATAAAGGAAAGGAAAGAAAAAAAATTATATATATGTTGGTACAGACATCGTACACCACCACAGTGACAAACGCAAACCTATTAAAATCATGTACAAAAGTTAATATAATGCTACATTACAAAAGTGTATAAACATATGCAGAAATTTTTTTTATTTTTTTATTCAGGAACTTTTATTCCCTATAGTACGACGAATATCCCCTTGTATAAATTTATTACCATTAATATATTCAAAACATGTTCACTGTTATAAGGACTTTGATCATGAGAATCCTCAGCCACAGAGACCTCCAATGCCCGACTGGAATCATTCAAATTACTTTCATTTTCAATAAATTGTTTCAAATTACAAATATTAAATTTTCCTTTACAATTATTATCGAAGTCCCTAACCAGACATACTACAGGAGAGAGTTTTTTATAGATTTCAAAAGGACCCTCCCACCTGGGCATTAGCTTACCCACTATATTATCCTGGGCTCTTGGCCTGAAGTGAGTGCGAACCAAGACATGATCACCTACCGAAAACTCGTGCTGAAACCTTCTCTTGTCATAATAATATCTCTGACGTCATTGTTGTCTCCTCACCCTCTGACAGACTTGTTGAACCAACTCTTCGGGCACACTGGCCCTATCCCATATGGGGGTGTCCAAAGCCCAATCGAAGGGTAAGGCGACTTCTCGACCCAAAAATAACTTTGAAGGTGTCAGTCCGGTAGTCTCGGCGGGTGCACTCCTTAATGCTAGACCAAAAAAACCCAAGTTCTTGTCCCAGGCTCTATGGTTACGGTCCACAAAAAAAGAAATCATTTGTTTCAGTGTCCTATTGACACGTTCGGTCAGATTAGACTGAGGGTGATAAGGGGTTATGAACCTCTGGTTAATCTGTAAAACCTTACATGTTTCTTTCATGAGATTTGCCACAAAGCATGGCCCATTATCAGAGACTAAATTCTTGGGAAACCCATACCTCATGCAATATTCGAAAACAAATTTTTTGCTTACAGCACTGGCCGTTATCCTACGAAGAGGGAACATTTCCACCCACTTGGTGTAATAATCCATAATCACCAACAAGTGAATATTCCCCTTGGAGGATATGGGAAATGGACCCATAGTATCAACTCCAACTATTTCTCCAGGACAACCAGCCGTGCTTGACATCATGTGGCCCCATTTCCTTTTGTTATCGAATTTGCATTTTTGACAAACCGGACAACCCAAAACATATTTTTTCACATCCCCACGGATACCAGGCCAGTACCCTCTCTGAAGACATCTTTGATAAGTCTTCGCCACTCCCATGTGACCTCCTATGGGATGATCATGCATTTCAACCAAAAAAATTTTTCTACAAGTCAAAGGTATCACCAGTAACTTTTTACCTTTATGCTTAAAATATAATTTTTCATTGTCTAATTCATAATATAATTCAATTTTCTCATTGGGAGAGTAATCACCAGATGCCTTATCATGAAAATATTGTATAATATCCTTTCTTTCAGCCTGTTGTCCTTCTATAACATCAGGTAATTTCAACAGGGAAAACAACCATAATTTTCCATCCAGATTTTCCTCAAAGTCTATTTCGTTAACGACTGATACCGGCATACGGGACAGAGCAACAGGAGCCTCCATAGAAGAACCCTTCCTGTACTCAAAACGAAGAGGAAACTCCTGCAGTAGCTGGGCCCACCTGCTAAGTCTTCAATTCAACTGTTTTGCATCGAAAAACCATGCGACAGCCTTATGGCCCGTGACAATAGTCACATGATCCCCGGAAAACCAGCCACGAAATTTAGAACAGGCCCAAACCACCGCAAGGCCCTCCTGCTCAGAGACAGAATAGTTCCTCTCAGCGGAATTCAAGGAACGGCTGGCAAAAGCCAAAGGTTTCTCACCGTCCGACTCCACTTGTTGGAGGACAGCTCCTAAGCCCACTCCGGAAGCATCGGTATATATCTTCAAGGGACAACTCAATTTTCTTGTCGTGAGTACCGGTGGGGAACACAAGGCTTCCTTTAACCTTTCAAAGGCATCTTGGTGCTCACTGCCCCAATTATATTTACTTTTTTTATTAGTAAGTTGATAGAGTGGTTGGGCAATGTCACTGAAGTGGGGAACAAACTGTCTGTACCAACTGCACAAACCAAGAAATCTTTGTAACTGTTTAATATTACGAGGCCTTGCAAACCGCAGCACAACCTCAGTCTGACAAGGTCTTACATGCCAACCATCTCTTGACAAGTTCAACCCTAAAAACTCCAAATTTTTCTTAAACAGGGTACATTTCTCAGGTTTCAATGTTAATCCTGCTTTAGTTAAACATGAAAATACTTCTTCCAAATTTTTAATATGTTCATGAAATGTCGGACTATAGACGACTATATCATCAAGATAGAACTCGGCACATTTCCCTACAAGGTGTCCGAGGACGATTGTCATCATACGTTGAAATGTTGCTGGGGCATTATTCAAGCCGAACCTATACATGCCGGAATCCGTGACGAATGAAGTCTTGTCACGATTTTCGAGCTTGACCGGCACCTGCCAATAGCCAGAGGCTAGATCAAACGTAGACATACGCGGCATCGCCTATCCTTTGTAATATTTTTTCAATAGAAGGTAACGGATATCGATCCGGAGCGGTAATTTTGTTTACTTTCTTGTAATCGACCACGAATCTCCAGTCCCCCGTTTTCTTCTTGATCAGAAAACACGGAGAACTCCAGTCGGTGGAAGCCGGTTCTATGATGTCGTCCTCTAACATCTGTTTAACCTGGTCTTCCACCAACTGTTTCTTCCACTAGGGGAGTGGAAAGGGAGGTCGAAATACAGGATTACCTTGAGTACAAATTTTATGTTCAATGATCTGCGTTTTACCAGGCCTATCACGAAACAAGTCCTCAAATTTTGACAACCTTTTTTTTAACTCTATAATGCCCAGATCGCCCGAAGTCGGCCGAGTAGGTTAATGCCCATAACCGCCTCAAGTCGGCCCAGCTAGGGGGTATGGGTATGTTTTGGTGGGCTTTTGTCACCAATGGGGAAGAAGATGAAAGCTCTTGTCAGAGGCGGGAACGGAAAAGACAACTGCAACGCCCTATCAATGGGATTTTTAAAGCTGACGTACTAGAATGTTCCTTGAGAATGGACTAAGGGTACTCAATGCATTTTACAAAGAGATAATAATGTGAGGAAAGGGGTGTTTTCAGTAGACAAATTATCTCCTGAAAATAAATTAAATGAAAGGGTGAACGTCAATGCAAAGGGTGGAATGAATAGAAACTCATGGAGAAAGGGTGGGGAGAGGGAAAGTGGACGAAATTTGGACGAGTCCACTTCGAACACAAAAAACTTGGTATTTTCACGACCCTCCCAGATTTTCTATCTGGGCGTTAAAGAGTTAATTCATTTTTTTGTTCAAAGGAAAATTCAGAATCTTCAAATAATGCATTAAGTTTTTCCTTATCAATTTTGCCACTATAGCGTTGGAGACCGCCTTTCAATTTGTTATGTTTGAAATCTACTATAATTTCTGCAGAGGTTAAAATATCTTTCCCGATCAGAAACTCAAACGGAGCTCCAGTGAGCACTATCAACTCTGCGTCGACCACACTATTTAGTATCTCGACCTGAGCCCTGATGACTCCCACGGGTCGACAGAACTCACCGGAGGCCAGTTGAAAGTCCCTTCCATAATAAGACATAATAGTATTCTCATTTCGAGAAACTTTACACGCTAAGTCCAAGCTGATTACAGAACTATCTGCACCAGTGCCGATGTTCGCTCGCACATAAGCATTATTCACCTTGACTACAGGTCTCAAAAATTTTTGACAAGAGGATTTATAGCCAGAGGATGCACACCTCCCCTTCATGTATCCCCAGACTCGTTTCCCTGTGCCTGTGCATTCAAGAGACAGTTTCGGCGGACGTGACCAACTTGGCGACAATTATAGCAGACCAAAGGACGCATAACTCTAGTACGAGGGCGTGTTTCAAAATTTTGTTGATTACTACCGCGTAAGGTCTCACTGCGTTGTGGGGTGATTTGCAAGGCAGTATACTGATCTAAAAGAACAAACAAATTTTGTAAGGACTCGGGTCTCCTTACTTCCAAAAAATTTTTAATATGACTAGGTAATTGTTTAACTATAAGTTATAATTTATCCACAACAGAAATGAATGGATCATAATTTTGAAACAAATCCAACTTGTACAACACAAAGTCCAAATAAGAGCCTTTTACATACATCTGAGAGAATAGGGCCTGCGCAATTTCCATGCGAGTGTGAAATGGTGAAAAAGTCTCAAGTAGTAATTTTTTGAACCCATTCCAAGGGTCTAAATCGTGAATTTTTCTCAATTCTTCAATTCCAATATTTTTCCACCACGATCTAGCCCTTCCCTCAAAAGCACTAGCGACAAGTTCCACTTTATTGGGAACATGATACAAAGAAAAATAAGTTTCACATTTATCCAAAAATATATTAATACCAGCATCCTGGCCATTAAAGGTTAAATTACCACTCCTTTGAAATGATGGAGGGACTAAAGAGTTATCTAAATTCAAGGGAACCAGAGCGGAAGGTGCCAAACAAGTCCCACCTCTATTCACATTCAAACTTTCTGAATGGCCAACTTCTGGCTCAATCTGAACAAAATGACTATTAGAGTCACGATAATTAAAAGTCCCAGGCGTACTGGTGTACACCTATCCATAATTTGAAATTTGATTTTTTAGCCACTTAAAAAAAATTCATCGATCTCCAAAAATGTACCAAATTGCACACAAATATCAAATTACCAGATCCGAGGTCGAGCCCCCAAAATTATATGCGACAACCCAGCATAACTACCCAGAGTTGAAAGACGAGAACGAATGCGGCTTAATGCGAAGTGGCGGCGGGAATTTATATCTATAAAAGGAAATACGGAACGATCCAACTCCTGGGACCGACCATCTCAGAAAAATACACATCAGAGCACAGCCAATAGGAAAATACAACATCTAATTTACATAAATAAATGACGATAGATTTTTTATAGGAACTTTACAAAAATAAGAATGGCAACAATAAATTAAAATGGCGATGTGATCAATTTGACCTTGTGGGTGATGGTTCAATTTTGATTGGATTTCCAGATTCATGGATTAGTGTTAGTGTCACTCTCGATATTTTTGTCAAGTCATATTTTTGTCAGTACCAGTAGTTAGGGATAAGATCATGAGTGGCCCAGTGGTATAATGCTCGTCTTCTGTTGGATTGTTTTTCTTTTTTTTCCCCTCTCCATGCACGTGCAGGCGTTTCAACTTCTAGCCCATTACCGCAGGCGTATGACAACGTGGTGATGCAGTTGTATCAACTTCCAGAGGGAGAGTTTACATCAGCGAAAGTACGCGAAGTGCTTTTGTCGGAGTACGATAGAGTTCAACATCGTGAAGATGAGATGACCTCTGAAGATACAGCGTTTGGTTTGACGAAATGTCAAAAATCATCCAAGAAGGTGAAATCAAGATTGAAGGACTGGAGAATGTGCTACAAATGTGGAGTCATCGGACATATCGCGAGAAACTGTAAAGAACGGAAAACTGTGATTAGCAGCAAAATGAAGAAAAACAATCTTCAGTGTGTGGACAATAGTGAAAGTGGTGCATTATACGCGTCTGCGATGATATCGACATCAAAAGGTGTGCAGTGGCTAATTGATATAGCTGCAACTGAACATTTTTGCAACGACAGAACCTTTTTCTCAACTTTTCAAGAAATCCCGGATGGCGAAGCCATCATTGCAGAAGGAACGACAAAGGTTCTTGGATCTGGTGATGTTAAAATTAAGATATGTGGGACAACAGGAAATGTAGAACTTTTGTTGCAAAATGTTTTGTATGCTCCAGGTATGTGCCGAAATTTAATCAGCGGGAGACTAATAGATATTGCGGGTTACAGAGCTCGCCTAGGTGATCGAAAAATTGATGAATTCAAAGCAAATGGGAAATTATTTTTCAGTGCCCCTTTATCTGGAAAACTTAATGTTGTTAATACAGAGGTAATTAACAGGAATACTAAACATGAAGCTTGTTTGCTTGATAGAAACGACATGATGTTATGGCACACCAGATTCGGACATTTAAATGCTAAAGCATTAAGTCAATTTTCAAAAAGTGGTTTAGTATACGGGCTTGATAAGCTACGAGGGAGAATTAAAAATTGTGATACATGTATGATGTCTAAAGCAAAACGCGCATCATTTGAAGGAGTCGATGAAGTGCAAACTACAGATATATTAGAATTATGTCACATGGACTTATGGGGACCGGCGCCCATATTATCAAAAGGAGGAGCCGTGTATTTCTATACTATAATTGATGATTTTTCCCGGTATGCAGTTGTATATATATTGAAACACAAAAATGAAGTTTTTAACTGTTTCAAATCCTATCACGCTAAAATCGAATGGCAAACGGGGGAAAAAATCAAACGGATTAGATCCGATAATGGGTTAGAGTTTTATGCTAAATATTTCGAGACATATTTGAGAGAGAATGGAATAAAAAGCGAAAGAACGAATATCTACTCTCCAGAAATGAACAGTATCGCGGAACGATATAATCGAACCCTCATAGAAGGAGTCAGGTCCTTGTTGCTTCAAGGAAAATTACCGAAAGACATGTGGGCTGAACTAGTAAATACACAGAACTATTTACAAAATAGATTCCCACATAGAACTTAGAAAGGAAAAGCACCCTTGAACGTTTTCAGTGGCAGAAAATTTTTCGTCAGACATTTGAAAGTCATAGGAAGTTTGGCTTACGTCTTCATTCCTAAAAGATATCGAGACAAACTAGACAGCAAAGCGGAAAAGGGAGTGTTGGTTGGCTATGCAATAAAAACAAAAGGATATAGAGTTTGGATTTTGAAAACCGACAAGGTTATTGAGACAAAGCATGTAAAATTCAATGAATTTACTATGGGTACAGAAATTCAAAGAGTCTCAAAAATGTCGTGAATATCCTTTGATTAACTTTTATAATAATTCAGATGTAGAAATGGGAGATTCTGAAGAGGACGTAGAAAATCAGAAAATGCAATATGACGAAAATGTGAAATGGAAAAGGGTTGTAAAAACAAGGAAAAAAGGCAATACAGCGGGCAGAAAAGATGTCTATTACTATCCTGAAGAAAATATCTGACTCAGAAGTAAAAACGATGTACAAAAATATTGTGAACGAAAAGGGATCAGCATAAACTTAGACGATTTTGATTTCAAAGGGGATACAAAACGAGAAAATGGCATTTATGATGACGCATCGAATGAATCGGATAAGAACATCGAAGCTCACTGTGTCAACATAAAAATCCCTAATTCCTACTTTGAAGCAAGAAATTCATCACAGAAGGACGAGTGGCAAAACGCGATGAAAGATGAGATTGAAGCACTAAAATCGCGGGATGTATACGATCTAGTCCTAAAACCTGACGATCGAAAAATTTTGGGAAACAAATGGGTGTACACAATCAAGAAGGACGAATTCGGTAACATAAAACGTTATAAAGCATGACTAGTGACACAAGGTTTTCGACAAGTCGAAGCCGTCGATTATTTCGATGTTTACTTACTCATCGGTAGTGAATTTCACATTAGTTAGATTATTCATGATCATTTCAACTATTTTGAAGGGTTGGATTCATCGACATTTAGACATAAAAAATGCATATTTGTACGGTAAACTCGACAATGTTGTGTATATGAATCAACCACAGGGTTTTGAAATTTCAAGTTTTGAAGATCATGTTTCGAGACTGAAAAGGGCATTATACGGTCTACATCAAGCCGGAAGACAATGGTTTTTTGAGTTGGACAAAACATTTTTAGAACTAGGTTTTGAAAAATTGTTAAACGGAAATTGTATATATGTATATAATTGGAATGTTATTATATTAGTATATGTTGATGACATGGCGGTATTTGCCAAAAATGAGGAAAATATGAATATTGTAATAAGTTTGTTAGAATGAAAGTTTGAAATGAAAAATTTGGGTTCAATTTCATGTTTTTTAGGAGTACAATTCGAAAATGTGGGAAATAAGTTAATTATGTGTGGTTGTGCTGGTGGATGTGTCTGGTTGTTATTTCGGAAACATACAGTCATGACTCCTTTCTTTTTTTAGTTATTTAATAGAAGAGAGAGATTTTTACGACATGTTCGGTCGACAGTTGGAGCCAGACTGAACTCCAATACAAGAACACGCTAGATAATACCTAGCTAGTGAGTGGCATAAAAAATATAATAAAAATATAAAAATTGTACAAGACAAGCAGCGCCACAGTACTCCCCCACGAGTCTGAAGGACGGCATATGGCACAATGTAAAAAAAAAAAATGATATAGTTACGACGATATTACAATATAGTTACGGCAACTAATATAGCATTGACATGTGCAAAAAAAAAATTTGTTCGAAAATTGCAAAAAGTACGCAATACGAAAATTTTTTCAAAAGTAATGAAATATTCATATGCACAAATTATTAGTCGAGAAAAAAATAAATTACAAATGATAAAAATTAGTAAATGTATGTATATGCAAAAACGATTACTAGAATAGATAATAGACATATATACATATAAGAAAATTGAAAAATGAAAATTTTGCAAAACATAATAATTTTTAAAAAATGTTACAAAACATAATAATTTTCAAAAAATGTTGCAAAACATAATAATTTTCAAAAAATGTTGCAAAACATAATAATAATTTTCAAAAAATGTTGTAGAAAATAATATTATTCATTTCAAAAAATATGTAAATAAGAATAATATCAAGGAATTCTTATACAAACCGTACGCCCTGATCAAGTTACATAAGGCTGTTTCGGTTCAGTGAACGGTGATTGCTCATTAAAAGTGCTATCAAGCAAAAATGCTGGTTTCAATCTGTGTATTGAGATTTTCGTTAGTTTGCCTTTGATGTTCACTGTATATACTTTTGGAGATCGTTCAATCACTTCATATGGCCCCAAATATGGTTGTTGAAGGGACTTTCGTACGGTGTCCAGCCGCACGAACACATGGGAAGAAACAGCAAGTTCTTTATGAACGAAAACGTTGTGAGCCCCATGCCTTGAAGTTTGGATCGGACGTAAAGTGTTTATGTGATCTCGTAGAGCACGTACAAATTCCGTCTGTGTTAGCTGAGGATCGGAACTACGGAAGAATTCACCAGGTACATGCAATGGTGATCTGTAAACCATCTCAGCAGCAGAAGTGTTGATGTCCGGTTTGATGCTGGCTCGGATAGACAGAAGTATGGTATGTAACACTTCAGTCCAACGTTCTGTGGCATGGCAGCGTATGGCACCTTTGAGCTGCCGGTGGAACCTTTCAAAGATGCCATTGGAGGCCGGATGATACGCTGTCGTGCATGTTTTCTGAGTTCCAAGAAAATGAACGAATGAGTGAAACAAATCACTTTCGAATTGTCTCCTTTGATCGGTGGTAACCGATTCCAGAACTCCGAATCTGCTGATCCAGCCAGAGTAGAATATCTCTACGACAGTTTCTGCTTTTTGGTTTTCCATCGGGAAAGCCTCTACCCACCTGGTGTATCGATCCACACAGGTAAGGCAGTAGGTGAAACCCAGAGAAGGAGGAAGAGGACCAACAATGTCAATGTTAATGTGCGAGAATCTGCATTGAGGCAAAGGGTATGCACCGATGGCAGATCGAGTGACATCCTTGCATATTGAACTCCACACAAATCGTTGACAAATAAGGTCCACAGTTGATTTAACGCCTGGATGGGCGAGGTTATGAAGGACCGTAAACACGTGATATCTGTGTTTTTCTGGTATGTAGGGACGGATAATTCCAGTGGATAAGTCACCTGTTCTGTACCCTGAGGACCGAATTTGATAGGTTTTATATTGAGCACCCCACCTGGTTGTTGGAGGGCCGCTAATTCGGCGTCCGTACTCTGTGAAGTAGCAATAGCTGGGTAATCAATCGAGTCAGGTAAATTAATTTTGGATAACCTGGAAAAAGCATCCGCTACAACATTTCGCTCACCCTGAATGTAACGAATGTCCGTAGAAAGTTGAGATATATATTCTAAATGACGACGTTGTCTGGGAGAGCTGTTATCATTAACTTTGTGAAAAACATATGTTAGAGGCATATGATCACGGTAGATCGTAAATGGTCTACCTTCTAACATGTGTCTGAAATGTTTAATAGAACTATAAACAGCAAGCAACTCACGATCATAAGTACTATAGTTCTTTTCAGTTGTTGTTAACTTTCGAGAAAAAAATGAGAGATGACGACATCATCGGAAGTTTGTTGTAAAAGCACTCCGAGAGTGAAATCTGATGCGTTGGTAATAGCATGTTTACACGTTTCGAAAGCAGCAATAGTTTCCCCCGACCAAGTGATGAGAGATTTATCTTTTTTCTTCTTTCCTTTGCACAAATCGTGTAAGGGAGCCTGGTCAGATGCTGCGTTTTTTAAGGAACGGTGGTAAAAGTTGAGAATTGCTAGAAATCTTCGAAGTTCACCAACTATTTTTGGTTGCGGATAATTACGAAGAATGTAAACTTTTCTGTCAAAGGAGAAATGCTGTTGCTGTTAACCAAAAATCCTAAGAACTCTATCTCAGATTTCCCAAATGTGCATTTATCAGGATTAAGAATTATACCAAAACTGTTTAAACGTTGAAAAACTGATTCTAGATCGCTAACATGTTCTTCTTCTGTTGTTCATGCAACTAGTACGTCATCTAAATATGCATAATATTAAGACAATATCTATGAACCGTTGAAATGATTGTGCCGCATTAGAGATTCCAAAACACATATATAAGTACTCATAAAGTCAGAATAGGGTAATAATGGCAGTTTTTTCAACAGACTCAGGATCTAAAGGTATCTGATGATAAGCCTTAACCAAGTCCAATTTAGAAAAAATGTTTTTTCCCTGCAGACCGTAACTGAAATCATGAACATGTGGTATAGGATATCTGTCTGGACACGTTATAGAATTAAGTTTTCTGTAATCCCCACATAAACAGTATTCTCCATTACGTTTAGGAACAATGTGTATCGGGCTTGCCCATGGACTTTTTGAAGGTCTCAGTATGTCCTGATCCATTAGCGATTGAACTTCACGCTTTGCAATAGCAAGTTTCTCTGGAGAAAGTCTGCGGGCTTTGGTAAAGACAGGAGAACCTTTTAGTAGTAATGCAATGTGTAACGCAGTGCTTTTTAGAAGTAGCCCCAAGCATAGAAGGATTCATTAGATTAGGAAATTTAGATAAAATTTTCAAGTAGGGCGAATCTCCACAAATGGTCTTTAAGCCTAATGCAGTACAACTGGCATTGCTACATTTGATTGAAAGTGAAGTCAAACTGTCAATCAAACGAGACTTTCTTACGTCAACTAATAGACCATAATGTTCTAAGAAATCAGCACAGAATATCGGGCGATTAACATCAGCTATAACGAAGAACCATCTAAACAATCTGCATAATCCTAAATCCACTGATAAAGATTTGCAACCATATGTAGAAATTTTAGTATCATTAGCTGCGTATAGCGATAAGTTTGTATCTGCTGCTTTATGTACCTGTGTATCTCGTGGGAAAACTGAGAGAAATGCTAGCGCCTGTGTCGACTAAAAAACCAGTACCGGATTTTCGATCATGAACAAAAAGGCGAACTAAACGCCGGCCATCACCTGCTGTCGCCAAAACAGATGGGCCAGTTAGTTTTCCGACCAATCACTCACAGGGTTTAATGCATTTTGATGCTTTTCTACCAAATTTGAAACGGTACCAACAATAAGGTTTACGTTTGAGTGCACTATCACCACTAGACCTCTCTCTAGACGTGGATTTGAACGAACTCTTCCCGCTAAAATTTTTCTCTCTATAGCGGGATAAGCGGTCAACGGCAACGGTCAAAGTCGAAATTCGACTTTGAAGTGATTGTAAGCTGATGGTTTTGTTACAACTGACCTCAGAAATAGTCGGTGTGTGCCCAGTGACTTTGGTAATTTTATCTGCCATTTCTGCTAAATCCGGCAATGTATCCTTACTAACAGAAAGTATCTGCTGTGTATGGTTAGGCAAACGTTGTAACCAAAGGGTTTTAAGCACTTCATCTGAAATTTTCTTGCCAGCTAATGTATGCATCTCATGCAACAACTGAGAAGGTCGCTTCTCAGTTGAGAGTGAGCTCTTGGAGTAGAACTCGTAAGCGGGAAGTTTCTGACAGTGAAAACTGTTGACAAATGCATGTTTTTAACTGGTTGTAAGAATCATCTGTAACAAGAGCTCTGATCAAATCATTAACATATGACAACACTTCAACATCGAGAGCTGTCACAACACAGTAAAATTGTGTTTTAGGATCAGTAATTCCGGCTATTTTAAAGTTCGATTCAATCTGAAGGAACCAAAGATCGACATCGGATTTCCAAATCGAATGCACGCGAAAGTTCTAATTCAGAAGACATACCTGTTTCTTCGGTAGCGTTCGGCATATCCAAAAAAAAGTTCAGCACAATCCAGGAAGAGAATTGAGGAGATGCCCCCTCAATCAGTCTGCAAACGCACCACACACAGGGGAAAAAAGAAGAAAGGCAGCAAGTCAGATTACGAAGCGAGAAAGAGTACTTGTTTATGTCTTCACGTTCGTAGCTGTCAAACATCTGCTTTACGCGGGTCACCAGTTCTGTGGTTATGCTAGTGCTGGTGGATGTGTCTGGTTGTTATTTCGGAAACATACAGTCATGACTCCTTTCTTTTTTTAGTTATTTAACAGAAGAGAGAGAGAGAGAGATTTTTACGACATGTTCGGCCGACAGTTGGAGCCAGACTGAACTCCAATACAAGAACACGATAGATAATGCCTAGCTAGTGAGTGGCATAAAAATATAATAAAAATATAAAAATTGTACAAGACAAGCAGCGCCACATATGCATCAAAAAGGTTATATTGAGAGAATGCAACGAATTTACAAAAACATTCCCAAATGGATTGGATTTTAAATTTGTTGGCACAAGGACCAATTTGGTCAAACTGCGCCAAAACAAATGATAATATAAAAATTGTTCTTTGATCATGTCAAAAAAACTAAAACTGTCCATGATAAAAAGTGACGTGAAATGTAAAGCAATGACATGAATTGTTAAAAACTATAATTTGCCATATAAACTAATGGCCTTGATGAATTTAAAAATGTGAGATGCATCGCAATGGTCAGATAAAATGTCACGAAGTAAAAGATGACTTTGACCAAAAGCGGTCGTAAAATAATGGCGATGATGTGAACAACTAAAAGCATGAGCAATGGTAAGTGATCTTTGACAATGAGGGCACTGCAGTTGACTCTCTCGTAGTAAAAGATATGATTGTGTGATGCGACTGTGTCCTATGCATAACCGGGCAAGCAGAACTTCCTCCTTTCGGTTAGTTCTGCAGCTCGAACACCAATGGCCAAGTGTGGGCTTAATGGCATGAAGTTTATTACTAATTTGATTGTTCCAATGATCGTGCCAGCAACGATGCATCACTTCTCGGAGGATTGAGAAGTGGTCACTGGCAGGAACCAAAAGGCTATTATCGATGTTAGTTGTTGTTCGAGCTGCATTGCCTGCTTTTTCATTGCCCGGTATTCCAACATGACCTGGTACCCAGTAAAATTTTACTGTGGTACCGTGATGGATGAGGTAATGTAATTCATAAAAAATGGCATGAATGAATAGATGAGTGTGAAAAGTGAAGGAACACAGCGCTTGCAATGCGCTAAGAAAGTCGCTATAAATGATGGATTGTCTGTGGCGCTTGCGTCTTATATGGCGTAGAGCCTGCAGGATTGCGTACAGTTCTGATGAATAATAAGAAAATATGTCGGGAAGTTTGAAAGATGTCTCCTCACAGCAGATGTAGGCACAACCGACATGCCCAGGGCCCTTGGAGCCGTCGGTATATATCGGGAAGTACCTGTTGTACCTACCCCTGTGCCTAAAGAATATCTGTCGATATATAACATCTGCTGTGGTGGCTCTAGGATATGATGATAATGATAGAGAGACATCTGGCAGAAACTGTTCCCATGGGGCCACGCGACTAATGTTTATTTGTAGTTCTTCTATGAGTGACCTCATATGAAGACCATAGGATGGAACACATGAAGGGCGAGCAGCAAAAAGTCTATGAAATGATGGATTGAAAGTGACATTATAAAGTGGATGACCTGGCAAAGACTTCATTTTGACATAATGTTTCAAAGAAAGTTGTTGGCGTCTTGTTGTAAGAGATGGCTCGTTGCGTTCAACATACAGACTCTCCATAGGAGACGTCTGGAAAGCTCCAGAGCAAATCCGGAGGGCTAAATGTGGACCGGGTCGAGCACACTGAGATAACTCCGGGGTGCTGACCCGTATATGATGGAGCCGTAGTCAAGCTTCGATCTTATCAGAGCTTTATACAGGTGAATAAGAGACTTACGGTCTGCTCCCCATGTTGTAGAAGAGATGACCTTCAAGAGGTTCATCGTCTTCATGCAACGAGATCTCAGCTGTGAAATATGAGGTTTAAATGTAAGTTTCTTGTCAAATATAATGCCGAGGAATTTTGTGTTCTCTACAATAGGTATTTGACTATTATTTAAAAATAATTGTGGGACATCATGAAGCTCACGACGCCGGCAAAAATGCACAGCGACGGTTTTGTCAGCGGAGAAAGAGAAGCTGTTATATCATGAGCCCACTTGCTGATCTTGTTGAGTGCGGTTTGTAATTGTCTCTCGGCTGACCTCATATTCACTGATTGATACGATATCATCCACGTAGAGTGAGCCAGTGACAGACAACAGGAGTTGGTTCAACACCCCGTTGAGTCTTAAAATAAAAAGTGTTACGCTTAAAATGCTACCTTGAGGTACACCTTGTTCTTGAATTTGGGGAGCTGATAATGTGCTTCCGATCTGTACCTGGAAGATGCGGCGAGCAAGAAAGTTCTTAATGAAAATGGGCAAGTTGCCCCGCAAGCCGTAATTATAGAGGTCGGAAAGAATTCCGTGCCTACAACTATGGTCGTAGGCCTTTTCTATATCGAAAAATATGGCTATCATATGCTCCCTCTTTACGAATGATTGTCTTATTGATGTCTCAAGGCGTAACAGATTGCATGTTGTAGACCTGAACCGTCTAAAGCCGATTTGATGTTTCAATAAAATATTGTTAACCTCAAGGTAGTGTATAAGGCGATAGTTGACCATGCGTTCCATGAGCTTACACAAACAACTGGTCAAAGCAATAGGTCGGTAACTGTTAGGTTGCTGAGGATTTTTGCCAGGCTTCGGGAATGCAAGAACAATGGCTGCTCGCCAGGTGTCAGGAAATGAATGACTGACCCAGATCCGATTAAATAATATGAGTAAATGTGACAGTGATTCTGGTGAGAGATGCCGAATCATGGAATAAGAATGGCATCGGGCCCTACAGCTGAGTCAGGACTTCGCTGCAAGGCCGTCGTCAGTTCATGAAGGGTGAACAATGAATTGTATCCCTCCGGTGTAAAAGGCCGGAAGGTGTACGATGTACGTTCGGTCGATGATTTAATGGGATGAAACGAAGGGGGATAGTTCGCACCACTGGAGACAGCGGTGAAATGGGCGGCAATGGTATCCGCAATATCCCTCACATCGCTGATGATAGTGCCATTGGTGTTTAAGATAGTGATCAGATGAGTCTGATAATGACCATTTATTTTTCGGATCCGGTCCCAAATGACTTTAGATGAAGTAGATGAATTGATTCCCGTGGTAAATTTTTGACAGGACTCGCGTTGAGCCTGGCGCCTGGTTCTTCTCACTATCGCCTTTGCTTTTAAAAATGCCAACTTGTTGTCATGGGTATGCTACCGCCGGAACCTACTCCATTCTTTCTTTTGTGCAAGAGTTGGGCAAGAGTGAAGGTGAGCATAACGATAAATCTATTGCAGTGAAACTATTGTTTGGGGCATGGAAATGAGTGAAACTACCATCATTCATGATGGCGAGGTTCATGTCGTCTAACAGCCGTTCAACCATATCACCACGAGGGGTGTTGCTGTTAGAACCCCAAATCATGTTATGAGCATTGAAGTCTCCAAGAAGAAAAAATGGTGGAGGTAATTGATCAATCAGATCTTCTAGATCTCTCTGTAAGATGGTGGCAAATAAATAGAACAGATGGTAATTCTTAGGCCTGTAGAGATTTCCACCACGATGGCTTGCAGGTTCGTGCGCAGCGTTAAAACGTGCGATGACACGTGATGTGGAACCAGCAGAGCAACACCGCGGCAGGCTCTACTCCCGTCATCGTAATCAATACGGAACAGGGAATGTCGCCTGATGTTCCATGTCTCCAAGGGCTTCGTAAAAGTTTCCTGGAGCGCCACGCAAACAGGATGATATCGATTGATCAAATCCTTGAGATCTTCGTAATTGGATCTAAGACCACGAATGTTCCATTGAATTATGTTGGCCATAAATTAAGTAGAAGTAGACGGTTCAAGGTCTTTAAATTTATTCCGGTCTAGTTTCCGGCAAGTACCACCAGATTCTGACGGATTATCAAGATCCATGTCACCAATTGACTTGTCATCAATTAGTGACACATTTTTGAGGGTGGGACATTTAATTGCTCTCTGTATCGCTTTTCTTGAATATCCGGTCTTTGTTTCTTTTTAGATTTGTTTCCAGAACTGATCTTGGGTTTACTACCAGTAGATTTTTTGAATGTGTGTGCTGTCGCCTTTCCTGCCTCTTCTTCGGAGGTAGTGGACTCCCTCCGGAATCCAGCAGAGCAACAGCAGCCACAACTATTGCACAGTTGGTTAGATGAAGTTTGAGTTGATGTGTCAGCTATTGGTTCAGTCTGAGTTGTTACAGATGCTTTGGTGACAGTGTTAGTCTTATTAGCTGACGATGTATTTGTTACCATATTAGAGTATGATCTAGTACCTATTGGAGTTTGGTTAGAGGTTATACGACGGCGTGCTTCGATATATGAGATGTTATTGAGGACCTTGATCTTCTGGATCTCTTTTTCTTCATTCCATTTCGGACATTTCCTGTCACATGCAGGGTGGTCACCACCGCAATTGAATGGTGAATTAGTGCAGTTGTCCGAAATGTGGTCCTTCTCACCGCATTTTGCGCAGGTGGGTTGACTTCGGCACTCCGTTCATGAGAGATGGAATTTCTGGCAGTTAAAGCATCTAACAGGGTTAGGAATATATGGGCGGATTTTGAGGCTATAATAGCCTATCTTAATATCTTTCAGCAATGTCGGTGATGAGAATGTCAGGATTATGTTACGTGATGGAGCTGGATTGCCATCTTTGCGGCTCATGATACGCTTGGCAGATGTTACGCCTTGAGACGCCAGCTCTTCTGTTAGTAGTTCTTCATCCATGTTAATCAAGTTAGTATCTGAAATGACACCACGTGAATAATTCAACATGGGATGAATTTTTACTGTTATGGGAATATTCCCAAGAGATGTGAGCTTTTGAATAAGTTCAGATTGTTTCGGTGTGTTAGTTTCAATTAGAAGGTCTCCTGAACGAAGAGCCCTCACTGATTTTAATGTGCCTATTGCGCCATAGAGAGCTTTGTCTATTAAGAATGGTGATGCTTTGGCCAGAGGTTTATCAGTGTCAGATGAATGCAAGAAGAAAAATGAAACAGTAGGAGCAGGTTCAGTGACAATTGTTTCGCTCATAGCTATACGTTGACGTTTTGGTGCATTTGTATTTTTCCCCATTTTGGAGGTAATTTGTTCGGCCCCTACCGACCATGTCCACCATGGAGCCCTACGAGGGGAAGCGCACAGGTAACTGATGAAGGTTAGTGGCAACGCCAGGTTAGGTAGGAACTATTCACCATCGAAACAGGCGAGCAGACGCGTTCCAGATCCAAGAGCGACGTGAAGCAGCACCAAGAAACCTCATGAAGTCCGGCCCCTCTACCTGCCCAGTAGTGTAACCCCTTCAGCCATCGAGGCGACAAGCCGATTGACCCAGACGGGGCTAATCCAGGCCTCCCGTTTCGGCTGAATCCGAGGCCAAAGCTAGCACATCAGGCTAACCAGGATCCCCATCTCCAGCCTTACGGGTCTCCACGCACGGCAAACACGCAGGTAGACAGCTTCCCAGATAGGGCATACACTAGAAGCAATTCCCCATCTGGGAGGACCCCTCCCCACCTGAGCAGGGCCCACAATGAGGGGTTGGACACAAAAGACAAGGACATGTACAGGACAGACAGACGCAAGACAAGTATTGTAAGGTGTATGGAAATTACCATGTAATCTGGGCTATTGAAATGTGAATGATATGAGCACAAATATGCGAAGACAATGACGTGTGATAGATTTGGCGTTACCCAGAGTGCACCACGAGGAGACCTATCACATTACACCCCATTCTCAAATGTAAATCTAATATTCCATTAAGTACAGGTATTACAATTCAGGGGTGTCAAGAAAGTGATTCGGAACAACTGATGTTCCATATCGGAATTTAATTGGGAGCTTATTTTTTTTAGCAAACAGGATGAAACCCGATATAATGTATCCAGTTACTTTATTATCACAATATTGTGAAAAACCATCTGCTATTCATTGGAAATTATTTAGTCAAGTATTTAATTACATTGTTAATACAGCTCATTATTGCATCAAGTTAGATCATAGTAAGAATATGGACTTGATTGCATATTCAGATGCAAGTTGGGCATCTGATAGAGATGATCGTCGTTCCATGAACGGATATGTTATTTTCCTAGGGGATGTTCCGATTTCATGGAAATCGTCGAAACAAAAATCTGTAGCGATTTCAACTATGGAAGCGGAGTTCGTAGCATTATCGAAGACGGTCAAAGAAGTTATTTAGTTGTACCGAATTTTGAAAAATTGTGAAAAATTGAATTTACCGTTGCATATTCCTACTATTTATTGTGACAATGAGAGTGCGCTACATTTTTCAAAGAACTGTGTTGAAAATCGGCGAAGCAAACACATTGATATTAGATTTTTCTTTGTAAAAAATTTGTTAGAGAAAAATGAATTTGTCTTATCACATGTATGTGGAAAGAAAAATGTCGCTGATATGTTAACGAAACCTATGGGTAATGAAAAATTATGTTTTTATTGCAAATATTTATTTTCAATGTAAAAAAAAAAAAGGGAAAAGGGGTGTTTCGTTGGATTGTTTTCCTTTTTTTTCCCTCTCTCCATGCACGTCCGGGAACCGGTTGTTCCGACACTATATGCAAATCGGCGGTGGCGTGCTCTCACCCTCGGGAGCACGGACATATAGACTGGTTTTTTCTTTTTTCTCTACACGTGAGATGTCTATTTTTTTCCATGTATGTATGTTGGGATTCGATTTGTCTCTCCCTTTTGATTGCCGGCTGTATTTTCTGATGAACGTAAATGATCTTTTTTTTGCAACTTTTATAGAACTCTTTACAGAGTTCAAAATGAACTTCCGATCGTTGTTTTTCTTTCTTCAGCTCAGTCGGCACGCTCTGCCCCCAACATCCACCATGAAGGTTTCGTCAAGGTCCATGGGTTCAAATCGGGGAGAAGAACATAAAAAATATGTTTTTTACCTACCGAGCCTGATGCTACCACCAATAGATGAAACCTTCATTTCCCACCCAACTTCACTGGATGGAAATTGTTGTATGGCAATATACCCCAAAGCAGAATGTTTAGTACTGTTCTGCGATGAGCCCTCGGCTGACTGGAAATGTTCTGCGGTAAAAAGCCCCATACATGTAATAGTGTTTTTTGCACTTTTTCTTAAAATTCTTCCAAATTGTTCTGCAGTAGCGGTAATTGTTCTGCGACGTATGTCGCAGATTTCGGCACATTCTGCTTTGTTGGCAATATATGACCAGAGATGGTGTGCTGTAAAGTAGTAGTTGGAGATAAATCGAAACTGCAGGTCAGTAGAGTGGAAATACACTGCTGGCCACCCAAATTGCAACACCAAGAAAGACAAGAGATATCGCAACAATATTTATTTTGTAGATAACATGTTGACCAAGTATCAAATGATTAAATTTATAGACTTCTGTGAAGTGTGGTTCCTGCCAAAATCAGTAGCCAGAGTAGCCGCCATTGTTGGAGATCACCGCTGCCACACGCCTCGGCATTGATTCAAAGAGACTTTGGATGTGTTCTTGGGGTACAGCAGATCAAGCAGCTTCCACGCGTTGCCAAAGTTGATCTGGTGTGGCAGCTGGGGATGTAATCTGGGTCAATCGTTGAGCAACCATGGACCACATGTTTTCTATCGGCGAAAGATCCGGAGAGCAAGCTGGCCAGGGAAGCAATTCAATCTGGCGATTGACGAAGAACATTTGGACAATGCGTGCCACGTGTGGTCGCGCATTATCCTGTTGAAATATGGCTGTGGGCAAGCCCTGAAGGTAAGGAAGGACAACTGGCTCCAACACCTCGGAGATGTAGCGCTGGCTTTTTAAAGTACCGGCAATGCGTACTAGAGGAGTGCAAGAGTGATATCCAATACCGCCCCATACCATAATACTCGGTGCAGGACCAGTGTGGCGGTGCATAACGCAGCTGTTCAACATCCTCTCTCCACGGTGTCTCCAGACTCGAATCCGACCATCGTGGTGTTGCAGACAGAAGCGTGACTCGTTAGTAAAGACAATTTCATTCCATTGTGCCGTCCACATCCTTCTTTCATCGCACCATTGGCGGCGGAGACCTCTGTGGTTCTGCGTCAAGGGTAGACGAAGCAATGGACGTCATGCGGACAGACCACTCTGCTATAAACGGCGTCGAATGGTACGCGCAGACACTGGATGATGCGGTACAGACTGAATGTGCTGTGCTATGGTTTGTGATGTGGCTGAGCGATCCGTCACTGCCATACGCACAATACGCCTGTCATCACGTGAAGTGGTGCACTGAGGTGGATGCGATCGAACACGTCGGTCCGTCATACCCTCCTGCATCCAACGATCACATATCCGCATTACAGTTGTTTGGTTTCGTCCAACACGACTACCGATTTCCCTGAAAGATAATCCACAATCCCGGTAGGCCACTATCCTTCCTCTGTCGAACTCGGATATTTGATCCAAAGATGATCGCTGTTTTCTACGAGGCATAATTGATCGTTTTTTTGAAAAAACCACAAGAAAAACACAATTGCCGTACTTCAAATCGTCGAAATCTCCAAGCCTTAAATAGCGCCACAGGCGCGCGTGATGTGCGTCTGCGCTGAAATTCTAATCATTTGCATATCTCACCTCCGCTAATGCATGTTGTAAATTTCATATTATTTGCATGCTTCCTTCAGGGTGTTGCATTTACGGTGGCCAGCAGTGTAATTTGATATGTTTGTGTTAATGAAAGGATCAATACCATTACTATGCAAACACCAACTCAATGGTAAAGCAGAAATTATGGATTCAACCTCAAACAAATTATCCCTTTATTTAGCAATGTTGATCTCAAAAAAGCAACATGAGTTTCTTGTACAGGATGGGCAAAAAGTCCATAGAAACTTTAAAAATTTATAAAAACCAGAAAAATAACCAAAATACAAAATGGTTCGCAGGGTTAGCATTGCTAGGTCACTGGACATTTTTTATGACAAGAAAAAAAAACAACTAAAATACAGTCTATAGGTGACACTGACATACCCAAGTCACAGAAAAGATTTATTTATTTATTTATACAATATTGTTGGCCCTTGGGCCTATACAAGAGGATGCGATTGAGAATGACAAAGATATTGTTTGATGTTGGATAAAAAACTAGTGATAGAGGGAGATTCAACAATAGAGCTTGGGAGTTTGTTCCATTCACCAATGGTATGAGGAAAGAAGCTGTATTTAAAGCAGTCAGTGGAAGCAAAAATAGGTTTTATTTTAAGGGAATGGTCGAGTCTTCTAGAGATGTAGGATGGTTTGGCTAAGATACCAGAAGTATCCATGTTGAACTGACCATGGAAAATTTTATAAAGCAATGTTAATCGAGAGATGAGACGAAGGAGATGAAGTTCATTTTTAAGTTCGGACACAGAAATGAAAGATGACCAGCAGTCGTGAACAAATCGGGCGGATTTATTTTGAATAGATTCAAGTTTGTCTATATTACAGGAGGTGTAAGGGTCCCAGATTTCAGCGGCGTAGGAGAGGACAGGGGATATATAAGTTTGGTAACAGAGAAGTCTGATATCCCGAGTAGAGTGTTTAAGATTGCGGCGGAGGAAGAAAAGTTTGTTAAGACACTTCTGGTAAATGTAGTCGATGTGTTTGTTCCAACGTAGGTCGGCTGAAATAATGACACCAAGGTATTTGATATGTGAAACTTGGGATAACGGTAAATGATTGATGGAGTAGGAGTATTCAAGAGGAAGAAGTTTACGGGTAACTTTCATGTGAACCATTTTTGAGATATTCATTGGCATTTGCCATAGGGAACACCAGTCGGCGATGGAAGCCAGGTTATGTTGGAGAAGTTCTTGATCAGATTGATGGTGAATGATACGGTAAATTACACAGTCATCAGCAAAAAGTCTAGTGGTGCAGTTGAGGGATTGAGGAAGGTCATTGATATAAATTAGGAAAAGTAACGGGGAGAGGACCGATCCTTGAGGGGTCCCAGACTTTACGGAGGCGGATGACGAGTTATGATCATTAAAATGAACAAACTGTTTACGGTGTTTTAGGAAAGCCTCCACCCAATTAAGTAATTGAACGTTAAGGCCAAGGCGGGAGAGTTTGAGAAGAAGTTTATCGTGGGGAACTTTATCAAAGGCTTTAGAGAAATCTAGGAATACGATATCAGTTTGTAGGTTTTTATCAATGGCTTCAGAGAGGTCGTGGATGAAGAGGGCCAGTTGAGAGGTAGTAGAGAGAGATTGTCTAAAGCAGTGTTGGTTGGGGAAAAAGAAGCTGATGGAGTCTAAGTGGATACAGATTTCTTTTGCTACAATATGCTCGAAGATTTTACAGCAGGAGGAAGTGATTGCTATTGGCCTGAAGTTAAGGGGATTGGAAAGTGAACCCGTTTTGTGGATAAGAATAATTTTATTGATTTTCCAGTCGTTCGGGAGGGTAGCAGAATTTAGTGAAACATTGAACAGGATTAAAAGATAGTCAGCGACTTCATCAGCACAGAATTTAAGAATAGAATTTGGGATGTCGTCAGGGCCAACAGAATGGGGTTTCAGTTTTTTCAAAAGTTTTAGGATACCTTGTTTGGAGAAGGATATAGGGGGTGAGTTGTGGATAGAATCAAAAAAAGAGTATTGGGGAGGAGAGGGGTCTATTGAGAAAACCGAGCAGAAAGCTAAATTGAATTCGGTAGCCATCTCTGAAGGAGAAAATGTATATTTATTTGAACTTCTCAGGGAAGTGGGACCAACAGATTTAGGTCTAAGGTAACTCCAGAATTTTGTTGGATTGGTTTTTAAGTAATGGGGTAGAGAAGGAGAGAGGTATCTGGACTTTTGGACGGAAATGAGGTTTCTGAGGTCTCGGGTGGAGGGTGAAATTATGGATTTGAGTGAATTGGATTTGTTAGTTTTATATTTGAAGATATGCAAATAACGAACAGAATTCCTCCAAATTATCAAGGAATTGTCAAATTTCAATGAATATGGTATCAAGCTTTTCATCATGGCTGACACCAGAGCATTAACAAGAGTCTATGATCTGTCGCAGAAGTTATTGTTATTGTTTTAATTTTCTACATAAATACAAGATGAAACAAAAAAAAAATCAGCCAAGGGGTCTACAGACCCATACTGGACGATACATTGCAAATTTATAATGAATAATAAGGAACACAGTTACTTATTAGTAAACATCAATACAGTTGTTTGGTTTCGTCCAACACGACTACCGATTTCCCTGAAAGATAATCCACAATCTCGGTAGGCCACGATCCTTCCTCTGTCGAACTCGGATACTTGATCAAAAGATGATCGCTGTTTTCTACGAGGCCTAATTGATCGTTTTTTTGAAAAAACCACAAGAAAAACACAATTGCCATACTTCAAATCGTCGAAATCTCCAAGCCTTAAATAGCACTTTGAAATGGCGCCACAGGCGCGCGTGATGTGCATCTGCGCTGAAATTGTAATCATTTGCATATCTCACCTCCGCTAATGCATGTTGTAAATTTCATATTATTTGCATGCTTTCTTCAGGGTGTTGCATTTACGGTGGCCAGCAGTGTATTTTAATAGCATTTTTTTTCATTTTTGGGGAATTTTATCTTTTAGTTTTTAAATCTTGTGTTTTAAATTTTTAAGGCATTTTTTCAAGTTTTTTGGAACGTTTTTGATGTTCATTTTTCAGGTGTTTTTAGGTCAACAACATCTGGGCCTTGGTTATTACGCTTCACATATTTTTCTTCGTAATTCATTAAAACCAATTCTTGTTATAAATTTCTATTCAATAAGTTGAAAATAAATGTAGATGATGGAGAGAGAGAGAAACTCACATATGACAAGAGAAAAACAAGTTTTCATTTTGGTTCCTGCACAAGATTTACTGACAAAGCATGTTTTTAAAAAAAGATTCACAACATTTATTTCGGAGATACAGTAGTCCTTTCTAAAGTGAATCCTGTCTTTCTCATGCCATAACCATAAGGCGATAGAGACGCATAAGCATTTAAAAAAAAAAATAAAAAATAAATTCCAGGAATCTCAAAAAATCTTTCACTTTTTGTGATGCATTAAATGAGAACAAAAAAAGCTCCAGCTATTTCTGTCTTTTTGTCATTTTGGGTCCTATTGTTTTAGGTTAGTGAACAGATATATATATATATAGTTGGCTAATTTTATTAAGTATAAATTGCACTTTGTAGCTTAATACTTTTTTTGAGTGTGTTGTATTCTTTTATTATATATTTTTTCTTCGTGATTTAGTGTTGAGCCTTCTATTTTACATTCTATTTTTTCGTACAATCCCCTACATATATTTCGCATTGTAATTTTTTTTAATTTCTTGTTAACGTTTCTCATTTTCCTATTTTTAATTATTATCTAGTTTAGCAATAGTGTTAGTATGCCTGGACCTTGACTAGTGTTGTGTAGAGCTTGCGACGGGAGATTTCCCTGGTCTAGGGGTATAGTAGCTGATAGTTTCAATTGTAAAGGGTGCTTGGATAGGGAAAGGTTGGAACTCGAGGTCGAAGCCTTACAGGGAAAAGTTAGGGTTCTAGAGGGCCCAGTTATAACGAAGCCAGAGCCTCTTGTCGTCGAGCCACCTGTTGATGAAGAAGCAATCTCCATGAAAAACGACAGTTTAGAGGGCAAATGGGTGGTAGTGGATGAGGTAGAGGGGGATAGTGATAGGGGTTTAATCATCGGCAATTCTATGGTTAGGGAACTTGGGAACAGAGTGTGTAGGGATTTTCTGGGTTTCGAGCGCTGTTGTCTTCCTGGGGGGAAGATTTTCAATGTTCGAGACGTTTTTCATCGCCGAAAGTTACCCTTGCATGTGATTCTGTGGGTGGGAACGAATCAGGTAGGAGCGAATATTAGTGAGTCTCTGTCAGAGTACCGGGATTTACTATTATCCGCTAGGGAGGAGGGGGGTTCAGATGTGGCAGTGATTCCAGTGCTGCCAAGGGGTAGTAGACGGTATAGGAGTAGGATCCAACAATTCAATATAGGACTGAAGGACATTTGCTCCTCACTTGGGGTCACGTTTTTGGAGCTTCCCGCATTTACTGATAGGTGGCTTCGTTCAGATGGGATCCATCTAAATAAAAGGGGGGTCAGGGAGGTTTACGATAGTCTTAGGTTAGGTTTTTTACTCCCAGACCACATAGTCGGGAATGCGGGTTAGTTAATCATAACAGTACTGACGGGGAATTACCCACCACTGACTTGAATGGCTTCTCGATTGACAATAAATCACCGGGTAAATTAAAATGTGTGCTAATTAATGCCAGGAGCTTGGGTAGTAAGAAAGATTTTTTAGAAACTATGATGGTTGTGGAGGGCCTGGATCTTATAGCCATTACTGAATCTTGGGCAAAGGATGGGGATGAATCTTTTTTACACATCTCAGGATGCGATACTTTTTTCAGAAATAGATCGGATAGGAAAGAAGGTGGAGTGTTGATATACGTGAAATCATGTTTGAAGGCTAGAGAGTGTAACGTGAAGAAATGTGATATTGAAACTGTATGGGTTGAGCTTGAGAACAAAAGACATTATAAACTTATTGTTGGGGTTTGTTACAATCCACCAAATAGGGATCCAAACTACATCGCCAAATTGCATGATGAAATTTCCTACATGTGTAAGCGAAAGAGGATCCTCATACTAGGGGATTTCAATTACCCAGGTATTCAATGGGAGAATCTTTCATCGAGAGATCAGTATGAAAGAGAGTTTCTTGAGTTGGTGCTCGAAAATTTTTTGTATCAGCATGTATCAGAAGCCACTAGAGGTACTGCTATTTTGGATTTAGTTCTCACTAGTTCTGAGCATCTTGTTAAGCATGTTTCGGTAGGGGAAGAGTTTTCTTCCAGTGATCATCGTATCGTCAGATTTCACGGTAACTTTTCCTCGGGTAAGGTTGATAACAAAAGACTGGTTCCTTGCTTTCGAAGAACTAACTTTGATGTTCTGAGAGGAAGGTTAGCGGAAGTTTTCAAAGACAGGTTGGAATCAGAAGGGGTGGTAAGTCAATGGGAGGAATTTAGTACGAAACTGTCCTCTGTTTTGCACGATGTCATACCCTTTTGTTCGAAAAAGGCGTGTTTTTACATTGCACCCTCTATGATTCATGGATAGCGTGCGTAACCTCTATTTTTTCTTGTACTTGAGAAACGCATTTGGCAGGGCTTAAAAATTCTGTTCGACTTGATTTTTTTTTATTGTTTTATATTTGTACATAAATACAAGATGAAACAAAAAGATCAGCCAAGGGGTCTACAGACCCATACTGGACGATACATTGCAAATTTATAATGAATGATAAGGAACACAGTTACTTATTAGTAAACATCAACAAACTAAAACAGAAAAACGAAATATTAGAAAAATGCACACACACACACACAGTGTTACGAAAATGGGGAGGGGGTTTAAAAAAAAAATCAAATGTCAAAACAAAACTTTCACGTAATTTGTAGTATTTTTGGCAACAGCAAGGAGTGCAATTACATGAAATACACATTGTATGATTTTCAGATAAGTATATGCAAATAAAAATCAATCGTTTATTACAGCAGCATGTGTTCCACATGACCACCACAACAGGGGAGAACACATGCAGGTGAGTCAGAAATCCAGCAACGGGGGAGTCTACATACACAGTTTACAATGGTGAACTGGTTGTGGATTAGGAGCACGTTCTTATAACCGTCTCATATGCATATTTTCAACGAAGTCGCTCGTACCAGCACCACCTGTTGGCTGTTTTTGAGTCCCCCATCTTAAAAAAATTCCAGTGACCTAGCAATGCTGACCCTGCAAACCAGTTTTTATTTCAGTTATTTTTCCGGTTTTTATGAGTCTAACTTTCTATAGACTTTTTGCCAACCATGTATTTTCTCAAATAAAGGTATATATTTTCATGTGCCGTTTTAAACACATCGGCATGGATGTGTTTAAGCAACTTTTAAATATTTTATTTTTACACGTGAGCTGTACGTGAAGTTTCTATAATCACCAACGTTTACGTTTTAGCCAATCAATGGCTAAAACGCAAACGTCTCCTATTTCTTGACTCTTGCATTTTGGAAGAAAATGCCATTTGTGGAGGAGACGCATTAGTATGCATTCTTCAACAATGATAGAAAAATAAGTTGGCAAACAATATATAAATGACATTTCTAAACTATTCAAATCTACGTAAATCATACAAATATAGGGTGTTCCCTGAAATGCAATATCCCATATTTTTTTAAATATGACAATGAATGAATGAAGGCCAGAACTTTGCCACTGGATTTATCCTGTTGCCGAGATCTCTTCCAGCCCAGCTTCGTGGAAGATTCTGGTTTTAAATATTGACAATAATTTTTTTTTTAATCTTGTAATAGCGTTCAGGGTACCTCATTTGCTTGATATAACACCTCAAAATTTTTCTTCGCCAGATAATTAAATGCTTGCCAACCAAAGGGTGGATTGGATTATAATAAACAGAGTAGAGTATTCAAAGGTACACTCTCAGCTACCTCATTGGGCATTTTACCTGTTGTGGCCTTGTATTTGTAAAAAAAAGTTGAGACTAGATTGACTATAAATTTGGTCATTAAGATAAGCTGGAAATTCAACAAAATATTCATTAAAACAATTGCATATTTCTTTAGGAGTTATATAACTTATTATTTCTGTCAATGTGTGATCCGGAATGCCTTTATCAGACGTAGTATTAAGAAGTTTGTTTGTTTTGAAGTGTTTTTGGAATTTGAATTAGTGAATATTCCCAAAAAAGTATTTTTTATTTGCATGGAATGTCTTTATTTATTGAATTATGAAAGGATTTAAAACTATTCCAATTTCCAGAGGATTTGTGTTTTGAATAAACTTGGCAAAAAGTTTATTTTTGAAATTGATAAATCTTAAAAGAGCTGTAGTAATCCAAGGCTGCCTAAAACGATTTTTTTCTATGTAAAATCTGAGAAGTAAAACAATTATAAATATTCTTAAAAGTTTCCAAGAACAAGTTGTAGGAAGCATTAACATCATTGAGAAGAATTACTGAGGTCTAGCAGACATTACTCAATTCTGGCATAAACTTATTGATATTTCTATGATTAAATATCGGTCGTCGGAAAACAGTGTTTTTCGCAGAATTAGTCACACGTTTTATGTTTGAGAAAATATAGGCAAGCAATCACCAAATGGACATGAAAGCACACCAGAACTGCCATCAACTGAGTTAGTTATGCAAAGATCTAAGTAGGTTGAAGAAGTGAGGGTGATACGAGTTAGTTGATTGATGACAATATTAAAAATGTATAGCATTCAACAATATCAAAGAGGGAACGTTTTTACCCAATAAGACAAATGTATCTACAGGGTGTCCCTGAACTCATGGGCCAAACTTTAAGGGAAGGTAAAATACAAATAAAGAAGCATTTTTTGTATGGCAATGTGGGGTCGGAAATGAAAATTGTTAGCGGAAAAAAATGAAAAAAGCTTTCCATTTACATTAATAATCAGAAAATGCTTAAATATGCCACCACCAACATCGATACGAGCCTGGCAGCAAATGATTGGCGTACCCTTTCGAAGTTGTCAGATGTTTCACGAACAATGATATTAAAAAAAAGTTTTTTTTTCATTTCCTTAGCATTTCGTGTTTTTTCACCAACACTTTTCATTTCCGACCCCACATTGCTATCCAAAAAATGTTTCTTCATGTTATGTTAAAACATACATTACCTTCTCTTAAAGTTTGGCTCATGGGTTCAGGGACACCCTGTATATTTAAATAACCAAGAACGTATACAGCTTTATGGGAATAGAAAAATATGAAAATATATAATGTATTTCAACAGTGACATTAGCATGCGGAGGGAGGTAAAATGCAGCAAGTAGAATGTTAGTATTTTCAATAATAATCAATTCACATTATGTATCAGATATGTTCAAGCTCAAATCAAAATCCACAAATTCATTTAAAGCATATATTGCAACTCCGCCATGTACTGTATATCTCTTGTTCAAGTAATAGGTGTGATAACCTTCAAGAGCAACAAAATCGTTATCTTTGAATCAAGTTTCACAAATGCATATTACATGGGAAAAATGTAAAAGATTTGAAATTACACGAAATTACACAATGTTAATAAACTTAGCTACCATTACTATACTTAGTTACCAAAAAGACCGAAATTTTTTGTTTCAAAAATGGAACAAAATTGTGATTTTTAAATCATGTGTGGAGGACCTTTAGACCTTTAAATTTTATGATGCTCTTCTACATCGCAATGGAGATATCCTGGGTTTTAAATTACATTTTGATACTTGAATTGACATGAATCAAGTTTTTATATAGAAATGTCCTCTCCACTCGTCAATACAAGATTCATTGAAAGACAGGTTATTTGTGGAGATGAAGATTACAAGGAAGAAAATTCATCACTGCCCCCACGGGGACTCGAACCCCGGTCTCTCGCTTGCCGGATGAATGCTCTATCACCTAAGCTATGGAAGCAGATAGAATATTTCAACCTTGGAGTGTATATGTTACCGGCAAAGTATGAAATACCGGTTTTATTCTATACTTTGCCTAGGAATGCCTAAACACAATCCAGGCAAAGTATGAAATATCTTCTTCCAACAAATCTCTTTAGGGGGGGGGGGGTATAAAATATTACATAAAATTAAAATTTCACAGAATTTTCTTTTTTTTCCGGAAAAGTTTCCCTTTGGCTCTCGTGAATCTGTTGAGGGGCGGTATAAAATATTAAAATTTCGCAGAATTTTCGTAATTTTTTCCCAGAAACGTTTCCCTTTCGCTCTCATGAAAAAGGATCTGTTAAGGGGCGGTATAAAATATTACGATTTCATCGAATTGAAATTTCACAGAATTTTCTTTTTTTCCCGGAAACGTTTCCCCTTTTGCTCTCGTGAAAAAGGATCTGTTGAGGGGCAGTATAAAATATTACAATTTCGTCAAATTAAAATTTCACAGAATTGTCGTCATTTTTTCCCGGAAACGTTACCTTTTCGCTCTCGTGAAAAAAGGATCTGTTGAGGGGCGATGTCGTCAAATTAAAATTTCACACAGTTTTCAATTTCAAACGTTTTCCTTTAGCTCTCTCGAGAAGGAATCCCTTGAGGGGCGGCGTCGTCAAATTATATTTTCACACAGTTTTTTTCGATTTTTCCAAGAACCCTTAACCTCTGGCTCTCTGGAGAAGGGATCTGTTTAGGGGCGGTATAAAATATTCAATTTATACGATTACAATTTAATATAATTTTTCTTAATTTTTTTCTGTAAACTTTTCCTTTGGCTTTCTTGACAAGGGATCTGTGGATGGACGATATAAAATGTCACATTTTCGTCAAATTAAAATTCATTCGTCAAAATAAATCACAGCTGAATTTAAGCGGGTAATTTCTTTTTGGAATTTCAAATCGGATACAGACAACAACATTTTATTGCTTTAGGATGTTTTTCGTGGAATACCTTTTATATGTTACTGTAAACTGTAAAGACAACGGCATAAATCTGTAATTACGCATTATCGCCGGATTTATATCGATTACTATGCATAATCACCGATCAAAACGGATGAAATTATTGTGCATAATAACCGGCGATTATGCATAATCACCAGATTTATCACAATTACTGTATTTGATACATGGCGCCAACCTGTAAATGTTGTCAAAATTAGTGCTCAATGATAACAATTCTGAAAAGTGCCCCGCGACATAAAAAATTTTGGAACCAGTTTTCTATCACTTTGGTCCCTCCCCACGAAATGAAAGTGATCCCCCTTTGAATGAAATTTCTGGCTATGGGCCTGATGAGACACATAACGCCAATTATTTCACCACTGACGTAAGCTCCCAAAGCTGAGGTGAATGATTTCATTGCTATCCAAAGAATTCACGTAATTTTGGTAGATTGTAAAAACTGTGTGACTAAGTTTTATTGCACATTTAGGCTAACCAAATTTCTTGGAGAAAAATACCAGAACTCACGATTTCAAATATGGGTAAAACACGGAACATCGCCAATCATCGCCATAAATGACGCCGAATGTAAGCAAAGTTGCCAACTTTTGCAGAAATCACTAAAAAAACGCCAATGGCAGGAAACAAAGCATTACTCTGAGAGAATTGCAGTGAACAAAAATGGATTCCACGAAGTACATTGTAAAATAATGAAATAAAATGTTTGAAGAGGCAAACAATTAAATCACCGTTTAGTATTTGCCGTCTTGCAGTGGAGTAGTTTGGGAGCTAGCGTTTTACTGTGGAAGTGTTGGTTCGAACCCAGATTCTCTCGGGCATGGATGTTTATTAACATTAACAAATTCCCTGGACAGATCATACAGGATCTCTTGAACATATTTAAGGATCACTTTATCAAGAAAGTAAAAAAACCATGACGTATGTGAGGTGAATATTCTTATTCATAGTTGTAATTATAGTGATATAATTTATGTGTTGAAAAATAATTTCAATAGTTGATTTTAATAAAGTATAAAACTATAAGCATCTAAAAGTAGGCTTTGTAGATTCTACAATGTAGAAAATTCAAACACGGCATTCTTACAAAAAAGTCAGGACAGCCAAAATAAAGTGAAATGCGTGACATATGTGTCATATGCATAAGGTCACCACAAAACGTTTGCTAAGTAGGCCTATATTTTGCTATTTATCTTTTATTTTCACTGTCCTGAATTTGTTTTTCAAAATGTACCGTATTTTCGACTAAACTCACATGACTCACTGAAACTCGCTCAATAAGCGAGAAGAAGATTATTTTAATTTCTTACACATCACAGTACGATTAATTATGATTGTAAACATAAACGTTCATGTCACATATTTGTGACGTGTTTCTTTTTTACATAACAAAAACAAGACATTTAAAAAAAAATATCAATAACATAACATTTATTTTGTGAAATACATTTTTATTTACTGCAATTTATTGTAGTCCTCCTTCGTACATACCCATCAGCATTTCTTTCCCATCAATTTTAACCATAATTAGCAATTTTTCAACATTTGACAATTTTTTGAGAGATAGAATAGCAATAAGTAGGGTGATCATACATCCCGTATTTCTCGGAACAGTCCCGGTTTTTTTCTGTTTTTTTGCTGTCCCGAGTTTTCAAATATTTTCAACGAAGTCAACTTCACTTTTTATTCTTTAAATCAATGATTAAAATTATCTTTCCAGCTTAGAAATTACATCATGATAATGAGGCTTTTGGAATAGACATCATAATCATCAGCAGCATCGGCATACTCAAAGGGGGGGGGGGATTTTGGGGTTCTAACCCCCCCCCCCCCCCCCCCGAGCCAAGATAATAGTGTTATTTTACAGGAAAAAAGGTAAAACCCCCTCAGAAGGTAAAAAAATCTCAAACCCCCCTCGAGCAAATTCTGCGTACGCCTATGATCATCAGTATCACTTGGAGGGACAAGCACAGCATGTTTTTCCCATGGGAAATCAATGTTAAAATTGCCGAATTTACCGTAGAAATGTGGAAATTTAGTAGGGTTTTCCGCCTCATCAATAATTTTAAAAATTGAATTGAATTCTCGATTTTCGAAAAATTGAGTTCGCATAGAAATATGAAGCACAGAAAATTAAATATAAAATAATTAGCCGGACCTACTTTTGAGTTAGATATTCATGCAATAACATTGATTTATATCTTCTCAAGCACAAAAATGAGAATTAATATCTCCGTATTGTTTTATAATATCCAATATCATCAATCTATATAGTTTAGGATGTTTTGAAATTAATTATGGGCCCGTAAATTACACTGAAGAAATTCCGCAGCTTTAATCAAGCATTTTTTAAAGCAAAAGCAGGCAAATCGATAACTTGAGCTTCAAGAAAATGTTCAAAATATCTAGCACCCATTAAAAAGAAAAAAAAAAAAACAATTCATTTCTACGTTTCTTTCATTTTGATTTACGTCTTTCATGAGTTGCGCAGGAAGTCGCCATATTGGTTACCATGTATGTCCCTCCAGAAAAAGGGAAATATCACTTGATTCAAAAAGCCTCATTAAGAGACTAAAAACAAGAATATTCATCTCACACATTTGTCATGTTTTTTTTAAATTCACTGCAATTTGAAGTGGCGCTTTATTTTCTCGCGATTGGCGAATTTTCTGTGATTTTAGCACGAGTTAACGACTTCGCTTACTTTTGCATCATTTAGCGATAATTGACATTGTCCCGCATTTTCCCGTATTTTGAATCCCAATTTCACGTATTTTTCTCGAGCAAATATGGTCGGCCTAACCATAAGCAAATCTTTACTTAGGATCTCTATCTCCCGTACTTCCCGATAAAATATGGTAAACCTACGTACACCAATTTGTTTTCCGTGACCGACATACCACGGTCACTTTCCCTCGCATAGATGGAAAGGGCGCTTTATACATTATAATTTTTGTTCATAAATCCATAGATAAAAATCTTGGTTACTTCAAGACAAAATGATATCGCATAATCCGCATTTGCAAGTTCCATTTATCAATGCTGAAATATCAACAGTAGAAAGACGGAACGGGAGTCTTTTTCACCCTGCACGCTGTTTAAGCTTACATATCTCTGCTAAGAATAAACCGAACCACCTGGAATTTCTGGACTTTTCCTGAATTAGCATGTTTTTATTGTATACCAAAGCTTCCTTTCGTTATCTTTTTTAACAATGAAGTTACGAGCGGATATACCTAGAAAGACCGAAGGGGGTCATAGTGACCCTTCCTTATATTCTAGCACATTATGCGGTAAATACTACTATCGTCGTCACAATTGATTTCTAAGTAGGTTATAATCCTTCAGAAAATCTTTTTTGCATTTGACCTTGTGTGTGACCTGTCTTTTCCTCTCATTCTTATCTGCAAGTGTCGTCGGCAGGTGTGTCATTTTTGGTTTTTGTCAAGCACATTATCTGTTAAATTGTTTATTTTGGGACGTAGAAAATTTGAGTACATGTGATCTTTTCAAACAGTTAGTTTAGAACATAGTTTCCCAAACTTTTTGTTCCATCGCCCCCTTCTTCAGATAAATTTTTCCCTCATCGCCCCCCAACTCAAGCGAACCCATAGGATCCTATGTTTTACCCGTGACTTCTATCGCCCCCTTGGCCCTTTCCATTGCCCACCAGGGGGCGATATTGCCCACTTTAGGAAACATTGGTTTAGAATGACGAGAAAACGTATATTTACAGAAGAAATACCCAGGAGATGCAAAGATTAGATGAGAGAAACTGTGGAAGCAGTTATGATGAAAGTGCAGAAGAGCATAGATCTACCCTATGTCGAACTGTAGTGATGAATGTAGCGGTTCTGATGACGAAGATTTAAATCAATATAAAATTATTTCTCGGGCGCGGTAGCCCAGGTCGATAAGATACTCGCCCAAAGTACCAAAGGATGTTTAGAGGTGTCACGAGTTTGATACCCGGTTCGTCTTTGTCAGAAAACTTTCCTGACACGAGTACAACAGACACGGCAACTTGACTGCAGAAAAAATTGCTACCGCAAGAAGTCCCCCATTGAGGAGTTAGTGCACCAACCTCTCGATGAGCATAGAAACAAGCTTGCCGTTCGGAATCGGCAATAAATTGTAGATCCCGGTCTAATTAGCTCTCGTGTGCAGAAAATGACCGTGGTGTGACTCATTATAACTCGTTGAAGCCACAGAAACGATCTAAGAAACTGCAGCAGATGGGAGCATATGGAAAATCATAGAACCTTCCTCAACTTTAGGATGTCGAGGATCGCAAAATATATTGAGAGAAAATCAAGGCCCCACATTTTATGCGTTCAAAAAACATAAATGAAAGTGTTCTGGGTTCGTGACGCCTTATTTTCTGCGACAAAATGATTCGACATATACAGAAACTGAAGCCCATCATCGTCTAAATGAAACTTCTTGGTCAGTTTCTTTGCTTGAACTGGATGCAACGATATCCATTATATATGCAAGAGGTGCAAAAAACCTTCTACTGAATTCATTGTGGTTGTCGAGATTTGGGGTCCCCTATTTTTTCCCCAAACAATGACAAGACATCGTTTCAAAGAAATTTTGAAATTCATGCGATTCGATCTGAAATCTGAAAGGTCTGAAATATTAAAAACTGACCAATTTGCTCTTGCATGTTCACTATGGATTTCATTCATAGAATACAGTGCGACTTGCTACAAACCAGGGCCCAATCTAACTGTGGACGAACAACTTCTACCCTCAAAAGCAAGATGTCCATTTACACAGTATATCCCAAGTAAGCCAGATAAATTTGGGATAAAATTCTGGCTTCTTGCCTGCGTTGATTCTAAATATATTCTGAATCGACAGAAAATCAGTTTCTATTACACCAGCAAATCAACTTGTCTATAAACATGTAATTCGATTAGTCTAACCTTATCTAGGAGAGCGTTGAAACAAAACAACAGATGATTATTTTACATCACTGAGATTATGTGCATTTTTGAAATCGACAAGCTTGGTTGGGACCCTTCAAAAAGACCGACGTGAGGTACCTCCAACTCCAAAAACAGGAACACAGGATCTATACTCGTCGAGAGTATTCAAAACTGGAACTGATATCACGCTGGCATCTTATCAGAGAAAAAAGATTAAAAATGTTCTAGTTCTGAGTTCACTTCATACTGATATAACTATCAACGAAAACGTGAAAAAGACCCCAGAAACAGTTGCATTCAATAACGAAATTAAATATGGAGTCGACACCGTGGATCAAATGGTGGGATTATACACCAATAAGAATGGAAGTCGTCGCTGGCCAATGCATGTTTTCGGAAAAAATTACGAACCTCAACAGATCCTTTTTCACGAGAGCGAAAAGGGAAACGTTTTGGGGAAAAAATGGCGAAAATTCTGTGAAATTTTAATTCGACGAAATTGTAATATTTTATACCGCCCCTTAACAGATCCTTTTTCACAAGAGCGAAAGGGAAACGTTTCCGGAAAAAAAAGAAAATTCTGTGAAATTTTAATTTTATGTAATATTTTATACCGCCCCTTAAGAGATTTGTTGGAAGAAGATATTTCATACTTTGCCTGGATTGTGTTTAGGCATTCTATAGAATGACTAGTCATTCTATAGAATGCCTAGGCAAGGTATAGAATAAAACCGGTATTTCATACTTTGCCTGAAACGACCAGGCATTCTATAGAATGCCTGGATTTCATACTTTGCCGGTAACATATATATATGTTGAAAGGCACCGTACATGGACGGCGTCGACAATCAACTAATAGCTCGTGAATGACATAGGCCAAAGAGATGGCCACATGCATATAGAAATGTCCTCTCCACTTGTCAATACAAGATTCATTGAAAGACTGGTTATTTGTGGATATGAAAATTATAAGGAAGAAAACTCATCACTGCCCCCCCAGGGACTTGAACCCCGGTTTCTTCTTTGTAATTTTCATCTCCACAAATAACTAGTCTTTCACTGCATTCTTGTATCAAGTTTTTATATTTATGTTTCAAATTTATATCTATCTAATTTGTGGATATTTGGTCAGGAAAACCATAGAAATATAAGAACCTGTTCCCTTTTTTCTTAAATGACTTTTTCCTGACTTCTTTATAACCCTTTTCCCAATTTACAAATTTTCTGTGACTTCATGCCTTTTCCATAATAGTAATAAAAATATTATGGATTTGTATAAAAATTATAAAAATTTATAAAAAAATATTACTCAAAACATTATTGAATCACCTGTTTCTGTTTTGATCAATGAACTGTTGTAATTGCAACTATATAAGTAGTCTGACGATGATGCGGTTCCTGGAGAGTAAGGTGGTGGAGCAGGAGGTGGAACATGAGTGCTTGAATGCTCATTTGTGACATCTGTGTTTTCTTGCTAAAAAAACATATTTACCATATTGTTTTGAATCAGGTTATTACATCATAAAGTCAACACTCATTTACACAAACTCTCGAACTTGAACATCTGAAGCAACTTTGCAAGGTTGCCCAGTCCCTTAATCTATATATACAATGACATGAATGATTCACTGATTCATCATTGCCGAGCCGTAACCACTGAAGTTATAAATAAGAAATTTGGTCAGTAGTTTTATTTTATGAAGTAAAGACCCACTGAGAAAGATTTTTTTTTAATTCGACCCCTAAGGGAATCATAAGGGGGTTCAAAGGTTATACAGAGAAATCACGCTGAGCCAAAACCGCTCTGGAGCAATATTTATGAAATTTGGTCAATAGTTTCATTTCATGATGTAAAGTCTCACCACGAGGGGCTTTTCGAAATTCGGCTCTTAAAGTGGTCATGAGGGGGCTCAAAGATTATATAGAACAATCATTGCTGAGCCTAAATCGCTGAAGCCATAAATATGAAATTTGGTAAGTAGTTTTATTTTGTAATGTGAAAACTCATTAACAATGGATTTTTAAAAATTCATTCTGCAAGGGGAACATTGGGAGGGGGATTTCAAAAGTTATATGGGGGTATATTATAACATCGCTGAGCCCAAACCTCTGGAAGCTATAAATATGAAATTTGGTCAGTACTACACTGCTCAAAACAATTAGGGGAGCAAGCAAAAAAGTGAAGAAAACCGTGCGAGACAGCCACGTATTGGCATACAATGGATAGTACACGCGTATCAATGCGCAATACAGAAAAAAGACGTAAAAAAATTTGGAATTAAGCTTTAATTCTTTGAAAATATGGAAAAAACATGAAAAGATGATTTAGGGCAACAATTTGGTTACATGTCAACGATAAAAAAAAAGTACTGTTTAGACATGATGCATGAGTTTTAATAGGGCGTGTGGTCTCCTCGAACAGCTAAGACTGCTGCACACCTGTTTGCCATGGATGCGATGAGGTTATCGATCAGACTTTGGGGAATACTGTTCCACTGCTCAAGAAGTGCAATCTGCAAGTCTCGGACAGTAACAGGAGGCCTTGGTCGCGCAGCAATGCGTCGTCCGAGCATGTTTATTGGATTCAGGTCAGGAGAGCACGCTAGCCATTCCATACGCTGTATTGTTTCAGCTTCAAGCATGTTCTCCACCAGACGAGCTCTATGCGGTCGGGCATTACCATCCTGGAAAACAAAGGAATCTCCAATGGCCTTTCACGAACGAATGCGGGGTTATTTCGAGTGCCCCTGTCCCTCCATACCAGAACACGTCGGGTGTCACACTCCAGACTGAATCGGGACTCGTCTGTAAACAGCACTTGGCTCCAATCACGTTGCTCCAAATCGCGATGTTCAGCAACCCATCTTCTTCAGGCTGCACGGTGGCGTGGGGTCAACGGAATGCAGACCATTGGCCTACATGCATAGAGTCCTCCCTCATGAAGCCAATTACGTACTGTTTGGCTGGACACCCTTCGTCCTGTTGCCAAGAGCAACCGTCTTTGCAGCTGCGTAGCATTCCCTGTTCTGTTTCGACGGCTGTTAACCGTATATACCGGTCATCAGTTGCTGTAGTGGCACGTGGCCGACCTTGCCCTGGTCGACGTCTAACATTTCCTGTTTCTTGGAATCGATTCCACAGCCTTGCAACAACACTTCTGGCGACTCCAACAGCGTCCGTGACACTACGTTGTGTTTGCCCGGATTCCAGTCTGCCTATAACACGTCATGCCATGGATTCTGGTAAATCACATTGTTGAGACATCCTCAAGTCACCTTGTCTCAAAAAAAAATATTGCGCAATCGAATTTCACAGTTACGGCAGTAAAACAGACGTTTCTGCAACATCCCGATTTCTGCCCTTATCTCCTTTTTCTGGTTTTTGACGTCATGAACTTTGATTTGCATATGAAGTTTTCTTCTTCTGTTTCCTGCTAGGCTTTAAATTATGGAAGATTCATTTTATGTTACTTATCGGTATACATCTTTGCGTAATTTTGTTAAAACCATGTGCTCCCCTAATTGTTTTGAGCAGTGTATATTTTATAATATAGAGACACGGGATTACTGGAAATGCAACAACCGAGGGGGGTCATGAGGGATTCAAATGTTATTGGAAGGAATCATCGCCAAGCAATTATCAGATTACCAAATCTATGTGAGCGAAGCCGCAGATAGCAGCTAGTCTATATATATATAAAATCACATGTCCTAACTCAGTGATTCCCAACTTGGGCGTTAATGCCCCCTTGGGGACGCTGGAATGTTCCAGGGGGCGGTAGAAGTTACGGGTATAACATAGGATCCTATGGGTTAGATTGCGTTGGGGGCGCTGGGAGAAAAAAATTTCTGAAGAAGGGGGCGTTCAGACAGAAAAGGTTGGGAAACTATGTCCTAACTGATTCATCATCGCCGAGCCGAAACCGCTGAAGCTATGAATACCAAATTCGGTCAAGTTTTGTTTAACAACATAAAGACTCATTATGAAGGTGTTTTTCGAAATTAAAGGTGGTGAAAAGGGGGTTCAAAGGTGACATAGAGAAATCCTGCAGAGTCAAAACCACTTAAGTTAATACATATTCCTGAAATTTAGTCAGAAGCTTTATTTCATGACAACTTTACCAACTAAGAAGAGGTTTTTTGTAATTCTACGTCTAAGGGGGTCGGGTCAACGGTAATATAGAAATCATGTTGAGCCGAAACTGCTGAAATTGATGAAATTTGGTCAGAAGTTCTATTTCATGACTTAAAGGCTTACCAACAAGGGATTTTTTCATATTAGATCCCTAAGGGGGGGGGGGGGATCATAAGAGGTTCAAAAGTAACCTAGAGAAATCACACCAAGGCAGAACAGTTGAACCTATAGTCTTGAAATTTGGTCAGAAGTTTTGTGCATAAATACATTAGCGCGCACACAACACATTCATTGGTCTGATTCATTAGAAATTCTGCATGTATGGTTGAGTAGTAGTAGAATTGTGCTTTTTGCTATTGTTTCCTTCGCATAATTTATCTTTCACAAGTGGAAGCTGCTCTGTGTTTTCAGATTAGTTTCCAAAAATCATGAAACCTCTGAACATTTTCTGGTAGTCTGTGAATATTTCATTGACCTAGACCAGTGATAGGAAAACTCTTTAGGAGTATGCGAAAAAAAAAAACTGACGGGCCAATATAATTTATCATGAAACTAAACAAAACATTCATATTCTTTACAAAACATTTCTATACTATTATTTTAAAATCTGTTACAGGCAGGATAGAACCTCTAAGCAGTCTTTACTGACCTACACAATTTTGCTCTGTTCATTGCTTATAGTTTGAAAAAACACAAGTATAAATCGATGTTACCTTAAGAAAATATATTTTTCTTATTACTTTTATATATATATAATAGGAGACTCTCATAATTTAAGGTTCATATCATAAGATACATTGTTTTTACCTTAACAATTTACCCTTACCTCAGAAGTACTGCAGTTGTCATTTTTCTCACTTACAACTAATACATTCATGGTATGTAACATGAAACCGAAGTCTTCAACTGTGCCTTCCAAATCTTTATGAATAAGAATCTGAAAACAAAAATAAATGTTCAAAACACAAATAAATTAGATAGGAAAATAAATCTAAGAGGCTTTACATACTTATATGAAGACAATAATAATTTATATGTGGGCAGTGTATTATATTTTTTTCACAATCATTAGTTTCTAATGAAAATTAGTTCAAAATTTTTATGCTGCTGTATTTTTTTAGATATATCTGATATGATATTTTTATGGGAATTTTTTTCCTTTGCATTTTTATTAGCAGTCACCTCAAGGGCATTTTGCTTGTTATGATTCTTGAACTTGTATTTAATAAAGTATGGAATGTACATTACACTAAATATGATAATAACCTACAGCTTTTAAAATTAAATCAAAAGAATGGGTTTATATAATTATGCCTATAGGAAATTATACACAGTCAAAGCACATCATAATTTTTGTCATCATATATAACAGCATATAGATAATGAAATACATAACTCATCACAAGCTAGCATAGTTGGTATAAAAGACAATATTTGAGCATTTTGAGAAAGTATCAGTCAGTGCTCTGGTAGATTGCTCCCATAGTCATTGCTCTCAAAAGGTACCATCAGATTTTCAAAAAAAAAAAAAGTTTCTTGGATTTCAAGCGAAAAATCACCATATTCTACAGGGTGATTCGGAAAAACATAGCCAAACTGAAAGGGCAATTCAAGCATACGATAACAATCCAAAATGACATAGGTGGGTAAATGCCATCCAGAGCTACTACAGGGAGTTGCATCTCACACACTTTTAACGCAATCCCGAACTCAGCAAGCACGAAGTCGCAATTCTGACAACATAAATACGTTAGGGACCACACATACACTCACAACACACATTCCAGCATGTACCGGTTCATTAGAAATTCTCCATGGACTGCATGCGCTTGCTACAACCACTTAACCTTACCTGCACTTCATACACATTCCTATGTAGAATTTCTAGCTGTGGAATTTCACTGTTTTTCTGAATCACCCCATGTAAGCTAGGTAGTGTTTTGTAAAAAAATGTGTGTGCTGTTGCTGCTATTATTTACACTGCCACGAAGCTGGGCTGGAAGAGATCTCAGCGATGGGACAAGTCTGGTGGCAGAGCCCTGGCATTTATACATTGCTGCTGTTGTAATGTATGTTGTTGCCGCCTCCAACAGACATGGCTAGAAGCTTCTCAGTAGTGATGAATAATTACGATTATCGGGGGTAACATCTCCAGATCTGCACAATATAATGAAAGCCCAAAGAAAAAAATCATGAAATTTTTCTATTTATAGTTCATTTTCACACAACACCCTATAGGTAATAGAATCTGGAATTATACCCCTTGAGACCCCTATACCAAGCAAATTTGTGAGGTTGTTGAAGCAGGATTCCCAGCAAAATCTGCTCGTTCACTTCCCTGACCAAAAATGCATACATTTTCATGGGTGTATATAATATATAATCCAAAAATGTTCAAGATCACTCTAAATTATATTTCTCTGTAATATACCATTGAAAACCACAGTACAGACAGAATTTTCATATCTTGCCCCCCCCCCCTTCCTTCCTTCAGAGGGAGAGCATTGTGTTTGTAGTGTTAGTGTTATGTATGTTCATTTTCAGTCACTAATCTTCAAAATTTGCATATGTGTGTGAATGTACAGTAAAACCGCCCAACAATGGCCACTAACGAGACTTTGAACATGTGGCCATTATTGGGGATGACTATTTAATTTCTGAAGAAAAATAAAATAAAATTTGCAATCTATATGACATGTAAAATGACAATCCATTCTATAACTCATTCCGATAATTATATAACTGAATTTATAATATTAAAATAATTGAATAATCAATCCGTAGTGCTATTTTGGCATCCTAAAATTTAGGCTTGCAGTGCTAAGGTAGAACACAACAGAAACGACTTGACAAAGAAAACTGATATTCACCAAGACTATATATCAGCCAGCAACCCCAAATAAGTTCTTAGTTCCCACCCACAATCAACTAGACCAGTGTTTCCCAAAGTGGGCAATATTGCTGCCTGGTGGGTGATGGAATGGTCTGGGGGGGGGGGCAATAGATGCTACGGATTTAACATAGGATCCTATGGGTTCACTCGAGTTGGGAGGGGGGTAAAGAGAGAAATTTCTGAAGGGGCAATGGAACCAAAACTTTGGGAAACTATGAACTAGACCATACATGCTCAACCCATAATACGAAGGCTGTATTTGGCCCATGATCTCAAACCTAATTTTATAAGAATGAACTAAGCGGCACATTCTCAGATCACTTCAGTGACCCACAGCACTGTTATGCTCGACTTTAGGTCGTCTAACCAAAAAAAAGGGAAAGTTAAATAAAAGTTTAAGTATATGCAAATTAGAAATCTACATGACTTTCTATTGGTCCCTTTGTCTCTTGCTTGAAAATAAAGAGCCAGGATAGAATTTGTGAGTGCTAGTTTCTTCTCGTCTCGTTGAGGTGCTCGGTTTTCTTTCCTCGACTGACAGCGGCGGCCGGGACGTGCATCGAGATGTGAATTTTGTGAGGCGCTGGTTTTCCAGAAGCAAGTTCCGAAAGGGGACCCGACCACCATGCTCGAGATCGTCTTTCAAGTGGTGAGTGGTCACTAATATTTATGTCGGTGTAGAGGGCTCTGCGTGGGTCAGTTTTCCTTGGGTTCTCTCAATATCCCTGTTCAACTGAATAGTGTATTGAGCTGATTCAATAACGTTTAGAGTTTATGCCTATATTAATAATTTTTCTAGTTTTGTCTCATGCAGAATCGATTTTAAATATACTGGTAAACGTATGTAAATCATTCAAAAGAAAAGCTTTTATCCGAATAAACTTTTGCTATATTCTCCAAAATGTGTTTTTTATCTACTGAGTGTAGTCATTGTAACCATAGGTCGGGTTTGCTATCTGGTGGCCAGGGTTTTTGCGGGTTTATACAATATGTTTTTTTTGATGTTATTGATCCTGTGTCGTGTTGTGTGCCAAAAGGTGCGCAACATATAAAATGGTGCCGTGCTGACACATAAAGGGTGTTAATTTTCTTGGCCAGTACACCAGGGCTGCCCAGCCGAGGCTATTGAGTTAAGGGAAAATAGTTGTGTATTTATGTTGAAAGGGCCCCACTGTGATATTTTTTCTCATGTTTTTGATTTTTGATCTTGGAATTGTGTTTATTTTTTATGTGGGATCATAGGTTATATGATTTCTTGTTTTGTATTCCCGTGTGCATTTGTTGCGGTTGTGATCAGGAAGTGCTGGAAATTATTTTTTATTTTTTGGGTATTCCCTATTATCTAGGAATAGTGCACGGCAAGTTGGACTTGCACCTGTAGGGTTTATTTGAAAAAGGGACGGAAAATATTGGCGATCCCACATTTGATTGCTCTATTATTGATAGTATTTGGTGAAAGGATGTCAACAGTTAACTGGAGGCATGGCAGAGGACCCCCAGAATTCATTTAATTTATTCCCTTTAATTGTCGGAACCTATAATACTATCCCAAATTTTGATGGTACAGCCCAATCAAATTTGACTGTATCTGAATTTCTGACTCGCATAGACAGGGCAGCAGAGTTGACGGGATGGTCTGACGATGTTAAGAAAAAGGTGGTTATACAAAAATGTACGGGTACTATACTCGCACATATTCAGTCGTCTGCACATATTATTGATCCCATGTCATACACACAGTTTAAGACGCATTTGTTGGATAGATTTGCATCACCCGAGAGACCTGAAGTCCTTTTGTCGCAACTTACAACTACGACTCAACTGCCAACTGAAAAGGTTAGGGATTTTGCAGACCGTTTGGAGTCTCTAGCCAGGCGAGCTATACCGGCGACCCCAAACGAGAATATAGCTATTACACAATACAGGAACTCTCTGCTTTTGGCTAGATTTAAGGCCGGGGTATTGTCACACATGGAACCATTAATGTTGGTTCAGAATCCAGAGACATTTCCGGCAGCAGTGGATTTGGCTTATCGCATTGAGCAGACAAGTTCTAAACCTGCATGGGTTGCGTCTTCCTCGTCTGACCCCAATTTACACACATAATCTCTTGCTAATGACTCTTTGATTTCAACTTTAATGCAACAAATTTCGTCTTTACAAGAACAGGTGCAAAAATTACAAGTTGTTGATGCTGTGCGTAGACAACAGCAGTCGCTACAGGCTCCCCAGAGGCCGTTTCAGACACCTAGGCATATTGTATATTACAGTTGTAGAAATCGTGGTCATATTGCACGAGATTGCAGTCATAGACGGGAGGTTCAGAATAGTAATTCACGTACATATAATCAGAATCAGTCGCACAGTAGTAGGGGTTTCTTTCCTCGTGATTCTTCACATGATCCTCTCCGAGGTATGACGGGTTCATGTCCTGGGCAGTCAGGAGAACGTCGTTTTTCGTCACAACCTTCTAATTTTCAATCGTTGGAATCTTCTAACCCTTCTTCCTCCAGAGAGAGTACACATCACACTCGGTTCTCACGAAGAGACTGTTCTCCAGCGGTCAGCCCGAAGCGGGTGACTTTCGACACGAATGCTGCATCTAATCTTTCAGTGGTTCCGGAACTTCCGATTGTTCATGTGAGGATCGGCTCTACTGGCTTACCATGTTTGTTGGACACAGGTGCCGTATTAACTCTTATTACTGACTCTTGGTTTCGGAGTGAAAATTTACATCACCGTTATGAAGAAACTTGTGCTGTGAAGATAAAGGGTGTGACGGGTGAAATTATGCGAATAAGCCATAAAATTGAACTTTCTTTCTTTTTGGAAAATCGCGAGTTCAGTCACATTTTTTATGTGATCCCGCAAAGTTCATGTTATCATTATGAGGGTATTCTTGGTACTGATTTTTTGAGAGAGTGCGATGTTTCGCTTAAATTTAACAAGAACGGTGTATTGCTCACTCTCCCTCAGCGAAACGATACAACATCTGAGACTGTTAAGAGTTCTGGTTCTTCTCGAAGTACATTCAAGACGTCAATTGCTCGCCCGGAAGCTGAGGTGGTAATACCCCCTCGCACCGAACTTTTTGTCTCGATTTCTGTCGTACAACCGGTGGATTCTCAGTGCATACTGTTTGAGGGACTGTACACAAATGAGATCTTTGTGGTTGCAAATGTTCTACACAATAGAATTGATGAAAATAATTATCTTCTCAAGGTGTTGAACGTGTCGAGGGAACCAGTAACACTCTCCCCGGACACTGCTATAGCAAGAGTCGAGGGAATCTCCTGCCCTGACACTGAAGATTGCTTATCTTCGTATGTACCATCTATCGACAATTTCCCGGATTTCGATGAGTCAACTTCTAGCTTCAAGTTAGATAATGTTGCTGACGAACACAAACTCGAACTTATAAAGTTATTGTCTCCGTATAAAGATATTTTCGCTTCTTCATTGAGGGATTTAACGGGTTGCGATACTTTGTTGCATCGGGTACATCTAGAAGACGAAGTTCCTGTGCGTCAGGCTGCGTATAAGGTACCATATAAATTGAAACCTGAATTGGATACTCAAATGAAAGAGTTATTGGATGCTGAAATCATCGAACCTTCAACTTCTCCGTATGCTGCCGCGGTCCTGTTTGTGAATGTAACATGACGTCCTCCGGGTCATGTTTCCTTAATTTATGTCAAGGGGATGACTTACCTTTTGATTCCTTAATCTGTTGGTGTCTCCCGGGAGAGATATCATCTAGTCTCATTGGAGGTTGTTTTGTTCTAAATTTTATGTTAACTTAAGTATTTTGTTTGCCGGCGGATGGCCGCAGACCTCCGTTAGTAAACTTTTCCGGTTGTCATTAGTCGTGTTGGGTGAACCTGGCCAGTTCACCTGACATGTTGCCAAACGATAAATTATTGTTTACACTAATATTCTGAAACTATATGTAAATTATGTCGACGTGTACGTTGTGACGTAATAGTTTTCTTGTTGTGACGAAGTGTTTCCGTGGTCCAAGTGGACCAAGAATATTTGTCTCATGATTAGTATAAATACGGATTGTGTTTGTCGAACGTACACATTCCTTTTCACCTCACTCGTTCTACGAGTCCAGTTCTCCGATGTTGTAGCACAGTGGTGCTAGTTTTTCACTAATCAGATTAAATGTAACGAAACTTCATCTAGCCTTAGGCTCGGAAAAGTATCCTGTGATGTTTTTTTTCTAAATTTGCATTTATGTCTCGGCAGGTCTGAATCTCTTTTTAATAGTAGCTTCACATATATGAGTGGTGACTTAGCTCATCTAATGCTAGCTAGGGGATGACGGAAAGGTCTCTACACCTAGAGTTTCTGGTCCTAGTCTAGGTGGTGTCGCCAACCACGTACAATGGATGGGTTGACTATGGCTGTTCTCAACGTCTGCCTCATTGAAGCCTGATTCCCAACCATCTGCAATCCTAACCCCTTGGCACTCTCGGCGCTGACGTCAGATCGTTTCACCTATGGACTTACGTCACTTGTACGACCAGATTCTTTTCTTGGTTCCGATGTTGTGCCAGTTTTTGACAGTGCCTCTTGAGATGTGATGATATGGTATCCTACACACCTCAACCACCTCTGGGCTAATGTGAATCAGCCTCCTTCGGGTCTATTACTCAGAGGACGACCACTTCAAAACTGGACTTTGGAAGTCGTGTGGAAACGGTGACTTCCCTCTAGTCATATGCTGAAGTTCAGATAAGTGCAATATGTAAAAAAAGTCCATGTGATATATATAATGTTCTTATACTGATTTTTTAATATTGTTAGCAAAATTTTTACTAAATTTTATAACTGTGTTTAATTTTTTATAAATATAATAAATGTCTTGATTTGAACTCGTTGGTGTCTTATTTCCTTGTGCTGTCAAAAAACTTGAGGATAAAAAATAATTCGGGAAGTAACAATAAAACGTTACAAAAAATGGGGGCTCGACCGATTCAAGTTTAAGTTTTGACAGTAGTTGGAAATATGCTGAGTTGAGACATTTGTATATTTGAAATTACATTTTATTTATTAATTTTTTTGGTATGGGTCATAGTACACCTAGAAATGTGGACAGTCGATATGTGTCGGTTCAAATTGAACCAGATTTCGTAGATTCGAATATGTCTTATACGAATCCTATTGATTCGAATATGTCTTTTTCTAATCCTATTGACGGGATTAATTCCGGTAATCCTGCTAATGAGACTCAGGTGATCTTTCCCCCAGTAGTTCCGTTTAACCCTAGTAATGCGCTGAGTTTTCCAATTCAACGGGGTTGGGGAAACTTAAAATTTTCTGGGCAAAACGAAGATGTTCGAAGTTTTTTGCTTAAATGTGAGTCTTATTTTGCAATTTGAATAAATGTCTTGATTTGAACTCGTTGTTGTCTTATTTCCTTGTGCTGTCAAAAAACTTCAGGATAAAAAATAATTCGGGAAGTAACAATAAAACCTTACATGAGGAAGACGGATGGTTCTCATCGACTGTGCGTCGACATGCGACGTCTAAATTCTAAAACGGTCCCTGACAGTTACCCCTTACCGAACATGTCCGAGATGATAGATTCTCTCTCTGGTTCGTTATACTTTTCTTCTCTTGACTTTTCTTCTTTTCTTTATCAAATGAAAATACACCCCAATGATTCTCATAAAACAGCCTTTATAACAGACTATGGTCTTTTCCAGTGGAACCGGGTCCCTTTTGGTTTGAGAAATGCACCCAACTCTTTCCAGCGTTTGATGGAAATAGTGCTTTCGGGGTTGCGACCGCTGCAAATTGCCACGTACATTGACGATATTGTTATACCTAGTATTACTGTGGAGGAAAATCTGAGTAAATTGCAAATAGTGTTTGAGAGATTGTGTAAGCATAACTTGAAGCTAAAGCCTTCTAAATGCAAATTTTTAGCTAAAGAAATTAGATACCTTGGGTTTATTATCTCAGATGGTAAATTACACCCGACCCACAGAAAATTGAAACTATAAAGAGGTTAAAAGTACCCTCAAATAAGAAACAGGTACGTTCGTTTCTCGGTTTGACAGGCTTTTATTGCCGATTTGTACCTAATTATTCTGAATTGGCATTACCTTTGGTTGAAATAACTAAATCGAACCAAAATTTTCACTGGTCAAGTGAGGCACAAGAGGCTTTTGAAACACTTATAAATGCTATTGTCTCCAGGCCTTGTCTTAAATTACCTGATGTAAATAGGCCTTGGTTCCTTTATACGGATGCCTCTTCACAGGCACTTGGTGCTATTATTGCCCAAGATGATGAAAATAATGTTAGACACCCAGTGGCTTTTGCTTCTCGTAAGTTAAAAGGAGCCGAATTGAAATACTCTACGGTCGAACGAGAGCTATTGGCTATAGTGTTTGCTGTATCTCATTTTAAGTCTTATTTATATGGAACAAAATTTGTAATATATTGTGATCAGGCTAGTTTGTCAAATGTGCTAAAATTAAAAGATCCCCACAGTCGCATTGCTAGGTGGGTAATGTTATTACAAAATTATACATTTGATGTCATACATAAACCTGGCAAACATAAAATTACCGCAGATTATTTGTCAAGACAAGTGTTGCCGGTTTCTTTTGTGGAAATACATACTGTTCCAAATCATAACAGTGAAGAGCTCTACCAAGCTCAAAGTACTGACAAGTTTTGTCAATTCATAAAAAAATGTATAGATGATCAAGCTAAATTCCCAAAAAAATATTGTGAACTAACGTTTTATTATTATGAAAATATTTTGTGTGTCTGTTCAAAGAAAGTACCATCTGTTGTAAAAATTGTTTTGCCAGACTTGTATATAAATGAGGCATTGTCTTTAGCACATGATGTTTCGTCTTCCGCTCATGCAGGTAGGTTTCGTACCCTGGCTCATTTGAAATCTAAATATTGGTTTCCTAGTTTGGCTAGGGTAACAAAGGAATTTGTCTCATCGTGTACATCTTGCGTTGAGAAACGCGGATATCGACCTCAGGACAAGTCTTCTTTTCTTAGAGTACCTCTAACTACTCATCCTGGTGAACGTGTGGCCATGGACTGTATGGGCTCTCTTCCTAAAACAGACTTTGGAAATTCCTATTTTGTAGTCCTGTCGGATTATTTTACTAGATGGCCTGAGGCTTATGCTGTGCCCCATATACGGGCAGACATGATAGTTAATGTTTTAACAAAGTATATATCTTCTCACGGTATTCCGTCTCAGATATTGACTGATCGTGGTTCTATTTTTTTGTCTCAGTTAATGATGGACATGTATACAAAACTTGGAATCAAAAAGATTACCACTCACGCTTACCACCCGCAGGGAGACAGCATGGTAGAACCTCTAAATGCTACATTAATACAATCTTTGAGTCATTTGGTGAATGAAACTCATACCGCCTGGGATAATCATTTGCCGTGGGCATTGCTGGCTCATCGCTCTTCAGTTCATTCTTCAACGGGATACACTCCAGCCTTTTTGCAGTACGGTCGAGAGCTCCAGGTCCCATTGCATTTGCTCACACCTGACATAATTTCTAAGTCCTCCAGCTCTTATCATGAATTTGTGGAGAAAATGACCAAGATATTGGGGAACTCCTTTCGTGTGGTACATCAAAATCTGAAGATTGTTGCAGAGAAGCAGGAGAGCATGAGAGGAAAGGTGGCTAGAGATAAACACATTCGTGTTGGAGACACTGTATATTTGCATGTCCCAGTGGTGAGGCCACATTTAAGTCGTAAATTGTGTAAATTAAATAAGGGTCCATACAGAGTTGTTAAACAGTTTTCACTTGTTAGTTTTAAGATTCAGCATTTAGAAAATGTTGGGGACATTCAGGTTGTCCATCTGGATCGTCTCATCAAGTTTCACCCACGGTTGGTTGATAAACAAAGTTTAGAGTCTGCAGAATCTTCGGATAACCCTACCGAAGTTGATACGCGGGTTAGACCTAATGATTTTGTGGACATGACCGAAGTTTTTCCTTTCATACACGTATCTTCCGTACCTTGCCGTTATTCGTCTAGATATTCCTTGAGACCAGTGGTGCGGCCACATGAAAGATTTGGTTATGGCTCTAATTAAGTGTTTGAATATATTGTAAAGTCTTAATTGTACTGGTGCTATGTATATATTATATTCTAGTTTTGTTTTCGTTCTGTGAAGGTATTAAAAAATACTCTGGTGTTACTTTTTTCGTTGTGACTTAGAAAAAGGTATTAATCCAATTTTGGGTAAAAAAAAAAAAAACCATGCATACATTTTTTCTTTGAGTTAGAAATATGTGTTTTATTTGAGTTTTTGTCTTGTTTTGTGTTATGCAGTTTGGAATTTCCAGATCGTCAGGTGCTATCTCAGAGCGAGTAGTACACGAAATACAAGAACTGTACCTGAGAACAGTAAGACTTTGGTTTCTTTTGTGTTCATTCTTAATTACTGAATTTTTGTTGGGTTCACGCAGAGCCATTACATGGACCACTCGCCACGGATCATATTTAAGGTCTTAAAATTCAAATTAATTCTAATCCATGTCTTTTATTGAAGGTGTACAATAATGTATATATATTTAATTTCCCTCAAGTGCAAAGTTATTGTGAAATCACATGTATGTAATTGACGTTTTCAGTCGTTTCTTGTAGTAGAATTCATGGAGGCAGAGAGATCATGATAGATTTTGTCTTGTTCGAGTTTATGTGGATGGCATAATGACAAATTCGAGTTCTGAGATCGAGCATGTGGTGCAGGAAATGCGATTCCGAAGTTTAAATTGTGAGATATTTAGATTGGATTGGATTTTGAATTTTTTGGCGCAAGGACCAATTTGGCCAAACTGCGCCAGAACATAACACAAAAATAAGAAAAATGTCCTTTTGTCGTGTTAAAAAACTAAAACATATAAAAAGGAAAACAAACGTAAAACAATGACATGAATTGTAAAACTATAATTTGTTATAAAAACCAATGACTTTAATGAATTTAAAAATGCGAGATGCATCGCTATGGTCATTTAAAATGTCATGAAGTGAAAGATGACTTTGACCAAAAGCGGTCGTAAAATGATGACGATGATATGAACAAGTAAAAGCATGAGCAATGGTAAGTGGACTTTGACAATGAGGGCACTGTGGCTGACTCTCTCGTAATAAAAGATATGATTGTGTGATACGACTGTGTCCTATGCGCAACCGGGCAAGCAGAACTTCCTCCTTTCGGTTAGTTCTGCAGCTCGAACGCCAATGGCCAAGTGTGGGCTTGATGGCATGCAATTTGTTGTTAACTTGATTATTCCAGTGCTCCTGCCAGCGATGATGCATCACTTCCCGGAGGATTGAGAAGTGGTCACTGGCAGGTACCAAAAGGCTATTGTCAATGTTAGCTGTTGTTCGAGCTGCGGTGTCTGCTTTTTCGTTGCCCGGTATTCCTACATGACCTGGTACCCAGTAAAATTTTACTGTGGTACCATGATGAATGAGGTAATGCAGTTCATGAAAAATGGCATGAATAAATGGATGAGTGTGAAACGTACAGGAACACAGTGCTTGTAATGCGCTGAGAGAGTCGCTATAGATGATGCATCGTCGGTGGCGTTTGCGTCGTATATGACGTAGAGCCTGAAGGATTGCGTACAGTTCTGCCGAATATATAGTGAATGTGTCTGGAAGTTTGAAAGATGTCTCCTCACAGCAGATGTAGGCACAACCGACATGGCCAGGGCTCTTGGAGCCGTCGGTATATATGGGGAAGTACCTGTTGTACCTACCCCTGTGCCTAAAGAATATCTGTCGATATATGACATCTGCTGTGGTGGCTCTAGGGTATAATGATAATGAAAGAGAGACATCTGGCAGAGACTGCTCCCATGGTGCCAGTTGCCAAGCAACTGGGGCCACACGACTGATGTCTAATTCTAGTTCTTCCACAAGTGCCCTCATACGAAGACCGTAAGATGGAACACATGAAGGTCGAGCAGCAAATAGTCTATGAAATGAGGGATTAAAAATGACACGATGAAGTGGATGATCTGGAAAAGTCTTCATCTTGATAAAATATTTCAAGGAAAGTTGTTGGCGTCTTGATGTCAGTGATGGCTCGTTGCATTCGACATACAGGCTCTCCATTGGAGACGTCCGGAAAGCTCCAGAACAAATTCGTAGGGCGAGATGGTGGACCGGGTCGAGCACACTCAGATAGCTCCGAGGTGCCGACCCGTATACAATGGAGCCGTAGTCGAGCTTCGATCTTATTAAAGCTTTATATAAGTGGAGGAGCGACTTACGGTCAGCTCCCCACGATGTAGAAGAGATGACCTTCAAGAGGTTCATCATCTTCATGCAACGAGCTCTTAATTGCGCAATTTGAGGTTTGAAAGTGAGTTTCTTGTCAAATGTGATGCCGAGGAATTTAGTATTTTCTACAATAGGTATTAGATTGTTATTGAGAAACAACTGTGGGTCATCGTGTAGGTCTCGACGCCGACAAAAGTGCATAGCAACAGTCTTGTCAGCGGAGAATGAAAAGCCGTTATCATGAGCCCACTTGCTAATCTTGTTTAGTGCGGTTTGTAATTGTCTCTCGGCTGACCTCATATTCACTGATTGATATGATATCAACAGATCATCCACGTATAGTGCGCCAGTGACTGACAACGGGAGTTGGTTCAACACCCCGTTGAGTCTTAAAATAAAAAGTGTTACACTTAAAATGCTACCTTGAGGTACACCTTGTTCTTGAATTTGGGGAGCTGATAATGTGCTTCCGATCCGTACCTGGAAGATGCGTCGAGCAAGAAAGTTCTTAATGAAAATGGGCAAGTTGCCCCGCAAGCCGCTATTATAGAGGTCGGAAAGAATTCCGTGCCTCCAAGTACGGTCGTAGGCCTTTTCTATGTCGAAAAATATGGCTAGCATATGCTCCCTCTTCACAAATGCTTGTCTTATTGATGTCTCAAGGCGTAATAGATTGCATGTTGTGGACCTGAACCGTCTAAAGCCGCTTTGATGTTTCGATAAAATATTGTTAACCTCAAGGTAGTGCATAAGGCGATAGTTGACCATGCGTTCCATGAGCTTACACAAACAACTGGTCAAAGCAATAGGTCTATAACTGTTAGGTTGCTGAGAATTTTTGCCAGGCTTCGGGAATGCAAGAACAATGGCTGCTCGCCAAGTGTCAGGAAATGAATGGCTGACCCAGATCCGATTGAATAAAATAAGTAAATGTGACAGTGATTCTGGTGATAGATGCCGAATCATGGAATAATGAATAGCATCGGGCCCTACAGCTGAGTCAGGACTTCGCTGCAAGGCCGTCGTCAGTTCATGAAGGGTGAACAATGAATTGTACCCCTCCGGTGTAAAAGGCCGGAAGGTGTACGATGTACGTTCGGCTGATGATTTAATAGGATGAAACGATGGGGGATAGTTCGCATCACTGGAGACAGCGGCGAAATGGGCGGCGATGGTATCCGCAATATCCCTCACATCGCTGATGATAGTGCCATTGGTATTTAAAATGGTAAGTGGATGAGACTGATAATGACCATTGATTTTTCGGATCCGGTCCCAAATGACTTTAGATGAAGTAGATGAATTGATTCCCGTGGTAAACTTTTGCCAGGACTCGCGTTGAGCCTGGCGCCTGGTTCTTCTCGCTATCGCCTTTGCTTTTAAAAATGCCAACTTGTTGTCATGGGTAGGATACCGCCGGAACCTACTCCATGCTTTCTTTTGTGCTTTAATAGTAAGATTACATTCGTGGTTCCACCAAGGTTTAGGAAATTTAGGAAGTTTCGAGGAGACTTTGGGTATTGATTCATTTGCTGCAGAGATGACACAACTGGTGACAAGGTCGACACAGTGGTCGACGTCGGGTTGCGAAACCATATCCTCCGTGATTTCTGCCTTGACCGTGAAGTCTGCCCATCGGGCGGCCACAAGCTTCCACCGAGGAGGACCCTCAGGTATGCTATGGCTTCGATCAAGGCACTTAACCACTAGAGGAAAATGATTGCTCCCGTGGAGTTCCGGATCAACCGACCAGGACCAGTTGGGCAAGAGTGAAGGTGAGCATAACGATAAATCTATTGCAGTGAAACTATTGTTTGGGGCATGAAAATGAGTGAAACTGCCATCATTCATGATGGCAAGGTCCATGTCTTCTAACAGCCGTTCTACCATTTCCCCACGAGGGGTGTTGCTGTTAGAACCCCATATCATGTTATGAGCATTGAAGTCTCCAAGAAGAAAAAATGGTGGAGGTAATTGATCAATCAGATCTTCTAGATCTCTCTGTAAGATAGTGTCATTTGGTGGCAAATAAATGGAACAGATGGTAATTCTTAGGCCAGTAGAAATTTCCACCGCGATGGCTTGCAGGTTCGTGCGCAGCGTTAGAACGCGCGACGACACATGATGTGGAACCAGCAGAGCAACACCGCGGCAAGCTCTACTCCCGTCATCGTAATTGATACGGAACAGGGAATGTCGCCTGATGTTCCATGTCTCCGAGGGCTTCGTAAAAGTTTCCTGGAGTGCCACGCAAACAGGATGATAGTGATTGATCAAATCCTTGAGATCTTCGTAATTGGATCTAAGACCACGAATGTTCCATTGAATAATGTTGGCCATAAATTTCAAATAGATGTAGACGGTTCAAGGTCTTTGAACTTATTTCGGTCCAATTTCCGGCGAGTAGTACCGGATTCTGTAGGATTATCCAGATCCATGTCACCAATTGATTTGTCATCAAGAAGTGACATGTTTTGTAATGTAGGCTGCTTCTTTGCTCTCTGAATGGCTTTTCTTGAATATCCGGTCTTGAATAGTTTAATTTTAGATTTATTTCCACTATTGATTTTTGGCTTAGTAGCTGTAGTTACTTTGAATGTGTTCGCTGTTGCTTTTCCTGCTTCTTCGGAGGTGGTGGACTCCTTCCGTAATCCAGTAGAGCAACAGCAGCCACAATTATTACATGGTTGGTTAGATGATGATGTTTGAGTTGATGTATCAGCTATTGGTTCAGTCTGAGTTGTTACGGATGCTTTGGTGACATTGTTAGTCGTATTAGCTGTTGATGGATTTGTTACCATATTAGAGTATGATCTACTAGCTATTGGAGTTTGGTTAGGGATTATACGACGACGTGCTTCAATATATGAGATGTTATTTAGGACCTTGATCTTCTGAATCTCTTTTTCTTCGTTCCATTTCGGACATTTCCTGTCAAATGCGGGGTGGTCGCCACCGCAATTGACGCACTTGAATGGTGAATTAGTGCAGTTGTCCGAAATGTGGTCCCTCTCGCCGCACTTTGCGCAGGTGGGTTGACCACGGCACGCCATTCGTGAGTGACCGAATTTTTGGCAGTTGAAACATCTTACAGGGTTAGGTATGTATGGCCGGATATGGAGGTTATAGTAACCGATTTTGACATCTTTCGGCAATGTTGGGGATGAAAATGTCAGGATTATATTACGTGATGGAGCTAGATTGCCATCTTTGCGGCTCATGATATGTTTGGCAGATGTTACGCCTTGAGACGCTAGCTCCTGAGTTAGTTCATCTTCATCCATGTTAATTAAGTTAGGGTCTGAGATGACACCACGTGAATAATTCAGCGTGGGGTGGATTTTGATTGTTATGGGAATGTCCCCGAGAGATGTGAGCTTTTGAATGAGTTCGGCTTGTTTGGGAGTGTTAGTTTCGACGAGAAGGTCTCCTGAACGGAGAGCCTTCACTGATTTCAGAGTTCCAACTGCGCCATAGAGAGCTTTATCTATCAAGAATGGTGATACTTTTGACAGCTGTTTATCGGTATCAGAACTATGCAAGAAGAAGAATGAGACAGATGATAGATTTGAAGAAGCGGTTTCTGTGACAATAGTTTCACTTAGAGTAGTTCTTTGACGTTTTGGTGCATTTTTTGTTTTTCCCATATTTGAATGGGTATTGTTCCACTCCCACCCACCATGCCCACCATGGAGCCCTACGAGGGGACGCGCACACGTAACCGGTGAAGGTTAGTAGCAACGTCAGGTTAGGTGGGAGCTATACACCACCAAAGCAGGCGAGCAGACGCGTTCAAGATCCAAGATCGTCGTGAAGCAGCACCAACAAACCTCAACGACGTCCGGCAGGCCCGGCCCCTCTACCTGCCCAGTAGTGTAACCCCTTCAGCCACCGAGGCGACCACAGCCGATTGACCTGGACGGGGCTAATCCAAGCCTCCCGTTTCGGCTGAATCCGAGGCCAAAGCTAGCGCATCAGGCTAACCAGGATCCCCATCTCCAGCCTTACGGGTCTCCGCGCACGGCAAACACGCAGGTAGACAGCGTCCCAGACAGAGCATACGCTAGAAGCAACGCCCCGTCTGGGAGGACCCCTCCCCGCCTAAACGGGGTCCACAATGAGGGGTTGGACACAAGACATAAACATGTACAGGACAAAACGAGACGCAAGACAAGTACTGCAAGATGTGTAGAAAAAAACATGTAATCTGGGCTATTGAAGGTGAAGTATATGAGCACAAAAAGCGATGACAATGACGTGTGATAGATTTAGCATTACCCAGGGTGCACCACGAGGAGGCCTATCACATTACACCCCGAGATATTTAGAAGTGTTTTGTTGTAACTGAGTACAGTAGAAGTGCACATGCTGTGTTGATCTTGTTAGTAATGCCTATTTTTATTTTAAGTAGAGATAACATGTGATTGATGCCTACCGGTTAGGAATTCTGTATAACACTTGTTGTGGAGGACACTGGAGCAACGTGATTCATTTTGTGGTTTCAAAATATTGCATTGGATATTCAAAGGATGAGACCACAAGATAAACGTTTTAAATTGATGTATATATCCTGCTGTTTAAAATTGTTGAAATTGTTTTAATGCCTTTTTTTTTATAAATTTTGTCATGAAGAAATTGTAAAATTTTTATCTGAAATAGTTTATACAGAAATACGATACTATGTGATGAGTCAGCTTGATAACTTTCTCAAAAAAAAAAAAAATTTTCACCCCCCCCCCATTTGGCATATGTTATGCTCGACTTTAGGTCGTCTAACCAAAAAAAAGGGAAAGTTAAATAAAAGTTTAAGTATATGCAAATTAGAAATCTACATGACTTTCTATTGGTCCCTTTGTCTCTTGCTTGAAAATAAAGAGCCAGGATAGAATTTGTGAGGGCTAGTTTTTTCTCTTCTCGTTGAGGTGCTCGGTTTTCTTTCCTCGACTGACAGCGGCGGCCGGGACGCGCATCGAGATGTGAATTTTGTGAGGCGCTGGTTTTCCAGAAGCAAGTTCCGAAAGGGGACCCGACCACCATGCTCGAGATCGTCTTTCAAGTGGTGAGTGGTCACTAATATTTATGTCGGTGTAGAGGGCTCTGCGTGAGTCAGTTTTCCTTGGGTTCTCTCAATATCCCTGTTCAACTGGATAGTGTATTGAGCTGATTCAATAACGTTTAGAGTTTATGCCTATATTAATAATTTTTCTAGTTTTGTCTCATGCATAATCGATTTTAAATATACTGGTAAACGTATGTAAATTATTCAAAAGAAAAGCTTTTATCCGAATAAACTTTTGCTATATTCTCTGAAATGTGTTTTTTATCTACTGAGTGTAGTCATTGTAACCATAGGTCGGGTTTGCTATCTGGTGGCCTGGGTTTTTGCGGGTTTATACAACGTATGTTTTTTTTTACGTTATTGATCCTGTGTCGTGTTGTGTGCCGAAAGGTGCGCAACAGCACATTTACAGATATTTACATAAATTGATTGGGACCAAGTGATCACTAAAGTGAACTGGGGTGCTATTCCAGATCACTTGAGTGACCCACGACACATTCTCACTTCAATTAAGTGGTCCGCAATGCATCTTCATATCTTTTAAGTGATCCACGGCAATTTAAGGATCACCTACATGGCCTGCGGCCAAACTATAGATCATTTAATCCTTTCTTACTCCTCCTTTCTAAATTTAGCCCTTTCTTACTTTCCACAGCCTTCAATATACCCATACAGCACTTGCACCCAGGAAAAGAAAAAGCATACAAAATCTTTTTTTCCTATAGATTCTGGGGGAGGGGGGGGGGGACTCCCATGAAAATTAGAGTGAAAATTATTTTTTTTCCTAGCGATATGTATTGGGGGGTCTTTTTTTTCCATATTCAAAGTGGCTGTTGTTCGGAGATGGCCATTTATGGAAGTTTTACTGTGTATATATATATGTTATTATGTTGCTTGCTGTGGTGAGAATTTTTCAATGGGAAAGTTGAATCAATTTAAAAAAAAAAACACCAGTAAATAAACATCATCTAATTGTATGGGATGATATGTGCCAAAATGTCAAGTTTTAAAATTCTCAATCACATTTTTGTGGATGGAAGGACGTTGTGATAGCAGCTAGCACCTATAATTCAGACTCGGGAATACTCAAAAAACATTCATTTTCTTAGACATATTTTTGTATAAGCTTTTGTTGTGTCATTGTTTTTAATTTACCATGAGTCAACTTGTTACACAACAAATCAAATACAGTGAACGCCGCTTAACGTGATCACATCACAACTCTGGGTTTCTAATAATAATAATAACCAATTGATAACCATATCCAAAACAAATTCTGGAATCAAATACAATGACCATAACATCTTGTTTGGTTGAATAGAACGAACAAAAACAGGACATCTCAGTTTTTTCTTTTCCTCATAACTCATTTTAAAATGTTCAATTTTTTTTTTAAATTTTCCATATTATTTTAAGACCGGATTTTTTTATTCAGCCATTGTGAGGAATTAGAATGAAACTGTTTAAACGTGTATCACAAATAATGGTGCTTTTTTTTCGGTAATTTCCATAAAGAAAGTCTTCTTTTTAGGTGAAAATTATGAATCTGGAACTTAAATAAACTGACCATGAACCGAAGAAAGAGTTCTTCAATTGTTACACTCATTTGCCTTCACTATAGGAAGTTAAGCAACTCTACATGTATATAGATCATAAGGGACTGATAAGGACATTGTGACCTGAGTATGGAAATGTTTGTCACCAAAGGAAGGGGTTGGGTATACCATCTAATCCCCTACATAGTCTTGCAAGCTGAAAGCAATAACTTACATAGAAAAAAATAAGTTTGGTTAAACCTTAGCTTAAAATGCAGGGAAAAGAATTTCAATGAAAAAAAAGTTGATAAAAACTAGTCCTGACAACTGTAATGAATAAAAGTATATGTTATATACTTATATATATCATGACGTTTAGCGTTGATAAGTGCATGGTTGCTCATTCAGCAGTGGTCAAAAAAGTGAATAGAATGCTTAGTCTTATTTTAAAAAAGGTCTCTTCGCGTTCTCCTAAAGTCATTCTTCCGCTTTTTCGAGGCTTAGTTCGTCCTGGACTGGAGTATGCTGTAAGGTTTTGGAGACCATACCTACAGAGAGACATAGACTTGGTTGAAGGGGTGCAGAGAAGAGCTACGCGTGTCCTTATTGGCACACGGGGCTTGAGTTATGCAGAGAGGCTACATTTTTTGAATATGTTTACATTGGATGAACGCAGGTGTCGAGGAGATATGATCGAAGTGTTCAAAATGGGATGGACAGGATGGACCATGAACTTTTAGTACACCGCCAATCGACTGCTTTTACAAGGGGATACCAGTATCAATTTGGTGAGGGACAATGCAAGACTATGGTGTTGCGGGGAATTTTTCTCTAATACGGTTGTTAATAAATGGAATAGCTTACCCCCAGAGGTAGTAAATTGTAACACAATTGACACGTTCAAAAAGAAATACGATAAACATATTGGGGTAAATCGAGAAGCTATCCATACTTAGAATAAGACAACCCTAAGTATTCTTTATGGGCATTGTATAATATTTTATCATGTGTATAGCCTATATTGTTTACAATTTTTGTTAATCACATTTTTGATTGGGTTGCTATATTTTTGAAATATATGACATCCATATTTTTATGGGCATCTTTTTCTCAGCCACCTCGTTGGGCATTTTGCCTGTTGCGGCGTTGTATTTGTATATTTTTCCCCATGTTATGAAATTGGTCCATTCATTACTTTGCTAAAGTGACAACAATGATTACATTATCTGAGATTCCAATAAACGGTGTCCACTTTATTATGTTTATCTATTGCAAAAAACATCATTGACAACTGTATGTGAACAGCTTCTAAGAGCGATCACACAAAAAAGAGAGAGAGATTCTCTAACTAAAAGTTTGAGATGCAGAAATTGTATATTTATATTTTTTAAATATTTTCTATTGCACTATGTAAGACAACATTAAAAATGGTTCATTAAAAATATCAAGAGAATATTATAAAGATAAATTAAATGAGTTATGAAAATCTTACAGGAGCTTTCGGTTTCCTCAACAATTCTAGCTTGAAAGAATCAGGATGGTAACATATCTTTCGTCCTACAACCTCCAACAATGTATTTACATTTGCTGTAGAGAGGATGGTAAACACAAAGCTTCCCAACTCTTTACCAGGCTAGAAAATATATAAGTATTTAGAAGACAATTACATGTCATGAAAAAACATTCCTTTTCATTAAAAAATTGTTTCATTCATAAAATTTGATCCAACACTCACGTTAATCATTATTTATTCTATCAAATTTCTATATTGGAAACTCAGATTGAGCACTACATTCATGTTCACTGTCAATATAAAGTTACAGTAATTTTCTGCATATAGTCCAAAGGGTTGCATTACCTGCAATAGAAAATACTCCCTGAAGTAAAAAAAAGTATATAGCCCGAACTGTTGTATGGCATGCAGGTTTGTCCCATTTTTTCTCCTAATTTTTTCATAGGGGAATGACAGTAGATAGGTGAAAACCTAATGAAATAATGGTAAGACTACTTCTACCATTTCTTCTGAACCTATGGTATTTCTGGGGTAAATTAATACAAAGAATAAGTAAAAATTGTTTGCCTAGTATGTGTGCTTCTTTTTCGTAATGTTTTGTTTATATTGTATATTATATTAAACATTCCCAAAAAAAACCCAATTTTTTTTATCATCTGTACAGGATTTTATTTGTCTCTAACATCCAAAATTTGTTGCGTATTAAAAGAATAAATTTGATTTGATCTCTTAACAATTTCAAGTAGTTCACAAGCAAAGTTAAAGCAATGATGCTTCTAATTGAAATAATCATTGTTTTTAATTTAAAAAAAAAAAGGGTTTTAAAACCTCTCATCATGACCTCGAACTAAAGTTGTTATTGGGGGTGATTATACCAAAAATTGTTTTGTTGTAAATGTTTCAGGCAATGAAAACTGATTTATACTTCACAATATAAACAAAATTAGTAAAAAAAATTAAATTATTTAAAAGAAAAATGAATATTCTCGATTATTATCCAATTTTTGCATCCACGAGAATACTCTCACCTCACATCTCTAATTTTTTCTACCCAGACAGACAATGCTAACGACTCCTCCACTTGCTGAACACTCAAACTAAGCAATTGAAAAATTAATAAATTAAATGGTCCACATCCAGTTTGTACTTACCCAATACCACCCAAATAACCTTGAAAACGATACAATCCCTGCTTTGGCAGAATCCTTAATTGCAATCTACTACATTTGTATTATTCGCCAATATATCAATGATTCCCTCCCCAATTAAAATGAATTACACTGACTTTGTTGGTAGGATTTGGTAAAAAAGTAAGACAAAACAGAGTCTAGGGCGGAAAGCAATAAGAACATCTTTAGGGCATTCAATGATTTTTAAGTCATTTTTTAAACAAGGTGATGTGCCAAATAGTGATGAACCATGCATTGATAAGGAACACAATGAAATTCAATGTGAAAATGAAGAAGTTGTACAACTTTTTGAAAATTTATCTTCTAGCAAAACATAAGGACCAGATAATATTTAGTCCAGGGTCCTTAGGAAATGAACTACTTTTGCTGGTTCCACAGATTTATAGGAGTTGTGTAGTTAAGGGTATATGGTCTCACGAGATTGGAAAGTTGCTTAATTAATATTTTTCACAAGGGTAAAGTAGAGAAACTGTCTCAAACTATCGTCAAGTGAGTTTGACTAGCTTCCTCTTGAAAATACTGGAAATTCTTATTAAATGGCAACTGCTGAAGTTGATTGAGGATAATAATGTGTTGGTGGAAAACAAGAATGGGTTCAGCACATAAATATAGGGTGTTTCAAAAAGAATCACCCGATTTAAAATGCATATATTATGAAAAATATTGAACATACATTTCAGATTAATTTTATATTACATGGCTAATCAAAGTTTTTTTACAAACCAAATAAAAGGTGCTCAATATGTCCACCTTGGGATGCACGGCATATGTCTATAGGGTAGTCAAATTTGTCCCAAACTTTTGCGCATGTTTACATCCACTGCGAGTGGATTTTTGTGGATGTCTACATGTGAAACTTTGTCTGATGCACTCCACATTTTCATCTGACATGGGGGGAAGGCCAGAGCATTTTTCTTTACACAGACAACCTGTGTCTCGGAATTGTTTATACCATGCCTAATGCTCTTTTTAAGCGGTAGGAAGTTCAACACCAGGGTATTGTTGACAAAAAGTATGTTGAACGGTTGTTCAGGGTTAATACAAAATTTCCTAAATAAAAATTTAGGAGTTTTTAAGGGGTTTCAAGCAGTTTTTAAGGAGTCACGGCAAACTTCAAAACTTACAAGTTTTACAGCGAAAAAAAGGGCGGGACACACATGCAAATTTATTTTTAATTTGCCAAACAAATTTTCCCTCTTCTCAAAAATATAGACATAGAAGTGGTTCAGAAATTACACCTTTTGATTTGTTACCCAGCATAATAAGAATTCATAAAATAATCAATCCACATACATACTTTTTTGTTGTCACCTAAGTGTTCTAAAACCTTCGTTTTGGTCAAAAATATAACTCACAACAGCATCACATAACTTATAAAAATTCTAAAAGTGATATTTCCCCCTCCGATTATTCAAAATAAAAACCACAGCTCACAAAGATTTTTCTTACAAAATTATTTATGTTAATACCGCCAAGCTGCGCCATGCGCCAAAACCCTCCCACTGCGTGGGAGTAAAGGAGAGTTGCTGCCTTAGGACGAGAGAAAGAGCACAGGCCTTCCGTCGCTCTCTTGACTGATGTTTATAGCATAAGAATAAAGTTGTTTAAGTTTTCAAAACCTTGAGATACAGTCCACTTGTTAGAGCAGAGTAAAAACATTTTTGGTCAATATCTTCGCCGGAGAAATTAAAATTAAGATGGATCAGACAATGCTTAACCGCACTCGCGGTGCGATCAAAAGGAGGATTACACGAGTCCAGTCAGTATTACAAAACATAGATGAATCGAGTGAAGAAACTGATGTTGTGCTGTTACAACAATTAGTGAAAATTGAGGACATTCGAACGACCATCGATGAACTCCTACAGGGATATGCCGCCTTGCCCGCGGATGCACAACTAGATGATGTCTTCGACCAAATCGAGGAGATAGAGGCGAACGTAGACGCACTAGAGGTACGTTCAAAATGTTTAGTTTCAAAACTAAAAATCAAATCGGAAGATAACCAGGTCGCTCAACCTGCAACCGTAAAATTGCCAGAGATTCCTTTGCTGAGTTTTTCGGGAAATCCGGAAGAGTGGAGCTCATTCAAATCGGAGTTCAAATCTTTAACTACAGACAATGAATCATTGAATGAAGCTCATAAACTTCACTATCTTCGAGCCTTGTTAAGAGGGGAAGCGAAACTTGTCGGAATGATCGACGATACCTTCAACTCGCTTTTCGGAGAATTAGAGAAGCGATTTGAGAACAAAAAGTTCATCACTGACACACATATTAACGCTATTATTAACCTTGAGAAAATACATCATGAGTCAGCTAAAGACCTTCGAAAAATGGTGAATACTATCCTGAGACATCTCAGAGGGCTCAAACTTGTAAACCTTGAGATGAATAAGCTAACTGAGATACTGCTTGTTAATGCTATTTTGCCTAAGCTAGATCCTGAGTCACGCAAGCAGTACGAAATGTCGCTGAAAAACACGGAATTTCCAGAATGGGAAGAATTCATTGACTTTTTGCAAAGAAGGAGTCAAGTGCTCGAAAATACTCAACTAGTTTCCTACGCAAAATCTAAATTTGATGCATTTTCAAAACCTAAAAGTTGGTTAGCCAAAGCGAATGCAAAGCAAAATTCCTGCCCAATTTGCGGAGAGAATTATCCAATTTATAAGTGTAGAACTTTTCATAGCCTTTCTATTGAAGAGAGAATATACGAAGTACAAAATAAAAAACTGTGTTATAACTGTCTGGAATCCCATAGAGTAGTCGAGTGCGGCAGCGATAAGAGATAAGAGATGCCGTATGTGTGGGAAGAAGCATCATTCGTTAATCCATAGAGAGAATACGCACTTTACTCTTACTTGACGCCGGCTCTCAAGTCAGTTTTGTCAGCAATGAGGTGGCAGACTCTTTACGACTTTGGAGAGACACTGTAAACGTTCCTATTGCAGGACTGAATGACTCTATTCTGAACATAAAGAAAAAAGTAACAGCGCTAATCACTAACTGCGAAAGGGACTATAGTAGAAAACTTGATTTTTTAGTTGTTCCCAACATAACAGATTTAATGCCCTCAAAGCGTTTGGATTTGAACTTCCTAGAAACTTGAGTTACGGGGATCCCAAATTCAATATTCCGCAAGAAATAGACACATTGCTGGGTACAGAAATATTTTACGAGTTATTGGAGAACAACCAAATGAAATTGAAGAATGAGGCTATCATAATTCAAGCATCTGTGTTTGGTTGGATAGTAACAGGGACATTCCAGAATGCGGTAATCTACAACAATCTCCACTGGCATTTAACGAGTTATCTGGATGAGGTTGAAAAGGGTTTGGCAAAGTTCTGGGAACTGGAGTCAATCGGGATAATGGACGATCCTAAATTCAAGGAAACCGACGAGGCCAAACAGTTGTTTGACAAAACACGTCTGTTTCAAAGACGGACGATATGAAGTTAGCCTACCATGGAAGAGAGATTGGATAGAGCTAAATGATAACTTTAGTGTCACAGAGAAACTATTACAGAGCCTTCTCAAGAGAATGCGGTACGATCCGACTTTGTTTGCTCAGTACCGTGAAGTACTAGACAATTACTTGGATCAAGGGATTATAGAGAAAGTACCAGATGCGGAGAACACTGATGGAAAACCAGTATACTACTTGCCACATCAAGCAGTATTTTGAGCAGAAAGCGTCACGACAAAAATGAGAATTGTATTCGATGCAAGCTCTCACAAACCAGGTGAATTGTCCTTAAATGACTGCCTTTGGATAGGTGTCAACTTAAACCCAAACATTTTTCATTTGTTGACGTACTTTTGTCTCAACAAAATCGCGTTTCTTGCAGATGTCGAGAAAACATTTCTACAGATTTCTCTTACAGAAAAAAAAAGAGATGCAGTGAGGTTTCTATTCACCAATGCAAGGTGCATCAGCGATCATGCCAACGTCAGGGGTGCAAGTGCCCCTCATCTATTTCGGAGCATCAAATTTCATTTTTGGAGCAGAAATTTTAAAAATGGAGCAGAACTAAAAATGAACTATATCTGTAATATAAGTAATTTTTCTGTGAAATGCCAGAAGTTTTGCCAAAAATGGTTGAAACAAATAATTCTAAATAAATTTCCTTCATAAATTAAAATCCATTTAAATTTTTTCTGAATTATCTTATCTGTCACTACTAAACATGCATTACTGAAATGACGAATAAAAATTATTAGACTCTTTTCAAATTAAGCAACATGCATACTAAAAACTCAGGCAGCAAGAATTTCTGCTTCTTCAACACCAAAATCTTATTCATCCTGATATAGCAAAAAAGTGTGTGCAGGATATAATAAGGGTTTTCGTGAAAAAAAAATTAGCTTCTCACATAATTTAAAGGAATTATTAAATTTAAAATCAAAATGCAAAAAACAAGAAAAATATAAATACCTTATTTACTTAAATAATTTCTCAACCTAATAGCATGTTAATAGATTACTAATCACGAGTCGCTTTCAGAAGTTCAGCATCTCAATGACAATTTTTTTTCAAATTTTTCATGCTCTTGAACATAAGATTTTGTATGTCTTATTCCATTAAAGCATTGAATGGACAAATTTTTTAATGTTTGAACAGACTTTTATTTATTTGTTAACAATGAACTCTTTCACTGATCTCTTTCACTGTCTGCGTTACCATGTGCTAAAGATAAATAAGCCTTCACCAAAACTGGCAAAATTATGAACTTTGGGCTGCTTTCAACGTTACAAAGTTTGAATATGTCTGCCCAATATCTATCTATTCTCTGAACTGATTTCACTTCTTGTAATTCTTTGCATTGTAGTGCAACCCATCCATCACACATAATTAATAGTTCTGTTGGTGCTACAATGTTGAGACTATTGTTAAGAGCATGCCCCTCCCCCACCAATGCAGTGGCGCACCGTGCGGCCATATTGGGTGGCGCTCTAGGAGGGGTGCCAAATGGAGTTGAAAGGGTGAAAAAAGCTTTGTTGACCAAAAAAGAGTCGTCAGTAGCGCCAAAAATAGATTCCGCATGGGTAGAAATTTTTTTCCTCGAGCCGCTCCTGTTCACCAAATCCGGATTTTCGCAATGTGAAATTGTCACAATCGGCAACCGCCGACGATAACCACACGACCGCATAGTGGCTAGATGACAAAACAATGAATATTTTTTTAGCTGGAGTTACAGATCCTATTTTTTCCCAACGATCTCCGAAAAAATTCGGTAATTTAAACGAGTAAACCAATCCCCTTTTCGATGTATGCCGTCTTTGAATGCAGGTTGGCAGACGCGAAATTACCGTTATTTTCAGTATATAACCCGCAGAAGAAAAAACGCTCTCCGAAATCGGAAAATTCGACATATTCATTCAGGGACTTCGATAGCCTGCCAGTTAACCAATAACAGTATAGGACTTTATACTTCAAGGTAGTAGAACTACTTTCCAAAGTCACGAGATAACGCGATTGTGGTAGATGGTGGGAAGTGAAAAAAAATTGGAAGTTTCTCCCTCCGTATCTTGGAAAGAACGTGTCCTTTGAACAAAATTTTCACGCTTCTTTTTCCTAAATTCCGGATATTTGACGCACTACAGTGCATTAGCGGTACCTCCGCGAACCACAAACAAGAATTGGCGCAAATGCGCAGGGATTCGGCGCCTTGGCGCACCATGTAGCAAGAGAACTGTTTCGGCGCAGTTTGGCGCAGCTCTTGCACCCCTGCAACGTGCAAGAGTTTCGATTCAAAAGAGTATTATTCGGCATCAATGCCAGCCCATTCTTACTTGCTGCTACGATCAAAACACACATAGAAAAACAATGCTACAATTATCCAGCAGCAACTCAAGTGCTCAACACCTGTGTTTACATCGATGATCTAGTGGCTGGAGAAGACAGTGTGGCAGAAGCATTGTGAGTCTCTCGTGAAACTAGAGAGATCATGAGAGGTGCCAACACGAATCTTCGTAAATAGATATCAAATGATCCTAGGCTGATTCATCTATGGAAGAAAGAGGGATTTGACGTCCATCCTCAGCATACGGACGGCATCAACATGCATAATGTTTTGGGATTGTCATGGGATGCTTTTCATGATTATCTAGCCATGGATATCATGGACCTTGTGGAATTCCTGAAACAAAACAAAAATACGAAACGCTTCTTATTGCAAACAGCAGGTAGAATCTTCGACCCCATTGGACTTCTCAGCCCCTACACGATTAGGCTGAAGTGTCTATTCCAAGAACTGTGGCTTCGAAAATTGCTATGGGACGATGAGCTTCCAGCGGATGTCAAGGAGAAATGGATTCAACGGTGTTCGAAACTTACCCGCCTATCCGAACTACAAGTGCCGAGGGTCATTCTCGATCTTTCTGAGAGATGAAATAGAGATTCATAGTTTTTCAGATGCCAGTCAAAGAGCCTACAGTGCAGCGGCGTTACTCCAACGCCGCTGCACTGTACTCGGAGCACTGCTCGTGGCAAGATTGACCTGTGAGATTGAGAAAGTCGTGAGAAGGAAAAGACCATGTAAGACCTACTTCTATTCCGACCACCACCTGTGGTTATTGAATTGTTTGAAAGTGAGTACTCCAAAGAACTCAAAAGAGATTCAAACAGTAATTTTGAGGACACTAACTTGTCTTTGACTCTAACTACCAAGAGTTCTCTCATTGAATATATCTTAAAAATCAACAGTAGTTACGTCACAATATTATGTATATTGAGTTTTGTATTAAGATTTGCCTATAATTTGAGATCTTGTGAAAAACGAGCCAGTAACTTAATGAGAGAGGAAATGCAATTTTCTGAAAATCTCCTGATAAAAATCATTCAAGGGTTGGAGTTGAGGAAGAAATTGAAAGGCTTAAGAGGGGAGAGGATCTAAAGGGTAACTCCAAGTTAGCTTCCTTGAACTGTTTCTTGGATGATGGTATTTTGAGAGTTGGTGGAAGACTTCAGAATTCTAATCTAAATGTCAACAGTAAAAAAATTTCCCATGTTATTGCCATCTAATCATCCTCTCACTATGATCATTTTGAGATACTACCATTTAAAGTATTTGCATATTGGTGCATAGTCGTTATTATATCATGTGAGACAAAAGTTTTGGCCAATCAATGGTAGAAATCTTTGTAGGAAGTCAACTTATGGGTAGTTTGCCAAGAGAACGTGTGGTTCAAAATTATCCCTTCAATACCACAGGCATTGATTTTTGTGGGCCATTCTATGTGAAATTCAAAAACCAAAGAAAGGGGGGTGCTGAACAAAGTGTACGCTTCAGTATTCGTGTGTTTTCACACTAAAGCCATCCATTTAGATTTTGTAACTGATTTAACATCCCAATCATTCATAGCCAGCTTGAAAAGTTTTTTCAGTAGGAGAGGAAAATGCTCCACAATTTTCACAGATAACGCCAAAAACTTTGTGGGTGCAAATGCTGAACTGAAAAATCTCATGAAAAATCCCGAGATGAGGTATTATCCACTTACCTAACAAATGAGAAAATTGACTGGAGGTTCATTCCCCAGATTACAAAATTTCGGGGGCCTTTGGGAGGCAGGTGTGAAGTCATTCAAATTTCACCTGAAGAGAATTGTTGGCAATGCAAACCTTACCCTCGAAGAATTTCTTACTATCATCTCAGAAATTGAAGGGGTTCTCAACTTAAGGCCACTAACACCTTTGTCCTCAGAATTTGACAACTTTGAGACCTTAACTCCAGGTCATTTTCTGATTGGTAGACCCATAACTTCAATTCCTGAGCCTCAACTTATCAATATCAATGAGAATAGACTCAGCAGATGGCAGAGAATAACAAAATTTTCCCAAAAAATTTGGAAACTTTGGAAACGAGACTATCTTAACAGCCTACAAGAATGGAACAAGTGGAGATTCGCAAAGGACAATGTAAAAATCGGTTCACTTGTACTGTTAAAAGATGACAATTTACCAAGCACTCAATGGAGTACGGCCAGGATCACAGAAGTGTTCCATGGCAACGATGAAAAGATAAGAGTTGTAAATATACATTTGCCCAGAGGCAAAATTTTGAAAAGAAGTGTGAGAAATATTTGTGTTTTACCTATTGAGTAAGAATTATTTTTGCATTTGTGTATAACATGTTCTAATGTATTTATATTGTATATTCATTTCATTCACTTATTCAAGACATTATTTTTTATTGCGTTATTCATTATTCATTCTATTTTGAAAAATTTTGTAATTGAAGATGTATTGTATAATTGAAATTATGTAATTGCAATCGGCAGGAATGTTAAGACCGCCAAGCTGCGCCATGCACCAAAACCCTCCCACTACGTGGGAGTAAAGAAGAGTTGCTGCCTTAGCACGAGAGAAAGAGCACAGGCCCTTCCGTTGCTTTCTTGAGTGATGTTTATAGCATAAGAATAAAGTTGTTTAAGTTTTCAAAACCTTGTTGAGATAAGTCCACTTGTTAGAGCAGAGTAAAAACAATTTATATTTGCAGCAACTCTTTATTCACCTCTCGCTCAAAGTGGATCAACACATACACAAATTCTTTAAAATTAAATTTTTTAATTTTCCTTCTTGTTTTTCAGTTATACTCAGAAAGAAATTGTTACAAAATGGGAGCAAATTTCAGGACATTCAACAGGATGTTTGGCGATTTAGCACTTGTTATTTGGCGACATTGGCGATTTAACACTCATTATTTGGCGAAATTTACAAATTAACACTCATAATTTAGCGCACTAGCTCTTTTATTCATGAAATGAGTTTTTTCCCTACCAAACATTGGGATTTTACGCAATAACGATTGGCCATACTAATTTCTGCTGCTTGCATTGGCAACTTTTTTCTTTTTTTGAAAACGGAAACCGCAGCGGGTTGTTGAGAAACACTAGACTAGAGTAAACCATCTTCAGCTGTACGATCAAGGATATGATCAGAGTTTCACGATGCGAGGGCCGATAATTTGAATAAGGAGCTGCGATTACGACAACCTGATTTTCGGCGAGGAAATCGAGAGCGGGAATTTGCCAGGGAAATCCAATACATATCTGAATTCAATTTCAGTAGAGGACTGAAAATACTCTTTCAAATTTTGCGTAATTCTTTTTTTCGTAAAGCAAAATACCACTTAAAAAAAATAAAAAAATTTAATGTTATTAATAAAATTTTTTTTAAATACCTCCCCTTAAAATTTGAAGAGGAGTTGAATTACTCTTCAAAATTATTTTCTTGGATAATTTTAAGTGCGACTATGGAAGATGGGAGGAAGAGTGGTGCTGAATTACAAAGGAATAAAACACGCTCTCTGGGAAAGAATTGTTTCATGGCACGCGAAAACAAAACTTTTTTATGCCCTTTTCCAAAAGTCTGGGAATTTGATACACTGAGCGCGTCTTTGCACATACCATAGAGGAGAAATATAAGTATTTCTACATTTCTCATATAAGGCCAGGATTACACTGTAAAAGTTTTTTAAAAGAGCTTTTTAAAATTTCAAAAAAAATTCAACAAATAAGATTGTCTGTTGCATTCGCACAAATGTAATCTATGAGCTTTATTGGTCGGACTTTTCAAGTTTTACAAAAGGGATTTTATCAAACTTTTATAGTGCAATCCCAGCTTAAGGTACATACAAGGCAGGTATAAAAGTATTTCGAGGATTTTCCAAGTACACAAAAAAAAAAAAAAAAAAAAAAAAAAAATGAAAATGCACTATTTGATGCAGAAAAATACGAAAACACACTATAGGAGCAAGATGTTAATTTTGGGGCAGAGTTCCCACCACTGGTAGTAGCATCATTTTCTGGCAAGAATGACAGAACTTTGGCAATAAAATTGAAATAAAGAAATTAGCAATTTTTCAACAGCACAACAACCTTCTTTTCCAGTTTTTCTCAGCATAACAGAAGCGGGTGTGGCCACTGTAGTCCGACCAATCATGTGCCGTTATATCTTAGCTGTGCTGGTCGTAGGCAGAGCTGTTCCCACCAGCTACAGGGTGGCCTTGAAATCCCTATGAAGAATTCTCCCCCCACTGACACGCATTGTTTTCTTTTCCCTTATTTTTTTCAGGGACTTTCTTTCAGCATCAAGTACTACTCATCATCAACCATTCACTAACCTTAGCAGGAAATATTCCAGGGTGGGGGAAAAGTAGACTTTTTTTAGAAACAGCTGGAAGGATTTTAAGAAGTTTTTATGGGCCCTTAAAAAGGAAATGAACATTAATTACTTTTTAAGGAGTTTTTAAGCACCGTACAAACCCTGTTGCTATGGACTCACACTTTGTGACGCTTAGAACACAAAATGACTACTGTTGGGCAGTCACCATCTTGACAAACACTGAAGTGGTGGCCAAAGGAAAAGCGTTAGCGCTACCTCTCGGCAATGGCATGAGAGAAACTCAAGATTTTCCTCTTTCTACCTACACATTATTTGACCAAAGCAGATTAAAAGCTGAATAGTGATGATTCTTTTTGAAACAGCCTGTATATTAGAATATACATATGTCCAGGATTCGTAAATATCGCAATATTATTTCGAAAATATCTGATATTTTCCATAAAATGGTCAACTGACTGTTTATTATAAATATTTTAAGCATGATATAAATTAAAAAGGAGAACATTTCACTTAACATGAACACTTCCTTTTGCTGTTTATTAATGAAAAAATATTTTAAATCTAATCTCTTACTCCCTCATCTCGCATTCAATATTTTTTTATGTATAACATGTATAACCAATATTTTCATGTATATCTGATATTTTCTACACATATATAAAATATATTATGAGAATGGTTTGATATTTTCATTTGAGAATGGTTTGATATTTTCATTTGAGAATGGTTTGATATTTTCATTTGAGAATGGTTTGATATTTTCATTTGAGAATGGTTTGATATTTTCAGTTCAAATATCAAATCATTTTCAACTGAAAATATCAAATCATTCACAAATGAAAATATGAGACTAAATGTGAAACCGTTAAATAAATGAACAGGAAATATTTAGACATATTTAGAAATAATTTAATTATTTCTAAATATGAAAATATCAATGCATCCTCAAATGAAAATATCAAACCCTTCTCGACAGAAAATATCAATTGCCTTCTCAACTGAAAATATCAATGGCCTTCTCAACTGAAAATATCAATGGCCTTCTCAACTGAAAATATCAAACCATTTCGGACTGAATACATCTATTTTTGAAAAAATCTTTTTATTTACTGATTAACCAATTTCTGATTGAAAAATTCAAAGAAATCATGTGTAAATTCATTGATATTTAAATCATGAAAATATCATACAGTAATACATATTAATACATTTAATATTTATTTTCGACTGAAAATATCCGACATCATAATATTTTGAAAATAAATATTGGATATATTGATTGAAATATATCGACGAACCCTGCATATGTCACAATTGTCCTTCATGCCGCTGTTCTAGCGGGTGTTAGGTGGGTGGGGTGGGATGACACGAATGGTTTCTTAATAACCCTCATTACATGTAGTTTTTATTCTATATATATTCTTTTTTTTTCAATATAAATATAACCAGCCAGAGCGAGTCAACCAAAACAACAAGACCGAAGCTAATCCTTAGCTAAGGCTCTCTCCAGACAATCCTCCATTTAAACTAATCCCACATTGTTCACCAAAACAGGTTTAGAGCGAGACGACTCGACGTTATATACACTGAAGAGCCAAAAAAACTGGTCACCTGCCTAATATCGTGTAGGGCCCCTGCGAGCCCGCAGAAGTGCCGCAACACGACGTGGCATGGACTCGACTAATGTCAGAAGTAGTGCTGGAGGTAATTGACACCATGAATCCTGCAGGGATGTCTATAAATCCGTAGGAGTGAGAGGGGGGTGGAGATCTCTTCTAAACAGCACGTTGCAAGGCATCCCAGATATGTTCAATAATGTTCATGTCTGGGGATTTAGATGGCCAGTGGAAGTGTCTAAAGTCAGAAGAGTGTTCCTGGAGCCACTTTGTAGCAATTCTAGACGTGTGGGGTGTCGCATTGTCCTGCTGAAATTGTCCAAGTCCGTTGGAACGCACAATGGACATGAATGGGTGCAGGTGATCAGACAGGATGCTTACGTACTTGTCACCTGTCAGAGTTGTATCTAGACGTATCAGGGGTCCCATGTCACGCCAACTGCACACGCCCCATACCATCACAGAGCCTCTACCAGCTTGAACAGTCCCCTGTTGACATGTAGGGTCCATGGATTCATGAGGTTGTCTCCATACCCGTACACGTCTATCAGCTCGAAGCAATTGGAACCGAGACTCATCAGACCAGGCAACGTGTTTCCAGTCCTCAACAGTCCAATGTCGGTGTTGTCGAGCCCAGGCAAGGCGTAAAGCTTTGTGTCGTGCAGTCACCAAGGGTACACGAGTGGGCCTTCGGCTCTGAAAGCCCATATCGATGATGTGTTTCGTTGAATGGTTCGCACGCTGACACTTGTTGATGGCCCAGCATTGAAATCTGCAGCAATTTGCGGAAGGGTTGCACGTCTGTCACGTTTAATGATTCTCGTCAGTCATCGTTGGTCCCGTTCTTGCATGATCTTTTTTCGGCCGCAGCAATGTCGTATATTTAATTTTTTACCGGATTCCCGATATTCACGGTACACTCGTGAAATGGTCGTACGTGAAAATCCAAATTTCATTGCTACCTCGGAGATGCTATGTCCCATCTCTCGTGCGCCGACTATAACACCACGTTCAAACTCACTTAAATCTCGATAACCTGCCATTGTAGTAGCAGTAACCGATCTAACAACTATGCCAGACACTTGTTGTGTTATATAGGCGTTGCCGACCGCAGCGCCGTACTCTGGTTCCATATCTCTTTATTTGCATACGCATGCCTGTACCAGTTTTTTTGGCTCTTCAGTTTATATGTATATAAATGTATTTATATGTGTATTTCTTTCTTATATTTAAGTTCCTCATGCATTTCATTTCCACAACACACGTGCATACTCATATTGTCATATTCATGTTGCCTAAGCAAGATGGCACGGGTGATCCCTAATTGTATATATTCCCCACACAATATTTCTATTTTGAATTTTTTTATCAAATCCACCGGAGCGAGTGAACTCAACCCAATAAAACTGATGCTGGCTTCTAGCCCACAAGTTATCAAACCCATTTGCTGATGGATATTTTATATTTCACAATAAGATTCTAATTTCATTTGTGTTTCTTCTTTTCTGTGTATATAATATGGCAAGTGTAACATAACAGATGAGATGGCATGGGGCCACTCCAATTGATTTTAAAATATACCTCCATCCCAATATGTGTACATTCATCCATCTCAACGAAACCCAGAAACTTTTCTCCAACTCCCAACTATATCTCGTCTGTAATCACCACAAAATTTGTTAATTGTGACAGTATCCAATTGTCCAGGTAAAATATGTTGTAAAAATTTTGTATGTTCTTTTTTTTGACACAAAATAGTGTTCCAGACTCTGCCACGAAGCTGGACTGGAAGACATCTTGGCAACGGGACAAGTCCAGTGGCAAAGTATGCATATTGTAAGGAAAAGTACTATGTAGTTGTAATTGTGTTAAGGTGTGGGTGGCTGCAGACACCCATACTTTTGCAGTGTTTTGTTTTTTGTTCTTGTTTTCAGTTAACAACTCTATTGATAATGGAGTTGGTTGGTCCTAACGGCAGGATCATTTACTATTCTTCTGTGACGTCATGACTTGGTTCTGACGACCTTGACCATGACGCCAGGGGTCGTTCCCTCCGTTTTTCTATGACATCACCTGAAACCAAAGCCTGGGATTGGTTGGCTCTTTTGGCTGTCGGACCTGTTGTGCCATGACTGCTGTGGTTTTTCCACTATATAAGAAAGGTGTGCCACTGCGTCGATGGTTCTCTGTTCATGCGCTGTTGCTGGCTACCTCCACATTACGAACTGAGACCTTTTTTTTAAAATGAATGAAGCCTATTTCTAAACCTAGAAGTTTTGTAAGATGACTGACGAAACAGGGACGTGGCCCGGTGTGTCACAATATGTCATGACCAAATTAAACATTTAGCCAAAAAGAAAGTTACAAATTTCTTCTATAGTAACTTAATCTTGTGAGATATCTTTTTTTTTTTCATCTTCCTTAACTTTCTACAGTTCATGAAATTCATTTTAGTTTATGCATATATGGTAATATCATATAATGAATAAAATTATCATAATTACCCGAGCACTGAGTCTGTTTTTGATAATGAATTTCAGCTCATACACATCATCATCCTCCAAATCACTGGATTGCTGTAAAGAAAAATTATTTATGAACAAAGTAGTACAAAATAGTTGAAAATTGAATTATTAATTTTGCAGTTTAACATTTCTGAGAAAACTAGCTTGGTGTAAATTTTTGGTTTATAAATTAAATACCTGTTCGGGACTTAACAAAAAAAATAATGTAGGCACCAGCCAAACTTCTTGGGGGGGGGGGGGGGGAGTCAAGCATATATTATTTTCAAGAGAAACTCAACAATTGTGGAGGAGTTGGAGGGGGGGGGGGGGAGGAGTATAAATATTTGTTGCCTGATACAACAAAGTAAAGAAAAACTAATGATAAAAGCAAATGACAAGGGGAAAACTTCATAATCCCAACACCCCCAAAGCAGAATATTTTGCATTGTTTTTCAATGCGCTCTCGGCTGACTGGCAATGTTCGGCAGAGATATTGATAAAAATTCTGAGATAATACTGTTTTTTACATTTCAGAAGTGCTGCTGATGTGCTATAGCGTATCAATACTCAAAATTTTAGAAAAGGATACATAAGAATTTGGTTAATACATCTTATGGGACAAGTTCTTTCCTAGTTCCAAGGCCTACAGAGAAAAAAAACCTCCCCAACTTTTTTCTCTTTATACCGTCATTATGATGATCTTATACCTTATCATGATCACGTGAAAAATAGGTTTACTACTCTAAGTATAAATGAAGAATTTTACTGCACTTAAAAAACCTGTGGGTTGTTTAAGAATAAGATGAGATATCTAGCTACGTATCTGGAATGAGGGGGCCATATAATGAATTTTCCGATTTCAGGGAGTTATTTTTTCCCCTGTGGGCAACATACTTGGAAATAACAGTACTTTTGTGGTTATCTACCAGCATTCAAAGACAGCGTCTATACGCAGTAAATTTGCTTCAATGCTACAACTGAAACAAATGCACATTTTCTGAAAAATCTCAAAGGATTGCTATGTCTGTTCAAATTGTTAAAAAATTTTCCATGATCATTGGAGGAAAAAATTGAATCTGTAAAAGCTCTATCTTTAGTATCCATAGTTTTGTCATCTAGCTGCTATGAGGTCGTCACTGTTTTGTATAGCAGAAATCAGGGGTGTGAATGCAGAATCTGCTTTTTGAGGGGCACAAGGATTTCTTCTACAGAAATTCTGGGTCACTAACACTCAAAAAGAATTTTAAATAAACAGATAATATAAGAATGTAGAAAATTAAAGTATTGAAAAAAAATGCAAAAATATTTAACATTTTTTATCTTCATGGGGACAAGGCACGGGCTCCATGGCTTTGTTGGATTTCGCCTTTGGTGAAAATCCAAGTGTTTGGAACCCACGATTGCATATTTGTAACAAACTGTGATTTCCGTTGTTTACCAGTGCCAGTACCATTCCGTTGTTACCAGGTATCTTGCTGGGACGGCCTTGACCATGTGATGTTTTACATTAGAACGACTTTGACCGCATCAAGTTGTAAAACTGTTGCCATCAAGTAGGCCTTGTCCGTTCTGACTGTTAAGAAATGCAAATGAGGTGGTGGCACTGCAACCAAGCCTATAAAGCTAGGATTTTGTATGGAATTTCCCTCTTTTCCGTATGTAACAACTAATGCATCAGGACCTATTGGTTCTCTTTTTTCTTTAATGTTTTACTAAGTTATGCTTGTCTGTGAGACATTCGTCACAAGAACAACTGACGATTTGGAGAAATAGATTCAGGGTTATTCGACCAAGTCGTCTCTTCGAGGCTCGCTTGAAAACAACGGCGTGGAGGTCAGTGAGTGATAATTTCTTGTCTTATGGATAGAACTCTGATTTAATATTATTTTCTAGTTTTGTTGTTTGTTTTGTTAATCCCTATAATAGAACGACCAAGGAATTTCAGGCAGAGTGAGTTGGTGAATTTGTTACATAGTGGTAATCGGCTAAATATGAATATGATTTTCTAAAATTTTCCAACTTTGAGTTGTCTATCCTTTTGGAAAAAAATCTGTGTCCACCATGATGATCACACAGACCTACAACACAAATATCTATAAATTAAATTTCAAATCTGCATATTATCGATTTGGAAGATAGATGGCACCACCTACTGAACACAAAACACGCCAAATGCTGGGGACACCCACACATAAGCACACTGTTAAGTTTCACAACACAAATCCGATATAGCTCCCATAGGACAATATAATCATACTAAAATTTTAAAAAAAAGCTCTCAAAAATTTGCTTTTATATTACATTTTTATATGCATCATTCCCAAAAAAGTGTACAAACCGTTTCCGAAACTTTGTAATTTTTTTTGCAAAATTCCAGAGCAAGTAATTTAAATTTTTTTAGTACTTCATTTAATTCTCTGTCATATGAGGCGTTCAGAGCTAAAGTGGATAAAGTTTAGTAAATTCTGATTTAAAATTGAATTGCCATCTGAATTATTGTTTTTGAATTTTCAAATTATGACCCATATTTAAGTTAGTCTTCATACTACAACAATAAAAAGGGAATTATCCTCTAAATCTCTTTAGGATTCAAGCATTAATAAACTTTAACCTTGATTATCTCAAAACTATAATTTATGGACTTGATCCACTTTAGCTCTGAACGCCTCATATGGCATTTCTTAATTTGTTTCAGCTGATATCTAATTTTTTAAAAAATCATTGTTCGAAGCAAAACGTCAAAATCTGGCTGTCCCAGCTTCAAAAGTGTTAAACAAAGAGACTTGGTGCAAATCTCTGGAATTTTTTTCAAAAAACATGGAATAACATTTTATATATGTGCCATAAATGAACCAAACTGACAATAAAATTTTGAAATTTTTTTTTTTTCTTATGAAAAACTATTTTTTTGTTTGTGTCCCGAAATTTTTCTCATTTTAAAATATCCACTCTGTTACGGTCATTTGGGAAATATATTTTTTATACCACAGATTAAATCTGATAATACTTTTAAGGTCATTGAAAGGTTAACTTTTAATGCTTGATCAACTTTTTTTTGGATTTGACTTTCGCAAAATAACTTAATATTCACGTTATGTCTTTAGTACCAGGTTTTTCGGATGTCTCCTCTGTTAAGTCATCATCATAAATAATTATAATTTTTTTTCCATCTATATCAACATCAAGTGATAGTACATGGAGATTTCATCAATCATTTAAATTTATAATGAAAAAATAATAATTTAGGTTAATTTGTCCACTCTGTTACGTCTTCCAAAAACTCAAGCAACACAAAAGAATGGAAACTATGATTTACAATAAAGTTTTCTTAGTTAAAAGGTTTTGAAGGTTTAAATTTAATAAGTTATCTATTCAATTTAAACCTTTTACCACATTCTCCATCTAGTTATTTTTTCAGTTAGATACAAAAATAAAGTAGTACAGATCGTTAAAAGCACTGCCAGGCATAGATCCAGGGAGATGTGCCATAAGGGGCATTTCAGTATCAGTGAAGGTTGTTATATGACAATACATTCTGTATTTTATGGGACAGAACCATTATTTTCGCATATTTTTGTTTCTAGGTTTAATTCCATCCACCCCCCCCCCCCCAGAGTCCACTCTGCATCACTAATTTGAGAGGCATAAATGCGAGATTTATACCAACATCAAAATACTATTCTATTTCAACAAAAAGTTTTGAAGTAAAAGAAAAATCATACTGATGATATAATATACAAGTCTAGTGTGTCCACTTTGCCACTTTGACCAGAATTTAAACATTTTACCAGACCAAAATTAAAACTACGAGGAGGGCGTGTTTTTATGGGGTGGACTTTTTTTTTTTAAATTGTAAACAAACACACATACATACACATTACACAAATACTGGACAATAACATATGAAAAGGAATACAAAAGAAAAAAGACACACACATATAACGAATATACACTATGTGGCCCCAAGGGACACTAAGTCCTTCCAGGAAGCCAAAAAGACATTGTATTACATTTTTTCGCCACCATTGTGAGCCGCCAAGGGTTTACGGAAAATTCACCACTAGGAAAATTCACGACCAACAATTCACCGCCGGAAAATTCACAGACGACAGTTCTATGCGAGTCAATTAGCAAGGGAATGAGCGATTCAGTTACTGAGTGAGTGACCCAGTGAGTAAGTGATTCAGTGGGTCAGTGAGCGAGTGGGTTACTGATTCAATAAGCGAGTAAGTCAGTCCGTGAGTGAGTGAGCGAGCTACTAAGCGAGTGAGTGATCTATTGAGTGAGTAAGTGCTATATCCTAAAGGAAAAGTTTAAATAATGACTTTATGAGAAGAAATTCAGATGATACGGATTTGGGTTGCTGTATTTTTGAAATATATGACATCCATATTTATTGTGGGCATCTTTTTCTCAGCCACCTCGCTGGGCATTTTGCCTGTTGGATTGGATTGGATTGGATTTTGAATTTATTGGCGCAAGGACCAATTTGGTCAAACTGCGCCAAAGCAAGACATAAAAATGAGAAAAATGTCCTTCTGTCATGTCAAAAAACTAAAACATATAAAACGGAACATGAAACGTAAAACAATGACATAAATTGTAAAAACTATAATTTGTCATATAAACCAATGGCTTTGATGAATTTAAAAATGCGAGATGCATCGCTATTGTCATTTAAAATGGCATGAAGTGAAAGATGACTATGACTAAAAGCGGTCGTAAAATGATGACGATGATGTGAACAAGTAAAAGCATGAACAATGGTCAATGGACTTTGACAATGAGGGCACTCTGGTTGACTCTCTCGTAATAATAAATATGATTGTGTGAGGCGACTGTGGCCTATGCGTAACCGGGCAAGCAGAACTTCCTCCTTTCTGTTAGTTCTGCAGCTCGAACGCCAATGGCCAAGTGTGGGCTTGATGGCATGTAATTTGTTATTGATTTGATTGTTCCAATGGTCCTGCCAGCGGTGATGCATCACTTCCCGGAGGATTGGGAAGTGGTCACTGGCAGGTACCAAAAGGTTATTGTCAATGTTAGTTGTTGTTCGAGCTGCGGTGTCTGCTTTTTCGTTGCCCGGTATTCCTACATGACCTGGTACCCAGTAAAATTTTACTGTGGTACCATGATGAATGAGGTGATGCAGTTCATGAAAAATGGCATGAATGAAAGGATGAGTGTGAAACGCACAGGAACACAGTGCTTGTAATGCGCTAAGAGAGTCACTATAAATGATGCATCGTCGGTGGCGTTTGCGTTGTATATGACGTAGAGCCTGAAGGACTGCGTACAGCTCTGCCGAATAAATAGAAAATATGTCGGGAAGTTTGAAAGATGTCTCCTCACAGCAGATGTAGGCACAACCGACATGCCCAGGGCTCTTAGAGCCGTCGGTGTATATGGGGAAGTACCTGTTGTATCTACCCCTGTGCCTAAAAAATATTTGTCGATATATGACATCTGCTGTGGTGGCTCTAGGGTATGATGATAATGATAGAGAGACATCTGGCAGAGACTGCTCCCATGGTGCCAGTTGCCAAGCAATTGGGGCCACGCGACTGATGTCTAATTCTAGTTCTTCCACAAGTGCCCTCATACGAAGACCGTAAGATGGAACACATGAAGGTCGAGCAGTAAAAAGTCTATGAAATGACGGATTGAAAATGACATTATGAAGTGGATGACCTGGCAAAGACTTCATCTTGATAAAATATTTCAAGGAAAGTTGCTGCCGTCTTGATGTCAGTGATGGCTCGTTGCATTCGACATAGAGGCTTTCCATGGGAGAAGTTCGGAAAGCTCCAGAGCAAATGCGGAGAGCGAGATGATGAATTGGGTCGAGCACACTCAGATAGCTCCGAGGTGCTGACCCGTATACAATGGAACCGTAGTTGAGCTTTGATCTTATTAGAGATTTATATAAGTGAAGGAGTGACTTACGGTCAGCTCCCCACGATGTAGAAGAGATGACCTTCAAGAGGTTCATAGTCTTCATGCAACGAGCTCTTAATTGCGTAATATGAGGTTTGAAAGTCAGTTTTTTATCGATTGTGACGCCGAGGAATTTTGTATTTTCTACTATCGGTATTTGACTATTGTATAGAAACAATTGTGGGTCATCATGTAGGTCTCGACGCCGAAAAAAGTGCATAGCGACAGTTTTGTCAGCGGAGAATGAGAAGCCGTTATTATGTGCCCACTTGCTGATCTTGTTGAGTGCGGTTTGTAATTGTCTCTCGGCTGTCCTCATATTTACTGATTGATATGACATCAACAGATCATCCACGTAAAGTGCGCCAGTGACAGATAACGGGAGTTGGTTCAACACACCGTTGAGTCTTAAAATAAACAGTGTAACACTTAAAATACTACCTTGAGGTACACCTTGTTCTTGCATTTGGGGAGCTGATAATGTACTTCCGATTCGTACCTGGAAGATGCGGCGAGCAAGAAAGTTCTTAATGAAAATGGGCAAGTTGCCCCGCAAGCCACAATTATAGATGTCGGAAAGAATTAAGTGCCTCCAAGTACGGTCGTAGGCCTTTTCTATGTCGAAAAATATGGCTAGCATATGCTCCCTCTTCACAAATGCTTGTCTTATTGATGTCTCAAGGCGTAACAAATTACATGTTATTGACCTGAACCGTCTAAAGCCGCTTTGATGTTTAGATAAAATATTGTTAACCTCAAGGTAGTGCATAAGGCGATAGTTGACCATGCGTTCCATGAGCTTACATAAACAACTGGTCAAAGCAATAGGTCTGTAACTGTTCGGTTGTTGAGGATTTTTGCCAGGCTTCGGGAATGCAAGAACTATGGCTGCTCGCCAGGTGTCAGGAAACGAATGACTGACCCAGATCCGATTAAATAATATGAGTAAATGCGAGAGTGATTCAGATGAGAGATGCCGAATCATGGAGTAATGAATGGCATCGGCCCTACAGCTGAGTCAGGATTTCGTTGCAAGGCCGTCGTCAGTTCATGAAGGGTGAACAATGAATTGTACCCCTCCGGTGTAAAAGGCCGGAAGGTGTACGATGTACGTTCGGCTGATGATTTAATGGGATGAAACGATGGGGGATAGTTCGCATCGCTGGAAACAGCGGCGAAATGGGCGGAGATGGTGTCCGCAATATCCCTCACATCGCTGATGATAGTGCCATTGGTATTTAAAATGGTGATGGGATGAGACTGATAATGACCATTGATATTTCGGATCCGGTCCCAAATGATTTTGGATGAAGTAGATGAATTGATTCCCGTTGTAAACTTTTGCCAGGACTCGCGTTGAGCCTGGCGCCTGGTTCTTCTCACTATCGCCTATGCTTTTAAAAATGCCAACTTGTTGTCATGGGTAGGATACCGCCGGAACCTACTCCATGCTTTCTTTTGTGCTTTAATTGGAAGATTGCATTCGTGATTCCACCAAGGTTTAGGAAATTTAGGAAGTTTCGAGGAGATTTTCGGAATTGTTTCATTTGCTGCAGAGATGATACAACTGGTCACAAGATCGACACAGTGGTCGACTTCGGCTTGCGAAACCATATCCTCCGTGATTTCTGCCTTGACTGTGAAGTCTGCCCATCGGGCGGCCACAAGCTTCCACCGAGAAGGACCCTCAGGTATGCTATGGCTTCGATCAAGGCACTTAACCACTAGAGGAAAATGATTGCTCCCGTGGAGGTCCGGATCAACCGACCAGGACCAGTTGGGCAAGAGTGAAGGTGAACATAACGACAAATCTATTGCAGTGAAACTATTGTTTGGGGCATGGAAATGAGTGAAACTACCATCATTCATGATGGCGAGGTCCATATTGTCTAACAGCCGTTCAACCATTTCCCCACGTGGGGTGTTGCTGTTAGATCCCCAAATCATAATATGTGCATTGAAGTCTCCAAGAAGAAAAAATGGTGGAGGTAATTGATCAATCAGATCTTCTAGATCTCTCTGTAAGATGGTGTCATTTGGTGGTAAATAAATGGAACAGATGGTAATTCTTAGGCCTGTAGAGATTTCCACCGCGATGGCTTGCAGGTTCGTGTGCAGCATTAAAACGCGCGACGACACGTGATGTGGAACCAGCAGAGCAACACCGCGGCAGGCTCTACTCCCGTCATCGTAATCAATACGGAACAGGGAATGTCGCCTGATGTTCCATGTCTCAGAGGGCTTTGTAAAAGTTTCCTGGAGTGCCACGCAAACAGGATGATAGTGATTGATCAAATCTTTGAGATCTTCATAATTGGATCTAAGACCACGAATGTTCCATTGAATAATGTTGGCCATAAATTTCAAATAGATGTAGACAGTTCAAGGTCTTTGAACTTATTTCGGTCCAATTTCCGGCGAGTAGTACCGGATTCTGTAGGATTATCGAGATCCATGTCACCAAATGATTTGCCATCAAGAAGTGACATGTTTTGTAATGTAGAGTTCTTCTTTGCTCTCTGAATGGCTTTTCTTGAATATCCGGTCTTGAATAGTTTAATTTTAGATTTATTTCCACTATTGATTTTTGGCTTAGTAGCTGTAGTTACTTTGCATGTGTTCGCTGTTGCTTTTCCTGCTTCTTCGGAGGTGGTGGACTCCTTCCGTAATCCAGCAGAGCAACAGCAGCCACAACTATTACATTGTTGGTTAGATGATGTTTGAGTGGATGTATCAGCTATGGGTTCAGTCTGAGTTGTTACAGATGCTTTGGTGACATTGTTAGCTGTTGATGGATTTGTTAGCATATTAGAGTATGATCTACTAGCTATTGGAGTTTGGTTAGAGATTATACGACGGCGTGCTTCAATATATGAGATGTTATTGAGAACCTTGATCTTCTGGATCTCTTTTTCTTCATTCCATTTTGGACATTTCCTGTCAAATGCGGGGTGGTCGCCACCGCAATTGACGCACTTGAATGGTGAATTAGTGCAGCTGTCCGAAATGTGGTCCCTCTCGCCGCACTTTGCGCAGGTAGGTTGACTACGGCACGCCATTCGTGAGTGACCGAATTTTTGGCAGTTGAAACATCTTACAGGGTTAGGTATGTATGGCCGGATATGGAGGTTATAGTAACCGATTTTGACATCTTTCGGCAATGTTGGGGATGAAAATGTCAGGATTATATTACGTGATGGAGCTAGATTGCCATCTTTGCGGCTCATGATATGTTTGGCAGATGTTACGCCTTGAGACGCTAGCTCCTGGGTTAGTTCATCTTCATCCATGTTAATTAAGTTAGGGTCTGAGATGACGCCACGTGAATAATTCAGCGTGGGGTGGATTTTGACTGTTATGTGAATGTCCCCGAGAGATGTGAGCTTTTGAATGAGTTCGGCTTGTTTGGGAGTGTTAGTTTCGACGAGAAGGTCTCCTGAACGGAGAGCCTTCACTGATTTCAGAGTTCCAACTGCGCCATAGAGAGCTTTATCTATCAAGAATGGTGATACTTTTGACAGCTGTTTATCGGTATCAGAACTATGCAAAAAGAAGAATGAGACAGTAGATAGATTTGAAGAAGTGGTTTCTGTGACAATTGTTTCACTAAGAGCAGTTCTTTGACGTTTTGGTGCATTTTTTGTTTTTCCCATATTTGAATGGGTATTGTTCCACTCTCACCCACCATGCCCACCATGGAGCCCTACGAGGGGACGCGCACACGTAACCGGTGAAGGTTAGTAGCAACGTCAGGTTAGGTGAGAGCTATACACCACCGAAACAGGCGAGCAGACACGTTCAAGATCCAAGATCGTCGTGAAGCAGCACCAACAAACCTCAACGACGTCCGGCAGGCCCGGCCCCTCTACCTGCCCAGTAGTGTAACCCCTTCAGCCACCGAGGCGACCACAGCCGATTGACCTGGACGGGGCTAATCCAAGCCTCCCGTTTCGGCTGAATCCGAGGCCAAAGCTAGCGCATCAGGCTAACCAGGATCCCCATCTCCAGCCTTACGGGTCTCCACGCACTGCAAACACGCAGGTAGACAGCTTCCCAGATAGGGCATACGCTAGAAGCAATGCCCCATCCGGGAGGACCCCTCCCCGCCTGAGCGGGGCCCACAATGAGGGGTTGGACACAGAAGGCAAACATGTACAGGACAAAACGAGACGCAAGATATGTACTGCAAGATGTGTAGAAATAAACATGTAATTTGGGCTATTGAAGGTGAAGTATATGAGCACAAAAAGCGATGACAATGACGCGTGATAGATTTGGCATTATCCAGGGTGCACCACGAGGAGGCCTATCACATTACACCCCTTTTGCCTGTTGTGGCCTTGTATTTGTATAAATTACAAATTGCTGTTGCTCAATACAAGATAGTATATTCAACAAAATTCCATTAACTCTGTTTTACTCAGAAACTTCTAATGAAATGTTAAAAGGGGTAATAACAGAATTAAAAGATAATAAAGTAAGTGGATACACGATAAATCAACCCCCTAAAAATGCTTAAAATCATCTCCTGTTATCACTTTGATATTATAAAAAACATCGTTGATCATCAGTAACAAATGGACTTTTTTTTTATGCTGAACTAACTGTTACCCGCGATTTCACGTGATGAACTTTCAGAAATCCCGCCTTAGTGCGTATCTATATCTATATGTACTTTATATTTACTTACTCTATATTTACTATATATATATATACTTCCTATGCAACGGAAATTAGGACGATTTTTTTATTACGGGAGTCAGTGACGTTTTTTTGAGTGAGGGAAATCTGTTACGTTTTTGTGTTACGGAAGTCGGTTACGATTTTGGGGTCAAGTTTTCATTTAACTCTTGCATATATCGGGACCCATTTGACCCATCAGGACCAAGTTATGTGCATGTACCCAGAGGTTCCCATATCCTACAACAGGTCCCCTAAGCTAAAATAGATGGCGGGCCCCCAAACCAGCTTTTTCACGGGCCCCTCTGTGCTTAATTTATAGTGTGAAAATATCAAAAAGCGATAAGAAATGTTCCGGCCCCTGTCAGCCCTGCCCTCGTAAGGGTCGTGCCGAGAGGTATGTATATGTAAAATATACTTATATCACCAGTGCTCCCAACATACAGGGTCAGGGTACCCGGGAGATTGCACATATACCTTCATGGGGAAGTTAAAAGATTTCATTTCCAGGGGTCCTTGATGGAACTCATTGTTTTCTTGCTGGTTTAACATTGACAAATTTGCGATAGCGGAAGCCCAAGATATATCCAGTCTGGGGCTATATAAAATTTGCGAATTCGGTCACGGGTAATTGCGTGGGGGGGGGGCTGGATTTTATTCGTTGGTAAAATGAATATTTGCAGTGGCCCTCACAGGGGGATGCCCGATTAGCTTCCGAGTCAGGGGTCCCGCTTCATTTTGGGGGGCACTGGATGAATCTCATTCTTTTCTGTTGTTTAACATTGTCAACAGCAGAAGCCCGAGATAAATCTAGTGTCTTGGTGCTCCACTAAAAATCTGCGTATTGGGTCCCTGTTACTGGATGTGGGCCCTGGATTTTATTCGTTTTAAAATTGATAAAAATTAAAAACTATCGTGGCCATTCACAGGGGGTATGTCCGACAAGCCTTCAGGTCAGGGCCCCATGGAAAAGTTGACAGGTTTCATTTCGGGTGTCCCTGGATGAATCTCATTGATTTTTGTTGTTTAACATTGTAAAATTTGCAACACATCGGTAGCCCGAGATAAATCCAGCAGGGCCCCCACTAAAATTCAATGAATTGGAGTTTGGGGACCCCCATGGGGAAGTTTTTTGGAGTTACTTGATGAATAGCATTTGTTTTTTGTTGCTTTATTATTATAAAATTTGCTTCTTCAGTAAGCTGGTGCTTTCACGTGTCCCTTTCTATAGCACGCTGATGAAGTGGGACAAAATAAACAAGATATGTTGTGAAGAGAAAAGGGGGGGGGGGTAAATATCCACCTCCCCACCCTCCACCTGTGCCAATAACACATTTTTTTTTACCTTATAATCTTTACACTTCATCATAAATACGTTTTCGGAACAATCAGATTTTTGTAATCATTTGTGAGACTACTAGGTTAAAAAAATTAACTAACTAACCAATTACTCACTCCACGTACTGACCATTCACTCACTCCCTCACTCACTAACCAATTCACTCGCTCGCTCAATCACTGACTCGATCACTCGCTCAATCACACACTCAGTCACTACTGGGTCACTCACTCGGTCACTCAATCACTGACTCGGCCACTATCTCAATCACTTACTTACTCGGTCACTCAATCACTGACTCGGTCACTCACTCGATCATTTACTCACTCAGTCACTCGATCACTGACTAAGTCACTCGCTCAATAACTCACTCACTGGGTCACTCAATCACTGACTCGGTCACTCAATCACTTACTCACTCGGTCACTCAATCACTGACTCGGCCACTATCTCAATCACTTACTTACTCGGTCACTCAATCACTGACTCGGTCACTCACTCGATCATTTACTCACTCAGTCACTCAATCACTGACTAAGTCACTCGCTCAATAACTCACTCACTGGGTCACTCAATCACTGACTCGGTCACTCAATCACTTACTTACTCGGTCACTCACTGACTCAGTCACTAACTCAATCACTTACTCACTGGGTCACTCAGTCACTCAATCGCTCACTCCCTAGCTAACTGATGGGCACTAAAACTGTTGTTGGTGAATTTTCCTAGTGGTGAATTGTCGGTCGGTGAATTTTCCTATAGTCTGTTTCAGGTTAACTTTGCAGTGAAGAGAAAGGTAGAGAGTGTATTCCTTTGCCACAAAATATAGTTCTCATAAATCGGAGGTTTACGATGATCCTTTATACAGAATATTTCAATTTTTTCTATAATTTTGAAAAAAATACTCAAAAAATATCATTTTGAACCGATGTTTACTTGTTTAAAATCTTTAAATTATAAAAAATATCAGTTACCATTATTAAAAATCCATGGCAACGGCAACGACCTTGTGGCGCGATATCCTAAAAATTTTCCCCGCCAATATCACTGTCGTGTTTTTTCCGTCACACAATTATATGCTGTATACACATATTTTTTTTCGTTATTAGGTTGAATTTTCCATAACGATACAATTTTTCATTCAGTTTTACATGCAGTTACAGGCTTACACATAAACACGAATATTCAATCAGTTTTATTTTCTCTCAAAAATAGGCTTCAGTGAGTTCAGATATTCACTCATAGATTACAAGTGTTTCTCTTCCACGAGAGTGCCGATACTATCGTGAGAGGCCCTCTATGGGTGCAGAAGTTTTGGTTTTTGGTCCTCCTTTTTTTAATTATTTATTTTTTGCCATGTTTATGGGATAGTTTTAGTTTCCGATCACGGAGAGTGTTGACAACACGAGTCCTGTCTTCCACTCACACGAACGGACGCCATCTTCCACCCACCTGTTTCTCCAGATGCCCCTTGCCTTTACTGTCTCTTCAGATAAAATAAGTGAGAGAGAGGGGTCCACAGTGGTTTGGGCTTTCATCATTTATGTGACAGTTGTATCTTTATTTTCACCGCAGATAGCCACGCGAAAGTTCTCTGCTCTTCCATTCTACATTTTTGGTTTTTGAATACTCGCTGTAAACAAAACTCGATAAGAATCATCCGTAATAACCATGAGCAGCACATCCACCGTAAGAAAATACTAAAACTGTCCTGAAAACAAGTGACATCGACGTATACCGTTCGGGAGGAGGGGGGGGGGGGGGGGGGTCGAGCGACGGAAATTTCGGCAAGCAAAGTGAGTAAAAAATTCTAAACTTTTCCGTATCATTATTATTATTTGGTGCTATTCTTGCATTTACACGTGAAAACAGTTAATCTGCTTCTTCATTTTTTTTATTTTTTTTGATTGGCTTCAAAAATTCTATTTAACATTAGTTTTTTCCATATAAATTGGAGAAAAAATGAAAGATCCCCAAGTTTTTTTGAGAGCCATACAGTATTTTAAAATTATACGTTGCTTTCATAATACTGTTTGGATTTTTTTTGTAAATAAATTTCAGCTAAGGGAAGGGAAATATTGCAGAAAAATATTACTGCGTTTTTTGAAATTTTTAGTGTTACTTACGGCACATCAATGAAGAGTAAGTGGCACGCTGATAGAAAATAATTTTTTCTTCTAAATTTTAAAACACTTTCTAATCAAAAAACAAAACAAATGATTTCAAAAACCTCACTTTAATTTCTGAAAGTATCGGCAATGGTTTTTTTTTTAATTCTATAATTATTACTAATTTATCTGTGCCATTACGTTACCCGTAAAAAAACATTTGTCTCAGTGAGATTGGCGAGAATCAGCCATACCTTACCAAGGTCGCGCATCGATACATTGGTTAAGAGGCTTTCGTCCCCATAGCAACGAGTGATGCGGTTCCCTCGTAGCTTCCCCTTCACTGCAAAGTTAACCTGAAACGGACTATAGCGGTGAATTGTCCGGCGGTGAATTGCTGGCTGTGAATTTTCCGGACACGGAAAAGTACGCAGTATAATTATAGAAAAACATATAAGAAATTTAAGACATGATGTATAACAGTTCAATATAAAATGACAATCCATATTTGGTGAAATTTAAACAAGATGATGTATGTTCTGGGTACAACATTAATATACAGAGATGACACTGTACTTTGATTTACCTGGGTCCTGGGACCCAGGGCATTCAAAAAATCTAGGTCCCTTTCGAGTGAAAGTGGGTCCCTCTCGAGAAAAATTACCTTGAAAAAAAGTATGCACCCTTCCCATAATTCACACCATAATTCCCATAAATCTCTATGAATTTTTTTTTTCCAGCATACCCCAGGTCTTTCTTCACCTGCTTATATCTCTTTGTTGAGACAGCGGGCCATGTTCTGGGTAGGAAAAGGAGGTATCTCTGTGAATCAAATGATTCATTTCTAAAAACATGTTCTCTATCCAAAAGTTCATTTACTTTCATTGTCAACTAGTAGGAAAAGCTTACAAAGAAGCCCATTAATGAGAATTTAACACATGGAATATAGCACATACACTATCTACCAATAAGTATTTGGACACCTGTGATAGAAAAGAAAAACTAACTTTATTCAAAATCAATAGTTGGTAGAGCCTCCACGAGAGGCAATTACAGCGTGAACCCTCCGGGGCATACTTTCCACAAGTCCTTGTGTGACGGCTAGTGGTATTTTCTTCCACTCGGCTTGCAGAAGACATGTCAGTTCCTTCACAGATTTTGGACGGGTAGGGCACCCCTTAATTCGGCGATCCAACTCGTCCCAGAGGTTCTCGATAGGGTTCAGGTCTGGGCTCTGGGCAGGCCAGTCCATTCGATGAACCCCATTGGCACCATACCAAGCCTTGGTTAACCTCGCAGTATGACAGCTGGCATTGTCGTCCTGGAAGTAACAGGGGTCCACCCCGTAAAACCGCCACAACGTAGGAAGCACATTGTCATCCAAAATAGTGCAGTAGGCATCTGCGTTGAGCTTACCATGAATGGGGACCAAGGGTCCCAGTCCATACCAGGAGAAACACCCCCAGACCATAATTCCACCTCTGCCGAACTTGACTGTTGGCACAATGCATTCTGGCAGGAGACGTTCTCCAGGCAGACGCCAGACCCAAACCCTGCCACCCGAACGGTAGAGGGTGAACCTTGATTCGTCGCTCCAAAGAACCCGTTTCCACTGATCTGTGGTCCAATTTCGATGTGCTTTGCACCACATTAACCGAGCAACGCGGTTGGACTTTGTGATCAAAGGCTTATGGGCAGCAGCACGACCATGAAAATCAATCAGATGTGCTTCCTTACGGATGGTATTCATTGAAACAATACTCCCGGATGCCTGTTGAAACTCCTCGCGGATGAGGGCCATCGGTTGGGTGCGGTTCTTCTGAATTTCTCTGGACAGCACCCGTCGGTCTCTATCTCCCAGTTTCGTTGGTCTGCCGACTCAGGGCAAATTCCGACAATCACAGCTCACCTTCCACTTCTTAATCACATAGGCCACTGTCGATTTTGGGTACTTCAGCTCGCTAGATATGTCCCTTAAGGATCGGTCATTTTTGTGATACCAGATAATTATACCTTTCTCGAAATCAGAGAGCTCCAAACTGCGCGGCATCTTGCACATGCGACTAATGCCGATGTTGTTTCCTACACGATATATACCGGCGGAGGGCGTGACGTATCTCAGGACAGCAGATATCGTCATTTGCATAGGTGTCCAAATACTTATTGGTTGATAGTGTATAACAAATCTAAACCAAATATACAGTTGATCCCGCTTATAACGTTCCCATTTAGAACATTTTTCCACTTAGTACAACTGATTTTCATGGTCCCAACATTAAATAAATCTAATTTTCCAGTTTAAAGTGTTTTCCTGCTTACAACATTTTTCATGACAGTTTTTTGAAAAGCGTTATAAGCAGGATCCACTGTAATTAAAAGTTGGAGTCACACATTTATATATTTACTAATAAATCTATCTATAAATTCCCTTTTTTTGATTGATTTTTCATTTCTTTAAAAAAATCTTGGCTCTTTCAATAATATCTTCTGATTTAAATTTAAAGCAAATGAGATTCTCTCTCTCTTTTCTCAGTAAACACTCTCTCAGACCCTATTCCGTATTCACAGGAGCAAGGATTTCATATAAATCCTTGCGAAGCGATTTCCTGGTAGAATGATTTTATTTTTTCCCTCCCTGATGGTCCACCACTCTGATCTGTCACTATTTAACTGCCACATATTTTCATACCTGAATATTGGAGCTATGCCTGATTTGTGTTTGTGAAAGTTAAGTGTGTGTGTCCAGCATTTAGTGTGTTTTGTGGTCAGTAGGTGGTGCCATTTATTAGGGGCAAACCTTGATACTTTCTCAAATGGGGCAAGCACACATTTTGGCACCCTGTGTAATGTAGAAGCAGCAGTTATAAAGGGTGAATTCGGCGCCCTCCCCTAGTCCAGAGCCTGGGGTGGGGCACTAGTCCCGCCTGCTCTCCCCCACCCACCCTAGTTGCGGTCCTGCATGTATCCTCCAAATTGGTAATACATGGATTTGAAATTTAATATAGGTTTGGGTGATTGTCGTGGCAACCAGGGCTTCTTTTTCAAAGGAATAGCCAACTCAAAACTGAAAGACCTTAGGAAATAGTATTTTTAGCCGATTACCACTATGCACTCACGGGTTCCGAATCCGGATTTTCACCGAAGGCGAAATCGGGGGGGGGGGGGGGTACGGAGTCACGCTGTCTTGGAATGCCGGCAGATAGCCACGAAAATACCGTAATTTCCGATATATAACCGGAAGGGAGATTTCATTTTGAATGAAATCAAATGAATGAATCATTCAATTTGAATTAATCATTTCAGAATGAAATTTGGAAGACCAAATTTCATTCTGAAACCTCTCCTTCAAAATTTGCCTCGTTTCCCTTGGGTTACCAAGAAAAGCATCTAGTTGCGTCTCTTTGGGGAGAAAACCCGCAGAGGTGTAAAAACTCTGAAATTCTGATATACAACCCGCGTGTATATCAGTACAGTACAGTATACAAAGTAGTAAAACCACTTTTTCGTGAAGTAGTAAAACCACAAGGTGTAGCGTACGATCGTGGTAAGATTGTGAAAAGAAGAAAAAAAAGGGAAAAAATGTTGGTTTTTTTTTCTGTCTACCTTTTCCATCTTGGAACTAGGGTAGAATGCGTTCCAAAGGACGCGTTAACCAAATTTTTATGCATCCTTTCTCGAAATTTTGGGTATTTGACACATTATAGTGCGTCAGTGGCATCTCCGATATACATAAAAATATATAATTTAAGCAGTAAAATGTAAAAAAAATAATAATTTAATTTTTTTTATTTATCTAGCTTTTTTATGAACAGTTTCAGAACATATAGATGGCTTTTTTCTCAGCCAGAGATATCAAGGAAACAGTTATTTTCCGGATATTATGCTGAGGTGAGCTCGGAAAGAAAAGTCATCACGTCTCCGCAGGGACTCGAACCCAGGCCCTCTTGCATACCGGGCAAGCATGCTACCATCTACACCACTGGAGACACATGAATCTGCCTTCCTAATTTCACGCACTGTGTCGTGAGGTGCTGAAGTATTATTATTTAATATCCGGAAAATAACTGTTTCCTTGATATCTCTGGCTGAGAAAAAAGCCATCTATATCTCTCTAAAACCGTCCCACCCGGGGGCCATTTCCTGAAGTTAAGAGAGGCTACTAATGCCTCTACTTTAGCGCCTCACGACACAGTGCGTGAAATTAGGAAGGCAGATTCATGTGTCTCCAGTGGTGTAGATGGTAGCATGCTTGCCCGGTATGCAAGAGGGCCACGGTTCGAGTCCCGGCGGAGACGTGATGACTTTTCTTTCCGAGCTCACCTCAGCATAATATCCGGAAAATAACTGTTTCCTTGAGTTTCAGAACATGTCATCATAATTTTGTATGCTTTTTGCATGTTTGTAAATTTCATATTTGTGGTTAGTATTATTAGTAGTTGATTTTTTTTGACTGAAATTAATTCATAAGTTTAGGAGCAGTATATGAGAAACACTTTTGAAACAGATGCTTTTTTGTTTTCGGCACTTTGAAATAATGTTTGAATCTCGTTGCTGTTATATTTGTTTTTCTTTGAAGCCAATTTTTATTTTTCGTTGCAAAGTTTATCGTTCGGTAAATATATAATTGTCTGATGTCTAGTGTGTGACAGTTAATTTTTCTATCGTTTCCAGTATAGGCCTGTGTTAGCATATTTCTTACCTTGTTATGTGTTACTTAGTTGCATGATATTACAATGGTATGTTCCATCCCACGCACACAAACCATAAGTTATAATTGAGAAAACCCACACGTAAAAGACATCTTTCAAAAAATCCTCCATCAAATACTTGAGGTTGTACAAAAGAGCTGTGTAAAATAGAATTTTTTTTTGTTATTTTATCGCAATGAATATTCCATTTCAAGTCATCCTTTATTGTTACCCTTAAGTATTCATATTCATACTCTTTGGATTCTTTGACAGGTGGGAGAGGGACTCCAATTTGTGCCAGTCAATTCCGGGTAGGTTCCAGTCACAAGCTATGATAAGGAGGTGTGTGTTAAAACATTTAACTAAAACTGATTCCAATTAGACAAAACAGTGAAGATCTGTGGCAGGGAGTAAATAAAGAGAAAATATTGCAATAGGAGTGCATTCAGGCAACGCCACTCAGCCCCAACGATTTCAAGATTGGTGTCCAAAGAAATTTCAAGAAGAGGAATGGAGCTGTAAAAGACAAGGGCAACACCCCTTTCTCGGGTGTTTCTATCTTTACGAAACGCAAGGTAGTTAGGAGGTAAGAATTCAGAATTGCTGATATTTCTATACAACCAGGTTTCAGTCACAGCAAGAAAATTGATATTATGAGCTAACAATATAGATTCGGAAGAATGAATTTTATTGGGAATACTTCTTGTATTAATTATTAATAGTACCGATTTTACAAGGGAATGGAACCGGTACTACAAGGGAATTTGAGGTGGTGAAGTTTGGAATGCGAAGCCTAAAGGGGAGGTGGAAGAAGATTGAGGGAAGTCAGAGCGGGGGGGGGGGGGGGGGGTTAGGACTACAGTGAGTTTGGGAAATCGGGAATATATCATTAGCATTGGGATCCCACCAAATGTATTTAGTGTTATTGATGAGGGCAAAGTTATGAGAAAGTTTGACTTTCAGACCAGCATAACGGAATTTCTGGGAAGCCCTCCAAATCTGTATCCGCAGTCTGCGGGTCTCGGGAGAAAAAATCCTGGGAAATGGAAATCCCACTACTTTTTAATTTGGAGGTGTTTATACTCAGAAAGAAATTTTTGTGAAATGGGAGAGAATTTTCGGAAGAATCAACACAATGTTTGGCAATTCAGCACTCATTATTTGGTGAGATTGGTAATTTAACACTCGTTATTCGGCAAAGTTGCTAAATTAGCATTCGTAATTCGGTGGACTTGCTCTTTTACTTGCGGAATGATTTTTTTTCTACAAAATATCGGAATTTGATACGACAACAGTAATTTCTGCTGCTTGCAGTGGCAACTTTTTTATTTTTTTTAAAATGGAAACCGACTCACATTTGCACTTTAAAGCTGAAAGACCATTGCAAACAATCTTCAGCTGCACAATCACAGATATTATCGAGGTTTCTCGATGGAAAGCCCAATGAGGGGCCGATAGTTTAAATAAAGGGCTGCAGTTATCCGAATCCAATTTTCGGGGACAAAGTCAAGCGCAGGAACTTGCCAAAAAAATTCAAAAATTGATTTGAAAAAAAAAATCTGCTACCTTCTCTCTAATTTTGCATACTTTTCTGGACTTCCTTCAACGAGAGACCAGATGAATTACCGGTTCGATATGCTTGTAGCACTTTAGCACTTAGAAAAAAAAACTGTCTTGGGGTGAAGTTGCGAAGGGTTAAAAAAAAAATTAAATATTTTTTGATTGAAAATTTTCATTCAAATGTAAAAATAGCTCAGTAATGCTTACAAAGCGCAAAAAGCACACATGGTTTGCCCTGACTTTTTATCCATTGTAGCGATTTCGCTAATCAGATGGAAAAAAGTTGTAGCCCAATGAGAGAGAACCTTAGCCAAATTGACGCGTCATAAAATGCGGATTCCAAAACTACTTCAAACAATCAAGTTCAAGATGAAAATATAAATCAAAATGCAAATCGTGTATGAATAAAAATTGTTTAATATAAAATGTAATTTATAGTACAAAATATATTATATAGTTCTCAAGAATTTGCAGATTTTTTTTGCTGTCCACAATTCAAAAGCATTTTTGAAATTCAATTGTTGCTTGCTGGGACCATTAACAGGAACAGAAATATATATATATGTATTTTTCATAATAACGTGATCCTCACGCATTGAGAAGCTAGTTCCCTAACCACTCGACTGCCAGGCGGATTTGCATTTATTCTGTTCCGCAACTGTGTTTTAATGAGGTTCATGATATTGTGAGGCAGAGATAGCACTCCACTCTAAGTTACCTGAGTCCCGGGACCTAGGTTGTTGGCAAAATCTGGATTCTTTTCAAGAGTGAAAGTGGGTTCCTCTCGAAAAAAAATAAAGCTGGTCCTTTCCCCCCATCATTTACAGGCACCCCTGTGAAGGAAACAAATAATTGATTTCTGTATACAAGTTTAATCCAAAGATTTAGGGGAAGTGCATCTCTGTCTCCTGTCGTAAATTTGTCCCCCCCCCCCTCTAATTTAGATGTACAGAGCTGCTATCTTGCGAAAGTGCCAGAAAACTCTTCAGACACATTCAGCTGACTACTTGCAGTGATGCAGTTGCTTTGTTCTCTTCATTAACACTTTAATTTTTCAAAAAAAAAGAGTTTTTCAAGGAAACAGTTATTTTCCGGATATTATGCTGAGGTGAGCTTTGAGCTCACCTCAGCATAATATCCGGAAAATAACTGTTTCCTTGATATCTCTGGCTGAGAAAAAAGCCATCTATATCTCTCTAAAAGAGTTTTTGTTATAACTTGTTAGTGCAACTTTGAACAGTTATATTTATACCTTACAGAAAGATTTTTCATCAATTAGTGATTGATATTTATGGATCGCTAATTGAATATTGTGTTGCATATTCATCATAGTCGTGTAGCTGTAGTCGTTTAGTCAGGAACAGTCACAATTTTTGCTATAGCTGAATTCCTAAATTCGTCCTCTCTGAGTATCAGGGAAACTCTTTTTACTGACTACTTAGATTCATTTTGATTGTATGATCACTTGTCGACATTTTTATACTGTGTTTAACACTTCTATGTCTTATTCATGAAGAAAAGCTAATTATATATATATATATATATATATATATAGTACTAGCTTATTAGTTAATATACAGTATATATTAACTAATTATTATACATAATATAACTAATAAATATAAGCAACTAAAATGTGTACATAATAACTGGAGGGGGGGGGGAAGGAATTAGGATATATACACCTTTGATAAAAATAAAAAATTTGTGTTGTTTTGATTTTTTTGGTTAGGAAAAATTTATTCCGTACAATCACACTTGCAGCACGATTAGATATGGAGTTGAGTTACTTAAATCAGTTTTCAAATTGTTTTTAACTGTAAATAAATTTTCAGAATTAACAATTTTGCTTGGGGGCGGTATTTGGGCACTTCCCTTACAAACAAAAAAATTTTAATTCAGTAGTATAACTAGGTTTAGTTTACATTCATTTTGCTAAATATTCTATTGGTACAGAAAAGAGCTGCAAAGAAATCCCTCGACACTGAAGAATTAACTAATTTAAAACACAAGTACAATTAAGTTAAGCACATAATATACGGTATTTACTAATAAATCAGTCTATAATTTCTCTGATCATTTGATCATTTTTGTCGCACCACGGTCATTTTCTGCACACGAGGGCTAATTAGACCGGGACCTACAATTTATTGCTGATTCCAAACGGCAGGCTTGTTTTTTTTTATACTCATCAAGAGGTTGGTGCGCTTTCCCCTCGATGGGGGAACTCCCTCAGGGGTGGGAAGTGACTAAGTCCATTTCGGAGCAGCTTTGGAGCAGCAAAATTAATGATTCGGAGCAGTTTTGGAGCAGCAAATTCTGGATTTGGAGCAATTTTGGAGCAGCAAATTCTGGATTTGGAGCAATTTTGGAGCAGCAAAATATGGGATTCGGATAAATTATCCAATTTATATATTTATAAATTGGAGCAGTGAAATTAACAAGAATATTTTCGTTAACCCTCAACCCTTTTCAAAATAAAACTGCACTGTCTTTTGCTATGCAACATCTCTTCATCAGCTTGATTTTTGTTTTTGGTGTTTTAGGCTTTTGACACCTTGTTTGAAAGAGCGGCTGTCATAAAATTTTTTGCACTCGTCTATTTAGGATGATTTTTGCTTACTGAGGGCACTATTTGCTGCCTTGAACAGCAGCACTTCAAATGAGCTAAAAAAATTTTTATAAGTTTTTAATTTTTTTATACTTGGAAAGAAATTGTTGCAAAATGGGAGAAAATTTCGGAAGTATCAACTCGATGTTTGGCGATTCAGCACTCATTATCTGGCGAGATTGGCGATCTGACACTCGTTATTTGGCGATTTAACGCTCGTTATTCGGCGCCATTGGCGATTTAACCCTCGTTATTCGGCAACATTGTCGATTTAACACTCGTTATTCGGCAAAGTTTCTAAACTAACATTCGTAATTCGGCGGACATGCGCTTTTTACTCCCGGAATGACAATTTTTTTCACGAAACATCGGGATTTAACACAATGACAATCGACTACAGTAATTTCTGCTGCTTCCAGTGACGACTTTTTTTTTAAACGGAAACACTCGAATTTGCACTTTAAAGCTGAAAGGCATTGCCAACCATCTTCAGTTCCACGATCACGGACAATATCGGGATTTCGCAATGGAAAGCCCGATCAGGGGCCGATAGTTTAAGTATAGTGGAATAAAACACGCTCTTTTCGTAAAGAAACGTTTCGTGGCTAGCAGGAAAAAAAAACTTTTGGCGTCCTTTCCGAAATTCCGGGCATACTGAAGCGAAATTCGCTATTTGGCGCAGAAAAATGCGAAAATACGCTATTGGAGCAGGATGGCGCAAGATATTAGTTTTGGCGCAGTGCGGCGCAATTGGCGCAGAGTTCCCACCCCTGCTCCCTGCGGTAGTAATTTTTTGCTGCGGTCAAGTCGCCGTTTTTTGTTGTGCCCCTGCGTCAGGAAAGTTTTCTGACAAGGACGAACCGGGTATCGAACTCGCGACACCTCTAAACATCCTTTGGTACTTTAGGCGAGCATCTTATCGACCGGGCTACCGCGCCCCCATGTAATTTCTCTGATTTTTCATTTCAGAATACCTTAGCTTCAACAATAAATTTAAAGCAAATGATTCTGATGATCATCTTCTGATTCATATAAATCCTTTTTGAACAATTCCCAGCTGGAATGATCCCCCCCCCCCCGATGGTCCACAACTGTGGTCTACCAACATTTAACTCCCACATATTTCACACTTTAATATGGAAGCTATGTCAGATTTATATTAGCCCTACAATTCCTAAAAAACAATATTTTGCGTACTTTCATCTCGGATTTTACGACCCTCCTTGGTGCATGGAGCGGCACCCCGTGTGAGTAACGTATCCAAAGAGCCGCTTCTGCGTCGTGGCAACAGAATTTTCTTTCAAAGGATAGCCTTGGAAAACTTCAGAAAATCGAATTTAGTCTACCACCACTGCGCATTAGCGGCCTAGCGGGTCCGAAACTCAGATTTTCGTGACGTCAAACTCATAGCGGTGACCGCATAGCGGCTTGATGACTGGATATTTATGATAGATTTTTCAGATTTCGTTTTTTTTCGAACGACCTCGGAAAATTGTATTACGATTCGAACGGGCGATTCTTCAAAAAATCGCATTTGCAATCTCGTGAAATCGAAGCGAATTTACGTGGTAAATACGCTGTCTCTGACGTGGGTGGGTAACCGCGAATATATAACCAGCAGGAGGAAAACCCTCAGAAATTGGAAAATTCAGTATAATAGCCGCTCTCATTCCGGGCCGCAACTTGATATTTCGTCTGCCTCATTCATTTTTAAGGTCACGAGACCTTATCGCGATCATGATAGACGGTGAGGAGGAGGAAAAATAAAATAAGTTGGTACACACACACAGGTTTTCCCCCCACTCCGTACTTTTTTTCTTCTTCTTAAAACTCGGAAAGTATGCGTCCCACGGGAAGCGTGAACAAAATTCTTATGCATCCTTTTCCGAAATTCCGGGTATTTGACGCGCAATAGCGCGTCGGCGGCATCTCCGCTGAGGGAAAGATTATCATCGAGTAAAAGGTTCAAACAACAGGTTGTTCTTTGCATATAGGCTCTCCTACTCTCCCCCACCCTCCTCTGGAACCGTACCGAAAGTAGCTGAACACTGTTCGCGATTGGCCAACAAAAATTTCACTTCCGAATTTTTGCACATGCTTCAAATGACCGATTTGACCATTAAGAGGCCGAATGGACACTTGCGATTTGGCGAACTCGATCTTTTATTTATTCGCCAAATGAGAGATATATCTCGAATATTGGTAGGGAATAGTGAAAAAAAAAAAAAAAAAAAAAGGGAGGAGAGAACTTTTCCTAACTATATTGCGAATAATGTGTGAATATTGAAGTTTGTGTCATTTTGATTTGAGTGTTATATTTTTAAGTTATCCCATGAGATTATGGGCATATATTTCGTATTTATTTTTACAGAGTGAAGTTGTTGTTTTGCATAGTGGATAATCTTTCTTTTCTTTATAAAACCCCAAAAGCTGAGGGGATTGTTATTATTTTATGTATTTTATTATTTTATTTATTTATTTTTCCTCGCGAACAGGCTGTTCGCTTTGATGGTGTTTTTGTAACCGTATAGAGTCTCGTGTGATCTTTCGTATCTTTAATATTGTTTCCGGCGATTTGTTAATTGGAAGCTCCGGTCCGGAATTATGATCTATATTTTGTCAAAGCCCTGATTTTCATATTCCCCCATTCTTTGTTATTTATTTTTATTTATTTACTTGTTTTGCTTATTGTTGTGCAATTGATTTGGATGTAATTATACTTTTATTCGTTGTTTTTTGATATAGAGTTGAAGTAAACGGAAAGGGGGGGGGGAATGGAATGGAATAAATGGGAAGCTTAAATAGCCAAAAAATATATATATATATGTATATATATATGTGTGTGTGTGTGTGTGTGTGTATATGTGTGTATATGTATGTGTATATGTTTTTAGACATCTCTGAGAAAATTGGACTCTTTGTGCTGAGAGGGATTGATTGAAATATTGAACTTCAGAACCCGCTGTATGCCTCTAGGGGCGGGACAGCAATATATATATGATTGATTATTCGCCAAATGAAATGTTTTGTCGCGATTTGGCGCAATGGCGATCGGCAGCGCGAACCCTGGTTAGCCTGCAAGTTTTTCCCACCACTGTACTCCACAGTATAGTGAAACTACAGCAGACACTTCTATTTTTTCAATGTCACGAGATAGCATGACTATAGAAGATGAGAGGAGGTGGTGCTAAAAAGTACAGAGAGGAATAAAACACCTTCTCAGAAAGAATTGTTTCGCGGCAAGCAAAAATGTTTTGCCGTTCTTTCTAACATTCTGGGCAAAATGCTCTCTATTTTGGTTATTTGGTGCAGAAAAATACTAAAATACACTATTGGAGCAGGATGGCACAAGATGTTAATTTTGGAGCAGAGTTCCCAGCCTTGGTGCTGCCATCTATATTTCAGAAGTGAAGTGAGTGTGAAATACAGTGATTACATATTTGTACCGTTGTAAGCCTGTCGTTCTCTGTGGTGAAACAGGCAGATTGGCTCACGTTCGCGCCTCAAAGTTGTGAATAACAGAAAACCAACTTCAGCCAACCAAAAACTTGTTATTAACAGGTAGCTATTTTTAGCAGTAAACCATTACAGTGCTAATGTAATTGTTGTGACAATAAATTTTTCACTATTATTTGCTAGCACAGTATGTTATATTAACAGTGTGTGTTTTGGGGGGGGGGAGATATGTAATAACAAAGGTAAAATATACAGATATGTGAACTTATAGGTTAACAACTAGAAAATTTATTCACACGGATAGCGAAAAAAGATATGACATGGCTGAGTGAGGATGGATCCATGACCGAGTGCTTTTCCTTTTCCCTACTAGCCCATGCTTCTGTTCGCGGTCACAACGCCACAGGCTAAAAATCGATCACAAAACCGTATATTATACCCATGGTATGTTATAAGTGTACTTAACCAGGGTTGTAAAAAACCCGGGTTTTTTGGGCAAAATGGGGAAAATTGAATTTTCTTTTTCCACAACCACAAAATATCTAATTTAAACATGTGTACATCTTACACATAATGCCTAAATATATATTTTTAGTGCATGTTAAACTATGTATTTGATTAATAAAATTGGGAATCATAAAATAAGAGAATAATTGTTCAGTTACAGCCCAGGCGAGATTTTTGGGCAAAATGGAAGGAAAATTTAATTTTCTTTTTCCACAACTTCAAAATATGTAACTATGTATGTACAACAGGGTGGGTTGGAAAAAAAATGAAGTTTAATTTTCAAATTGCTATAGTGTGGAAAAGTTGCCTCTTTTAATAAGAAGAAAAACAACAAAAAATTTTAAGATCAGTTGATATCTTCCGGTCGCGCATACTACTTGAAGATTATGAAAATTGACAAAATTGAACATTTTTCTTAATTTTTTAATATTACTTAAAATTTGATGATTGACATGCAAAAGTTTGTTATGTTTATTTTATGGTTCAATAAAGTAAAATAAATTAAAACATCATTGATATTTCAATGTTTATCGGTCGCGCAAGGTGTTCCAAAAACTGGAATTGACCAAATTTCTGTAAGTTTCATTGTGCAAAAGTTAGACTTTAAACGTGAACACTTGGAAAAGAAACAATAGAAGAAACTGTAAACCAGTAAATCCTAGTCACACAATTTTGGTTACTATAATGTAAATTACATAGTCTCTTACTTTGGATGGTTGATTGGATAGAGTTTAGGTGGAACTCGATGTGCAGCCACCTCTTCATGGTAAATTCTGGGTCATTTTGTTCTGACAAAGCATGCAAAGAGCTGCACAATGAAACTTGCAAAAATTTGGTCAATTCCAGTTTTTCGAACACATTGTGCAACTGATAAACATTGAAACATCAATGATGTTTTAATTTATTTTACTTTATTGAACCATAAAATAAGCACAAGAATCTTTTGCACATCGATCATCAAATTTTAAGTAATATTAAAGAAATTTAGAAAAATGTTCAATTTTGTCAATTTAAACTTCAAGTACGATGCATGACCGGAAAATGTCAATTGATTTTTAATTTTTTTACGTCATTTTTCTTTTCATTAAAAGAAGCTACTTTTCCGCACTATAGCGATTTGCAAATAAAATATTTTTTTTTGATCCACCCTAATGCACATCCTTTATGTGTAAGCCTACATCTTATATATTATGTCTAAATATACATTTTTGGTGAATGTTAAACTATGTATTTGATCAATAAAATTGACCATGATTATAAGTAAGGGAATAATTGTTCACACACAAACACACCCACTTCTGTGTAATTATATCTGAACCTTGAGTTATATGCAGAACTGCAGCAAGAAAATTGTTTGTGGTAAAATAAATGAATTTGAAGATAATGAAAATTCTGAGAAATCAGAATGGTGCCAGAATTTTTTTTTTCTCCAAATTTTTCAGACCCCGCAGAAAATGTAACCAAAAGTGTCCTGATAAGTAAAAAAATAAAACCTTTCAGCTATGTAACCCGAACCACAGTTTTTTTTTATAATCGAACCCAAACTTTCAGGAGCTAAAAAATCTCATGCTTCTCTTTCTCACTGTTAAAGAATATCCCTACTTCATTAAATTCTGAAATATTTTTAAAAGAGCAGTGATAATTAAAAAATGATCTGGCTAAGAGGAGGAGATAAGTCATTCTGAGAATTCATTACTCTGGAGGTGTTTTCCACTTGTCAAAATTAACCATTTTTGGGAACTTAAAACTACAGAATAACTTGTATTATCATTAAACATAAATGTCAATAACACAATAACATTATTATATATTAATATCACTTTATACAAGAAACCTGTCATGTAGCCTATAGCAACAGACCTACAGAATGCCTTCATCTGGCTGACGATTTTAAGAGGCAAATTTTCTGGGTCGGGTTTGTATTATCAGCATCTTGAAAATTCAAGCTAAGGCTTATTTTCTGCTTAGGTGTTATTTTCACATAAGAAAAACTATACTTTTTATTCTGTTTCAATTGAAGATGTTCGTTGGCAATGTTCAATTCAAGAATCCCACAGTTATTACCTTTTCATTATGAGATAATGTTATTTTTGTCTCTTGATATTTCAGTTATGAAAGTCTGATGTACCTGTATAAAACTTATAAAAAAAGTATTGCAAAAACATGTAAATGTTTTTTGAATGAAAATTCAGTTTACATACATTGGTTTACTTCTTTACAGATGCTTCAATTTATTTATACAAGGATTTGTGTGTGTGTGTGAAAAATTATTGTGTATTATAAATAAATTTCTGTAGGTATGCTTATCACATATATCAGGTTTTTTTTTTAAACTAAGGTCCATGGTTACAATTTTCTGTTTGCGATTTTTTGTAAAATATTTCAATATGTGGATCTCATACCTAAATGCTTACATAAAAAGGTAGAAGAATTATAAAAAAGGGTGTTTGTGATTCCAAGAAATTATTTATTATCACATTTTTGTTCCTAAAAAATCATTAAAAAATATTTCAAAATATACCCCGGATGCAACAAAGCTATCCCGGATGCAACTAGAGTCACCGATTTGGGAATTCTCATTGACGAGCGACTTAAGTTTTCTGAACATTGTTCAGCGGTTGTCAAAAAATCGAATAGAATGCTTGGTCTCATTTTCAAAAAGGTCTCTTCGCGTTCTCCTAAAGTCATTCTTCCGCTTTTTCGAGGCTTAGTTCGTCCTGGACTGGAGTATGCTGTAAGGTTTTGGAGACCATACCTACAGAGGGACATAGACTTGGTTGAAGGGGTGCAGAGAAGAGCTACGCGTGTCCTTATTGGCACACAGGGCTTGAGTTATGAAGAAAGACTTCATTTTTTGAATATGTTTACATTGGATGAACGCAGGTGTCGAGGAGATATGATCGAAGTGTTCAAAATTTTCAATGGGATGGATAGGATGGACCATGAACTTTTAGTACACCGCCAATCGACTGCTTTTACAAGGGGACACCAGTATCGATTGGTGAGGGACAATGCAAGGTTATGGTGTCGCAGGGAATTTTTCTCTAATAGGGTTGTTAATAAATGGAATAGCTTACCCCCGGAGGTAGTAAATTGTAACACAATTGACACGTTTAAAAAGAAATACGATAAACATGTTGGGGTAAATCGAGAAGCTATCCATTCTTAGAATAAGACAACCATAAGTATTCTTTATGGGCATTGTATAATATTTTATCATGTGTATATATTGTTTGTAATTTGTGTTAATTGCATTTTTAATTGGGTTGCTGTATTTTTGAAACATATGACAACCATATTTTTATGGGCATCTTTTTATCAGCCACCTCGTTGGGCATTTTGCCTGTTGTGGCGTTGTATTTGTATTTGTATACATATTCTAAACACTGCACTATGCAGCAATTTTTGGAATACATAAACTAAGCTCAAACTAAAATTTTAACCTGAAAGTAACACATTTTCTTCGAAAACAAACAATATTTCCTAAAAAAACCTATTTTCCCCAAAAAAACCCGGGTTTTTTAGGCTAAAAAACCCGGCCTGGGGGGGGGGGGAATGGGTATCTACCTGGGGAGCAAATTTGACAACCCTGTACTTGACTGTATTCATTTTCTTACAAACTTCTCCAACATGATGTCAAACTTCACACATTTAGGATCTTACTGAAGTTTACATCACTAATCACAGTAACAAAATTGCTTGAAAACGTGCACACGGTTCTATTTTTTCCTGAAACATAATTATCAGTAGTTTTCAAAATCATCATATACATGGGACATTTTACCATAAGAATCTGAAGCCCCGTTTACATGTGAAATAAACATCCTGGTATTCTTCACTCAGCAACAGGGAAAAAAACGCTAAGAATTATGGGAAAGGGGAGTGAAACCCAAAGATATGGGATTTTGGATGGTGTAAATCTCTCCCCCATTTTTTCCTGCAGGGGAAATAAGTTGCTAAGGAGGTTACTATTCACCCCCATTCTTCAGCAATCTCTCTCATGTAAACATTGTAAGGAATATAAATTCCACATACATATAGTTCATATTAAAAAAAAGATCAATTATTAAAATTCACACCTCCTACATCATTCAGAACAGCATTAAGCCAATAAACTACTAAATAAAAATTTGCTGAGATGTCTGTGATTGACATCATTAATTCATGTCATTTTTCACATCTTTTCAATGTCCTGAAATTTCTTGGAGACTATGTGATTTTATCACCTAAAAATTAATAAAATCAAGAATTTCAATTAGCACCATCTCAGAAAATTTTCATTCAAATTTTTGTGGGATAGATATCATTTTGGGTAATAGAAAAAGTGTAAATTTTACTGATTAACCATTTTTTATCGGAGCTGTACCAAAATTTCAATTTTTAGGCCTATATTTCCCATGAAATATTTTTTTGGAGATTTAATCTTCATCATCACAACAAAAAATTCCATTTTTTTTCATAATTTTTCATATTTTGCTTAAGTTTAAAAAAAAATGACAGAAATTTCATTCTATTCTGACAATTTTCAGACCCTTGGCCTATATATTTTTTAAATTTTTTGCTGGTTTGGAGATATTTTGTTTTTTACTTCTTTCTATTTCAAAAGCTAGACACAGTAAGTCTCATCAGTGAAGAACCAAAGTCTCATCTTGGCAAAATGACAAAGCAAAAAACAAGAAAAAAAAAAAGAACAATGAAAAAAAAGAAAAGCAGAAGTAAATATGAGTAGCTAAAAATACTCAGAGGCATGTATAATTTCTAGAGTGGAATGAAAAAAGGGAAAGCAAATATAAAAAGAAATTAATTAGCAATTGCTCCAAAATCTGAATAAAAACAGAGGGGAAGGAATAGGTCAATATCCTGCTAACACATTTCACTAAATGAGCAAAGGAGATCAAAGGAACTTCTAGCATAATACAATGAACCCTCAAACCTAATTTTTATTTTAAGCATTCTTGGTAATCTAGAATTGGTTATCGAGTTTTCATATGGCACCAAGCACCAAAGTTGTGTGAGGTGTCTTTTTTTATATTTTCATATGAACAATTTATAAGTTAATCTGTTTTATTTATTTATGTTTTGTTTAGTTGGAAAAACCATTACCTTAAGTGAAAACAACACTACTAATTTATGGCAACACGTTAAATCAGGGTTGGCAAGTTTTTGCCACAGGTGGAAAAAAAACCGCGGTAAAACCGACCTGGCAAAAATTGATTTTGCCCCCATTTATGCATGTGAGGCATTATTTTGCATTTGATTATTCTACTAAATGCAAATAAGATAGTTTGAACACAAACTTTAGTATAAAAATTAATAAATTTTTCAGTTGGTGAGCGTGTGGTGTCTCACGCAGACGACCCCCCAAAAGTCGGGTCAACGACCTCGAGAGTGTCACGTGATCCCGGGTACTGGAGACGACCGTCTGGAAAACAGCAGAGCAGAGAGTCACTGCACACGAAAGCGTGAGGTTTGAAAATTTCTATGCCTGTCTTATTTTTTCATTAACCAAGATAATCATTATGTGTCGTCGTAATAAATGTTTATTCCGAAGCTGTGGCTCTGTGTAGTGACTCCGCAAGCTCTTGCCATTGCTAGAAAAACTGCAGTAAAAAATTTTCTGGCAATAATGGGTTTTTTTTGCTAAGCACCAAAAATTTATATACTTCCCATTTATTTATTTATATCTAGTATCATATGAGAAAAAATTTAATACAAAAAATTGTTTGAAACACACAAACTCTGGTTTAAGAATTATGGGTATTAATTTTATCAAAAGAATAAGCATAAATTGTTTTACAAAAGTGTTTGAAACATCTAATACCTCTACCATTCATGCAATTGCATTGGCAATGAAAGTAGTAAATTTTGTCGAAAGTAAACCAATTCTTTCTAAAATAAACAAAGCACAGTAATACTCCACACAGTAATAAGTTATGCAATAGGGTGGGACAACCGCGTAAGTCGGGATATCATTTCCATAGAAATACATATTCATATTAGTTAATTGGGAACAAATTATAGAAAGAACACCTGTCTGTTTCTTTCTTACTATGATTATAATGCTATGTCATTCTTTCGTGGGGTTTCGTAATTTTAACTTGCGTTGTGACTACAATATCTGTATTTGCACTCTGAAATCTGAGCAAATGGCAATACTGCTTTCAATGTTTTGATAACACCTCGACCAATCAAAAGAAATGAGCTGCTCGTGTGTGAAGACAAAACAAATTTCAGCCATGAGTTGAAGTTAACTGAAAGTTACAGATCAGGTGCATCGTCAAAGAGAAATACGTTATACAAATTATTTTTTAAACTTGGTACTGGACTTCACATACAAAATTGTAACCTTCTCTGTGAAAATAGCAGATATAAAACAAGCCTTGGGATTCCATTCTAAAGTCCTGGCAAAGTTTTCATCTCTGCATACTGTAACCTCTAAAAAATTAGTATACATAAATTAATTAAATATGTTCTGATTGAATAAAATTTTTTTTCTTTGATTATCACTTAATGATCTCCACTATCTCAGCAATAATCCAGTTATTATGCTTGAATTCCATATATGTACATTTTCACAGAAAATCGTGTAATTATGAAATCGCATAACTCAGGATAGTGTAAGTCTGGGCATTAGTGCACAATGAAACCTCACTACAACAATGCTCGATATAGCAATAAATCCCTCTGCAAAATTTTTTTCTTGACCACAGAGGGTTGGCACGTTTTTGCCATAGGTGGAAAAAGCGGTGGTAAAATTTGGCCTGGCAAAAATAGATTCTTTTCTCATCTATCTTTGCATGTGAGGCATTTGTATACATTTATTTTTCTATTTATTATGCAAATGACATAGTTTTGACCTCAACTTTTGATTTAATAATCATTTTTATGGTTGATAAGTTTTTACCATAGCTAGAAAAAACTAGAGTAAAATAGTCATATATGTCAAAAATATGTTTTTGCCAAGCATAAAAACACACACAAATGAATATTTCCCACATTTATTTATTCCTTATCATTTTAATTTAAAAAATTAATGCAAAAGAATTGTATATTGTTATAATCTGTAGGAAAACATAACTGAATTTTCCAAAGATAGGCCTACCTTTTTGCTGGCAAAATGCCCAACCCTGCATTAAAGTGAAACCTTTTAAAGTAAATGATAGGCCACTTACATAATAACATTTAACCCTTTATCTACCAGATAATGAAATGTAGAATAAGAAAATAATAAATAATCCCATCAAAAACATTTAATGCAAAAAATGAAGCCGTCTCAAGATTCTTTACCCATAAAAAGTTGCGATGTCCGATGTAGAGCCAAGTCAAATGCTGTTATTAACTGTGACACTTTGATCCACAAATCACTCCAAGGCTCTACACCATAGTTTTGCAACCTTTTTTGTCCCATCGACCCCTTCTTCAGAAATGTTTTTCTCACATCGCCCCCACCGCAATCTAACCCATAAGATCCTATGTTATACCCGTAGCTTCTAGCACCCCCCTTGACATTGGGAATCACTGCTCTACACCTTTACATAAAGAGTATCTGATGGAATTTTATTAATGGCGTCATAGACAAATTCTCATGCTGTGTAAAAGTCCCAAAATATTCCTCAACTAAAAGTTTAGAGCCTTCAAGTAATTTGTGAATAGAAGGGTTACAGTGAATAACAGCATTTGACTTGGCTCTATATCCGATATCCAGGGTAAAAAGTCATGATTTTATCATTTATATTATTATTGTTTTGAATCAGCAAAGAATTAAAAAAAGGCTTTACACAAAAAATAATTTCTCTGTTTTTTAATCAGGGGAACTCTCGTGCCACATTGTAATGCACTGAAAATACTTGGTGCAGCTAAGCTGAATGCTAAGTTCAACTCCCTATATTTTTTCTGCGCTGTATCTGGGGGTGAAGTTGAAGTCTTTCTATTTTAACCCCAACAATCTTCTACACTTCTTTCAATCACAAACTTCACCATATATCAATAGCATGCATACCATACCAGGTTACTTTTACTTCAATATCATTGAAGTTACGTAAAGAAAAAAAAATTTAAATTTTTTGATTTAAATCAGATTTTTTATAAAAATCCAGTGATTTAAATCAAGCTAATTTATATTGGCCTACCCTGTTGATATCATAACCTCTTTTGGGTAAGGAATATTGAGACTTGATTTAATTTTTTTACATGAAAGATTTTTAGCGGGATTTCACTTTCTTTCAAGTACTGTACTTCTTTTTTTGACATTGCATGCATACTTTATGGACATCATTTTATTATATTTTTAAATTATATTCTGTACATTGTTTTACCATGCAATGCCAAGCACACGAGTTGAAAGGCTTTCGTACTATGGTGACCGAAATAACAACATTTTAAAGTAATTTTTCTGTCCCGATCCTATGTTTAAAAATATATCCAGTTTTTTTATCATAGCTCAGTTGAATTGGAAATATTTACTAAGTCATGGACAAAGATAATGTGCATAACATATTAATCATATCAAGATAATTGTGAAATTATGGCAAAAACTTGAGTATTTTCATCTCATATTTTTGTCGTGTATAACAAATACTGTACATACACTTTAAAATTTTACAGGCCAAATTCAGATTGTTTTTCATTATTTTTACTCCTCTGATTCATGCAATAAATTGCACTTTTCGTGTAATTGTATGTGTTCTTTGTGGCCAGCTTGAACTGACTACTGTAAAAGCGCAAAAAAAAGTCGCCACATTGTTGCTGACCATGCTTATGGAAAATTAACATGTACCTCTGCACCAGGAAAGTTTCTGATAAGGATGAATTCAGTACTAAACTGGCGATATCTCTGATCATCCTTTGATACTTTCTTAAACAGGTTATAGCACAAGGTAGCAAATTCGAAGAACGAGTAGTCAAAAAAATTAGACTGCAATGGGAGAAAGGCGACAAAATTTGCGTAGCCCACAGGCGGCAAAACCATACATGCGCCTCTGTTGATCATTACAAATATGAGAGTTCAGTTATTGGTGGAAAAAAATCACTGTACTTAGAATATTACAATCTTTAAAATTTTATGGCTATCCTAAATCAATAGGTATCCCTAAGTGAATATCAAATACAAATTTAACCATTACTGATCAGGGTTGTAATGATTTAGATCATAATTTAAATCAAATGATTTTGTTAAAAACCTGATTTAAACTGCATGATTTAACAAAAATCACTTATTCAAATGATGATTTTCATTTTCCTGAAGCATATACTTTTTTTTGGTTTTTGTTTGATTGTAAGAGTAGAAAGGTGAAAGTGGCAAAAAACAGGAGATGCTTACCTAGGTGAAGAGACAGATCCGTTTAGCAGAATAAATTTCAATTGTTTTCAAAAAGAAAGTTTGTAAAAAGGCACGCATACAAATTTTTACAGCTGCTGCCTCATCACCTTTGGTAGAGAACGTAGTCTATTTTCCACATATGGTGGTAAAATCAGCTTTAAGAAACCGATTGGGGAATGAAAAAGCAGCTAAGCTTGTGTTTCCTTTCAAGAAACTCTATAATAGAGTAGAAATTTTATGCAAATTTTTCCTTCTATGCATATGAATAAATGTAAATATGCATATAAATAAATTCCATGTATGACTATGTACTCATTTTAGTATTTATGAGTTCAATATTGTCTAAAAAATTGAATTAATGTTAGTGTTATTTCTATATTTGGAAAATACACTTTAGAATTTGATATTGTGCAGTCATATTTTTAAAGAAACAATATTCAAATCTGTAGCTGTTAATATAATAAAAATTAGATAATGTTTTATTTCTCACAAGTTAATATTTCAAGCTGAAAATTAAAAAAAATCAAATAAATTGATTTAAATAAAATTTGATTTTAAAAAAAGTCGAGATTTTTTATCAATTCTGTTACTGATCAGTAATTGCTTATGTCCAACACCAATAATTCATAAATCATACGATTGATTTAAATAAAATTTGATTTTAAAAAAAGTCGAGATTTTTTATCAATTCTGTTACTGATCAGTAATTGCTTATGTCCAACACCAATAATTCATACATAATTCATAAATCATACGTAGAAAGCAATTTTCTAGCAATGAATATAAATAATTAGTTAATTAAGTTGAATCAGCACTTTTATATATCACAATATATAATTTAATAGTTTTTTACAATCCAACCAGTCTAAATATGATTGATTGATGATTTGCAATCATCGAAAATACACGAAAGAGTACTGTATATGATTAATGAACACAAAATCAGTATGGATTGCTATTTTTAGACTAACATGCCTCAATTACATGCACATACATATAATTGACAGTCGAAACACAAGAATGGCCACTACAAATAGATCTTAATATTGGATTATAATAATAATTTTTTCCATCTGTCTCCTCCCCGAGGAATTGGTGTGCTGACCCCTTGGTAGTAATTTTTTTGGCAGACATATCATTTTCGTTTGTGTTGTATCTCTGCGTAAGGGAAGTTTCTGACAAGACTGAATTAGGCATCAAATTGGAGACATCTCTGATCATCCTTTGGTACTATAGACAAGTACATCACCGACCTACATTACTGCGTCCAATCTTCAGTCAAAAAAAAAATCCTGATTTAACGCCATCATTCATTTTGCAGAATGCTGGTGGTACAATGTGAGCGCGAGTTTGGCATTATATCAAAAAATCACAGTTTACATGTGTAAGGCCTAAAAATGGAAGATTTGTTCATTGAAAACTTCTGACGCTAAGCTGGTTTGGTGATGAAAAAAAAAAAAAAAAGGGGAGGCTGTTTCAAAAGAAGATTGGATAACAAAGAAGAGCAAAGGTTAGCCCCCCCCCCCCTAGTCTACTTGACCGAAGCTTGATGACAAAAAAAAAAAAAAAAAAAACAGTTTGAAAACCCTGCAGTTATGGAAGGGATATTCACACTAGCACTACATGCATCACAGATGGAAGGAAAGTTCTAGAAGGAAAGAGAAGAAACAGCAACCCAGTGCCGATAGAGGACCACAGAAAAAAGCGCCAGCCTTATGGTGAGGAACTCACCAAAAAAAAGTTAGCAAGGGAATCTAGGGATTTTACTATAGCTGTTCTCTGGTGTGACATCAGGGACCCCTATATATATATACCAGGATTTTTGACAGTACTTTGATCATTCCAAATATAGGAGTTTACTTATTTGGTGGAAAAAATCACTGTTGAAATCTTAATTATTTTATCGCTATCCCCTAAATCAATATATCTCAGTGAATATCAAATACACATTTTATAATAATTTATCCATTACTGATCAGTATTGCTTATGTCAAACACCAATAATTCATATCTCATGCATTCCTAATCATAGGCAGAAAGAAATTTTCCAGAAATAAATATAAATAATTAGTTAATTAACCACTTTATATACGATCAAAGACGTATTATTGCATCTAAATGCCAGTGGAATAAATTCAATCCCTCTGACTGTTTCTTCTACCTCTTTTTTCTCATAGCAAAGGTTTATTGTAACCATATGAAACAAAGTTTGTGTGTGTTTTCCCCCCTCTCTGTTATCTCACAACTACTGTGGTATCACAGAGAGATAATGGTGGTGGTGGTTCTCCTCAGCTTTTCCCCTCCTCCTTCTCCATGGCATTCTCCTCTCCACACACACACATATAATGTATCTTTATTAGAACTAATCCTTCTATTATATACTGCGCATAGAAGTGAGAAAGAGAACAAATAAAAAAACTACAAAAGAAGTTTGTGGGTGAAGGCGTAAAAGCAAGGAACTGTACTAATATTCTCTTATATATTATCTCTGTACTGTTCCTCCCCACCCTTATTAATTCATTTTTTCTTTCTTTTCCTTTCTTTAACGTAGAATAAGGCTACCACATTTATCGTCCATATGTCTAATACAGATCATTCAAATTTATTGCCAGCAGCTTGTATACGAAGGGCTAAGTCGAACCATTACTTTTATGTACCCCAACCCTAAAGTAGAATATTTTGTGTTATTTTACAATGACCCCTCAACTGACTGGATATGTTCCGAGATGAAAATTCCCCTAACAGTGTTTCCTTTATTTTTCTTCAAATTCTTCCCACCAGGGTTAGGTATTTTCGCCAGGACAGTGGCAAAAACTGGTAAAAATCAGGGCAAAAATAACAAAAACTGGCAAAAATGGTTTTATGAATAAAAAAATTTGCCTAAATGTGTATTATATGTAACTGAGACTTGAAATCATTACAGCAATCAACTTTATACTGTTGTATTGTGAAGGAATCTGGAGGAAAATACATAAACAAATAAATAAGTAGAGATACAGTTATAATACGTTATAATGACCCCAGATTGCAATGATCATTCATTCCAACGCTCTTTGGAAAAGTCAGTTATGTTTTCCTACAGATGAAGAGTCATTATAACAATATACAATTCTTTTGCATTAGGCCTAATTTTTTAAATTTAAATGATAATAGGCATAAATAAATGTGGGAAGTATCCATTTGTTTTTATGCTTGGCAAAAACATATTTTTGACATATATGACTATTTTACTCTAGTTTTTTCTAGCTATGGCAAAACTTACCAACCATAAAAATGATTATTAAATTAAAATTTGAGTTCAAAACTGTCATTTGCATAATAAATGGAAAAATAAATGTATACAAATGCCTCACATGCAAAGATAGATGGGAAAAGAATCTATTTTTGCCCGGTCAGATTTTACCACCGCTTTTTCCACCAATGGCAAAAACGTGCCAACCCTGATACAGTAAAATCTTTATATAATTATACTCTGTGGTCAAGAAAAAAATTTTGCAGAGGGATTTATTGCTATATCGAGCATTGTTGTAGTGAGGTTTCACTGTACCATAATATCCCAACCCACACTACCCTGAGTTATGTAATTTAAGAATTACATGATTTTCTGTGAAAAATGCACATATCTGAAATTCAAGTATAATAACCGGATTATTGCAGACATAGCGGAGATCATTAAAGTGATAATCAAAGAAAAAAAATATTTTATTCAATCAGAACGTATTTAATGGATGGGTAATGGAAGCTTGTAGAAAGCGAGAGAGAAGAAACGGCAATCCACTGCTATTACGCCGGCATTGACGACTTATAGCACCTTGGCGATCTGGATTATACTAATTTGGCGGTCTGGATTATACTGCACCTGTTCCGGAGTGCTTGATATCTGCTATTTTCACAGAGGTCACAATTTTATATGTGAAGTCTAACGCCAAGTTTGAAAAATAATTTGTTTAATGTATTGCTCTTTGATGACAATGCACCTGGTCTGTAACTTTCAATTAACTTCAACTCATGGTTGAAATTTGTTTTCTTGCCTCCACACACGAGCAGCTTATTTCTTTTGATTGGTTGAGGTGTTATCAAAAAATTCAAAGCATTTTGTCATTTGTGCAGATTTCAGAGTGCAAATACAGATTTTATACCAGGCTGATTGCAGTCATAACGCAAGTTAAATTTATGAAGCCCCCATAGAAGTGTACCATAGCAGTATAGTCATAATAATAAAGAAAAGCCCAGCATGTAGTCAAACCATGATGTAACGCCACCATTCATTTTGCAGATTTCTGGTGGCATAACGAGTTTGGTGTTATATCGAATCACAATTTTACATGTGTAAGGGCAAGAAATTGAAGATTTGTTCATTAAAAATTTCTGAAGTTGGTTTGGTGCTGAAAAGGAACAAAGTAATGGAAGGCCAGAGATGGCAATGACACGCTATAGTGCATCAAATACCTGGAATTTCGGAAAAGGACTTATAAAAATTTGGTTCACCCGTCTTTTGGGACACGTTCTTTCCTCATTCCAAGAAGAAAAAGTTGAGAGATAATACCTCCAATTTTCTCCCCCCTTTCTTTTTTTCTTCTTTATACCGTCAATCATGATTGCGCAATCTGAGAAAAGTGGTTTTACTACTTTGTATACTGTACTGTATTGATATACACACGAGTTGTTAAAGAATGGCTACCTAGTTGCTTCCTTGAATCAGGGGCAGTGTACAGAATTTTCAAATTTCGGAGTTTTTCCTCTGTGGATTTTCTGTGACCCTCCAGTTACATACAGGAAATTACAGTACTTTTGCGGCTATCGGCCGACATTCAAAGACAGCACCTATATTGCATAAATTCACCTTGTTCCTACAAGATTGCGATTGAGCATTTTTTGAAAAATCATAAAGGATTTGAAACACCTGTTCAAATTGTAAAACATTTTCCGACAGATCGTTCAAAAAAAAAATCAGCAAAACTCTACTTTGAATATTCACAGTTTTATCATCTAGCTGCTATGTGGTAGTCACCGTTTCGCATTGCGAAAATCACGGGTGTGAATCAGAATTTGCTTTTGGAGGGGCACAATGATTTCTTCCACAAGAATTGTGCATAGTAGATGAGAATGTAGAAAATTTAAATATTGGGGAAAAAAAATACAAAAATATTTTAAACTTTTGGTCTTGGGGGAGCATGGCCCCCCATACCCCTGCCCAGAATTTGCCTTTGGTGAAAATCCGGGTTTGGAACCTGTGATTGCACAGTGGTAATTGGCTAAAAATAAGATTTTCTGAGGTTTTCCAATTTTGAGTTGGCTATTTTTCAGAAAAAAAGCTCTGGTTCCACAACGATCACATAGACCTATAACACAAATATGTGTACATTAAATTTCAAATCCACGCATTACCAATTTGGAAGTATAGATGCAGGGACGTAACTGGAAGGAGGGGGGGGGGACAGCAGAAGGGTCTAGTGCCCCAGGCTCTGGACTACAGGGTGTGCCAAATTAACTCTTTATATAACTGCTTCTACATTACATGGATACCAAAATGCCTGCTTGCGCCATTTCAGAAAATATCTAGTTGTGGTCGCAGATAGATGGCTTCACCTACTGAACACAAAACACGGCAAATACTGGACACACACACATAAGCGCACTGTTAAGTTTTACCAACACAAATCTGACATAGCTCCCATATTCAAGTGTCAAAGATGTGGCAGTTGAATGGCGACAGATCAGAGTGGTGGACCATCAGGGAGAGAAAATAAAATCATTCTATCAGGAAATCGCTGCGCAAGGATTTATATGACACCGGAATTAGAAGATGAGTGTCTGAGAGTGTGCACTGAGAGAGAGAGAATCTCATTTGCTTTTTAAATTTAATCAGAAGGTATTATTGAAAGAGCTAAGATTTTTTTTTAACAAAATTGAAAATTGATCAGAAGGGAATTTATAGATTGATTTAGTAGTAAATATATATATAAATGTGTGCCTCTAACTTTTAATTACAGTGGATCCTGTTTATAACGTTTTCTAAAAAACAGTCATAAAAAACGTTGTAAACAGGAAAACACCTTAAACAGGAAATCTTAATGAGAATTATTTAGAGTTGGGATGACAAAAATAAGTCATACTAAGTAGAAAAACATTCTAAATGGGAACATTATAAGTGGGATCGACTGCATATTTGTTTTAGATTTATTACATGTGCTGAATTCCACATGTTCAATTTACGGTGTTAATGGGCTTCTTTGGTTTTCCTACAAGTAGACAATGAAAGTAAAAGAACTTTTGGATAAAACATGTTTTTAAAAATAAATTATTTATTTGATTCACAGAGATACCTCCTTCTCCTACCCATAACATGGCCTGTCACTCTGTCTCAATGAAGAGATATAAGCAGGTGATCTAATCCTGGGGCATGCTGGAAAAAAAATTCATAGAGATACAAGTGAATTATGGGGGCATACCTTTTTTCAAGATAATTTTTTTCGAGAAGGACCCACTTTCACTCAAAAAGGACCCATATTTTTCAAATTCCCTGGGTCCCAGATAAATTAGAGTACAGCGGCATCTCTGGAAGACTGTTGCTAACAGAGAAGGGTTGAGGTTAGGATCCCTGTAGTCTGCTTGCACAATGGTTATTGACAAAAAAAAATATGGAAGGAGTATTCACAGTAGTACTAAGTGCATCACAGTTGGAAAGTTCGAGAAGAAACGGCAACCCAGCACCAATAGAGGATCACAGAAAAAAGCGCCAGCCTTCTGGTAAGGAACTTGCCAGAAAAAAGTTGAGAAGGAAATCTAGGGATCCTACTACAGCTGTTCCGTCACGCCATCAGGGGTCATTATAACAGGGTATGACTGTACTTTGATCATTCCAAATATAGGAGTTTACTTATTTGGTGGGGGGAAAAAAAAAAAAATCACTGTTGAAATCTTTTGTCGCTTATTTAAAGTCTTTTGTCGCTATCCTTAATCAATATTGCTCTCAGAGAATATCAAATACACAACATTTTATATATATTTATCCATTACTGATCAGTATTGCTTATGTCCACAACCAATAATTTATAGCCTACCTCGTGCATGATTCCTAAATCATAGGTAGAAAGCGATTTTCTAGCAAATGAATATAAATAATCAGTTAATTATGTCGAATCAGCACTTTTTTTAATAGTGTTTTTACAGTCCAACGAGTATAAATATGAGTGATCGATGATTCACCATCATCGAAAATTGGCGCGGAACACAAAGATCCATTCAAATACGAAAATACACGAAAGAGTACTGTATATGGTTAATGAACACAAAATCAGTATGGATTGCTATTTTTAGGCTAACACGCCTCAACATACATGCACATACACATAATTGACAGTCAAAAGAGAAGAATCGCCGCAGCGAATAGATATAAATATTGGATTGTAATTGTCATACCTGCACGGGAATCAACTGATTGTTTTCTCCCGGACCCATTTTCCCACTTGATTTTTTTCTTATCCAAGGATGTAATTGATCAATGGAGGCAAGAACCTAACAATAACACAACCATCCAAACTTTTGCTTCCATCACTGTCAACTGGAGATCCTTCTACGCCACCATTCCGTTATTTTATAAATAGAACCCCCGAATCATAAATAGAGAGCAAGAGAAAAGGGAGCAAAAGAGATGCCTTGGTCTTTGTATCGGATAGGTTTCAAATGTACCAAGAGATCAAAACTTACTATTTTTAGGGGAATAGTCATAACAGCCGAAAGCCCTGTATAATTACAATTGTACCACCCAATATTTTTCTATCACTGAGCTATAAGAAAATATACTAATTACTTATAGCTCAGTGTTTTCTATTGGAATATTTTTTTCATTAGAATCACTTTCGGACACTTTTGGTTCTACATGGCTAATATGACCATACGTCCCAAACTGCATGGGGTACATTAGTGGCGACGTCACGACCGGCAACGCTGATTCCGAATAAGGCGACTTGATAAGGATATCCGAGGATGACGTCACTCCCTGCTATCCATACAAAGGTTTTTAACAGCTGGCTGATGCGAAGATATATTTTGGAAAGAGAGAAAATTCAACTGCCCCTGCGGGGAATCGAACCAGGGCTGTCTCTATTCTACCGTAGAATATAGAAGGCCCTGATCGAACCCACGTCCTTTCACTTTCCGGGTGAACGCCCTAGACCACTAGATTACATGGGAAACTAACATCTCAATCTTTCCTTGGAGCTCGTGTGCACTGCCGTACATGGACGGTCAGACAATTCAGGCCAAATTGCTGACGAACATCCAGTTAATTAAGTAATTGATTGATGATTTATCATATTTACCAACACGAGCTTGGGACATAATCTTGTTGAATGTGATAAATTCACGATTTATGACAAAAAGTTGATAAATTGAAGTTTTCCTGAGTTTACTGTCCGCTATCAAGAGTGTCCGGTAACAGGGAGTGAAATACATTAAAGCGCTATTCTACGGAACCGGGAATCAGAAAAGTGTTCGTTAACGGGGAGTGTCCATTATATATATATAGAGGGGAGGTTCTACTCTATATCTTTCATTAAATTTGAATTTTTATTTATTTTCTAATAACTTTCTTTCATTAATTAATTTACTCTTTTTGATGAGTTATTTCTTTTATTAAATCTGAAATTTGTCCCGATCATTCAGAAATGATTACTTCCATTAATTTTAAATTTTGATCAATTATTAAATTATTTCTTTCAAAAACAATTTCTTTCATAAATTATTACTTTTAACAATTCTGAAATTAGTCTTGACAATTTCCAAGTTATTCTCAATAATTCTTATTTCTATGGGTAGTACTGCAATTATTGCTTTAAGTGACTATTTTTTCATTAATTGTGTAAATTTCCATTTATCCTAAAATTATTTTTTGCAATAATTCTAAATTTTTTTTTGATTCAATTATTGATGCCATGATTGAATCCATGATTCAATGCAGAAATCAAAAGCATATGGCCACTAGACCAGGGGCGGTCTTAGGGCAGTGCGACCGGTGCAATTGCACCGGGCGCCAAATGAGAAGGGGTGCCGAAATGCATTAAATATACATTACTAGAAAAATAGCTTTAAGATACGTATTTATAAAAAAATAACTATAAAATATACATGGAAAATGACCGAGATGAGAACCTTTTTTTCAAAAAAGAAAAAAGGGTTGAATGTATATAATATTACGGTTATTTTTCGAAAAGAAAATAATCGATGGGCAGTGCACCTATATACGTACAGTACATAGCGATTTTGGTCAGATAATAATACACTCTCTCTTGAGTTGTTTCCATTTACCCCTGCAGGAGATTTTGGGGAAGACGAAATTTCTTTCTTTTTTGTTGTGCTGTAAAAAATAAAAATAATGGAGGAATCGCCCTCGGTCACCCAATGTTTTTACTAACGAGAGCAAAAGTGTTTTCCTGTGTTGCGGGGAGCATTACAGGAATTGAAGGTGTCTTCTGATGTGGGAAAGATTTTGAGCCAGAGGCCTTTCATGCCCCTTTTTTCCGACTTTTATTAAAAACGCAGAATCGAATCGCCAATACAGTACAGTATTTCAAGAAAAAAACGAAACCATTTAAGAAAAAAATGAATAAATTGAAAACTATGATTATATACAAGGTGATTATAAAAAAACTATCCCGACATATGGGCCCCTAACTATCATACCATTCACAGAAACTGAATGAAATTTTGGCGTAAGGTATTTTGATGTATGCGCTCAAGAATGATATGGAAAACAACAGTGTCACTCTAACAGTTACGGTTACAGTGAGAAAATTTCGAAAATATCAAATGGCAACACCAAGTTTTTTGTATTGGAATGTGATCTCCATTGTGAAAAACCCTAGATAGCGTTCGAACGGCAACTGTAGCATGAAAATCACCGGCTGTAGATAGGCTAAAAGTGAGGACAACCAATAAGGACAGAGAAGCAGCATAAAATAAAGCATTTTATTGTGTTTCACAAATTTTCCACATGACCTCGTGGAGGACTAATCAGGCTGGGATCTCAGCCGAAGAAACGGTGTGACGAATGAAACGAACATTAATGCTCTGGTGCACGGCAAAGTCCTTTTTACTTTTTCCTTGCCTAGCTCCGGGGATTTTCGTGCTACAGGTGCCATTCCAACGCTATTTAGTGTTTTTCACAATGGAGATCACATTCCAATACAAAAAACTTGGTGTTGCCGTTTGATATTTTCGAAATTTTCTCACTGTAACCGTAACTGTTAGAGTGACACTGTTATTTTCCAAATCATTCTTGAGCGCATACCTAAAAACTCCTTATGCCAAAATTTCATTCAGTTTCTGTGAATGGTATGATAGTTAGGGGCCCATATGTCGGGATAGTTTTTTTATAATCATCCCGTATATATATAGTCTGACCATTTTAAATAGGGAACATGCACTTGGCCCTCGTTCCTACATACTTGTCACACGAGGAGAAACAAAAATATTCTCACACGAAAAAACCCATGCACTTTAGCGCCCCCGATCACTCCTGACTCTCCAGACTTTCCTATTAGTTCAACCAGGGGCAGCTCGGTGGCACTTGGTATGCTCTAGAAGGGCGTCAAATCTCTAGGACCAGCTGGGAACCTACGACGCCTACTATAACATTGCTCGGGTAATACTATACCTAGGAATTCGCCTACGCCTGGAAATGGGCACACAAGCAAAGCTTTGGTCCTTCACTTTGAACAACCCCTACGCACAGAACCACCCAGGGGTTTGGCTTGACGATTGCGAGAGTTTCATGTGCCAGGTAGAATCCGGTACCTTTCATTATCGAGGATATGCTATCTTCAATAGAAAAAAAAGACTAAGCCAGCTTAAGACTATTCATACCGGGTGTTACTGGTAAGCGATGCGTGAAACATTGGAAGACAACGTTTCTTACTGCTCCAAGGAAGAAACTTGCGTATCACCAGTTTACACACTGGGTGTTCCTGAAAAGTATAACACTATGATCGAAATACAGCAACGTATGCAGTCCGGGTACACTGTCAATGATATCTACGATAAATTCTTTAGCGTAAGCGCTAGATTTCATACTTTCTTTCAAAGATATGCTATGCTATATGAAACCCCCAGAGACTTCCAGACCGCCTGTCTGGTATTCTGGGAACCCCCTAGTACCGGGAAATCAGCACAAGCAGCACTTCAACTATCCTGACGCCTATCACGAGATGAGAGATGATTGGAAAAACTACTTGGCCCGGGGGGGGCAGATGATGCTCTTAAGACGGCCGTGCCCCTTCGCAAGGGCCAGAGCGTGCTTTCTCGGGGGCAGTCTTTTCTTGGTTTCTCCTTGAAATAGTTATGCTCAGAAAAAGGAGGAGTTACAAGCGCCCCCTCCCCCATTCGGCTCGTTGCACCGCCCAAGTTGCCTCAGATTAGTTACGGGCCTGCCCAAGTTGCATGGCCCGGTGCTTTAGCTGATGTTTGCCTGCCCCTTCTGTTTCTTAGTATTGGGTCTAAAAGGGATGATTTCAAATGAAGTTTATGAGTTTTATAAATATGAAAGAAATCATACGGAAATATCACTTTAATTCAAAAACTTTTATTATCGTCTTAGCCCGTACGTGATGCGTGCACTACACGAATTTTACCATAAAACTCAATTAAAATAAGTATGAAGAAGATAAATCCCTGATGAGTATCCATCATAAATGTGTGACGTTTTGCTTTTTTTAATGTTTTTAAATCTCTTAATTAAATCAAACAAGTTGGGTTTTTATGCTTGTTTACAAGTTAAATAGCAGTAATCCCATTCTAGAAGTTTTCCGAATTCTTCGTCCCTTAATATCCGACCAAGAGGTGTGTGTGTGTGTGGGGGGGGGGGGTATGGGGACGATCACCACACCAAGAATCTGAAAATATGGTAGAATGAATCTGTCCCATAAAATACGGGACAGTAATGACTAGAAAAAAAAGGCCTCCTTTGACACATCACTCTGGATTCGCGCTTGGGGGGGGGGGGGGGCTGGCTACTGTTTTCGCACCGGGTGCCACCAGGTCTAAGACCGGCCCTGGTGCCACTAGACCAAACGCACGTGAACGGATAGCATGTGAGAATTATGAAGCTTTCATACCTAATTAGAGGCGAACGATTAACGCGCCTTATAATGTCCCGGTTTTCACGTATTTTCAAGGAGCCCAACTTGACTTTTTAAAAATCATTTTATTCTTCAAATCCACGATTAAAATTACCTTCCTAATTCAGAAATTACATTACGATAATTACGACTACAAATATCAGGCGCGGATCCAGGGTGATGTGTTGGGGAAGGGGTAATTTTTTACAGTGAAGGTTTCGATCAGTGAGGCCCAACCAAGTGTCCGCAGATGCCAAACATGCTTAAAATACAAAAATTATTATTTTTTAATAATTAATGGAAAAAATTAAAGCTAAAAATTAAAATTAATTAAAAATTATAATTATTTATACCTTTAAGATATTTTAAACTTTAAATTTTTTTAATTTAAATTAATTAAAAATTAAAACTAAATTAAAATTTATATTAATAGAAATTTTTTTTCAATAAGCAACACGCTTAAGAAATTGCTTGTAGTAACTAATGTTACAACTAATGAATTAGCTGTTTCTGACAATAAATTTGGACATTAGTTCCGGCTACCCTCGCCAAAAATACCGTACGCAATAAAATGTTTGAGGGGCAGACTGACTAATGTGCTATATTTTGAACGTTGTAAAGCCTCCTTAGCCGCCTGGCAGTCGAGTGGTAAGGGAGCTAGGCTCTGACTCAGTAGGTCTGGGTTCGAATCCCGACTCGGGCGTGGATGTCTACAAACACTACTAAAAATTCCCTGGACAGATTATAAAGATATCTTGGGAATACGTGAGGATCACGTTAATTCTGATGCACATTACCAGCTAGAATTTTTTTTCTTAACCTTATCAAGTTGCAGATGAAAAGAGCAGAATATCAAAAGCATATGAAGAATTATTTTAAAATGTTTGTTTTTATATATATATATATACTAGGGGGGCTCTGCCCCCCTGCCGCCTTTGGCGGCCAACCCCCCCCCCCCCACTTCTCTCCCGGACATATCTTGTTTATTTCGTCCCACTTCATCAGCGTGCTATGGAAAAGGGGAAAGGGACGTGTGAAAGCACCAGCCTACTGAAGAAGCGAATTTTAATGAAAATAATAATAAAGCAACAAAAAACAAATTAGATTCATCAAGTATCCCCAGAAAACTTCCCCATGGGGGGTCCCCAGATTCAATTCGCTGAATTTCAGTGGGGCCCCACACTGGATATATCTTGGGCTACCGATGTGTTGCAAATTTTACAATGTTAAACCACAAAAATCAATGAGATACATTCAGGGGCACCGAATTACAACCTGCCAACATTTCCATGAAGCCCTGACCTGCAAGCTTGTCGGACACCCCCCTGTGAGAATTTTTCATTTTTATCAATTTTACAACGAATAAAATCCAGGGCCCCACATCCAGTAGCGGGGACACAATACGCAGATTTTTAGTGGGGCCCCAGACTGGCTATATCTCGGGTTTCGACTGTGGCAAATTCTACAACAGAAAAGAATGAGATTCATCCAGGGCCTCCAAAATCAAATCTGTAAACATGGGGCCCCCCGACTTGGAAGCTTGTCGGTCATCCCCCGGTGCGAGTGCCATGAAAAATTTTCATTTGTATTCGTTTTACCAACGAATAAAATCCAGGGCCCCAAAATGAAACCTGTAAACATGGGGCCCCCGACTTGGAAGCTTGTCGGTCATCCCCCGGTGCGAGTGCCATGAAAAATTTTCATTTGTATTCGTTTTACGAACGAATAAAATCCAGGGCCCCCAAACAATTACCCGGGACACCAATTCGCATACTTTTGGTGGGGCCACAGACTGGCATTATCTCGGGGTTCCGCTGTTGCAAATTCTACAACAGAAAAGAATGAGATTCATCCAGGGCCCCCAAAATGAAACCTGTAAACATGGGCCCCGACTTGGAAGCTTGTCGGTCATCCCCCGGAGCGAGTGCCATGAAAAATTTCCATTTGTATTCGTTTTACCAACGAATAAAATCCAGGGCCCCCAACCAATTACCCGGGACACCAATTCGCATACTTTTGGTGGGGCCCCAGACTGGCTTTATCTCGGGCTTCCACTGTTGCGAATTCTACAACAGAAAAGAATGAGATTCGTCCAGGGCCCCAAAATGAAACCTGTAAACATGGGGCCCCCGACTTGGAAGCTTGTCGGTCATCCCCCGGTGCGAGTGCTATGAAAAATTTTCATTTGTATTCGTTTTACCAACGAATAAAATCCAGGGTCCCCAAAATGAAACCTGTAAACATGGGGCCCCCGACTTGGAAGCTTGTCGGTCATCCCTCGGAGCGAGTGCCATGAAAAATTTTCATTTGTATTCGTTTTACCAACGAATAAAATCCAGGGCCCCCAAAATGAAACCTGTACACATGGGGCCCCCGACTTGGAAGCTTGTCGGTCATCCCCCGGTGCGAGTGCTATGAAAAATTTTCATTTGTATTCGTTTTACCAACGAATAAAATCCAGGGTCCCCAAAATGAAACCTGTAAACATGGGGCCCCCGACTTGGAAGCTTGTCGGTCATCCCCCGGTGCGAGTGCTATGAAAAATTTTCATTTGTATTCGTTTTACCAACGAATAAAATCCAGGGTCCCCAAAATGAAACCTGTAAACATGGGGCCCCCGACTTGGAAGCTTGTCGGTCATCCCCCGGTGCGAGTGCTATGAAAAATTTTCATTTGTATTCGTTTTACCAACGAATAAAATCCAGGGCCCCCAACCAATTACCCGGGACACCAATTCGCATACTTTTGGTGGGGCCCCAGACTGGCTTTATCTCGGGCTTCCGCTGTTGCGAATTCTACAACAGAAAAGAATTAGATTCGTCCAGGGCCCCAAAATGAAACCTGTAAACATGGGGCCCGCGACTTGGAAGCTTGTCGGTCATCCCTCGGTGCGAGTGCTATGAAAAATTTTCATTTGTATTCGTTTTACCAACGAATAAAATCCAGGGCCCCTAACCAATTACCCGGGACACCAATTCGCATACTTTTGGTGGGGCCCCAGACTGGCTTTATCTCGGGCTTCGACTGTTGCGAATTCTACAACAGAAAAGAATGAGATTCGTCCAGGGCCCCAAAATGAAACCTGTAAACATGGGGCCCCCGACTTGGAAGCTTGTCGGTCATCCCCCGGTGCGAGTGCTATGAAAAATTTTCATTTGTATTCGTTTTACCAACGAATAAAATCCAGGGTCCCCAAAATGAAACCTGTAAACATGGGGCCCCCGACTTGGAAGCTTGTCGGTCATCCCCCGGAGCGAGTGCCATGAAAAATTTTCATTTGTATTCGTTTTACCAACGAATAAAATCCAGGGCCCCCAAAATGAAACCTGTAAACATGGGGCCCCCGACTTGGAAGCTTGTCGGTCATCCCCCGGAGCGAGTGCCATGAAAAATTTCCATTTGTATTCGTTTTACCAACGAATAAAATCCAGGGCCCCCAACCAATTACCCGGGACACCAATTCGCATACTTTTGGTGGGGCCCCAGACTGGATATATCTTTTGCTTCCGCTATCGAAATTTTTCAACGTTAAAGCAGCAAGAAAACAATGAGATCCATCAAGGGCCCCTGGAAATGAAAACTTTTTACTTATACGTGAAATCTTCCCCGGGTACCCCGACCCTGTGTTGGGAGCACTGCTGTTGTGTGTGTATATTATACATATATATACCTCTCGGCATGGACCTCCCCCCCCCCACAAAGGAAGGGCTGACAGGGGCCACAACGATTCTTATCACTTTTTGATTTTTCACACTATAAATTAATCACAGAGGGGCCCCTGAAAAGCTGGTTTGGGGGCTCGAAATCTAAATTCCAGCCTAAGGGCTCTGCTGTAGGATGTAGGAGCCTCTTGGTACATGCACATAACATGGTCCCGATGGGTCAAATGGGTCCCGATATGTGAATATCGACCCAATATCGATATATGATATCATATCGATATATGAATAATATCGATATATGAATCGAAACCGACTTCCGTAACAGATTTCACCCACTTCCGTCACTCGGTTGCTTAGCAACAGGCCCTTTTCGAGTTTGTTTGTGATTTTATATTATAGAATAGATATATATATATATATATAAAATCCTACTTTCTTCTCCTTTGCTTGATAAAAATTAAGGCTCACAGTTAACCGGACAAAACAATATACACAAATATAAATACATCTGTATGTATTTGATATGAAAAGTTGAAAAAATATTTATCGAAGTAGGTTGATATATATACTTTCCTCATTAATGTAATTTTTTGATCCCTGTGAAAGTATTAAATGTTTCTCTTTGCGACGTTTTGATAACAAATACGTAAAATAATATGAATAAAATAAGGATCTCGGTCAACCAGAGGAAACCAATTCTGAGCTACCTCGGATACCAGAAACCTCGTTTAATAGAGACGATCCTTTAATATTTGAAGAAAAAAAATTAATCCAAACCCCGACACACAAAAACAAAGCTGTTATTAATTAAGTATGTACAGCATACACACAATGGCAATCCCTTACTCGTAACGGGTTGCACTGTGCTTGCGAAAAAGATGTATGTGACCACTCAAACTTCAAATGTCCACATCAGAAAAAAAATGCTGAACCTAAGCGGCGCAGTTTTTGCCCTCTCACGTGTTCTTCTCCATTGAGAAGAAATATGAGTAGAGAGAGAAAGCCCATTAACGCGCTCTTCCGACCGGGTGCTCAGATTGCACCACATGACGTATATCTACTACTACTACACCAGACATGCACCTCGTCCTATTCCTCTGCGGAACCTCTAACGAATTGGTACATGTTGGAATGTGCGTGTACGTGTAGTGAAACCTGGCGTGAAGTTTGTTTGTGTAATGCTTGTTATGTGTAGTGCTTTTGCAAGTTCTTTTCACAAGTTCTGCTGCTGGACCGGGCAATGAAAACTAAGAAAGATGAAAACGACAGTCAGAAAAAACAAGTACCTAATGAAGAAAAATGTTTGTTTTGAAGGAATTGGTTCTGAAAATGTTTATATGGCATTGAACTATGTATATGCAACATATACAGTTGGTAATGTCTATTAACGCACAAAAACGCAACTGGTTCCATTTTTTTCGCGTTTTTTTTTTGTCAATTCGGTGGACACACGAGAATTTTATCACGCTGCGGTTCTTTTTTTTTATCCCCTCCATTTTTCTTCTTTTTGCCAGAAATGGAGCATTTGGATAGCGGGTTGATTATTATATATCTAGAGCCCGGATTATATGCAAATGCATATTTTGGCCCTTTTTAGCCAACATTACATATAAATTACATATAAATGCATATTATTACTATTATTATTATAAATACTATTATTATAAATACTATTATCACAAATGCATATTATAAATGCATATATTATTACATATAAATGCATAAAATGTAAGAGAATTTTCCGGGGTTTTTTTCCTTCAGGTAGGATTTAATGAATTAATAGAGATGTTTGCAATACAGTATTTTCAAAATATCAACCGTTTTATTGTACCGTATTTTCGTGCGTATAATCCGCGGTGGCGCATAATCCGCATGCGAAATTTCAAGGAAGAAAAAAAACCCCACGTATTATTCACAGGATTTGAAAAAATAAGAATAAAAACCTCTTTCTCTCTAAATAATCAGTCCATTGATACGCTAATTAATGTTCGCACTAGAATAAAATCACTGTAAATAAGGCTATTGTTTATTTACGAAACAATAGCCTTATTTACAGTTAAATCAAAAACCTTCAAATTTAGACTCATCAGAATACTCATCAGTAGAATCAGGATTATATGCACTAAAAAATTGGCGAAATATGCAAATATGCACTTAATAATGCCAAGATATGCATTAAAACCCAAAAAATGCACTAAAATATCTTGAAAAACGAAAAATTCCGAAATATGTTATGTACCAAAAATGAGAAAACACCCTTAAAAAAGCTGCTCCAGTAACAAAATACCAACAACAAAATAATTTCACAACGCTATTTCTAAAAAACATTTATGACACATCTCTCTAGAAATAGCGTTACAATAAAATGATTGATATTTGGAAAATAGTGTATTACAAGCATCTCCATTAATTCATTAAATCCCACCTCCGGAAAAAAATATGTTATGAAAATATTACGAGCAATATTTACTTGAAACATTATTAAAAAAGAAGCGATTGAGCTTAAATAAACCTTTAAAAATATGCACTTATTCTGAAAATTCTTTGATTTTATGCATTTATATGCATTAATGCTGAAAAGGCCAAAATATGCAAATGTATATGCACATATGCATTTGCATATAATCCGTGCCAGGGTATGAAAAAGTCCTTTTTTAAATAAAAAAAATCTGTTTTTTTTTATATTAAAATTAACTGATTGCTTATTAATTTCAACAAAATAATTAAATTAGAACGAAATAATTATAAATGGCCATAATTATCAGAAAAAATCGCCAATGATAAGAATCGATATATATACGGGGTGATTATAAAAAAACTATCCCGACATATTGGCCCCTAACTATCATACCATTCACAGAAACTGAATGAAATTTTGGCATAAGGTATTTTGAGGTATGCGCTCAAGAATGATATGGAAAACAACAGTGTCACTCTAACAGTTACGGTTACAGTGAGAAAATTTCGAAAATATCAAATGGCAACACCAAGTTTTTTGTATTGGAATGTGATCTCCATTGTGAAAAACCCTAAATAGCGTTCGAACGGCAACTGCAGCATGAAAATCACCGGCGGTAGATAGGCTAAAAGTGAGGACAACCAATAAGGACAGAGAAGCAGCATAAAATAAAGCATTTTATTGTTTTTCACAAATTTTCCACATGACCTCCTTCACACACGATGACACTTTGCATGCGGCAGATGGTGGATAGCACTGCAGCACGTACCATGGCAATAGGAATCTCTTGAATCGCAGTTCTGATGGCATCTTTCAGATCAGATGCAGTTTGCGGACGAAACTGATACACTTTGGATTTCAGATATCTCCACAGCCAGAAATCCATTGGTGTGAGATCAGGAGACCTTGGTGGACACGGAAACGGGAAATGACGGGAGATAACTCTGTCACCAAACTGTTGACTTAAGACACGTTTGACTGAAGACCCTCCATGTGGAGGAGCGCCATCTTGCATCTACACAACTTCAGATAGAGCATTTTGCCGTTGCAATGCGGGAATCGCGGAACGAGTTAACATGTCCAGATAGCGAGCACTCGTTACTGTACATGTTTGCAGATCACCGGCAGTAACCTCTTCAAAAAAGTAAGGGCCGTGGATGAACGTACTCGTTATACCACACCACACAGTCACTTTTTCCTCGTGTAATGGACGTGCAAGCACATCATGTGGATTATTGTCTGCCCAGTGCAAACAATTTTTCGAATTCACGTTACCAGTTAACGAGAAATGCGCCTCATCTGTCCACAGAATGCGTAAAGGCCAGCTGCTATCTTCATCGTACCGGATAAGGAATTGATTCGCAAAATCCAGCCGTAATTGATAGGTTCCCGCTTCCAACATCTGGACACGCTGGAACCGATACGGAAACATGTTTAGAACAGAGCGCAGAATCTTGCGGACAGTTGAATTCGGCAGATTCAGAACACGTGAAACACCGCGTGCACTTGCGGGACGAACTGTGCTTATTGTCTGATGAACTTCTGCAACAGCTTCCACGGGAACGGAAGGTCGTCCAGACCGAGGTCGATCGCAACCAGTCGTCATCGTCGTCTGTGCAACCAGTTTCTTCAAATTTATGAATCAAGTCCCGTACAGCTTTGACAGTGCACGCGCCTCGCCGTAATCCATGGTTTCTGCGGTAAACACGCAATGTCTCTGCGGCATTTTGTCCATTCAGGTAATAAATCTTTACGATTTCCCCACGTTCTTTCCCTGAAAGCGGCATCTTGTTTGAAATGGCAGAAAGCAACATACGTGGCTCGCATTTCGCAGTGCCTTTTCTTTCACCTAGCGTGACGACGTCAGTCATGACTGTGTCTTACGTAGAAACCGAAATTTGCATTTCTTGGTTTCTTCTTCTCGTTTTGTGGAGGACTAATCAGGCTGGGATCTCAGCCGAAGAAACGGTGTGACGAATGAAACGAACATTAATGCTCTGGTGCACGGCAAAGTCCTTTTTATTTTTTCCTTGCCTAGCTCCGGGGATTTTCGTGCTACAGGTGCCATTCCAACGCTATTTAGTGTTTTTCAGTATGGAGATCGTATTCCAATACAAAAAACTTGGTGTTGTCATTTGATATTTTCGAAATTTTCTCACTGTAACCGTAACTGTTGGAGTGACACTGTTGTTTTCCATATCATTCTTGAGCGCATACCTTAAAATACCTTATGCCAAAATTTCATTCAGTTTCTGTGAATGGTATGATAGTTAGGGGCCCATATGTCGGGATAGTTTTTTTATAATCACCCTGTATATATAGGGGCCAGTAAAAGCTCGAATTTCGGACATTGGCCGGGTCAACTGGGCTGGCTCCTTCGCGAAGGGGTAGCATCGGCCTGTCGTAATAATGTCGTAATGGGCGTAAGGCGCTTATGACAGACACCAATAAGGAGCTGGCACTGTGACGTCACAAAACTTGCGTTCTCACCGAAATACGCTCTCGTGTGACCAGGGGGTAAAAGCTGCTCGAAAACAGGTTTGCGTCCAGCGGGAAAACTCTCCCGTGCATCCGTAGCCTAGCTATCAAATGGCAAAATGCCACGTACGCACGCACACAAGTCACTTTTCCCAAAAAAAGTGAGTTGTTCCCATTCTGGAGTCTCGTTCATCAAAATTTTAAAAGGTGACAAAATTTCGTCTATCTCTTTCGGTTTATGAGGAACCAACGGAGGCTAATTGCAATAAGTCAAAAAGCCACAATATCACATTTTTACAAAATATTGTTTACAAATTTGCCCTCGTGAAATTTTGAAAAAGTGACTTATTACATTTTGCCATCTGAGCACAGAAATGAAAATATTGGAAAAAAATTTAAAATGAACATACATAAAATATAACGATAATAAAAAATTAATTGTACATATACCTTCAATACTTGTATAAATTTCTGTAGTGATTTCTACAATTTTTAATTGCCTCTCTTTTCATTCATATTTGCAGTCTTGCACGAATAATTACCATGTTTTACAAAGTCGGTAAAAATAGTATTCGGAAAAAGTAATTTAACCTTCAAACTTTTGAGATATTTGGATTTCTTTCCATTTCATTAGGTCAATAATTTGGTTTTTTTTGTTGTTGCAAATCTAAAACTAACTTCTTCGACATTTTCAAGAAAAGTCTATACACAATCAAGATGTGTTCTGACATTTGTGCATTACTCACAACTGAGCTAAAAAACTATCTTGACGTGACCATACATGCAACAAGAGATTTGCAAGCACTGTTGACCAAGTTGATTGTCATTGTTTAGTTTATTTATAAAACTAGAGAAGGAAATTAAAAACATATGCCTTAAAAATATATGCCGTACCTAAATTCTTCACTCTGACAATGAACTTAATTTAATTCATTTCAAACCAAAAACTGGCTTAGAGGAAGAAAACGTCAACTCAAGCAGATATATCGAACAAGCAAGTGATCGAAAATTGACTGTAGGTCTGTAGAATAACCACATGAAAAATTCAACCATACCTCTAACATATTAGAAGCAGCATCATCTTTTTTCCCCATGAAGACTTTTTCTTCATGATTTCCAGCATTTCTTGAAGAGAACCGACTTTTGTCTCGACTTTCTTCTTTTTTCTGACCAATATTATAATCTAGCTATTATTTGCTTATCCTGTGTGGTTAGCTAATTTCAAAGCTTCAGTAGCTTATAGGCAGGGGACCTCATACCATCAGAACCAAAATCTCCCAGGAAGTATTTCTTTTTGGTAACTGCAAAATATGTTAACAGTAAAATTAGTGACAAGCATCAGTTTCATGTCACAATCAACATGAAAACATAAAACAAAGTTTTACGTTAAGAGAAACATGTCCATGAGTTATCACATCTGCATTTTGAGATATTTTTCTGATGGCAGAGTAGAATTGAATTAATTTATGAAAAAATAGTTTAATGCAGGTAACAAAACAATAACATTTAGTTTTCTATTGTGTAAACTAATACAAATACAACGCCACAGCAGTCAAATTGCCCAACGAGGTGGCTGACTTAAGAACATCATGGATCCCCGAGCCATTTTTTGGAGGCCTTACCTACTAGCTTAGAGTAGTGTACTAGGCTCATTGAATTTTTCATCAGTTTTTCACTTCTTTGACGACTTTCTAACAAGCTATTTTTAGCTATGTACCTCCAAACTTCTCCCGATAAAAACTGTCTTCTGTAAAATGCTTGGAGCAAATTTTGGAGTAATCAGAGGCTTTCTCTCCGAAGATCAATTTCCCAAAACTGCCTTCTTTCACGATCTTTAGGAAAGTTAAAAATAAAATGTATTTTTTTTTGTCAGTTCAAGGCGAAAAAATGAGACAGTTTTTACTATTGGAATACAAATCCAAATAACATATTGTTAAAATTGTTATTGTTATAATTATTAACAAATTATGTTTTTATGAGCAGTATTTCTTTTTTCCCCTTCAACTACTACTTTGAAAATTCCTTTAGTGTGGCCTCTGAATCTATATTTTTATAAACCCATTTTTGACTGATTTGGCTATGTTTAAAAATTTGTTCAAGTAACCTTCATACAAATTTTTGCAAGAAGTCGGAACCATCATTTCAACTTCTTCCGGGGGGGGGGGGGTGAACATATACCCAATATATGTATATATTTCACCTTGTTTTTCCAATTCTATTGTACTTAATTATACTTTTATTTATTTAGTTTAATTATTTATGCTTTAAAATTTTTTTTTTGTTTATTTTCACTTATTGCTACTTTTTAAATTTTTGTAAAAGCTGGGGGGGGGGCGGGAATCACCTCCTCCAAGAAATTATCATTTTAAGAAACAGAAAAGTATGATAGTCATACTATTTGAAAAAAAAAATGTACAAAGAAATTCACTTTGATTTTTCAAAAATCAAAATTCATATAATTTTTGGTATAATACTTTTTAAAAATAAAAATATCTAATTTTTCATTTTTTATCACATGATATGAAGTTTCTCAATCATAATTATTACTTCTTCTAAACCTATAAAATAAATCAGCTTGTATTAACTAAAAATTTAAGCAGTCAAAAAGTTAAATTAATTGGTTTTTTAGTTTTGGTGTCTAATTTTTGAAACTGTACGGGTATGTTAAGTAACCAGTAACCAAAGTAAAATTTGTGTGCAATTTGGTTAAAAATTAGTAGATCTGTCAAAGATGGGTTGAGAAAACGCATCTGAGCTACCGTAGTTGGCGAAAAATTTGGTCGCCTAGAATAACATCAACATACTTGTGGAACATAGTGACAAATAGATCGAAATTTCATTAAATTTTTATTCAAAAGTACAGAAATATTTATAACCATTTAGTTGTTGAACTGAATTTCAATATTTACCTAAAAATTAGCAAGAACGTGCACCTTACTTAACGAAAAAACGCAAGTTTAAAGTTTAAATGAATGCACTTTTGCATAGCAAACTTTAATGACTACTATATATTTAAAAAAATAAAAATAATAATTTTACGCAGGGCCATATTATCGCATGGGCAAATCGGGACTTTGCCCAGGGCCCCCAGCTTGAAGGGGGCCCCCAAATCTATAATAATAAAAAAGTCTGAAAAGTTGTTTTTTTTAAGTAAAACTTAAATACTTAGAAAAAAAGGAATTTCGTTTTTGTAATGCATCTAAACTTTTTAAAGAATAGAAAATATAAATATAATTTTTTTTTTACATTAATAAAATATTTTTACAGTTATTGGGAGAGAAATTGAACTTCTATTATTCAACTGTAATACTACTTTTTCTAATAAAGGAAAAATGAGTTCCGATTGGTCGGTTCAGGGAATTTTCTGTTGATACCAAAAAAAGTTAAATCTCAGATGAGAAGAAGCACCGGTGCTGCGATGCTAGCCGTTGTAAAGGCATCACAATCCATAACAGAGAAAAGCAAACAATGTTTGTTTTCAGCATGTTTAGCATTTTATAGCTCAATGGTAACTTCAATATTTTAAGTTTAATTATGTCCTCTCGAACTTATTTATCTGGCTCTGCAAAGAGAAAGTTGAAAAAACAGAAAGATGAGGGGGAAAAAAAATTGCTAGTTCATTAAAAAATTATTTTGCAGCACATGCAAAAGTCAATGCGCCATGTAATGAACAATCTAAAGCTGAATCTGATGATGATGAAACAATAATTGATGAATATGATAATTCCAGAGCATGTTTGAGGAATGTTGAGATTCAAGATGATGATGATAGTAAGCCTAGTAGTGTAAGCCTAGCTGCTACTGAGAAAAATGAAAATTTTCTTTATCCAGACCCAGCAATGTGGACTGTTATTAATAATGAATTGGTGGAATATTTTATATGTAATCCCCCTCCTCAAAATACCGATTTGCTGTCGGAGACTGAAAGAGTTTTTGGAGGTGTGAAGAGAAGTCTCACTATTTCTCAATTTTATCATACCAAAAGAAATGGTGAAAAACTTTTAAGGAAATGGTTGGTTTTGTCGGCTTCATCGAAAATGTTATTTTGTTGGGTGTGCAAATTGCTACATGCCAATAGCAACAGCTCATGTAAAGGTCAGCTAATTGAAGGATTTTGGGACTGGAAGCATGCTGCTACCAGATTAAAAGAGCATGAAAACTCTTCTTCACATAAGCAAGCCATGATGGATCTGTCACTCCGGGCAAATGTCTCACAAAGAGTTGATTCATCTTTGGTACAGCAATATGAAGAGGAGACGAAGTATTGGATGTCTGTGCTTAAACGAGTTGTTGCTGTTGTGAAATTTTTGGCTATACGGGGTCTACCTTTTTTTGGTGATAATGAAACTGTTGGATCTAGGCACAATGGAAATTTTTTAGGCTGTTTAGAAGTGATAGCCAAATTTGATCCATTTCTTTCAAAACATTTGGAGAGATATGGGAATCCTGGCAAAGGAAATGTAAGCTATTTGTCCTCAACATGTATCGATCAGTTTATTCATATAATGGCTAAACAAGTGGAAAAACAAATCATTGATGAAATTCTGCTTGCCAAATACTACTCAATTATTATTGATTCTACCCCAGATATTACTCATCTTGATCAGTTGTGTTTTGTGATTCGATATGTTGTCGGAGCTGAACCTGTGGAAAGATTTCTGAAATTTGTTCCAATGTACAGCCATAAATCAGAAACCCTAGCAGAAATTGTTTTAACAACTCTAAAAGATGCTGGAATCAATGTATTAAATTGTCGTGGCCAAAGCTATGACAATGCGTCAAATATGGCCGGCAAATATTCTGGGTTAAAAGCCCGAATAAAAAGCATAAATCCTTCCGCTGATTTTGTTCCTTGTGCAGCTCATTCTCTTAACTTGGTTGGTGTTAATGCTGTTGAGTCATGCAGTGGTGCAATGCAGTTTTTTTGTCTTGTGCAACAAATATATACTTTCTTTTCTTCATCAACACACAGGTGGCAGATACTAAATGAAGAACTGAAAAAACGTGGCGATTTTTCAACATTGAAGAACCGCAGTAGTACTAGGTGGTGTGCTGATGCTCATGCCGTTAAATCATTAAGGAAGAACTATAATGCCATTGTACTTACTCTTAACAGATTAGGTACAGAAGAAAATGAAACTGCATACACAAAATTGGAGGCACAATCCCTTTTGAAAACGTGAAAAAGTTGGAAACTGTACTGAACATCGTTGTATGGGATACCCTTTTACAAAGGCTTAATCAAACCAGTGTGGAACTTCAAAAATCATCTATGAATTTAACGCGTGTCACACTTTTGTACCAATCTTTAATTGAATTTACTCAATATGTGAGAGACAATTTTGAGGAGTATGAAAAATTAGCAAGAAATATGTGTGAGCCGGATGTTGATTACGATGTAGCAAGAAAAAAATTAAAGCCAAGAAGCAAAGATCCTCATGCAGTACATAGCTGTGAAGTTGACCTGACACCTCGTGAAGCTTATAAATCAAGTATTTATTATGCTGTTTGTGATGCTTTAATTTCACACCTGTCTTTTCGTATAATAGCACAGCGAAAAAGTTTGCTTGCCTGAGTGAAATGAAGTTGAAATCAAAACTTATGGATAAAGCGATTTCTTTGCAAAAATCCTACCCTCAGGATTTAGACGATTCTTTTCCTGAAGAGCTACAGCAATTTTCTTCACTTGTGGAAGATGGATATAATATTGCAGATATGTTTAAAAAACTGAAATGTTTAGAGCTGGAAGACACATTTTCCAATGTTGATAGTGCCGTAAGAATTTTTTTAACATTGCCAGTAACAAATTGTTCTGGTGAAAGATCCTTTTCTTTGTTATAGCGTCTAAAGTCTCCCATACGCTCTAGTATTCTGCAGGAAAAACTAAGCTCTTTAGCATTACTCTGCATTGAAGGAGAAGTAACAAAAAAATTGGATTTCAGTAATGTAATTCTTGATTTTGCGAAAATGAAAAGCAGAAAAAAAAGTGAATTACTTCACAGTAAAACATTTTTGTGATGCATTAGCCACGCAACTGGTGATTTTATTGATGTGGTTAGTATTTGTCTCATACTTTATTATTTCTTGATAACTAAAGGGTACACGTGAAACAAAATGGTTTAAATTTTCAGTTTTATGTTCAAAAGTTTTTGATCAGACAAAAAATTCTAAAAATATGCAATTTATATCATTTTACACCCGAGAAATCTATTTTAGATTAGGGGGGGGGGCCCAAAAGTATCCTTGCCCAGGGCCCCGATTTGTCATGATCGGGCCCTGATTTTACGTACCCCCCGTGAAACTTTGTTCGTCTCCCTTCCACACTCTTTTCATCACAAGCAAAAGTACAGCACGTTAGCAATATTATTAACAAAAATAACGCGAGAGAGCAGACGACGGCCAACTTTCGTTTCGATCCCACAATTATTTCTTGGTGCGCAAATTTTTATGGCAATGAGTGTATATGTTGAAAGGCACCGTACATGGACGACGTCAACAATCAACTAATATCTCGAGAATGACAAAGGCCAAACATTTTCAAACATTCATGAGAATTTTCGTGGATTAAAGCCATCGCTGAATATATCGGATGTCGACAGCGTTCTAGCTCTCTTCTTACTGACAGTTTTCTTGACGAGTCTCTTCCTTTTATTCTTTCCTCCGAGCATGGATTTGACTTTACTGGCCGCCCTATCCGTGAGAGACCTTCCGGCTTCCTTGGCACAGTCGCGAGCAGCTATCTTTGCGTCTTTTCCTTGAACGATGTTGTTGGCGAAATCTACGCCCGAGCGTAACAGTTGAGATCCCACGGCCTTGGCACCTCGCTTCAACAGCGGTACGGCCGATCTGAAGAGAGAGCTGAATATGGATCCGAGGCCATAACCTCTTTGCAGAGCACTACCCTGATAATATCCGAGTCCGTTTCCAGCCTGTGTCAGATAGTAATCGTTGATGCTGTGTGCACAGCTCCGATACGGCTTATAATGCATGTCGCAGTCTGAAGTGTAGTTTCACTATCACCTTTCCACGTTGAAATGTGAAAAACTTGCCCATGTGCGTCCTTAAATACATGTGAACGATGTCGAAACTATTTCTGGCTATCGGCATGTAATGGGCACGTTCGAAAGACACGCTGACTATATCCCCATCTTGACCGCTAGTTTTCACGATTCTCAGTAGCGGGGCGTAGGTGTTACCCACGACCTGAGGTTCAACCAGGTTGCAGTACACGTACAAGAGATGAAAGTCCAATTTAGGATCCGCTGTGAAAGGGCCGTCGACGATAGTCGGGTTTCGAGCCCGGCCTGATAGAGGGCCCAAGTTTTCAGCTATGCCGTGTCTGAGTTTGGCGTCTTTCTTGAGGTTCACCTTCACTTTTTTCGTGACTTAGTTGTACGTCACACCGATCTTGTCTTGAAAATTTTGAGTGGATATGGCTTTGATCAGTTCAGGGGGTCGTCTCGTAGAAACCTGGGGCTATGCGACCGGTCTTCATTACCTTGTTACCGACATTGAATTCGAAAGTGTTTGTCTCTTTAGTGATGTTGTGGAACGAATGGGGATAAATTATCTCTGACAGTGCGACTTCCATCTCGGATTCGAACTCCAGGGTGTTTGGGAGTTTAACCACGAAATTCGAGAGCGTGTTGTCTGGAAAAAAGTCCATGGAGGCATCGCTAAGTAAAGTGAGATAGAAAGAAGCCATCTCGAAAATGACAGATGCGTGCGTTGTTTCCGGGTTTTTATAGCACTACCCACGAGTTGAATTTTTTCGGATACCCGCGAAATTTCACGAGGTACTGGACTATTCCTTTTCTTCTCCTCTTCTTCAAAACTTTTTCTATCGGGAATTTCTCTCCCATCTTAACACCGACCATCTCTTCGGCGTAGAAGGTGCCCTTGATTTCTTCCCCCATCAGATCTTTGAGTCGGTAAACGGGAATTTCCCTTCTAACGCACTCGCTCATCACGAATATCTCCTCGGTGAAATTGAACTCGTAACCCCTCTCGAAAGTGTGCTTCGATCTGCTAATGCGCAAGTGATCACCCACTTTAAACTTACATTCTTGTTTCTTGGATGTATTCCCATAGAGATTGTTCCACACCTCAGACTCGTTTCCGGGGTTCACGTCGACGGGTCTCATTTTTATAGATCTGTGATACCTGTGATTGTAGCTCCACACGAGATCTTCGATCATGTCGATGTAGCGATAAGTATTCTTGGCAGTGAAGTACTTGTACATCCAGTTTCTGAGCGACCTGTTCCACCTCTCCACCACGCTGGCTTTGATCTGTTCGTTCTCCGTAGTGAAAAACTTAACGCCTTGACGCTTTAGATAACGCTGTACTGGCGCGGCTATAAACTCTCGCCCCTTATCGCTCTGTAGCGCCACTGGTTGACGTTGCTGAAAGATGCTTTCTAAAGCTTTGACCACGTTGTCACCGGTCTTTCTTTTGAGAGGTATGACGAAACCATATTTGGAGAAGACGTCGATGCATGTTAAAAGATAGTTGTAACCGTCGTTGTGAATGGCTAGATTACGCATGTCCACCAAATCGATTTGAAATTGACTGTTCAGCCCTTTCACTATAGTTCTGTTGCGGGGAAACACTTTTTTAATCGATCTGTGTAACGTGTACGCTCTCTCGCCAGCCAACCAATCTTTAATTTCTTTTTTAGGTTTATTTAACACGCGCTTGAGGGCGGAAACGCCACCGAAACTCGCTGGAAAACGTGGGTTTCTATACATCTCCTCCATTGCTTGTGTTAGACTTATGTGTGTTACATTGCCTTTTTATTTATTTTTTCAGGATCGACACCTATGCGAGACCTGTGGCAAGGAGTTTTCTCTGCGTCACAACTTGAATCGCCATAAGTTGACGCATGGGGAGCGCAGACATAGATGTTGGATCTGCGAGAAATCGTTCCACCGCAACAGTCACCTCATGCGTCACCAGCGTGCCATGGGCCACCAGCAAAGAGCGCCCCCGCATGGAGGAGCAGCACCACCTCAAGGAGGAGGAGCACAGTGGCCGTATGGAGCTCCACCCCCAAGGAGGAGCACAGTGGCCGTATGGAGCGCCACCCCAAGGAGGAGCATCCCAGCAAGGCGGGGAAGTGCCCCAGCCTGGGGCATCGAACCATCACCGAGCACCACCGCAGCAGGGAGGAGCACCAAGCCATCACAGAGCACGACCGCAGCAAGGGGCACAGCTAGGAGGAGCACCGAGCACCACCGCAGCAAGGGGAACAGCCAGGAAGGCAAGTCAGGTGTGCTTTAGGTATGCTATCCACTCACGAACTGACCCCCACATTAGACACAGAGATGGAGATGACTACCTTCCTCGACAGCGTGAGAGGGGAATTGGCACAGCGCTTGGGGGAGGATATGATCACTCATAGATCATTAAAATGGAATTTAGTTGCGACTGCTGTGTTTTCGAGGAGGGTTAGTGACGGGGAAGACGAGTTCTGCAGCGGGTATCTCCGCAGCAAGATGCTCACCACTTTAGATATCGAGCAAATTGATGAACAGCTGCAGGAAGCCTTCGATAAGGTAAAGCAGGCGACAGAGGATTTCGAGGGCTGTGGGAGTGGGTGGGTGCTCTTGCTTGAGCTGAATACAAGTAGGTATCAACCACTGGGTGCAGCTAGTTACATCACATTGCCAAATGGGGTAGCCAACAGGGGAGCCATCATCAACATCAAGAACCACGACGAGAAATGCTTCCTCTGGTCGGTGTTGGCTGCCCAACACCCAGTGCAAGTACATCCCGAAAGGGTGAACCAATACACGCAGTTTGAGAACGAGCTTGATACCACAGCTCTCAAATACCCGGTGACCCTAAACCAGATTGGTAAATTCGAAGTGTCGAACTCTCTGCGTATAAATGTTTTTGGGTGCGAGGGGAAGGAAGTTTTCCCTCTTAGGATAAGCGAGGCGTCATCGCAGACCATCATTAATCTGCTACTCATCAGCAACGAGACAACGGCCCATTATTGTTTAATCAAAAATATGTTTCGTTTGCTATCATACACCACGAAGCATAAAGGTGCTTCTTATTTCTGTAATTACTGCCTTCAAAAATTCTCCACCCGTGAAAAACACAATGCACACATATCGCATTGTCGCGAGCATGGTCCGCAGCGCGTCACTTATCCTAGTGAGGGGGATAACATCATGTTTTACAAAAACCACCATTTCCAACTTCATGTCCCCTACATCATATATGCAGATTTCGAGGCAATCTTGCTGAGTAAATCTGAGATTGCAGAATCCACACCAATGAAGTCGCTGGTAACAGCTAGTTCATCCTGAAAAAATAATCCATTGCTTACTGATGATCAACAATGTTTTTTATAATATCAAAGTGATAACAGGAGATGATTTTAATCATTTTAAGGGAGTTAATTCATCGCGTATCCACTTACTTTACTATCTTTTAATTCTCTGTTTTTATTCCTTTTAACGTTTCGTTAGAAGATTCTGAGTAAAATATAGAGATAATGGAATTATTGAATATATTCTCTTGTGCAACAGCAATTCGTAATTTCTCTCTTCCGTATCATCTCAATTTCTTCTAATAAAGTCATTATTAAAACTTTCTGCCATATCTTTAAGATCACTCACTAGATCACTCATCCACTCAGTAGCTCACTCACTCACGGATTCAGTAGCTCGGTCACTCACTCAGTAGCTCACTCGCTCACTGACTCGGTAACTCAATCACTTCTCTCGCTCACTGCCTGAGTAACTCAATCGCTCACTCCCACGCTAACTGACTCGCATCGAACTGTTGTCGGTGAATCGCATGGCGGTGAATTTTCCTAGCGGGGAATTGTTGTCGGTGAATTTTCCGGTGGCGAATTGTTGGCGGTGAATTTTCCGTAAACCGTCCCAGCTCCCTGACTTTGTTGGTTTTTCCTTCGGTTCAGGTTAGTGCCACAGCTTTCGCCGACGACGTGATCCTCTTTGCAGAAACAAAGCGGGGTTTGCAGCAGGCACTTGACTCGTTCACCGTGGTTCTCCAGGCAATTAATTTACGAGTAAACCCAGCGAAGTCTTTCTCAGTGGGCCTTGAGGCTTCTGGTAAAAATAAAATTTTGAAAGTATCTGATATCGAGATATTAGGGTAAATGTGACTTTGTTATGCCTTTAAAAGTTTGAGACAGCTTTTCGTACTTGGGGGTTAGATTTAGTCCCAGGGGTTCGCTGTTAGTCGACATTACAGATGAACTTCGCCATGCATTAGACAGTCTTTCCAGAGCACCTCTCAAGCCACAGCAACGCCTGTTTGAGCGACGTACTGTCTTGATCCCGTCACTCCTTCATAGACTTGTTTTAGGTTCTGTCATCGTTAGTTTTCTCCTCAAAGTTGATCGTATTATCCGTTCATTCATTCGCCGTTCTCTCCATTTACCTGATGACGTTCCCCTGCGCTATTTCTACTCCCCAGTGTCCGACGGGGGCCTTGGCGTTTTGTGCTTACGCTTGTCCGTTCCATTACAGCGTATTCGGCGTTTAAAGAACATTCGGTTTACGCCTGAAGCAAAGGCATCGGGACTTGACACTTATCTTCAGGCTCAGCCTTTGAACTACCGAGAAACGCCTTTATTGTGGTGCCTATCGCTTTACCACCCAAAAAGATGTCAATCGCTACTTCTCTGACAGGCTCCTGACCTCAATCGATGGGTGCGGCTTTCGTGGTTCTGGTGATGTCATTGGTCAACACAATTGAGTCAATAACTTCAGTTCCATAACCTCACAAAGTTCGTGTTTGGCCATGATTATTGCTGGTTCCACAAGGTCCGCATCAATGCGTTACTAACTAGATCTAGGCTTGGACGGGGTCGGGGGTTTGCCAGAGACTGTTCTGCAGGCTGCGCCCTGAGGGAAACCTCAAATCATGTTCTGCAGTGTTATTTCCGTACCTGGGGGCAGCGAGTCAAGAGGCACGATGCTATTGTAAACTATTTGGCTAAAGTGACCAAAGACAGGTCAAATCTGGAGGTTGTTGTCCAGCCTCATGTCGTTACTAGTGAAGGTGTCCGAAAACCTGATATCGTCATTTTCGATAAGTGCGACAAAACCGTATATGTTGTCGATGTACAAATAAATGATGACCAGATTAACTTAGACGCCGCTCATGGGAGGAAAGTTAAGTACTACAGCGATAATGTATCCTTCATGGAGCAAATTACTCAGAGGTTTAATGCTGAGTTCGTCTGATACTTTCCCTTACACTCTCATGGCGCGGCGTCAGGTCGCAATTATCTGCTGAACAACTGCTGTATTATGGACTCTTGAGACGCTCAGACCTTCCTGTCATTTCGACGAGGGTCTTGGCCGGAAATTTAGCCATTTTCCGTGTCTTCCATCAAGAAACGTTCCGGAGACCCAGAGTATAGTCATTCGGACTTTAACTGAAGATCACTTTATTTTGTCTTTGTTCTCTTAAGTTATATTTTGTTTCCTGCATATAATGTAATTGAGCTGGTCTCACTGTTTCTTTTGCTGTGATATTTTGTGTGCTCTTTTCTCTGCTCTGTACGTATATATCTTGGTCTCTTGTGCATTTGATTCTTTTGTAAATATTTTTCGTGTTGTTTGTTGCTCTTTATGATTTTGCCTTTGATATTGTTGTTGTATAGTTGTTGTACGAATCTATGTCTTTTGATCCGAATTGTGATACTGAGGTAACTTTGTAGTACTATCTGTGGGCGTTCTGCTGTTTGTGGAATTTCTATACATCTTTTAATATTGCTATTTTATTCTGTCTTTATCTTATATGCTTTTCTTTTATCGTGTCTTCTCTTATGGTGTTTGGGCCGCACCGTCATGAACCCTTGACGGGTTATGCCCGACTGATTGTAACCCTTATTACATGTTGTTGAGCCGCCCCAGTTTAAAACGGCACGTGAAATTTGAATAAATTATTTCATAGCCAAAATGCCTCGTCATCTGATTAGTGACTAATTCTCCCAGATTATGATACCGATATATTATTATTATACCTCTCACATTCTTATAATATATAATTTTTTAATGAAGAACTAGAATCAAACATGAAAAATTTCAAAACAATACATTAGTAGAGTGAGATAGATGGCTTTTTTCTCACCCGAGATATCAAGGAAACAGTTATTTTCCGGATATTTTGTTGAGGTGAACTCGGAAAGAAAAGTTATCACGTCTCCGCCGGGACTTGATGACTTTTCTTTCCGAGTTCACCTCAGCAAAATATCCGGAAAATAACTGTTCCCTTGAATACATTAATAGTTGGAGATATTAATATAAACTTACATAGCCTAGATAACGAAACTTCAAAATACCTCGACATAATGGCAAAATACGGATTTGTACCTCTTCATAATAGTAATACAAGAGAAATTAATGAATATAAAACATGTTTAGATCATGTTTTTTACAGAACACAAATAAACACAAAACAAAAATTTCTGGTATACAAAACTCAAATAACAGACCATTATCCACTAATAGATTTATAAATTTTTTCAAAAGAAACCAGGAGAAAAAAAATGATCAAGAAAAACATTTAAATGTAATAAATTATTAATAAATTCGAAGTTTTTATTGCAAATATAAATTTGGTTGGTGTTCTAGAGGAAAGATGTGTAAAAAATAAATATAAAAGATTTTTAGATATTATAACATAAAATTCTAATCTGTGGACAAAGCAAGTTAAAAAGAAACCCAAAAAGAGAAAAAACAATTGGATCACAAAGGAAATAGTAAACAGAATAAATTACAAAGAAAGATTGTACAAAAAATAAAAAAATACCCAAATATTATTTCATACGAATTAGAATACAAAAAATATAATAAACATCTGAAAATGTATATTAAAAAAATAAAACAGGAGCACATTAGGGATGCATTTAGGCTATGTGGAAATAACAAGAAACAGCAATGGAAATGCATAAATCACAATGGATGTAAGGGTACAGTTGGCCCCCTCTCGATAGGAGGGTCGAGGTTAGAGAGCAATGTAGACATGTGTAGTGCTTTCAATGACTTTTTCGCGGCGTCTGTTTTTAATGAAGATAATGATATTCAATATACGGGGGTGTGGCATGGGGTAATAAAATCCTCAACGGTATTCAGGTGGAAGACGTGGAGGTCCTGAATCTTCTAAAAAATATATGTGCGAGCAAAGCACCAGGACCAGATGATATATATCCCAAGGTCCTCAGGGAATGTGCTAATGAATTGTTAGGGCCAGTCGCACAGATATACAGGAGTAGTGTTGCTGAGGGTATTGTCCCCAATGATTGGAAACTTGTCCAATTATCGTGCAGTGAGTTTGACGAGCTCCCTCTCGAAAATTTTGGAAATTATTAGGATTGGATTTTGAATTTTTTGGCGCAAGGACCAATTTGGCCAAACTGCGCCAAAACATGACACAAAAATAAGAAAAATGTCCTTTTGTCGTGTCAAAAAACTAAAACATATAAAAAGGAGAACAAACGTAAAAAAATGACATGAATTGTAAAACTATAATTTGTTATAAAAACCAATGGCTTTGATGAATTTAAAAATGCGAGATGCATCGCAATGGTCAGATAAAATGTCACGAAGTGAAAGATGATTCTGACCAAAAGCGGTCGTAAAATGATGACGATGGTGCGAACAAGTAAAAGCATGGGCAATGGTAAATGGACTTTGACAATGAGGGCACTGCGGTTGACTCTCTCGTAGTAAAAGATATGATTGTGTGATGCGACTGTGTCCTATGCGTAACCGGGCAAGCAGAACTTCCTCCTTTCGGTTGGTCCTGCAGCTCGAACGCCAGTGGCCAAGTGTGGGCTTGATGGCATGAAGTTTATTATTAGTTTGATTGTTCCAATGATCCTGCCAGCGGCGATGCATCACTTCCCGGAGGATTGAGAAGTGGTCACTGGCAGGTACCAAAAGGCTATTGTTCGTTGCCCGGTATTCCTACATGACTTGGTACCCAGTAAAATTTTACTGTGGTACCGTGATGAATGAGGTGATGTAGTTCATGAAAAATGGCATGAATGAATGGATGAGTGTGAAAAGTGAAGGAACACAGTGCTTGCAATGTGCTGAGAGAGTCGCTATAAATGATGCATCGTCGGTGGCGTTTGCGTCGTATATGACGTAGAGCCTGAAGGATTGCGTACAGTTCTGCCGAATAAATAGAGAATGTGTCGGGGAGTTTGAAAGATGTCTCCTCACAGCATATGTAGGCACAACCGACATGCCCAGGGCTCTTGGAGCCATCGGTATATATGGGGAAGTACCTGTTGTACCTACCCCTGTGCCTGAAGAATATCTGTCGATATATAACATCTGCTGTGGTGGCTCTAGAGTATAACGATAATGAAAGAGAGACATCTGGCAGAGACTGCTCCCATGGTGCCAGTTGCTTTGCAACTGGCACCATGGGAGCAGTCTCCAAGCAGCCCCAAGACAATTCATGTCTTGGGGCCACACGACTGATGTCTATTTGTTTTTCTTCTACAAGTGCCCTCATACGAAGACCGTACGATGGAACACATGAAGGTCGAGCAGCAAAAAGTCTATGAAATGAGGGATTAAAAATGACACGATGAAGTGGATGACCTGGTAAAGACTTCATTTTGATATGATATTTCAAAGAAAGTTGTTGGCGTCTTGATGTCAGTGATGGCTCGTTGCATTCGACATAGAGGCTTTCCATGGGAGAAGTTCGGAAAGCTCCAGAGCAAATGCGGAGAGCGAGATGATGAATTGGGTCGAGCACACTCAGATAACTCCGAGGTGCTGACCCGTATACAATGGAACCGTAGTCGAGCTTTGATCGTATTAGAGCTTTATATAAGTGGAGGAGCGACTTACGGTCTGCTCCCCATGATGTAGAAGAGATGACCTTCAAGAAGTTCATCGTCTTCATGCAACGAGCTCTCAACTGTGAAATATGAGGTTTAAATGTAAGTTTCTTGTCAAATGAAATGCCGAGGAATTTTGTATTCTCTACAATAGGTATTTGACTATTATTTAAAAATAATTGTGGGTCATCATGAAGCTCACGACGCCGGCAAAAATGCACAGCGACGGTTTTGTCAGCGGAGAAAGAGAAGCCGTTATTATGAGCCCACTTGCTGATCTTGTTGAGTGCGGTTTGTAATTGTCTCTCGGCTGACCTCATATTCACTGATTGATATGATATTAACAGATCATCCACGTATAGTGCGCCAGTGACTGACAACGGGAGTTGGTTCAACACCCCGTTGAGTCTTAAAATAAAAAGTGTTACACTTAAAATGCTACCTTGAGGTACATCTTGTTCTTGGATTTGGGGAGCTGATAATGTACTTCCGATCCGTACCTGGAAGATGCGTCGAGCGAGAAAGTTCTTAATGAAAATAGGCAAGTTGCCCCGCAAGCCGCAATTATAGAGGTCGGAAAGAATTCCGTGCCTCCAAGTACGGTCGTAGGCCTTTTCTATGTCGAAAAATATGGCTAGCATATGCTCCCTCTTCACAAATGCTTGTCTTATTGATGTCTCAAGGCGTAACATATTGCATGTTGTGGACCTGAACCGTCTAAAGCCGCTTTGATGTTTAGATAAAATATTGTTAACCTCAAGGTAGTGCATAAGGCGATAGTTGACCATGCGTTCCATGAGCTTACATAAACAACTGGTCAAAGCAATAGGTCTGTAACTGTTCGGTTGTTGAGGATTTTTGCCAGGCTTCGGGAATGCAAGAACTATGGCTGCTCGCCAGGTGTCAGGAAATGAATGACTGAGCCAGATCCGATTAAATAAAATGAGTAAATGTGACAGTGATTCTAGTGAGAGATGCCGAATCATGGAATAATGAATAGCATCGTGCCCTACAGCTGAGTCAGGACTTCGCTGCAAGGCCGTCGTCAGTTCATGAAGGGTGAACAATGAATTGTACCCCTCCGGTGTAAAAGGCCGGAAGGTGTACGATGTACGTTCGGCTGATGATTTAATGGGATGAAACGATGGGGGATAGTTCGCATCACTGGAGACAGTGGCGAAATGGGCGGCGATGGTATCCGCAATATCCCTCACATCGCTGATGATAGTGCCATTGGTGTTTAAAATAGTGATGGGATGAGACTGATAATGACCATTGATTTTTCGGATCCGGTCCCAAATGGCTTTAGATGAAGTAGATGAATTGATTCCCGAGGTAAACTTGTGCCAGGACTTGCGTTGAGCCTGGCGCCTGGTTCTTCTCGCTATCGCCTTTGCTTTTAAAAATGCCAACTTGTTGTCATGGGTAGGATACCGCCGGAACCTACTCCATGCTTTCTTTTGTGCTTTAATCATAAGATTACATTCGTGGTTCCACTAAGGTTTAGGAAATTTAGGAAGTTTCGAGGAGACTTTCGGTATTGTTTCATTGGCTGCTGAGATCATACAACTGGCCACAAGGTCGACACAATGGTCGACGTCGGGTTGCGAAACCATATCCTCCGTGATTTCTGCCCATCGGGCGGCCACAAGCTTCCACCGAGGAGGACCCTCAGGTATGCCATGGCTTCGATCAAGGCACTTAACCACTAGAGGGAAATGATTGCTCCCGTGGAGGTCTGGATCAACCGACCAGGACCAGTTGGGCAAGAGTGAAGGTGAACATAACGACAAATCTATTGCAGTGAAACTATTGTTTGGGGCATGGAAATGAGTGAAACTACCATCATTCATGATGGCGAGGTCCATGTCGTTTAACATCCGTTCTACCACACGAGGGGTGTTGCTGTTAGAACCCCCATATCATGTTATGTGCATTGAAGTCTCCAAGAAGAAAAAATGGTAGAGGTAATTGATCAATCAGATCTTCTAGATCTCTCTGTAAGATGGTGTCATTTGGTGGTAAATAAATGGAACAGATGGTAATTCTTAGGCCTGTAGAGATTTCCACCGCGATGGCTTGCAGGTTCGTGCGCAGCGTTAGAACGCGCGACGACACATGATGTGGAACCAGCAGAGCAACACCGCGGCAGGCTCTACTCCCGTCATCGTAGTCAATACGAAACAGGGAATGTCGCCTAATGTTCCATGTCTCCGAGGGCTTCGTGAAAGTTTCCTGGAGTGCCACACAAACAGGATGATAGCGATTGATTAAATCTTTTAGATCTTCGTAATTTGATCTAAGACCACGAATGTTCCATTGAATAATGTTGGCCATAAATTTTAAATGGATGTAGACGGTTCAAGGTCTTTGAACTTATTTCGGTCTAATTTCCGGCGAGTACCACCGGATTCTGTGCGGATTATCGAGATCCATGTCACCAATTGATTTGTCATCAAGCAGTGACATGTTTTGTACTGTAGGGTTCTTTTTTGCTCTCTGAATGGCTTTTCTTGAATATCCGGTCTTGAATAGTTTTATTTTAGATTTATTTCCAGCATTGATTTTTGGCTTAGTAGCTGTAGTTACTTTGAATGTGTTCGCTGTTGCTTTTCCTGCTTCTTCGGAGGTGGTGGACTCCTTCCGTATTCCAGCAGAGCAACAGCAGCCACAACTATTACATGGTTGGTTAGATGATGTTTTTTAGTGGATGTATCAGCTATGGGTTCGGTCTGAGTTGTCACAGATGCTTTGGTGACATTGTTAGTCTTATTAGCTGTTGATGGATTTGTTACCATATTAGAGTATGATGTACTAGCTATTGGAGTTTGGTTAGGGTTTACACGGCGGCGTGCTTCAATATATGAGATGTTATTAAGGACCTTGATCTTCTGGATCTCTTTTTCTTCATTCCATTTCGGACACTTTCTGTCAAATGCGGGGTGGTCGCCACCGCAATTGACGCACTTGAATGGTGAATTAGTGCAGTTGTCCGAAATGTGGTCCCTCTCGCCGCACTTTGCGCAGGTGGGTTGACCACGGCACGCCATTCGTGAGTGACCGAATTTTTGGCAGTTGAAACATCTTACAGGGTTAGGTATGTATGGCCGGATATGGAGGTTATAGTAACCGATTTTGACATCTTTCGGCAATGTTGGGGATGAAAATGTCAGGATTATATTACGTGATGGAGCTAGATTGCCATCTTTGCGGCTCATGATATGTTTGGCAGATGTTACGCCTTGAGACTCTAGCTCCTGGGTTAGTTCATCTTCATCCATGTTAATTAAGTTATTATCTGAAATGACACCACGTGAATAATTCAGCGTGGGGTGGATTTTGACTGTTATGGGTATGTCCCCGAGAGATGTGAGCTTTTGAATGAGTTCGGCTTGTTTGGGAGTGTTAGTTTCGACGAGAAGGCTCTCCGTTCAGGATTTCAGAGTTCCAACTGCGCCATAGAGAGCTTTATCAATCAAGAATGGTGATACTTTTGACAGCTGTTTATTGGTATCAGAGCTATGCAAGAAGAAGAATGAGACAGATGACAGATTTGAAGAAGCGGTTTCTGTGACAATTGTTTCACTTAGAGTAGTTCTTTGACGTTTTGGTGCATTTTTTGTTTTTCCCATATTTGAATGGGTATTGTTCCACTCCCACCCACCATGCCCACCATGGAGCCCTACGAGGGGACGCGCACACGTAACCGGTGAAGGTTAGTAGCAACGTCAGGTTAGGTGGGAGCTATACACCACCAAAGCAGGCGAGCAGACGCGTTCAAGATCCAAGATCGTCGTGAAGCAGCACCAACAAACCTCAACGACGTCCGGCAGGCCCGGCCCCTCTACCTGCCCAGTAGTGTAACCCCTTCAGCCACCGAGGCGACCACAGCCGATTGACCTGGACGGGGCTAATCCAAGCCTCCCGTTTCGGCTGAATCCGAGGCCAAAGCTAGCGCATCAGGCTAACCAGGATCCCCATCTCCAGCCTTACGGGTCTCCACGCACGGCAAACACGCAGGTAGACAGCGTCCCGGATGGAGCATACGCTAGAAGCAATGCCCCATCCGGGAGGACCCCTCCCCGCCTGAGCGGGGCCCACAATGAGGGGTTGGACACAGAAGACAAACATGTACAGGACAAAACGAGACGCAAGACATGTACTGCAAGATGTGTAGAAATAAACGTGTAATTTGGACTATTGAAGGTGAAGTATATGAGCACAAAAAGCGATGACAATGACGTGTGATAGATTTGGCGTTACCCAGAGTGCACCACGAGGAGGCCTATCACATTACACCCCTGGAAATTATTATCAATAGGCAGTTTGTGAAGTGGATAGACGAGAATAATGTATTGTCGGATAATCAGCATGGGTTCAGAAAGGGGAAGTCATGTTTAACTAACCTCCTTTGTTTCTATGATCACATGACTAAGGCTTTGGGTAAGAGCAAAAATGTAGATGTTGTTTACCTTGATTTCCAGAAGGCATTCGATCGGGTCCAATACGGTAAACTCTTGAAGCGTTTACACGAGATTGGGATTGGGAGAACTTGATGAATAGAATCGTGGTTAAGAAATAGGTCTCAACGAGTTATAGTGAACGGGGAATTCTCTGGTTGGCCAGGCATCACAAGTGGAGTTCCTCAAAGAAGTGTCTTTGGCCCCATACTTTTTTCTCTTTTTGTCGATAAACTCGATCAGGGTATCGATGGGATTGTTAGCAAATTCGCAGATCACGTGAAGCTAATGGGGGTCAAAGCGATAGGGAGATGATGCAGACCAACTTAAACAGGATTGCAGCATGGGCAAATCAATGGAGCATGACGTTTAGCGTTGATAAGTTTAGTTTAGTTTAGAACCAAGCACACCCAGGCTCTGTCGGTTTTGCGATATAAGCACATTGATCGTGAGCGTGCTGGAGAAAACTCAAATCAGCAAGCCGGCCAAGAAAGAACCCGGTTCGGACCAACATCCCGTCAAACCCCCAAGCAGCACCCCTGAAGTCACCTGGAGACAGCGTCTCTCCATCTATTTTTATGGACTTGCGCAGACGTAAGAGCCTTGTCGCTCTGACTTCGTATTCGAAGCAAAACCTAAGTGGGGGGATGCCCAGGATCACTTGGAGGGCGTTCGTGGGCGTCGTATTATGGGCCCCCGAGATGTGTAAGAGATGCGGCCTCTGAAGTGAGTCTAACCTGTCCTCTAGCTGCACTTTGGGCTTCTCGAACCAGATGGCCGCACCGTAAGCTTCAATTCTTTCCGTCACGGTCAGGTACAGAGTCCTCCTCAGGTGTTGAAGGATGCCCCATTGCGGGCCGGCAATTCTTCGCATCTGTTGGAGAACCTTAAGTGTTTTCTTCTTCTGAGATATGATGTGGTGTTCCCACGATAAGTTCTCATCGATTTGGAGCCCCAGATAACTGAGGAGCTTGGTCCTCTTGATAGGGACTCCGTTCATTCGAATTGTCGGGGGCCTCTTGTTCGAAAACCAGATGAAGGTAGTCTTTTGGTTCGAGAGGCTGAGGTGGCGTTTCTGGATCCATCCATCCAAGATGTCAAGGGCCTTTTCCGCCAGCTTACCTGTTCCTTCCACTGCCACAACCACCACGTCGTCGGCGTAAGATTGCAGTTTGATCCCCGTTGGCCATTCCGCTTTGAGCAAATTGTCAAGGACCACGTTCCAAAAGAAGGGCTCGAGCAGGATCCCTGTGGGGCTCCCTTGGTAACTCTGTGCTCTGCCGTTCCTTCATCTGTTTCCATTGTGACCAGTTTTTCTGTGAGGCTATCCACCGTCGTTATTTTTAAGTCGTCCGGCAGGGGCAGACCATTCAGGCCCCCCCAGACGTCTCCATGCCGTAAGTTGTCGAAGGCCGACTGGACGTCCACCGAGACCACCGTTACATCCATTTTCTGTACCCTCTATTTCCGGATTTCCTCCAGTAGGTCCTCTATTGCCGCCTCGGTCGAACGGCCTTGCCTGAAGCCATATTGACCTTCGTGCCACCATCCTCGTTTATCCAAGTAGAAGTTGATCCTTTGAAGCAGTAGTTGTTCAAAAATCTTTCCAATCGAAGAGAGAAGCGAAACTGGTCGGTGGGATCACAGAACCCCCGGGTCCCTTCCCTTCTTGAGGAAAAGTAATGCAGTTTAATACAGTAATGTAGTTTGGCCACCTTGAAGACTCCGGGAAAGCACCCCATCTCCAGGCACCTCTGGAACCATGTTACAAAAAGTTTGGGGAACGCGTTGTTGATCTTTTTGACCATCCTATTATCAACCCTATCCGATCCTGGAGCCCTGCGATCGTTGAGGCTCTTCACAATCCTGGTGATCTCCATCCTGGAAATTCTAGTGTCCCTAGATGTCTTTGAAACTGTTATTGACGACAGTAGTGTCATTTCCTCTTCTGCGTCTTCTCGTGGAATTCCTGGATAGATGGTGTTTAGCTGTCGCGTGGCCCCTTCCAGTATGCTTTCTCCTCCTCCGTCTTTAATGATAACCTGGGGCGGGATTGGCCTGCGCTTCATTGTCGTTTTGTAGGGGAGTCCGTATGCCTCGATGGTGTTCTGGCATTTCTCCTTCCACTCCCCAACTTGGTTTCCCTAATTTTCTTGCTGTAGAGTGCCCTGTTTCGAGAGAAGATTTTCCTTGCAGTTTGTTTGTCCTCCTCTGTGGCCTTTAACCATTTCCCTTTGAGGGCGCGAACCAGCTTCCTGTCTCTTGCAGTTCAGGTGTCCACCAGTTTGGTGAGGCGGGTTTTTTCTTGTCGCTGGGAGCCGGTATCAGGGTCCTGCTGCTGGCTGAGGAGATGGCCTTCATGATGTTCTCCGATGCTAGCTCCAGATCTTGTTTGTTCATACACATCTCTAGTTTTGTCTCCAGTTCAGGCACATTGGTCTTCAGTTGGCGAGCGAATCTCTCAAGTCTCCGCTTTGATGTGCGGAACTTAGGCTGTCTGTCCACTGTGAACGTCTTCTTCAGCTTGATGTGAATGTACTTGTGTCTGGAATGCGAGTCCTCCTGGTCCACGTACCATTCCGTTTGGTTGGTCAGATGGGAGTTGTTGCAGGTGGTCAGATCTGGCCACCCTCTCGCTTCATGTTGTTCGAAGGTTGGCGTCTCGTTGTCTCCATTGAGCAAGATGAGGTCGTTGGCCATGAGAAAGTCCACCACCCTGTTCCCTCTTTCATTATTATCCGGATAACCCCAAAGTTCATTTCGTCTATTCCAGTCCGTACCGATGATCATTCTCGTCTTTAAGTTCTACCCGAGGATGTCGTTCGCCTCTTGGAGCGCTTCCCTGATTTCTCTAGGGGGCGTTGAGTACGAGCTGGAAAGGATGAGAGCCCCGTCGCTGAGGTAGAGCTGTATTGTCACCGAGTTCTTTCTGATGGCAAAAGTTGCGGCATTGATTTTCCTATTTGGTATAAAGATGGCTGCCTTACCGTTCTTCGACAGCCACGTTGCCCATTTAATGAGACTACCTTGAGTTTCGAATCCCGTCTCCGTCCTCCTTCCCATGGCTCCTGAATCACGAAAACATCGACTTCCCATTTGTCGGCCACGAACTCTAGGTTGTTGGAGGCGCTCCTGCCTTTGTCTACGTTGATTTGAACGATATGCAGACCACGTTTTCCTCCGTCCAATGTGGCACCCTCTATTGGATACCCCGAGTCCATTGTGGTGTGTAAAGATTTATAAGTTGCGCCTATCGTCTGTTTCCTCCTACTTCAGACTTGTGCTCCGATTCGCCGAACCGTCCTGGTGGCTGCTGTATATAGCCCATTATCCATGTCGGATTCCCAGTTCGATCTTGGCGCAGCACCGGTATCGGCTCGTCTGCCTTCTTTCTGGCTCCGGCCATAAGCTTTTGTTCTTTTGTCCCGGTAAGTGACCGTCCTGACGGATTGTTGATCGTCGCTTGTCATGTCTTCCTGAATCCTGGGGTCCTCCTCCCTCCTGATGACCTCCGGTCTCCAGTTCCATCTTGCTGTAATATGCTTGTCTCCGTCGGTCTTGTCCGTCCTGTATGCCATCCCGGGTTCCTTCTCCTTTTTGGCAGTATTCTGGGATCGTCGTGGTGTCTTGGATCCCTTCTTATGGACTCACTTCTTTGACCGCTTTTTCTGTAAGCTCCTGTTGCCTCCCTGAATGTGGGGCAGGAGATACTGGAGGCCTGGTGGTTTGTGTGCCATATAGTGCCACGGTCCGTGTTGTGTAGGAGACAATTGAGGCATAATTCTCTTCCTCCTGGGCAGTCCTTCGCTCCGTACGCTATCGGCGCATCTCGCACAGAACTCATGTGGACTTGTGCATTACGTGGCCCGGTGGCCCATGGCTTGGCACCTAAAACAGCGTGGCGACGGGATGAAGCTCCGAATTTTCGAGTACCACTTTTTAGTAGTGACCACCCATTTTTTCAGCGCTGCCTCTAGTGTCCTGTTCATTGCCACTTCCACAACTTGATGCACCCCCCCCCTCCGCAATTCTCTCTTTGAGCTGCGACTTGATCACAATGTCCTTTCCTGCCAGGTCAAGAGCTTTTTTGAGAGCCGTCACTATATTTTCCTTGTGTGTAGCGGCTGGAATGTCCCTTAGGAGAATTGCAGTCCTCTTGGTCCTAGGAGGCCGGGCCGTTATGACTTCGCGGAGGTTTCTGTCTGTGGACACTTCCACCTCGAATGATTGTGCGTTTTTTAAGCTTCTGAAGTCTACTGCGATTCCCTTCTGTATCGACCGGATCCCGGCCTGTGAATCAACTATTCCCTTGCTCCTCAGGTGCCGAGTGATGACGGGTGCCAACAGACCAAGATCTTCCGGGTACTTCGGGTATACCAGTATTGTATTTATCTTCTCCCTGTTGGATATGACCGTGGCGTATGTTCGTCCGTGTTGTGTGACATCGGAGATGCCAGCCATTACCCTCAGTCTTTCGTTGATGTTGGGTACTTCCTCGTTGGCTGTGCACTCAAGAATTCTAGTTCCAACCCATGGGCTCCAAGTGATTCTCTTCGTACTTCCAGGGTCATTTCGATGGGGCAGGGCTCCACTGGCGGTGTTCCTCCCGTCCGGGTCCTGTAGTCTTTTGAGGAAGTGGTCTGCCTCGGTGTTCCTTCTGGCTGCTGTGCTTATCGATTCCGCAGGTTCAGCAATTTCCCCTGGGTTTGTGACTCCGGCTGTTGCCTGAGTCCGTGAGTTCTGTGCCTCTGGGGCCTGGATCCGTATGACCTCAGGGGTCTCTCTATTGCTACTTCGGGCGCCAGTTGCTGTATCAGCATCTCTTGTGTCATCCGGTTGTCCTCTGTAATGTCGAGTGGAAACTTCGGCGGTGGACAGTAAGAACGTCTTCATGTGAGTGAGACTGGGGCCCTCCCGAAGACCAAGGAAATGGACAGACACGGTGCCCCCACCTCTCCCGACGAAGCCCCTTGACGGGTCTCTCCGACATTTAGAAGATCCTGGGGGGTGTTTTCAAGTCCTGGCACACATTTTTCTCCTTGATTTCGCCTTCTTGTTTCTCATTCTGTTGATGCGTATTTGGGGAGGGGGCATCCTCCTCAACTTCAGCTCTCATGTCCATCAGGTCTTTCGTCTTCGGGCAGTGGCCTGGGTGGAGTTGTCCTTTGTCTGTAATTTTATCCATAATGGTTTCCCCTTCGGTTGCAGCTCCTGGCATGTGTCCCTTTCTGGCTGGGCATCCAATGGTGGGTCCCGGTTCGAAGCGAAAGTCTCTCCGCCGTGTGTCTGAGTTGCCGCGTCTGCTGGTAGGAGTTCTTCTTCCCCCCTCTTTGAGGGCTTCCTCCGTCGCACCCTCGGATCTGGCCTTAGCGATGATCTCCCGGATCTGCTGACAAATTTCCGGGTGGAACCGTTGTGGCACCCTGTATTTAGCTTTTGGTCCCGTGCCTATCTCTCAGTCAAAGTGTTTCAAAGTCTCACCGCTGTGCTGATGGAAAACGGGCCTGATATCCCCCCCTCCTTTGCTTGAGTCGTATCTCCACTCTCGTCTTTTTTGATTTCTTAGTTGGCTCTGTCGTTGTAGTGGCAGGGTCCTCCAGGCTGGACGGTGGGCTTGGGGAGTCTTTTCCTGATCCTGGCCCACTCTTGATGATCCAGTCTGCTGCCCGCGCCGCAAGGGACTCCGCCAGTTCTATCGCTTTTAGTCGGGTGACCTGAGGCAGTCTGTACTCCATCTTAGCGGATTCCCTGGGGACCCTCTCGTTCAGGATGACTACAAGTTGCCCGAAGATCACGTGTGTCGGCGTGCTCCTCATTTCCGTCAGCGGACCATCAGCTAGAGTGGTGTCCTCTTCCTCGTCATCATTACTGGTTTTGTCTTCGTTCGTCAATCTCAAAAGTTCAGCACCCTCCCTGGTTCGTCCTTCACTTTCGGAATCAAATGTCAGCGGTTTTCGCCGCTGTTCCAGCTTCCTTGAAGGTGTTTCCAATATGTCGGGTATCCCCGTGGGAGTCTCCATAATAGCAGAAGCTGTGTTTTCTATTTCCGGCGATGAATCGCTTGATGTACTACCTGTCTTCATTCCGAGGGTACTGGTTGTTGACGTGTCGGTGTAGGGGATCTGTCAGAGTCTGAGATCTCGATGACTTTGCTCGCATTCTTTTCTGAATTGGAAAGTCTCATTCAAGGGAAGACCTCCCAAGCCAAAGCCGTGAGACACTTTTTCGAAGAGACCAAATATATTGTAATCTGGCTCTTTCCTGTAGTCGCACTTCCAGTTAATGCCGGACTGGTTTAGATCACCAGTGATCTAGTTGTCTTCTTAATTTCTGTCATTGAGACACTTTTTTTTTTAATTACGAAACAATTAAGTGGAAGCAAACGACCTAAAGTTATGTCACTTCAAAAAAGCCCAACTTTTTGTGTGTTCTCTTAGAGAAAAAACGCCTCTAATTGAGCTCACATTCTGGAGACGCTACGAGCAAAGATTGAAGAGTAACGGTAAAATTGAGAAACATATGGTCATGTAGTGAAAAAACGGGACACAGCACAGTGAATCCGAACATCATTTGACCAAGAAAATAAAAACCATGTCCCGATAGGTGCACAATACAATATGGTCAATTCCAAAAACGGCCCCACTAAGTATTTGGTGCCAAGAGGTATATATATTCAATGACCAATCCACAAAACACCTGTAAAGTACCGTTACAGCGATCGCGTTGTTTACATTCAGCGAGCGCTTAAAATGTTGTTTCAAATGCTTAGATTCAAAAATCCATAGCATCACTATAACGTCACCAAATTGTCTCAAATTTTCAAGAAGTGCAGTATTCCTCACGGCAATTCGAAAAATCAACTATTTTAATTTTTCAAATTTGCTCACCTAAATGGGCGAAAAATCCAGTGGAAGGTTCAGCCATTGGATGCCGTAAAGAACTCCGCAGAGAGCTTCGCCATTTTTCCCTTTTCTTTGAATCGCTGACAATTCAAAAACCACTTTAACAAAATTCACACGGAGAAGAACCTTTAGCACACAATACACTTACACATGATTCAAAACATACCGCGCCCAGAAACACTTCTTATAACAAATCATTATTTTTGCGAAAAGTGGATCACAGCTTGAAGCCGCCTTGGCAGTAGTGACGTCAAACATTAAGTTCAGCGTTGATAAGTGCATGGTTGCTCATTTTGGTTCGAACAACCCACGGTTCTCTTACGAGTTGAATGGTGTCACTATACCGGATGCAACTAGGGTCACCGATTTGGGAATTCTCATTGACGAGCGGCTTAGGTTTTCTGAACATTGTTCAGAGGTGGTCAAAAAAGCGAATAGAATGCTTGGTCTCATTTTCAAAAAGGTCTCTTCGCGTTCTCCTAAAGTCATTCTTCCGCTTTTTCGAGGCTTAGTTCGTCCTGGACTGGAGTATGCTGTAAGGTTTTGGAGACCATACCTACAGAGGGACATAGAATTGGTTGAAGGGGTGCAGAGAAGAGCTACGCTTGTCCTTATTGGCACACGGGGCTTGAGATACGGGGAGAGACGTCAATTTTTGAATATGTTTACATTGGATGAACGCAGGTGTCGAGGAGATATGATCGAAGTATTAAA